>NC_136466.1:62870688-63499188 GCF_902686455.1 Sciurus vulgaris | reverse complement strand
TTTCTTCAGCCCTTGTTAGCAACCAGAACTCCAACAATGACAATGATAATAATGCCCAAAACAACAATGCCAACATCCATGACAACAATCACCATCACCCAGATGACTCCGATGAGGAGAATGACTTTCGGCAAGATCTGCAGCCAGGAGAGCAGCAGTTTGCAGCCGACGGTAACCCAGATCTTTTGTGAGCTCCAGATAGAAATGATTTTTACTCTGGATCACATTTCTTTGACTCCATCCTGTTCCTTTTTTCCCCTCTTTCAACTTGTCACTTTCCACTTTGAGGGGAGCTCGCTGACAAGGAAGATATGCGGTGATAGTTAAAATTTTTCTATTTGTTTGTTTGTTTTCAAGTCTGTTCCTATCTGCAGAATCTATGAGAATACTAACAGAATGGGAAGGACTGGTTGGTGCCATAGGGATTAGGGTACACTGATAACATTATAGGCTTGGTTTAACTGAAATACAACTTTAAATATTTAGGCAAAGGAGCCTTACTTAATATCTCCCTGACCAATGGTTAAGTACATTTACATGAATATAAAGGACATTTTTGGATGTTCTAAGAACTGAAAAAAATAAATAACAGCCATGTGCTGCTAGATATTGGCATCTTTCACATACCTTTAATCAATGTGTTCTCACAACCACCCAACAAATTAAGTACATTAAGAGAGACCTACTGGATTTCAGTTATGTAATACTCTGTCCACTTTTTAAACATTTACTGAACATCTGCATTTCAATGTATGTGACCCTTTGTTGATGAATGTGGATGGAGTGAGATTATTTCCTTACCAGATTTTTTATTTCCCAGTTGACCCCAAAGAATTCAAAAGCAATTTTTTCTAGCCATCTTTTTGTTGTTACCCCTTTGTTCACTGCCTTGGACACAATAATTAATAAAATACAGGATTCCCTAATGTTAGGTAACTGCTTTTATAATGAAGACAGACTGTGAATCTACTGGTCCTGACCAAAGAATCACCCATAGGCATTGTCGTCAACCATTTCTCTTTACGTGTTCTCTATAGAACTCTGTTTTGGCTCTTGTCAAAGTCACCACTGACTGTCTTATGCAATCTGTTGGTCATTTCTGTACTTTTATTTTGTTTGACATCTGGGCAGTATTGCACATTGTTGCCTACTTCTACCTTGAGTTGCCTTTGTTTCTTGACAGCTTTGGCACCATTTTCATGATTTTCTGCTACTTGATTTGACTTGCCTTTCCTTTGCTTGCACTGCCTCCTGTTCCACTCTTGTTCTTGATCTCTCTTTTTCTTTAAACATTTTCTCTCAGATTCACGGCATTTGTGATAATTTTTTTGTTGTTAGATTCCAACTCTTCGTTTCCCAGGCTTGACCTTTCTACTTTTTTTAAGTAAATGCAGCTGTATCTAGCTAGCTTCATATTTTCTTCTTTACACAAGTACTCTTTCAAACTTATTGTTAAATCTCTCCCCTGGTACTCACCCCAAAAGATAAAACAGAAGCACAGAGTCAGCAGATACTAGTGATGAGAGAAGGGGATGTGAAGTCAGGTATTGTCCTTTTGACATTGTACAAATGTCATTGTACAATGTATAGATAGGTCACTGGTGCCATAAAGATCTGGACTTTATACAACATAGCCCATTCTTGGGAAACTGTTAAAACTGCTGCAGTGCAGAACTACCCAAGTCCTGCAAATCCATTTGTGTTTGGAGGGTATATGTTGGGTATCTACACTGGAAAGTTACATGGCCATAGGTTTTTCAGTACAGAGTGCAGGGTACCTTTCATTTTGAAGTCATATATTAAATATGAAGAATGGTATTGTCCTAACCCAAATTGAGATCAGTCAGGTCCTTGGGAAGAAGGGACTGGATAGAGTCTGCAAGGATTAGGATTTAATTTTGTAAAAAACTGATGAAGCCAAGTGCTATTTTATTGACTGTCTCTTTGGAAAGTGACCATTTTTATCTTAAGAAAATGTAATAAATGAAGTCTGAAATTTTCATGGAATTTACACTCTGGAATAATGAGAATAAACATCACATGTTCTCACTTGTTGATTGCCAGTGAAAACTGTTGTGAAGACTTTGAAGCACATCAACCATTTAAATGATCTTAAAATGTTAAAATGTTTAAAAATGTATTTAGTGTATTGATAATCCTCACCACACATTAGCCAATACATGATAACCTAACCTCTAAAAAGTAGGAAGAGAAAGGTGCAATTTCATCTCCCCTGCACAGTGTATTCTGGTGTAGGTGGCAGATACCATGAGACTCATTGCTTATAAAGTGATCACAAGGTCTTCTAATAGCTGGCTTCCACCATCTTCAAGCAAATGACTTAGAGGGAGACAGATCACACAGCCATCCTTGGTAACATCTTCAGGGAGGAATATTGGTACTTTCTTTTCAATTATGCCACTTTCCCTGCTTTCATCTTCCAGCGATGTACTTCCCTTCACCACATGACCTTTTCTCGTCTATGATTTCATCTTTAAAATCACTGGACTTTTGTTGTTAATGTCTTTGAATCAAAGCATAGTTATAGGTTCTTATTCCAGAGTGTACTAATAATCAGTGAGTCTGTTGAGTCCTCACAGCTGCCACAGTTTTATGTGCCATTTTTTTTTTTTTAATTCTTCTCTTGGCATTTATTTTGACTCTCTTTATTTAAGCATTGAATGAGATGGAAGATATGGTACAAGAAGATGGAGAGGTGGTGGCTGAGAGTGGAAATGATACACCTGCTCACAGTCAGGCAGTCATCCCTGTGGATGTTGATGAGGAGCAAGCAGGTAATTACATGACTCTTCACCTGTCATTCTGAAACCTGGAGCCTGACCGTAATGAAAACCAAGAAACTCCAAGAATGGTTGTTTTTCTGCCCTTACAGCTTCTAATGTATGTTGTTTTGTTATGGAGACCTATAATATAGCTTCAGCATTCTTCTCACTGCCTGTATATATCTCATACTAAAGATTTATTATTATTATTATCATTATTTATTTATTTATTTATTTATTTTTGGGGGTACCAGGGATTGAACTCAGGGGCACTCGACCACTGAGCCATATCCCCAGCCCTGTTTTGTATTTTATTTAGAGACAGGGTCTCACTGAATTGCTTAGTGCCTTGCTTTTGCTGAGGCTGGCTTTGAACTTGAGATCCTCCTGCCTCAGCTTCCTAAGCTGCTGGTATTACAGGCATGCATCACCACACCTGGCTTCTTATTATTTTTAATTGCAGCAACAACTATGTGTAGTTGTACTTGTGTATCCATGTGCATGTGTGTTAAAAAGGAAATCACTCAGATAGTGGGAAAATAAACAACCTGGTTAAAGTTTTTGCTTGTACTCTCCTCATTTTAGTGAGGAAGAGAAGTGGCAGTGAGTTTGACCTGGCTTAGTAAATAGATCAAAATCTACTCTCTGTTTGTGGGTAACTCCTGGCAGCCTTAGATTCATAGACCTTTAAAGATTGACTAATATCACCCTTCATATTACAATTGGGGAATCTGATGGTCTTTCAAAAGTTTGAGTGATATGCTCAACACTACTCAGTGACAAATGGACAAATTGAGATTAGAATTTATGTTCTCACTACTAATCTGTTGAAATGTTTTGTCTTTAAATTGAAAATACCTTTATCCCTGTTTTAAGTGTCTTACAGATGCAGTCACGTATTCAACAAATACTTATTGAATGCTGATTTTTGTGCCAGGCATGGTACCTTGTAACAGGAAAAAAATAAAGTTTCATGAAGCTTACTTTTTATGGTGCTAATATTAGTCACTTGTCAGAGAAAATCGGATCAGAAGAACTAAAATTTAAAGGCTGCACTGTCAAAATAAATAAAGCATTTTTTACATAAATATACAGACTCATAAAGTGGAACATGCATCTAGGCTTTAAGATAGACCTTAGTCAATTAAAGAATGCAGAGAATTGCTCACTGGTCCCATACATTTTTGAGATTTATCTTCACTCGCTTTGCCTTAGCTTATGTTTGCAAAATTGGGAAAATATGTAGCCTGTTTTTTAAAATGATTATGACTTATTTTGATTATTTTTTTGATAATTTTTTTTACTTTTTGAAATAGAATCCTATGGGAAGAGCCATATGATCTTCTATTTTAATTTACCATTAGGAATGTGTAAAGTTTACTGGCATATTAGTCGTACTTAATACTTTAGAGTTAAAACACTCTTCATGGTGTCTCATCAAAGGGTATATTCCACTTCAGTGAGTGACCATGGAAGCTACACAGATCAAGTATACATCTCTGTGACGGTGATCCCTGGAAATAATACTTTATGTGAGATCTTTTTTAGGCAAAGAGTAACTATTAGGCCTGTGATTTTTGTTTTAGGACCCAGTGGTCTTCAGCGTGTAGTAAAACCAACCCCAATTACTGTTCACGATTCAGAGAGCGATGATGAGGAGGACAGTCTGGAACTCCAAGAAGTCTGGATTCCTAAGAGTGGTTCTCGGCGTTACTCTGAACGTGAAGAAAAAACCGGAGAGTCATTGCAGTCCAGGGAATTGTCAGGTGAGAGGTGATGTCTTACTCTGACCTGTCAGTGAGAGTCATCATTAGAACTGACTACTCGGCCTTTGTAATTTGCCCCTACCACAGTTTGTGGTGCACTTAACATAGTCCTTATGAAATGTGATAGGAAGCAAGAAAGGCAGTAACCCAACTAATAGGTGAATCTGGGCAGTGCTATTGTGAGCAAGTGCAGCACAACAGAAATTTATTGGGATGAGAGCTCAAGGAAAAGAAGTTACGAATCCTTTGGAGGCTTTAGGTAGTTGTGGCATCGAAGTATCAGGAATTTGCAGGATGCCTGTGCCCCTGTAAGGAATGACTTCTGAGTCATCCAGAGCTCCCCATCTAATACTCTGTTTCTTGTACTTGGTGAATGTTGGTGGCTAGTTTGGTGCTTGAAGAAGCCCTAAAGTTTGTTTTAATAATCCCTTGCTCCCTTTAAATCTAGGCAACAGCTTAAGGAATTATAATTCTCTTAACTTTTAGGTTTATTATTTCTTTGCCTTGCCTTCCCTTTCATTTCTCAGAACTGTATGCTCACCACTTTTAGCAAAGGGTGTTTTGTCTTTTGTTTTTGTTTTTGTTTTTTTGATACTGGGAATTGAATCCAGGGCCACTCAACCACTGAGCCCCAGCCTCAGCCCTTTTCATTTTTTATTTTGAGACAGGGTCTCATTAAGTTACTTAGGGCCTTGCGGAGTTGCTGAGGCTAGCCTCAAACTTGCAGGCCTTCTGCCTCAACCTCCCAAGACTGGGATTATAGGCATGTGCTACCATGCCTGTCGCAAAGGGTGGTTGTTTTTTTTTTTTTTTTAATTGTCCATTTTTCTTTAGGTGCCTCCTCCTCCTTAAAAGGTTTAAATGCTATATATTTAACTCCCTACCTGAAATATATGTACACATCTGTGTATGGAAAGCTTATTTTAGATTTTGAATAATTTACTAACCACTCACTGACTGTTTAATTTTTAGTTTACTTCTTTATTAGAAATTCAGATAACACACAGTGGTTGAAAAGAGCTTTTATGGAAATTAAAATTTAGGAAAAATAATGTGACCAGCTGACTAACCTAATGTTTCCTAGAGAGTTTGCTTAAAAAAGTAGCAACTACAGCTCCATTGGCCAGACAAAACCTTATTTTTTAATTCCTTTCTATATTCATTGAGCCTTACTGTGTGCCCCAGATACTTCATTAGGCACTGTTGAGGTTACAGAGATGAAAAAGTCATGGTCTCTTTGTCTTTATGGAACTCTAGTCTAGTCAAAGATCAGGTCAATAACATAGATAACAGTATTGCCAGGTATATGCTACAGTAGCTTTGGGGGAAGCAGATGCAGGAGAGATTGAATAGAGGTCCAAGTGTGATGAATTGGTGAGAACAAAGGCCCTGAGGGAGTAAAGCAGAGGTTTACTGAGAGGAAAGTTGGGGCTGGAGGATAGAATTTGGTATAAAGAAAAAAACAACTTGAAATCAGATCATGGCAAGTCTTGAAGACTGAGTGAAAGAGTATAACCAGGTAGGCATTAGGAAGCCAGATTTATAGTAGTGCAATGATGTGATCACAAATAAACTTTAGGAAAACTAGTATACATTGTTTCCTGTTCCAAATTTACTCTTGCCTTTTGTCCAGAATTTGTACTGAAATCTTTTCTTTTCCTCGGGCCATTCTTCTTTTTCTGTAAGCAGTAAGTGGAAAAGGCAAGACTCCACTTCGAAAGAGGTACAACTCCCATCAGATGGGCCAGTCGAAGCAGTTTCCCCTCGAGGAAAGCAGCTGTGAGAAAGGCTGTCAGGTCACCAGTGAGCAGATCAAAGCCGATATGAAAGCAGCTAGGGATATTCCTGAAAAGAAAAAAAACAAGGATGTTTATCCCAGCTGCAGCAGCACCACCGCCAGCACAGTGGGAAACTCCAGCTCACACAGCACTGCTTCTCAAAGCCCCGACTTTGTAAGGACGGTGAACAGCGGCGGCTCTTCCGAGCCTAGCCCTACAGAAGTGGATGTGTCCAGGCAGTGTGTCTGCTCCCCCGGTGGGTCAGAGGACTCTGAGGCCATGGAGGAGGGAGATGCAGAGAGTTCTGTCTGCCCCAGATGCTGCTGTCACAGGCCCCAGGAATCCCAAAGGAGAACTAGCAGGTGTTCTGATGAGGAACGTCCTTCAACCAGCCGAGCCTGTGTTGTGAATGGCCCGGATGGTACGAGATCCGCCTTTTCCTTTAGGACTCTGCCACAAGGGGGGTCTTCAGGCCCAGCACATGATGAGAGGACTAATGTGAGTGGCTCTGGGGCTACAGGTGAGGACAGGAGGGGGAGCTCCCAGCCTGAGAGCTGTGACGTGCAGTCTAATGAAGACTACCCTCGGAGGCCCCTAACCAGGGCCAGGAGCAGACTGTCCCATGTACCGCTGGTATCTGAGTCAGGTATGACAATGCTCCCAGGATTAGCAACTGCAGGGTAGGGCTGGAGAAAGGCATGAGCTTGTTCATAAATTTTCTCGCAAAGAAACAATTTGGCAAATTAAATTCTATTTTGGGGTTCTATTAATTATACAGATTTTAAATTACTTTTCAGGAATGTTTTGGTGGGCGGGGGTTTAAAACAGTTTGTAAAATATTCAGTCCAGAAATCTCAAAACAGTTCAGCTTTAAAAATATATACATAACTGTGTATATTTGCCCTACATCCAATATTGTTTCTAATGTCTAAGCCCCAGTAGATGAACTCTGCTCCCACACTTAGGGAGGATTTAGAAAATGTTATACCTTGGCCAGAAGTTCCCAGGGCTGGGGAAACAGCTCAGTGCAGCTTCCTGGGTAGATGGATAGACCCCCTAAAGGACCTGCCTCTGCAATATTTGGTCATTTTTTTCTGAAACCTAGTTTTGTCTCCAGTTATGTTTGCCAGGAAATAAAAAGGTGAGTAAGTAGTTTTGCTGAGAATTATTTGGGTGAAGATATACTCAAAACATGTACATGTTTAATTTCATTAATATTTATAATGCAGATGCCAAGATATTGGATTGAGCAAGAGTAAGCATATTTCTTAGTCATAATTGTTTGTTTTTAAGTAATCCTTATTATGTTATTAAAATCTGTCAAAGTATGATAATGAATTATTTTTATTTTCTCCAAGATTCCCTCAATTTTAAAATCTTAAAATCAGCCTTACAGCATAGGCAGGGTCAGTGCTTTTTATATAGTAATTAGAGCTGGTTGAATTGTGTGAAGTTAACTAAGAAAAATAAGTTTTCATTAAGATAGCTATGAGACCTTAATTATGTTCAAATCATAGATAGTAACATAAACTCAAAATACATGAGTCTGTTTGAGTATTTCATTATGCTTTTCAAACACTAGTTCTGTCATATGGTGAAAATAATTCTCCCAGCTTGAATTTTAAATGTCATACCTTTTTTAAAATTGTGGTTTCATAACAAAAATAATTTACCATTTTGAAGTATGCAGTTCAGTGGCATTCACTGTCACCACATCCATCTGAACTCTTTCATCATCCCAAACTGAAATTCTTAAACGGTAACTCTTCACCGTAGACTTTTTGTTACTTGGTTTTTCATATTTGTAAGTCAAACCTACCCATTTTCTGTTTTTTGTTTTTATACCACAAAAGACCTTCCATACTTGTTTCAGATAAATGTTCATATCTTTTATTAATTTATTTTATTTTACTTCTTTAGTTCAGTTTGGAATTGCATTAAATTGAAAAAAAATTATCAGTTTTACAGCACCAAGTCCTCCTATTTAGAAAATAATGCCTTGTTTTATTTTTCTTAAGTCTCTTGGCAAAGTTCTGTGGGTTTTTTGATGGTATATTTTTTTAAATAGATATCCTTCATATTAACTGCTGGGATTTTGATGTTTTTATTTTTTGCTTTGTGTTTTTCTTATACACTTTACCATTTTGTTCTGACCCGTTTTATGACTAAAACTTTTTCTCAGGTTAAGTAACTCCCTGGATTAAGAAAGAAGGAAAATTTCATTTGTGTAGTGCTTTTTATTATTGATATTCATTGCTTTGTTTTTATTTTTCAATTGAGAAAACTACTTAATGTCTGTGTTTTCCTAGGTAAATTTTTTCTTAATGATTTTTAAATACCATACACATGTATGTTTATGTTCATTAATACATTTTCTACAGAAATATCAAAGCACTGATTTTAGTATTACTCAGGTCTCTCTTTTTGAAGGAGGCAAGTTACAAATTGTTTTTAATCTAGCATGTTTTTGATATCTATTAAAGCCATTCTACTTTAATCATTTTAAGGATGAAGATCTAATAAAGGAATACATTCAATTCTTAGGAGTTATTTAATCAGTTCAAAAATAACATTTGAGTTTTTTGATTTTTGATTTGTGAGCTTGTAGAGTATTAAAACCATGTTAGAAGTGTGATTTCTAATTTGTGTAATTTCTAATTGGGGGAATAAATACTTGTAAGTTGGTCTTTGTATCTCATATAATAATTTATAAAATAGGTATTACCAAAATATTTAGTTTGGTATTCAGAGAATAGCACTTAGGATTAATATACTAAAAACTCTTTCCCAACACCCCAAGATCAGGCTGGTCTACTTTTCTTATTTCTGTAGTGTGTTTGACACTAATATGAACCACACTATATTTAATTCTGTGTTTTACTATCTGTCTTTGCAATAGTCTGAGCTCCATGAGGGCAGGGACAGTGTCTGCTTGTTCATTATATTCCTAGCTTCAAGCACCATGTCTTAACATGTGGTATAGGGCTCAGTGAATAGTCATGAACTTCATAAGGGTAGAATCATCATGCAAGGTATATTGATAGTAGAGGATATATAAAATCACTTGGAGTTATGGCTAAACAAAATTGTTACTTGCCTAAAAGCAAAGTAACACAACAAACTCTCCTGTCTTTTTATGTTGGGACACATTTGTTTTTCAAAGTCACCTACGTATACTGTTGACTTATAACTTTTTGTAGAAAACATAAACCACCAATTAGGTCATTCTGGTAATAGAAACAACTTTGAACCCTACCTTCTGAGCAATTTAAGGGGAGAGGAAAAAGTAATTCAGGAAGATGAGGAATTTGAAAATCAGATTACCAAAGCAGAATTCTAATAGAAAACGCTTAATAGAACATTGTCTGGAGGAGTGGAAACATTTATTTTCTGTTTTCATTTTTGTAGTACTAAGAAAGGGAACTAGGATCTATATAAGGATGTTTTAACAGGTGTGTGAATTTTGGCAATTGGGTGAAGTGTGCTGCTTTTAAAAGCCTTCTTGTCAGGAAGACAATTAGCTGTTGCATGAAGCTTTTTCAGGATACTATGGAAAAAGACCTTTGAATTGCAAGGGTCAATAGTGTAATGTTTTTTCAGAATCCCAGGACTTTGGTTGGTTTCAGTGTTCTTGGGAAAAGTTTGATTGGTAGAACTCCTTTTTGCCTTTAACCAAAGCAGTTCCTGCCAATTGTTTTTGCACAGAAGAATTTTACAAAATTTCAGAGGATGTAGAAAAGGGTTCTGGTTTGTAAAATACCACCTGGACTAGTTCTCTAGATTTTGTCTAATCCCAAACCTTTGGGATTGGCAGAATTTGCACCTCATTTCCCTATCTTTCTTTGTAATCTTTGGTTTGAGGTTACAGGAGAATGTTTATCACCTAACCATTGTATGTAAGAGAGATCTATGTTGGGGGTTTAATTTATAAAGGTCAACCATAATTCAGTATATATTCTGCTACAGTATGACTTCAGTATCAAAAATGAGTACAATTATCTTTTCCCAAAATAGAGTGTATGTGGTTAAGTTTGAGATTCAGATTTAAAACTTGTTTTTAATAAGACTGGGATATTTTCATTTATAATTGTAATGTTTTAGTACATAGTGGTGAATGAAAAAAGATGGCAGGTTTTCCAGCATAGTGACTAGAGGCAGATTGCCCGAGTTTGCCTCCTGGTTCTCCCTTCATGTCTTGGCAAGCCTCAGCTTTCTCATATATTAAGTGAGGAGAACAATAAATCTATTTCAGGGGAATGTTTTAAGGATGAAATGAGTTAATACAAGTAAAACTCTTAGAACAGTGCCTGACACACAGTAAGTGGCTCAGTAAATATTTACTGTTATGTACTTGTGATATGTTCATTCATTTTGAGTGCCACGTCATTTAGTAAATGTTCTTATTAACTAATTGCAAGTTGCTGACATTGAAGCAAAGATGAAATAAGATAGTGCTGATGCGTTCAAGGAACTTTTACTTTAAATTTGGAAGTAGAACAAGTATATGGGGAACTACAGAATAGTGTGTCATGTTTGGGGGTCCAGGATAATTTGTTAGCAAGTGGCAATTGAGCTGAACTCAACTCAGGGATGGTAGTATTTCAAAATGTGAAGTGAGAAAAGATATTCTGAGCAGAGGGATCTAGAGTGTTTAATAGCTTCAGAGGTATTGGCAATGGGCAATAACTAGGATATGGAAATAACTAGCATATCCCTCCCCACCCCCAAATGTCAGGCATTAAAACATGTTCACTAAGCAGCAGTCAGTAATTTAAAGTTCTCTCTCTTTTTTTTAATGTTATTTTATTTTTGATACTGAGGATTGAACCCAGGGGCACTTTTCCACTGAGCTACATCCCCAGCCCTTTTTATTTTTTATTTTGAGAAAGGATCTTGCTTAATTACTTAGGGCCTCACTAAATTATTGAGGCTGTCCTCAAAATTGTGATCCTCCTGCCTAAGCCTCCTAAGTCACGGGCTTATACAGGTATGTGCTACCATGCTGGCCTGTAATTTGAATTTCTTTAGAAAAAAAAGTCATAAGTTGAATCCACTGAAGTACTTAGGATAGGGTAAGTCAGAAAGACTATAGACTGGGAATGTTGATTACAGTGTTGGAATGGCCCAAATATTGAAAACTCTTTTTAAGTTTGATGTAGCTCTGTTTGAGATATTGGAGGGTGCTACTAATTTATAGCAGTCCCTTAGACATACTAACCTAATTGTATTCCATTGGGAAACAAATTGAGATTTGGGAGTTGCTTTGTGAAGTTTGTACATATGCATTTATATGTACTCTGTTGAAGGAAAAAAACAAAGCTAATATTTAGGTTTTCTTTTTTTACCTTTTCTAGAGGTTGCCAAAACAAAGCCACGTCATGCCATGAAACGGAAGCGGACGGCAGATAAGTCCACCAGTACCAGTGATCCTGTGATTGAGGATGACCATGTGCAGGTAAACAAGAAGCCCTCACTTACCTTTTATAGTCCAGTCCAGTTCTTGGACAGTGCAAAGAATCTGAAATCCTTATATAGTTTCTTTACTCCAAAGAGAATAATTAGTAACAGCTACTTCTCAGTTATATCCATGAAAACATTTAAGCAATTAAAAAATAAAAATAACAGAAAAATACCCTTATATGTAGCAATGGGTTTTTTTTTTTTTTTTTTTTTTTAATTGTAGGTTCTTGTATTAAAATCCAAAAATCTTGTTGGAGTCACTATGACCAATTGTGGAATCACAGATCTAGTACTGAAAGACTGTCCCAAGATGATGTTCATCCATGGTATGTATTTGTATTGTATAAGAGCATTTTGAATGACTAAAGAAATTAAGAGCTCATAAATACCACAATAACATTAGTATATCATTTGTTTAAAGGAACATGTTGGATTATCTGTATTTATTTATTTTTAAAATATTTTTTAGTTGTCAGTGGACCTTTATTTATTTGTGCATGGCGTCAAGAATCGGATCCAGTGCCTCACACGTGCCAGGCAAGGGTTCTACAACGGAGCCACAATCCCAACCCCTGGATTATCTTTAATTCTGTTATTTTCCTTTGGTTCTCAAGTAATTTCACCATAATGAGGATCCATATGCCAAAACTTGATTCATTTAGTAAATAGTATCTCCTCTGAAAGATAAATTGCTTCCTGATCTTGCAAAGTACATGGATGGGTGCTAGAGTCAGATCCACCTTAGCTTGAATCCTGGCTCAGCCATCTGCTTTTGTGTGCTTTATGTATGTTTTATGCATGAACATCCTTGAGGGGAGTTTACCAGTTCTGCATTTGACTGAGATGATCAGTTATCCTCAGTCATAATTCATGGCACAGTGTCTTTAGTCCAAGCCCACTTTTCCTGTCAGCCCCAATTTTTGTCTTGTTGCAGCTACCTTTGTTCCATCCTCTATGCTGAGGTATTTTATGTGTCCTTCCAGTATACTTTTCATGTCTTAAAAAATGTCTCTCTCAAATATAAGATGTTGCTTTGTGTGAGCTTTTAAATTTTACATAATCTATTTATTTTTCCTCTTTCATTCAGAATTATATTTTTAATATCCATCCATGTAAAATTGAGCACATCTGTCTTGTTCCTTGCCTGGGCATGTTATATATTTTGTGTTCATTTTGTTTAGTCTATAAAATGTACCCAGTTATGCGTAACTCATGAAGCATATGTGAAAGTTTAGTGTAGTGATTGATGTATCCAGGTATATGTGTGTGCGCCACCTACACACACACAGTAAGGGGTCTGACCTCTAGTAAATGCCTGGTAAATATTAATCTGTATTATATAAGTATTATAAAAAGTATTAAGGGTTTTTCTTTGTATGTCTCTGACAATATTGCTAGTAAACAAATTCCATTAAAAGATGCTTAAACTGTTTGTCATAAATTAGGAAAATTCCAGAAAGGAGAGGTGAAACTGAGATTCATACACTACCTCTCCCCTGCATTCTGTACGACTCCAGACCCTAGGGACCCTAGGCCCTGTGTTTACTCTGAAGAGGTAGTACTTTTTTCCATCCCAGCCAAGGAGTTTGTTGGTCTTGAAACATCTAACAATTGCTATCTCCTGTTGGAGTTTCTTCCTAAAATAGAAAGCATGAGCTCTTCAGAATCTCAGAAATCATATAGCAGGGCTCTTGTGAGCCAGTCTGTTAGCATTTCTGAGCCAACTCAGCATCTAAGCATTCCTCTAAAAGGAATGAGAAAGTTTCTGAGAATCTGAGTTCCAGATTCTCTTTTTGTACTTGACTCTGAGTCTTCCCATGTCTTCTCTAACCCGTAATGGGTCACATGGCCTCAGTGCCAGCATTTTACCCCTTCAACTAAGTTGTTTAGTTCAGCTTATCATGGGACAAAGGATCTTAGATAAGTAACTCGTTCTCTAGTTACTAGCTAAGTTAGTGGCAGATGAGATTAACCTTAACCATGTCTGGTTTTATAGCAGAACCATTTGATTCTTATCACCATGTAGTCCTTTCTCTATATCCTCCCTGTCTTCAACACCAGTTCCCCTTCTTTCCACCACATCACAGAGGAGTCTAAAAGGCAGGACACTGGCTCAGTGTTTAAACATCGAAGTTAGTTACAAGGAAGAATTACAGGGGAAGATGGTGTTTATGTCAGGTATCTTATAGATGACTTTATGAAATGTTAAGAACTTAGGCAAATCAGTCTTCTGGTTTCATAATCTTTTTCATTTAATATTGTCTCTTGAGTTGGATCAGGTTGAAATTTGTGGTTTAGTAAAGGATATAGGGATGGGGATGTAACTAAGGGATAGAGTGCTTGCCTAGTATGTGCAAAGCTCTTGAGTTTGATCCCCAGCAACACACACATACACACAAACAGAAAGATAATACTTTCTTAAATTGATGTTCTGGTGCAGTTAGGTGCAGTTAAGTGCATTTATTATATCACAGTTACTTTTCTCTATTATGTCATGTTCCGTTACAAACAGGAAGTTTGCTTAATCTTGTTTAAGACTAGCATTTTCAATAGAACTTTTCGCAGTGTGTATGTTCTGTATCCAAACCGTTTAATGTGATAACCACTAGCACATGTGACTATTGAACACTTGAACTGTGCTTGTGCCTAAGGAATTGTAGTTTAATTTTATTATATTTTAATTTATTTGAATTTAAATAACTGCTGGTAGTTAATGACTACTGTATTGTGCTATACAGCCTTAGACTAAAGTACTCAGATATTTCTGGGTCTCCCCGCCACCACTCCCAAGGTTCTGTTTCTATACTTGTGATGGAATTAAAACCAACTTTGCTCATTACCTGTGAGTGAATGTAAGATAAGATACGCTAATTATTCCAGATTTATTTGACCACTTACCACAAGGTTGTATAAATTAATAAAATTAATAGTTATAATTCATTCTGTAAGTATTTTCTTAACAGTTCCTGTGTGGGCAAGTCATTTTCTGGTACTTGGTTTCTTTGACAGTAAATTCTTAGAAGAAAAAGGCATTGCCTCTAGTAGCATGAGGACAACCAGCTTCTATTGAACTGAACACAATGACGCATTCAGATTCTTTTGTTAAATGGTATTTGTACTCTATCATAATATTTGACCTATGTTAAAGATGTTTACAGCTGCAGTGTCTTCTGCTAATATTTAGGCCAATCCTCCTATCTTTCAAATGGGCTACATGTTGCTTTCTTATTTTGTACAAATTATTTATAAAGCTTGTCATTGTTTTCATTTTGTAGCTACCAGATGCAGGGTACTGAAACATTTAAAAGTTGAAAATGCACCAATTGTAAACCGATTTGACTATGCACAATGCAAGAAACTGAATATGGATCAGGTATTAGACCAGATACTAAGGATGCCTCCTGAGAGAAACCGTATCATATACCTCCGCCCAATGCAGCAGGTAACAAGCTGTTCTCCTTTCTGATGATATACACATTATGGTTGATATTTGTTTATTTTGTCTTCAACCTTTTGGACTCGGCATATATTCATTTGCTCAACCCACAGTAATGGTTCTCTAGATTCTACAGAGTTCCTTTAAGGACTGTCTTGCCAATGCTTTATTAATGCTTCTCTAGTCGATTTTTATAAGGTTTTAGCTAGTTATATAGAGGCATTGTCATTCAACAAGTTTTTGTACTTATTGAAAGTTACCTATGACTAAGAGCACAGACTCAAGTTTCAAACTACCTGATTCGTATTCTGACTTTCTGACCTACAGCAGATTTCTTAACTTCTGTGTCTTAATTTCTTTACTTGTTAAATTAAAATAAAAGAATACACCTAAGGTTATTGTTATATCTCAGCTAAAATATGTGATATATGAAAATAGTTGCTGGTATATAGTAAACAATAGTGTGATAGCTGCATTATTACCTTTATTGTTATTAAAAGCAAATTTTGTGTATGAGATTTTTGCTTGATACCAAAAGAGTTTAAAAAGATGATTAGAGAACCCTTGGACTTGGTATGTGAGCCAGGCCCCAGAAGAGCCAGTTCAACAAACATTTCTGACTGTCTCAATACTCACAATTTGCTGTATGCTGTAAAATTCACAGAATGTTTCCTTCCCAAAAAGGAAATAAACGTGTACCACTGCTACTGCAGGGTGGGTGTTAGAGATTAGTAAGAGGGTGCATGAGAAGAAACCAGTACGAACAGAGGCTACAAAGAGCTGCAAAGTGTGTTCTGTCCTTAAGACGACTCGTGATCCAGGTCAAGTAGGAGTGTGGTTCTATGCATTCAGATATAGTCAGTACTGAAACCTATAAAAGACTTCCTCAGAAGTGATTTCTGGGTTGATTGAGATCAGTTACCCAAACCAGGACTCTCTCTGGCTTTCCAGGTATTTACATCACAGTGAGAGATAAATTTCTGAGTCTACTGGTCAGAGACTTGCCCCCCATCATGGCAGGCTGTGTTCAGGGCTATAGATGGCTGTTGGATTTTCAAATCAGCAAAGATTTCAATACTGAGGGGACCAAAGAAAGCTTATTCGTGCTTTGGGAGATGGATACCTAAGACCTTCTTTCTTGGGCCAAAGACCTCTTTATAATATCTTCCACAGGTGGACACACTAACTTTGGAGCAGAAACTGTTTAGTGGTCCCTATCCCTATCACATCTGTATCATCCATGAATTCAGTAACCCTCCCAATGTCCGGAACAAAGTGCGCATTCGCAGCTGGATGGACACTATAGCAAACATCAATCAGTAAGTAACTCTGACCCTGAAAGACCTTTTCAGTCACTTCTCACAGTAGAGAGTCCCAGAAGCAAATCCCAGTTATTCCTCCTTTTAAATCTTTCCAGTTGAGCTTTATAGCCAGGCATGTCATGAAACTAACATTTGTGAAAAACTTAGGGAAATTAGAACTTAAAACTAATGAGCACAACATGTATGTATGTAGCTTTTTTATTTTCAAACTTAGAGAAAAGTTACACAAGAACAGACTACCTCTATCTTAGACTATTTCTTTAGTTATGGGACATGGAAAAGAGATCAAGTTAAAGAAGATGTAAGACTGCTATTTTACATTATCGGAAAATTAGATTTTCTATGTATTTGTTGTATAGATGTATTAAGCATTATCTGTACACAAGATATTTGCATAGAGAATGGCTTTCTTTCCTTGATATGACTTTGAAAATAGTAAATAAAGTAACTTTGACCTGACTAGACTTGACATTCTCTAGTTTGAGTAAATGGGGACTGTTAGAGTCAATATTTTGTCTGAGATATTTGTAGAATCTGGGCCTAAAACATCTTGATAGCTTCTTTCTACTCAACACCCTAACATTTTCAGTTTTCTAATTTTTATTTAATTTTTCCTGTTTTCCTCCAGGGAACTCATTAAGTATGAATTCTTCCCTGAAGCCACTCGAAGTGAAGAAGACCTAAAGAAATACCCCAAATATCCCTGGGGGAGAGAAATCTATACTTTAGAGGGTAAGTATTTACTAATGGTTGAAAAACTAAGTAGCCGTGAGCTGGATGGAGGGACATAACTTAGGGAAAATATGAATGGGAATCTCTGAATATCTGCAAGAAGCAGGAACCAGATCAATATTGCTCTGCCTGTACAACTCTTTGCTAGCCCTAGAACACATAGAGCAATGATGAAAGACAGAAAGTGGTGAATTGTAAATTACTGTGATTTGAGAGAAGGCACCCGGTTCAGTCTCTGCTTTGCATTTTAATTGCTGCTTAATAAAAGTACAGAGTTTAACTCTATCAGCACTTCCATACCAGTAACACTTTTACCCCTGTCTTCTTTTAGGTGTTGTAGACGGAGCTCCATATTCCATGATTTCTGACTTCCCTTGGCTGAGGTCCCTGAGGGCAGCAGAGCCAAACAGTTTTGCCCGATATGATTTTGAAGATGATGAAGAAAGTAATTATGACCTGACTTGACTTGCATTCTCTAGTTTGAGTATATCCTACTAAATAGTTAATATTTTGTTTGAAAATTAGCAACAGTGCAGCTTTTAGGTGGTTTCCGATATAAATATTTTATCCCGTACCTCCCCTCCCCCCAAAAAAATTTGCACATTATAGATGCTCAACAGACTTACTGGGTATATATTATGGGGAAGATTCTTTCAAATAGATTTTCCTATTAGATTTTCTTGTATTACATAAGTTTTTAATTTTTTTGTTGTTGTTCTGGAGATTGAACCCAGGACCTTGACCATAGGGTGCATACACTGTACCACTGAGCTCCACTCCCAGTTACCTAAATATTTATAATCTTTTTACACTTTATTGAAGCATTTATCAACAATAATGTTATAGAATTGTTCTGCAGCTTGTGAGCTACTTGTTGCATGGTACATGGGAACTATGATAATTTAGGAAGAAATTTAGGGAGAAGCTTTTAATAGAATAAGTATTAAGGCACTTGTGTATTCATTTGTAGTTACATTTTTTAAAAGAACTATTTTATTTATTTTTATTTTGATTCGTTGTACACAAATGGGGTACAACTTTTGTTTCTCTGGTTGTGTAATCATACATGTACATAGGATAATGATGTTTGTCTCATTCTATTATTTTTTTCTTCTCCCCACCTCTTCCCTATTCCTCATTTTCCTCTATACTATTCATCCTTCCTCCATTCTTGCCTTCCCCCACCCCCCATTATGTATCATCATCCACTTATCAGAGAAATCATTTGGCTTTTGGTTTTTTGGGATTGAGAACTATTTTATAAGGAAGTGAAGTTTTATGAGCTACATGTACATGTATATAACCTACCTACCTGGTGTATCATGTTTATCAGGGGGCTTCAGTCATATCTAGGCATCAAACATGGTGTAAAACTAAAGTGATAGGGACTGTTCATGTATCAGTATATTAGGTTGTCATGTGTAGGAATATTTCCTGGACTAGCATGTCAGATTAACTTTCTAAATGATTGATCATTATACATGTCTTCCCTTCTCTCTCATTTCTAAGGTACTATCTATGCTCCTCGAAGGAAAGGACAACTATCTGCTGACATCTGTATGGAAACAATAGGGGAGGAAATCTCAGAGATGCGGCAGATGAAGAAGGGTGTGTTTCAGCGAGTAGTGGCAATTTTTATCCACTATTGTGATGTCAATGGAGAGCCAGTTGAAGATGACTACATTTGATTGGTTCCTCCTCCTCTCCAGCTATTCTGACAGAAATCAGCTAGGGCCATCCATTTGCCAGAATGCTTCACGGGGACTTGGGGCATGGAGATGGGAGGCCCTGGCTCAGTTTGGTATATAGGAAATGTATAAGGAACATTGAAATTGTATACAAAGATTTGTAAATAGCGGAAATATACAGACACTTCCTAAAGTACCAACTTTATATCATATGTTTATACAATTTAATTTAAAAATTTACTTTAATGAAGGCAGATAATTTGAGAGTTCATTTTGTTCTTTTTCTTTCCTAACTTAGTTCATTAAAGTGTCATTTTTTGACTGAGCCCCCATTTACTATATTCTTAATAATCACCGTCATCCCCTTAAATCTGTGCCTTTTTCTTCTTGAGCAAAACTGTTTGAGTAAATCTGTTGAAGAGTGTGTCTTGTATGCTTTTTTTTGTTGTTATTAAAATACAACTAAACTGTATAGTCAGAAAGGCTATATGTTTCTGTACAAAAATGTGATTCCTTTTTTTCCTTGATATTATAGTTGCCATGTTTCTTTAAATAAAAAGACTCATGAGCTTTAAAAAAAATGAATTTGAGGGAGAAATGGAAAAGTTTCCAAAGCATTTCTAGTTATTTATTTCCACATTCAATTGTGTATATGCTTTATCTTGAATATAAAAATAAAAGTTTATTAAAAACTTTTTGTTTGTTTGTTTGGGTCCTGAGTCCCTCTTTTAAAAGAAGAGTAGCAAATACTATACAAAAAAAGTGAGATATAGAGTTGTGTCTAAATAAGTTTCCACCGTTGTCCAGTTTGAGTAGTTGGGACTACAGGTGTGTGCCACCATGCCTGACCTCAGTTCTTAATCTGTTTAAAGTTCCATGACTGCAAGACATTCAACTCATAGAACTCTATTTGATACAGTGTTGGGGTCAACAGAATCTCCTAAAACTCTTGGTCATCAGGAGATGGCCTTTGTCCTTTCCAAAGAAGAGAAATTATCCTGATGTGGCAATGATGTATGTTGTATAATAGTATCAAAAAGCAAAAAGTTTTTGTAGGACAGGCTCCTCACACTGGCTATCAAATATCAAGGTAATGATGAATTGAAGAATTGAATCATGGCGTGGCTTAAACCATAAGTGAGCTGTGCTCTGTTTGGCTCCTCATCCTTTTAATATCATCAGGGGTCAAAAAGCAAAAACTTTAGAGCAACACCTGTCTTCTAGGTATGGCTTTGCCACTTGGGAGCTGAGTGATGTTAGGAAGGTATGTCAACTGAACTTGTGCGAAGTAACACACGGGGAAAGGGCTATATTAGATCAAAGGACATTATGATTAGAAAAATAATGCACTGCACACAGCAAAAATTTATCTTGAGTTCTGCAAACAGAACATTCCATAAAATTAGAACATTATCCTTGAGAGGAACTTACTAGTTACAGAATAATAACACCATATTGATAAAATAGAATTCCTGCTTACTGGCATGCTAAGCTACTTCCTGATGATATTAAAAGGATGAGGAGCCAAACAGGAGCACAGCTCACTTATGGTTTAAACCATGCCATGATTCAATTCTTCCATTCGTCATTATCTTGACATTTGATAACCAGTGTGAGGCGCCTGTCCTACAGACTTTGGAAGCACCCCTGGCAGAGGGTATATTGGATGTCCTGCCAGTGAGTCGACAACAGGTCTCTGGCACTTTCCCATTGAGTCTTTCACGAAGTCTGCTTTCTCTTAAGCCAAGCAAATATGGGGAATTCCATTTCTCCTGAAGTTAAAGGGTATGGTTTTCAGTCAAGAGGTTTAAAAAAATAAGATCTGTTCCTTTATGAGATACGTTGAAACTAGACTGTCATTAGGGAACAAAGCCCCTGGGATCCAGATACTGGTAGTTTAGAAGCAGAAACAGGAGGACATAACAGTATTTCAGGATGTCTGTTGGGACCAGTTACATTAAAACATTTAACTATATGGAATCAATGCCGATTAGATATCCATCCAACCAAACCAAACTCTGCAGATGTCAACTGTTAACTCTTCTCCCTCCTGATATACCACTTCCTCAAGTTCCCAAGTATGAGAAATCTAGATTAAATGAGGACATTCCCCTAACACCATTGGAAGATTTCCCACCACCACCCCTTTTTCTAATAACTTTTTTTAAATTTATCTTTCAATTTTTTACAGACTGCATTTTGATTCATTGTACACAAATGGTATACATCATTTCATTTTGGTTGTACACGATGTAAATTCATACCATCGTGTAATCATACATGTTCATAGGGTAATGTCTGTCTCATTCCACCGTTTTTTATGCCCCTCTCCCTTTCATTTCCTTCTACATAACCTAGTTTCCCCATTCTTCTCTCATTCCCCAACCCTCTAATAACTCTTAAAAAGAGTGATTTTTAAGTGGGAATAAGTACTAAAATGTATAGAGGAGGGCAAATAGGTGAAATGCTAAAAGTTTTTTCAGCGCTAAGACAAAATAACCATAACCCACAAGATGACGGCTTACCTTTTGCAGCTTTTAAGGAGCTCCAAAAATCTGTAACGGAGAATGGGGTACAAAGCCATTTTTACCAGAAGCGTAACTGAAGGCATTGCCAATACATATGAAGTGATTCCATGGGATTGGATGATGCTAATGAGAACCATACTTAGAACTGCCCAATAAAGCCTCTAGTTCCAAGAATGGTGAAATGACCTTAATAATTTGGCAATTAATAATCTAAGTAATGGGGTTCCCGTAATTTTTGATCAACTTACAGGCCAAGGGCACTCTAGTACTATAGACCAACCACTAATGACTTGGGCTGCTCATATGCAGTCTTCTCAGGCTGTAGTTAGAGCCTGGCATAAGGTGCCTGATGTGCAAACTCCCTATGTACATGTATGATTACACGAATGGTGTGAATTTACATTGGGTACAACCATAGAAATAAAAAGATGTACCTCATTTGTGTACAATGAATCAAAATGCAGTCTGTAAAATTTAAAAAAAAAAAAAAAAGAAAAAGAAAACTCCCACTGTTTCTTCCTCACAGATCTGCCAGGGGGCCATGGAGTCATATATGAATTTTGTCAACAGGATGCATAATGGTAGATTAGACAATGGAGAATGGAGGGAAAGAGATAGGAAAAGAAAAGATGGTGAAATGAATCTGACATAACTGTCCTCTGTACATATATGAAAATAGTGAATCCCACCATCATATACATCCATAAGAATGGAACTCTAATTAGAATAAGATATATTCCATGCTAGCATAATTATATCAAAATGGATTCTGCTGTCATGTATAACTGAAAAGAACCATTTTTTAAAAAAAACAAGTTGAAAATACTGAAGCTGCTAATGTGTTGGCCCTTATCCTGGCTTTTGAGAATACTAATCAAAATTGTAAGAAAGTGCTAGTTCCTCTTCCCCTTTTGGAAAACTAAAATACATTCATGTAAGTATTATTACTTTCTCTAGTATAGTGCATGCTACAACTCAATCTTCAGAGAACTTCCAAGCTGTTAGACAACACCTTTTATCAGGGTTTGCTACTATAGGATACCCTACTATTAGCCTATACTTCCAGTGCTTTTTGATCCTTTTGTACTCAATCGGACATTAATCTCAAGCAATGGTACCCCTTACAACACTCAAAGACAAGCTATCACTGAAAGAATGCATCAATCCTTGACAAATATGTTATTTAAATTTTTAAATGGGAATATACATCCACCATATGCACCTCAAGAGCAACTAATGCAAGTTTTATTCACTTTAAAATTTTTAAATCAAAATGAACAGAATCTAACTGCTGCACAATGACACTTTTACACCTCCCAGTCTGTTTTAGATCAAATGCATCTTCGTGTACTATATAGGTTACCAGAACAGGGTTTTTGCAATGGCAGGGTCCGCAGTGGCAGGTTCCTGCTTCGCTGATAACCTGGGGATGAGGCTATGGTGCTATTTCACTACCATCTTTCTTCCGGACATATCAAATCCTACTATGAGTTGATTTAATCAGAAAGGTCCCTTTCTCACCTTCAAGATCGTGACAATCAGCCCTCCTCCTGGGATGACTCCCCTGAGACCCTGGCATTGACATGATTACTACCCTTTCCAGCCTATTACTAATGATTCAACTTGGGGAGACATTAAAGGCCTTGTGAACCAAGGGAAAAAAACACTGAAAACATTCAGACTGCTAAGACACCAGAAAACTTATTTTTGGCTATGATCTCTGTGATAACCATCAATTCATCTAAACAGGTAAATAATAAACAGGGAAGTTGAATACATGTGATTTTTCTCATTCTATCCATTCCCATGGGGGAAGCCCATAAGTATAGGGCACATGTTCTGAATCCACTTTATTTTACTGCTGTAGATTGGATTCATCCTGAGCTTCCCATTAGCTCCAATGACATAGAAGTTACTGGTTGGCTAAATTTAAATCCAACTCAGCTCTTTCAGGAACTCTCCACTTCTATTGATAATTCTTTTACTTAGCATAAAATTTCTAAAGATTGGAATATATATAGTCCTGACCTCCCATCTGTCTAACCACTATCAACAGTACACCATGTGCTCAAATAAGGGAACAATGGTACATGAATCATATTTATCAAAATAAATCTCATGATGACATCAAATATCAGAGGCTCATAAAAAGATAGGATTTACAGGATGCCCTAATTTCCAACACCATCACCACTCAAAATTATCCATTCCTATTTGCCAACATAGCTGCTTACATGGCCTACATCTTCCAGACTTATCCAGGAGCATTTGCCATTTCCCCAACTTTATTATACAAAATTTAACTTCAGATTTACTCTAGAAAACAGGAAATCCAGCAGATCTGGATTTGTTGCCACTTAATGCTACCACGTGGGCATTTTCATTGCCCTTTCATTATAGTTACGGAAAACCGCCGCTTCTTAGCCCGGTTGCTTCCAGCGGCTCCCGCTGCTCCTTGTTCTTTCGGCCCCACCAGCGGGACAAAAGACACATACCCTTCTGAAGTTCATGAAGCAGATTCCCCTTTATTCAGATATCACCCTCAATATATAAGCAGTCTCATGCATAAGCAATTGTAACCAGATATGTCCATCCAATCCTGTTAAAGGTCAAGCGATCACTCACTTGAGCATACATGTAAAGTATATCTGTCCACACGCTAGGCAGCTGAACTGATTATCGTGCAGCCAATTGTAAACACGTTCTGCCTCTCTGCAGGCATAACCAGCACGCCCTTTGCTCTCTGCCAGTTGCCATCTTTAGATGCACGTGGCGTAACCCTCGGCCCCGGGTTTCGCCCACCACAATAGTGGTTCGACTAACTAGAATCCTGGACTGGGCAGGCCCCATGGTAGAATCATGTATAAATTCCACTAATTCGTGTTCCCAGCCTCATAATACTATATGGCAGTTGGGATTACTCTTTATTCCCCGAGATCTCAGGCAGAGGCATTGGGAACATTTTCGTATGTGGTGGTTATGGAAATGGAATGAAATGAAAACTTACATAATGGTGTGTACAACTAAACCTTATATTCTGGCATTAATTCAAAATATAAACATTTTCAGTACTAATTATGAATCATGGCCCTTTAAAATCAAGGAAATAAGACATGGTTAACCCCTTGTTATTCTACCCATAATATCGTTACTTTAAACATTACTGAAATCATAATTTTAAAACAAGGAGCTCATGGATGGATGTCAATTCATCTTACCTGTCTGTGGCATAATGGATTATCTATACCCCAGAAGCAATATTATATAGACCCAAAAGTTTCCTTGCTACTCTCACAGCCATTATTATCGCAATTGCCACTATAGCCGCCACTTCAATGGCCACTTCCTTGCAAACATCTCATCAACTAAATACGTATAAACAGAATGTTACATCACAATTGCAAAAACAGACTCATATTGATCAACAAATATTACAAAGGCTAGATGATCTCAGAAGATCAGTTTTATGACTTGGGGAACATCAAGAAGCCTGTGGACTAGACAATAACTTGAATGTGACTCAGAGTTTCATTGATTTTGTGTCACACATTTACCTTACAATGATATCTTTGGAAATTGGTGGAATATTGAGTGAGCAATTGCTCTTATCTACTTTTGAATTCCCTCTTGGGAAACACAGTTTAAAAGGAATGAGAGAAACAATTGCATCTACTTAAACTACAAGAACATCATAACACTATATATAGGTTAACACAATTTGTCCATTCTCTATTCCCTTCATCTTGATTTGCAGTAATGAATCTTCATGGATGAATCCTTCTGTTCCTAATTGGTCTGCTAGCTCTGATTATGATTCACGACTTACCCACGACACTGCCATGCCATAAGAGGAATCATCCTCCAACATATACCGCTACCATGATCACCATAGCACCTTCAACGACACCAGCACCAGACTTAAATTTGATGCAGCTATCTTTGTTAAAAGTTTACAAAAGGGAAGCTTTCCAAACAGACATAAGGAATTGTGGTCTGTACAAGGCATAAATGCCTTCAGAATGTGTCCAACCCCTTCATTTATAGGGGATTAATTAAAGCCCAGAGATGGAACAATTGCTCACCCACAGTCAGGGCCTGGTGCAGGCTGGGTAGGACAAGAAGCCAAGGGTCTATTCCTACTATACTGCCTTCAACATAAATAATAGGAAGGCCAGATGCCAGTAAGTTTTCCTAATACCACAGTGTTTGAATGATAATCAGTCTCTTTTTTCAAAGGTCTCTTTTCCAAGGTTTTTAAAATTCTACCTGTTACCTTCGAAAGTATAAGTACTTCATTCCTTCATCTCTTTATTACATTGCTTTTAACTCAGTTAGCTTTCCTTTTAATTAGAAGAGTGCATTCAATTAGTCAGGTTATACTTAATCTGTAAGAAGCAGAAAATAAAGCAAAGAACATCCTAGCTATTTCAGAAAAAATCTGGAATCCCTGACCTCTAGCAAAAACCTGCCCTAACCCTGTTTTGTTCTGTTTTGTTTATGATACTGAGATTGAACCCAGGGACACTAAGCCGTACCCCCAGCCCTCTTTATTTTTTATTTTGAGAAAGGGTCTTGCTAAGGGCCTCACTAGGTTGCTGAGTCTGGTCTTGAACTTGCTAACCACTTGCCTCAGTCTCTTCAGTCTCTGGGATTGCAGGCATGTGCCACTGTACCTGACCCAACCCTGTTTTTTTTTTTTTAAAAAAAAAAAACAACTCATCTTAACAATTAAATCATCTAAATGCATACATCAGCCACAAGAGGCCGCTGCTTTCTAACTTTCCTTGGTGTATCCTCCTCATTTTTTTATCCTCCAACGGAACTGTTAGGTAAGGAAGTACTATACTAAGCACCAAAATCAATGTAAATATAACAGATTAGACAACTGGAAAACTCAAAACTTGGAAGATGCCCATTATTGTGGCATTTGGTAAATGTGTACAGACTAAATGACTGGATAGCAATTGCTTTACAGCAGGTGTCAGCAAACTTCCTGTATGTGGCCAGAAAGTAAGTATTTGGGGCTCATTGGGTCAGATATTCTCTGGGAGAACTGCTAAACTCTTGAATTGTGAAAACCACAGACAATATATATGAATGGACATAGCTGCTACAATAAAACTTTATTTGTGAACACAAATTTGAATTTTCACAAAATATTATGCTTGATTTTCTTCCTTAGGCATTTAAAAAAAAGTAAAAACCATGCTGAAGGCCTATAGACCAGATCTGGTCCCAGGCCACAGTTTGCACAGACCTGTCACAGGGAACTAAATTGTCCTATTTTTCCAGTTATGTCACCAGCTTGTACAGTATCTGGTATGTTTTTTTCAAAGACCTTAAGAAATAGTTCATGGATGACATATTACTGTATTAATATCAACACTGATGATCTATGACTGAATAAATGTTGATTTTGATGATACATGATTAAACGAATGTCAATATCAGAAAGAGATTCTTGTATCTCATGCTGCCAGGTGTATGAATCTCATACTTTTTCTAAATAATAGCTTGCACCACAATTTCTCTTCTCTGTGACTTCACATATAGAATCAGAAGACCTGGATGCAGGCTCTGACTTCCTCAAACAACTGCTGGATGGCCAAGAGACTGTCACAACCTCTGCCCCTGAGCCTGATCTTTAAAGTCATAATAACTAATATTACCCATTCCTCTGGGCAGTGGTGAGGGTCCAATGAGCACCCGAAGTAAATTGGACAATGTGATGCAAATGGAGGTAGTGTTGCTTCTACTGTAATTCCTCTTATGAAAAGTAGGGGGCTTTTGGACTAATCTTCCCATAACCTGTTCTTTAGACTAGATCCCAGGATGGATGGTAGGAGACGGAACCACTGAGGCCATCAAGAAGAGAAAGGAACAGCATGAAATGAAAGCTCAGATTTTTTGAAGTGATTACCAAGTACTTTCTGTCTCTTTGTACATTTTAAAGTATGTACGATCATACTTTAGAGGAAGGTAGGGTTTAAAAGTTTGAATAACTTTGTCCAAAAATACACATCTAGGAATTAGTGGAAGGGGGTTGTCATAAACCTGACTCTAAAGCCTGTGCAGCTGGGGCAATTTCTCAGTCCCTCAAACCAGGAAGAGGTTTGGTGAGGCCCACTGCAGGGCCTTCCCCAATAGAGAAGCTGCCAAATCAGAGTTGCTACTGGCACTTAAATTTGAAACCACTCCAGCCGACCTTCATTTGGTTAGCCTAGTTCCAACATAAGGAGGCTGCTGATTTTCTGATGCAGGCCTTCAATCCCTGGCTCAGACACAGATGTAACTAGAACTTAAAAGAAACAAAACTGCAGAGTGTACAACGTTTGTAATATGAAATGCATACACAGCAAAAACAACAAAAGAATAATTTGTGTTGGTTTGAAGTTGGGATACACTGTTGAAAAGGAAAGCTGCAAATTCTATACAGACTCATCAATTTATATGTAAGAACAAACCACCCCACATTTTTATATGTACTTTATACATAACTAGAAAAAATTCTTGAATTTTATCAGCCAAATGATAAGAATAATTATAATTATTTTGGGGGAGTTGGGGTCAAGAGGTATTTTGCTGCATCTATTTGATTGGAACTTAATAATTTATAGTGGGAATGAATTGCAGAAGTGCATCATTTTTGTAAACCATAATTTATATAATCTAAAAGTGTTTAATTTTTATATCTAGAAATAAATTTAAAGAAGATGAAGGAACAAAAGCACTTGGTTACAATGAAGAGACCTAAAGTGTTTTCCATCCTGACTTTTGCCTCATATAATAAGCTCTGTACTCAGGCAGACACTTGCTTCAAGAAGGTCTTTTTCCTCTCTGATAACACGAAATCACCCATCCCTCCCCACAAGCTCCTGTAAGAGACTCAGAGAAACTGTCAAGTGCCTGCAGTGAAGCCTGGGTACTTACTGGGACAAGTGGGATCATATCCTAAAAGTGTTCCAGGTTCTAATCAAGAAATGCAGGAAAGTCAAACAGCCTTCTGCAGGGGCCACTCCTGCTATGAGCAGCCTCTGTGAGAGTCTGGAGTATAAAGGGCCCATGCTTTCTTTGCCTGGCAGTCTGTTATTGTTTGTTCAATAATCACAGGCTACTGTGTACTAGAAAGACTATGAAAGATGAGTGTAGAGGGCCTTTCCTGCTGATCAGTCATCTACACAAATACTCTGTCATTCAAATAGGTAAATTGAGGTCCAGAGAAGAGAGCAATTGAGTGGCAGATTCAAACTGGAATAGGCACACCTGGAGTTGCTCGCCAGGTCTGCAGCCAATGAAGAAGGAAAATACCTACGCCACAGGAGAGAGCTTGTTTACCACTCTCTCCTAGCTCAGGATCCCACACATGAATGTGGAGTGAATTATTCCAACTAATTAAGTACAGTTAGGCATATTTAGAACTGTGGACTTTATGACCAGACTGCCTGAATTTGCTTTCAAAATCCACACTCCCTAGGGTTGTTACCAGGTATCTTAGCTGCGTTCTCTAAAGTGGGGGTAATTTGGGCGCTTTTCTAGAAGAATTTTTTGAGGATTACATGAGATAATCCATGTAAAGCATTTAACCATAGTGCCTAGCACAACAGAGCTCATTAATAACTTCTGTGCTTGCTATGATAGCATACACCTATAATCCCAGGGACTCCAGAGGTTGAAGGAGGAGGATGGCAAATTAAAGACTAGCATCAGGAACTTAGTGAGATCCAGTCTCAAAAATATAAAATAAAGCTGGCTGTAGTAGTGCACACCAGTAATCCCAGCAACTTGGGAGGCTGAGGGATCAAAAGTTCAAAGTCAGCCTTAGTAGTTTAGTGAGGCCTTAAGCAACTTAGTGAGATCCTGTCTCAAAATTAAAAAATTAAAGAGGGTTGGGGATGTGACTCAGTGGTAAAGTGCCCCTGGGTTCAATCCCTGGTACTAAAAAATCTAAAAATTAATAAATAAATAAATAAATAAATAATAAAATAAAAGCAGGAAGGGTTGTGATGTAGCTCAGTAGTACAACAGCCCTGGGTTCAAAATAAAAGAATAAACAAAATGTTAGCTTCTCTCACTGTTTTTATTATTTTATTATTATTGTTATCATTATTAAGATATTTTCTGGTGTGAGTCAAAATAAAAGGTAAAGGGAAGGAGAAACTTAATCTGAATTGAATATAACAGTAGTTAAAGATTTTAAGCAGTTTCCTTTTATGTTCCCAAAAGGATGGAATGCAGCATGTAATTAAATCACACAAAGTGCTTAAGTTTAGAAGTTCATTCTCTTTTAAAATCTCATTCTACTCTTTCAATTAGTGGGAAGAGTCCCACAGGGGAGGTGCAGTACCTCTAACAGCTCCTTGACACCCGTCAACACAGAAGTTGAGGACAATGTCTGAGTGTTGGCATGTAGTTGCACCTAGTTGCCTTGTTTGATTTTCATTTGTTATCTCTATGGCTGCTCTCTGTTTGCGGCAAGTAAACATGATTTTCTATTTTGGATACTGATATATTGTTTCCTTCTAAAATAAGTTCGTGCAAATGAAAACTTGAATGGACTTAAATAAAGCTATTAGGTAACTAATAGTACAGAAAGAGCACATGTTTGGTAAAACTCCTAACAGAGGCCCTTGGTGACCAGCCTGAGACACTCGTGATGACGCTTCCAGCTTAGAGATTCTGAAGACCGGACCTGTGAGGCAAGTGTCAGGTAAGGGCCAGAGCTGCAAGACATACCTCAGTAGTTTAAATCCAAACCAAATACTGAGCCTGAGTTTTCTAGAATGGGTGGAAAAGAGATTGCAAATTTTGGCCCAAAGAAGCAAATGCATTCATCTTTTTTAACTCTTCTTCCTAGATCAGGTGTTACAGGAAAGATTTTGACCAGAGCCAAGCAGAATAATAGAAAGAGAAAAGCAACTCTGATCTTTCATGAAGGACAGTTACAATACCAAAGAGATAAATGAGTAGACAACACAGCGCCCAGAAGACATTATTACTTTGTTCTTACTTGAACACAATATTAAGGGCAATTTAATTACTCTACTCCCTGGCCCCTCCCTCCTCCACCCCCATTCTCCCCAGCGCCCAACACCCCAGATGTATAGCTGTTGACTTCAGGACAGAGCAAGTAGCAGCATGAAGTGAAAATGGTGAGGCAAGGTGAGATTTCAGAAAGAAAATGTTTCTCCACAAAAACACAGATGGACGTCAGTTGAAGGAATGGGTTTTATTTCATTTGCTTCCTAGCTGCTAGTGGTGAGGGCTGAAATGAGAGTTTGTGGGTGGACAGTCCTCTGGACTGGAATCAAGGGGAGAAGAAACACAATGAACCCCTTTATCTCTGGCATGGAGATGGTCTGACTACAGCATCCATCACCCTGATGATTGTTAAGGCCAATATGGCAGACTGGCTGGGGCTATATCAACCTTAGTCCCAGGAGCATCTCTTCTTGACGCTGAAAGCTTCCTGCAGGAGGAGGACCTTCTTAGAGAAGAGGACTAGGTATAGGTCCCCTCCATCCTTGGACAGCTAGAAGTCTTTCCTTCTGAGTCTTCCATACCATGATATATTATCTGGATTCCAGGAAGTCACAGTTTTAACTAATGCCAGGATGGCAGTTATCCAGGCAGATCAAATCTGATCCTATCCTTTGACTGTGGGCATTTGATTTATCAACACATCATCCCAAAATTAGTCCAAAGAGATAGCAAAGCATGCTTGTGAAGCTCTCTTCTGCAAGGGAGACCACTTTCTTGACAATAACAAGTGCTACTATTTTTGCCATTGCTGTCCTTCCCTAGTATGGGCTGTCTGTAATGTCTGTAGACACCAATCATGAGCCAGCTTCCAGAAGCACAACTGGAGAGTCAGAGAGAGAAAACTTCCAGAGTGACATCTCATTTTCCTACCGATGTTGTAATCTTTGGATCCCTACTGAATCCAAGTCACCATTTAATATGGGAGACCTGCCACTGAGAAATAATATTTCCCTTGAGTAGATATGCTTGCTAAGCTTCCATTTCACAGGGAAGAAATCCTACTGTGTTTAAGTATGTGTATATGCATACTTGTATTAAAAAGTAGAGCCTATCAATATGCAGAGCATCAAAATTTACCTGCTCCTTGAAGTTCTAAGTGTATTTCTACTCATTAGTATCTAGTTCTTCTCATCTCTCTTTTATTCCTGAGAAGTGCTTTATGCTTGGACATCAGAGACCATGTTCAGACAGCATGAGAAGAGCTCTGTATCTCCAAAGTCACTATTCTCTAACTTTTGCATGAAAAAGTGAAGAAAGGAAATCAACTTGAGGAGGCGGATTAGTCCTCTCCATGGGGAAGATTCTATAAATGTGGTAGTCTTCCCAGGACTATGAATGTCCTAGGATATGAGAATTTCAGTGCTAAAACCAGATTGTTGGTTGCCCAAGTCCTCCATGGGCTCTGATTGTCCCTTTTCATGATACCTGAGGACAGAGGGAAGATGGACAGCTAAGGAGTTCTGCCTTCATGGGTTAGGAGGTTCAGGTTAAGGAGGCAATGGTGGCTTCTGAGATCCCTGATGTTATGGCTTTGATATTAGGTGTCCCCCAAAAGTTCAGTGTGAGACAATGCAAGAAAGCTTAGAGGTGAAATGATTGAGTTATGAGGGTCTTAATCTAATCCCCAATAGGGATTAACTAAGTGGTAACTATAGGCTGGTAGGGTGTGACTGGAGGTGGTAGGTCAATGGGGGCATGCCCTTGGAATTTACATTTGTCCGTGAGAGGAGCTCTCTCTCTCTCTACTTCTTGGGTGCCATGTTCCCAGCAACTTTCCTCTGCCAAACACTTCCATCTTGATGCTCTGCTTCATCTCCTGCCCCAAGGAATGGAGCCAGCTGTCTATGAACTAAGACCTCCAAAACCATTAGCCCCAAATAATCTTTTCCTCCTTAAAACTGTTCTTGTCAGACCATTTGGTCGCAGTAGCAAAAAAACTGAAGGATCAACAGACCATGTGGGCGGGTGAGGAGAACTTGTGAAGTTTAAATTTCAGGCACATCTTCACCTTACAGAATGTGATATGTATGTACCCCACAACCCACCTTCCCAGCACTACCTACCTTCCCTGTTCTTCCTGTTTCACCATAAGGACTAGCAAAAAATCTTTTCAATAGTTTTTGTTTTGTTTGTTTGTTTTTGTTTTTATTTTTGTTTTTCCCAGCAGCCAAAAGAAAGGCAGCTAGAAAAAAATTGCTCAGAGAGTCAACTCGGGCATATTAACCTAAGATTAAACCACATGGTGATGACTTCTGCATTGAATGGGAAGCATCTTAGGAGTTTAGCGGGAAGAAGATACTATTAAACTGTGTAGAAAATGGAGCCCTAGGAGCTTCCCAGGCAGGGGGTCGTTGACATTTCCCCTGTGGTTATGTCTTTTTTCAAAGGAGAAAACTGCTCTGACTAGGACAGGTGCTTCTCAGCACAGGGCCTGGATGCCCCTAACAGTTGTCCCAGGGGACAACACAATTTCCCCCATTCTCAATCAACATTCTTGGAAAAGAATAGTTTTCCCATAGTCATGGTCATGGAAGTCGGGGAGGGAATGATGATCCATTTCAAATGACCCAAGCACCAGTATTCCAATGAGAAAATGCCAACTTTAAACACATACATGCCAGATCAACTGTAAAGATGTCTTTGGGTAATGGATCTAAAACAAAAACCTAAATAGTCTCCAAAGTCTATCCCCAAGGGATGGGAGACAAAAGAAGGAAGAAAATTAAAATGTTCATGACTGTAAACAAAAACTTGTGATGCTTCACTGTCAGTCTTTCAGTGCTTCTGAATGACATCATGGCACGGATACCATCTGAACTTCATCCAGAGTGCTAGTTCACCCACCAAAGCACATCCATGAGAAGATGGCCAGAATGGGAAAGAAATGGGAGATGTTTAGTACAGAAGGTAGACTGAAAGAGGTGGTGGATGGAAGGCCATTGTCTTCTGATATGTAAGGGCTTTCAGGGGGAAGAGGGAGACAATGAAATGGCCCCTGATGGAAGCTGGAGCTGTGTTCCAACAACAGACAGAACATCTTTAGAATCAAGACTTTCACAGTACAGTAGGACTGCATTAGAGGGCAGGGAGCTTTTGTCCCTGGAAGCTAACAAACTGAAATCGACCAACTTCCAGAGGAGCCATGAAAAGTGATACTTCTGCTTTGGGTAGGAGGCTGGCTCTGAAGATGCCTGGAGTCCCTTCACAACTCGGAGATCCTCAGTGCTCTGGCCTTGGGTCATGCTCAATACTCTCCTCCATGTACCTTCATTGGGCCCTCGGCCCCACTGCCTCGTGCCTTACTGGTGATGATGAGGATCAGGCATGATGCCAAGGTGTCCTGTTTGTACAAACATGAATGAAAATGAAGGACCAAGTGGTGAGTCACGTCCTCAATCAGAAGCACGATTCCAGGGACTCTGGGTCATTGTGTATGGGCAGTTTCTCGAGTTCCTGGTGATGTCCACTGTGTAGAACTGTGTACCTAAGGAGAAAGGAAAGAAGGCACAAGATTTCAACAGGCATCCAAAGACAGCTCCACCTCAGCTCTCAAATTCCTTTCTTTGCATTTTCTGAGGGCATGGTGAGATGGGAGTGGAATGGAATGCAACTTCACAGAAGGCCAAAGAACTCAATTGGATTGCTCATGTTAAAGATGAGGAAACTGTTGTAGAGAAGCAAGTAGGTAGCAGAGCTGGTCAGGGGGTTAGGGACCCAGATTTCTTTCCTTCCTCCAAAGTGTGGGACTCCTGTGCTACCCACCAGAATGGGTTTGTATCTGAATGGGTCAAGCCCCCTCTACCAGCAATAGCTTTGAATTCAGCAATATCAAAGTGCTGAAATGAATAAATCACTCAGGGGTCTGGAATTCAATGTTTTTGTTATTTGATTCTTTTGGTGTCATTGCAACCGTAAATCGATCAGATAAATCAAACAGCAAGTTGACTCTAAGCATTGCAGTGAAATTTACTGCTTAACAAGTGTTCATTTTTCTGCAGTATCATACGGTTGCACTCAAAATGTTAATTGCCTTTAAATCCATCTCAACTGCAGTATGCCTCATTATCAGTCATCCAGAATCCAGCATCTGACAGTCACTCATATGAATCTATGCAGTCTAAGAGCATGATCACCATTAACTTCACTGAGACCAGTGTCAAGTTCAAGCAGTGAGATAAACAAACACTAGATATTCAGCATCGTTTGTTGACAAAACAATGTGGATTCTCATGCTGTCCTTTGATGCTTTGCTTTGAATTACAGTAACTTAGTACTGACTCATATTGATTGTATTGGTTTGTGCTGATCACTCTTTATGGATTTCTTTATTTAATCTTTACAATAATCCCATGAGATAATATTACTTTTCTTTTACAACTGGACAAAATGATGCCTGGTCAGGGCTGGTGACTTTCCCAAGGTAAGATATGACTTTTCCCAAGGTAAGATATATGACCCATTATATCTGATGCCAACACAGATTTGCTTAACTGGGCCTCACACAGTCATGGACCACATATAAGTCCACATATAGAACAGAATTTCTCAACAAGGTGCACCCTGTCCCCAGGGGTCATTTGGGAAGCATTTGTAGTTGTTATCAAGAGGTGGTTGTGCTGGCTTCTAGTGGGTAGATCGGAGATGTTACTGAACATTGCACAACACACAGCATAGTTTCCCACAACAAAGAAATACAACCCAAATGTCAACAGTGGTGAGATCAAGAAGCCCTAATCTAGAATAAGCAGTCCTCTGAGCTGGTTAGAAGCAGATGTTAACTGAGGGACACAGACACAGGGAAGGGCAAGAGTCAGTGTCCACGGCAGCTTCTGCCAGGGCAGAGTTGAGTCAAGGGGATGTGGCACACAGAACAAAAAGCATCTGCTACTGCTAGTCAGCTAGACGAGTATTAGGGAAAAGTAAAATGGGAAAAAAAGAAGGTTAGATCATATGCCATCAGCTGGGGTGTTCAGAAAAGATCTTCATGAGATATGTAGACTTTAGCGAAGTTAGAGCTGCTGATGTTGAGCCGTAAATTCTCCACCTTAAAACCATTCTACATTCTGGACATTGTCAATCTGTAAATCCAATGATTGCTCTGTAGGCTCCTTCTCAGACTTCTCAAATAGGGGACGTTGGAGGGAGACCAGTAGCTGGGAGAAGAAGGGCTCATTCCCCCTGCCATTCCTATCTGCTGTGGCTGCTGTGAGCCTCACCCCTGCCTCACTTCTTCACCCCACAGTGGCAGAGCCTTCCAGGAGTGGCAGCTGAGTCCTGTGCATGGTCTTTCCAGCTCTTATGGAAATGAACCCTCAGAGACATTTTTGCCATTTCATTAGATAACAATTATATGTTAGTTAACACTTTCTTATGTTATGATATTATTTGAATAGCTAGTGCGAACCCTGTTATATATAGTGTCTCTAGTCTGAACACTGTTATATATAGTGAGGGGGAGAGTATGTGCATACCTGGAAGAAAGACACTCCAGGTGGGGAACAGCAAAGATCCTGAGTCTAGATCCTGTCTGGCAGGTGGAAGAACAGCAGGGGTAGGGAGCGCTGAGGGAGAAGGATCAAGAAGAGCAATGGAAGATAACCAAGGCCAGAGTCAGGGTGGGGTGGGCTTGCAGATCCTTATAAGGCTTTGGCTTTTGCTACAAGGGAGGAGTTTCACTAGTGGTCCTAAAGGCCTTCCAATAGGTTTCCTCTGGCTGCTCTCTTGAGAGTAGGTCATACATTGCTTAACAATACCTTTTGAGAAAGCATCAACAGGTGATATCATCATTGTGTGACCATCACAGAGTGTCTCTACACAAACCTAGATGATAGAGCCTACTACACACTTAGGTTCCATGATATAGCCATTGTTCTTAGACTACAAACCTATATAGCAAGTACTGAATACATAGACAACTGTAACACAATGGTAACTACAATGCACTAGCTAATAGAGGTCTTCACTCCATTATAAATGATCATGGTGAGAGACAGGGCCTGGCCAGGACTCAGGGCAGACTTCCACCCTTGGCTTGTCCTTGAGCAGCATTGCTTAGTGACTTAAATATGGATCTTCAAAAGAGGACTCAAATTCAAAACCCTCTGAAAAGTGTGACTATACTCTGGAATCTGACAGGTAAGAATATGCCAAAAGTAGAGTTTTGTTTTTTGGGGATTGGCTTATTTCACTTAGCATGATATTCTCCAGCTCCATCCTTTACCATCAAATGCCATAATTTCATTCTTCTTTAAGGCTGAGTACTTTGGTGTTTTTACTTGGATAGTAAATAACATGAGCAGATTTGGGATCATCTGGATGAGCACCCATAAATGCACACTGCCTGAATTCACGGCTCCTAACTGCAGGGAGACTACCTTGATGTTGCAGAGATAGTGGCAATTTTCTGCAATGTTTCTCTAAGTAGGCTACTGGAACCCTCAGCAGTTTATGGATATGTTCATGGGCATCTACACATCCTCCATGTGGGGAATATCAAGAGAAAAGAAAGGACATAGCACTGTAGGTCAACATAACAGAGTCAAATCCCAAATCTCCTATCTGCTAGTTGTGTGCCTAGGCATGGAAATTAGTCCCACTTACCTAACACCTAAAATTAACATCTACAAATGCCTTAGCAGAAGAAGACACACAGTGGGTGGAGGAATCTTCACTGGAAAACCAAGGTTCAGAAAAAAAAAAAAAATGATTTTCCTAAAGTCAACCAAGTAGATAACTGTGGGATGGTTACAAATATGAACTCCTGAGGAGGAATGCCAAGTTCAAATCCTTGCTTTGCTGTGTGAATTATTCTAAATGTTCCTGTTGCTCTGGGTATTGATTTATTGCAAAAATCTATTCCTTAGGAATTGATCAAATATGTTTGCTCACTGTTAACTGATCACATAGCTGAAAGAGACCTTTGAGATGGCATTACAAATAAACACCCCCAAAGAGAGATCATCTTCTGCCAGGTGGCTAAACTCTCACAACTCTATTGCATGAGATATCTGACTTGGTGACTGGCAGGTCCATTGGTGGAAAGCGGAGCCCAGGTGAATCCATGTACCTGGCAGCTTCGCGTCCTTATGAAGAGGCTCTGCTGTTTCCCAAGCAACAGCAGTGCACCAGGCAGTTCTCTTCAAGCTGGGTAGCTTTTTCCCCTTACAATAATTTACTCAAACATGACAGGAGCCACATTAGGTTTGGTAATTACCTGAGTCTACAATCCATTCACTGAGCAATTAGCATCGCACTTAGAACAGCCTGGACGCAGTAATTAGTAACGTAATAATAGCCCTCTCTGCCTGCCCAGCCTGGAGTTATCAGGAAATGATTAGACTTTATTACACATCACCACAGCCCTCCCCTGCACCACGGTGCTCACTCACGCAAGATGTTTTAATTATTAGGATATAAGCTGCCTCAATTTAAAGAGATTCAATCTCCAGGCAGATTCAATCTCCAGCTGGGGCCGTAACTCAGTGGTGAAGAACTTACCTAGACTGTGTAAGGTCCTGGGTTCAATCCCTAGCACTGCTCCTGCCCCACCCCTCAAAAAAAGGCTGAAGTCTTAAAGACCTAGAAATGAAGATTTTACAATGGTATTTTTTCAATGTTCAGGAAGGAATGAGACTTTCAAATCCTAGGCCTTTATTCATTTGGCCACTTATATTAAAATGTATTTTGAGCCAGGCATAGAGTCCCACGTCTGTAATCTTAGCTACTTGGGAGGCTGAAGCAGGAGGATCATTTGTTCCAGGCCAGTCTGGGCAACTTAGTGAGACTCTGCTTTGAAAATAAAAAGGGGGCTGATGGTCTAGTTCAGAGGCAGAGTGGTTGTCTAGCATGTGTGAGGCCCGGGATTTCATCCCTCGCACTGCAAAGAAAAAAAAAGTATTTTGTAAGCCAACCATGGTTCAGGCACTGTGAAAAATAGGTACACTCACAGTGTAATGTAAGAAACCTAGAGTCAGGTGTAAAATTATAGTCATAAGAAGTGCTAGGAGTGACAGGTATTTGGTGTCACTAAAAGAGTGTGTCAGGGGAATGTGGCTTTGTCAGGGTAGGGTGACCAAGGAAATGACAGGAAATGAGAATTGAAAGATGGCTAAGCATTAATCAGGTCAAGGAGAAGAGGATGCAGGCAAGTGCCAAGGTCCACAGTGGTGGGAAAGAACAGGGTGGGCAATGGTCTGAGATGAGGTTCAGAGCCCCCAGAGGCTACCAGGCTAAGGACTATTGTCCTCATCCTAAGTACAATGGGAAGCTGGCCAAGGCTGTGAGCAGAGTGAGCTCAGGAGGACTTTATGCTTTATAGAATCACTTGGCTATGGTATGGAGATTGGACTGGAATTAGGTTAGAGTGGGAGCCCAGAGGCAAATTAGGGGGAAGATTAGTTTCCTGTCCCTGCTGTAGCAAATTATCATAAACTCAGTGGTTTATACAACACAAATTAATTATCTTACAATTCTGGAGCTTAGAAGTCCAAAATGGGTATTACAGGGCTAAAGTCAAGGTGTAGGCAGAGCTGTGCTCTCCTTGCCTTTTCCAGCTTCTAGAGGACTCACACGTTTCCTTGACTTTTGGCCTCACTGCTCCAACTTCTGCTTCCATCATCACTTCTCCCTCTAGGATGCTGATCCCTCTGCTTCCTGTTTATAATGGTATTTGTGATTACAGTGAGCTCACCCAGACCATCCCAGATAATCTTGCTGTCTCAAGAAGCATCGCCTAATGCATCTGCAGAGTCAGAGTCCCTTTTGCCATATAAAGTAACATGCTCAGGTACTGGAGATTAGGATGTGGACCTCTTTGGGTGGTCATTATTTTACCGATCACGGATTTTTTTTTTTTTTAAATGCTAGGGATTGAACTCAGCTGTACTCTACCACTAAATTACATTCCCAGCCCTTTTGATGTTTTATTTGGTGACAGGTCTCACTAAGTTGTCCAGGTTGGCCTTGAACTTGTGATCCTCTTATATCAGTCTCCTGAGTCACTCAGATTACAGGTGCATGGCACCATGCTGGGAGCCCACAGGTGATTTCTGAGGTGTCCAGAGATGTTTGTGGCTCAGAGTTGCAACATAGTAAAGATGGAGGTGGTAAGAAGTAGTTGGCTTCAGGATACACCTTGAAGGTACAACTGAAAGGACCTGAGGATGCACTGGACACAGGGGCAGTGAGGACTTTCCAGGCACAGGCATGGGCTGACAAAGGAGGAGGCAGGAAATGGTGTGGAGTGGATGCTGTAGTCGAGCAGTGGTGAGGACATCCTACACAGCAGGGCTGAGAATGCCCAGAGGTGAGGCCTGGAGGAGGTGGAGGCACCACTGTCCAGGGTCTTAGCAGACAGAGCAGACCAGGCTGAATGCTTAGGTGACAGAGAGTGAAATCTACACTGGCTACACTGAGGGGAATGGGTGGGACAATCAAGATACTGAGACCAATCTCTAGAAGAGAGAAGACAAGGTCCTGAGCAAGAGAAGCAGCAAAGGTGGCAGGAGAGACCAGGACTTTGCACAGGGTGATGGACCTGCTGCCATCACTGACCAGGGAGAAGCAGTATCCAAAGCAAGTCTGGGATTTCAGCCTAGGCCAGAAAGTGAGTGCAGATGCCATTAAGAGTAGGATGTCGGTTGACTACACTGCCCCTCCCCCTCTCCAGGAGCTACACCTGAAGTGCTTCACTATTCTCACAGAGCAGGGTAGGTGGGAGTTCAACTCTTTCTTGGAGTATTGATTGTTCCCCTCTCAACTTAGCTTATCTTTCTCTCTTGAAAATGGATAATCTGAGTTGTTAAAGAATCCTGGTCTCACATCCTCTCATGGTTTATTGGTGGGACCAAACTCCACATCTATGTGCCGCTGGACATTGCTGCACAGACACCGTTAACTCTAACAGGTCCAGGGTTGCTTTCTTCAAGCATGCTCAGCCCACACTACCATCCAGGATCCATCTCCTAAATGTGCTTCTCCACTGTAGGAGGCTTCTGTCACTGTTGTCCATCCTTCCCCTGTAGGAAGCTCTGCCTTCTAGCCATAGCACTGACTCTCAGGAGAGGACAGGCCCCAGGTAGGACACCTTGTCTTTGTCTACCAGAAATATATACCTGGGCGCTCAAAGGCATGATCTTGATCTTTTAGTGTTTGAATGGAGAATGGGATCCACCATCTGGTTAGATTTGGCTTTTTCTCTCTTAGAAGGAGAGAAAGGTTGTCCAGAAGGATAGAAATTAGTGTGTAGAGAAGTATAGTTAAGGGACTATATGGTTTTGGATAGTGGGGGGAGTGTTAAACCCTGAAGAAACCTATGCTCCTTATTTTAATACCAGTGAAAAGATCAGTAAACTTCAAGTTCTGGAAATCCATGAGACATTCCTGCATCTTTCCAATAAATTTGCCTTTTGTCTTTCTTTAGTAGGTATGAATGGACTTACAACCTGTGCTAGACACTATGTGTTACATACTTGAAAGCTTGCACCCACACTGTCTTTTTTCTTCCTGGCAGGGACTACCTGTTAGTAAGAGCCAAAGTGCCACATGAATGACAGCTAAGGACTTGGTTTGTGATCTCCAAATCAGAGGGTTTGCTAGCGGAGTCCTCTGGAGAATGTTTTCTCGTAAGTAACAGTGAAAGAAGGGTCTGTCTTCCTGCATGTAGCTGGGATTGTGTTAGGAGGATGCAATGTCTGCATCTGTGGCAGTTGTTTTTTGACCCTGAGAGGATCATCCTAAGAACAGACTGAGAAGCAGGGTGGGAATATGCAAAGCATCTGGGTTCTCCATAATATTGCTGAATCACTAAAATAACCAACTCTGAAGCTACCAAACTTTGTATGTTCCATCTTATAAACTGATAAATTACCTCACTGTTTATGTTAATTTTAGGTGGCCATTCTAACCCTGTAGGTCAAAGTGTTCTAAATGATGTACTACCCATGATCCCTGACTTCCACGTCTAGAGCATCTTCCCACATTCTGCCACGTCCAAAACCTACCTACCCTTTATTACCTAGATCAACATCCACTTTCTTCCAGAAGTCTGCCTAACATCAGTCAGCATTTATTTTCAGTAGGAACACAATTTTTTTCTGCTAATGTCAGGTGTCAGGTAATGCATGTGTCTGGTCTTCTGATGTTCCCGAAAGGCATCTTATCCTAAGAGATGACACTCTTTCAGCCCTATTTCTGAATCTGTACTATGTGCTTTTTAAATATTATATTTAATGTTTTTATTGTCTATGCTGTCAGCACTCTTAGTTTAGATGTTTGCATCCCACAGCTGTGGAAATGGAAACTCAGAGTGTAAGGTTTGCCAGAGGTCCCTCAGCTGGTGATTGGTAGAACCAGGACTGGAACCTGGGCAGCTAGAATACAGAGCCCTTTATGTTGTTAATGCTTTTCAGTCTTATTTATTTAACATTTTATATATAGCTCTTGATACCTCACACAAGGTGAAGAATATCATAGAATCTATGGAAATACTTGTTGAAGACATAAGAGAATGAAATGATCTTCTAACATTACCTGACATGTGAATTAATTACAATGGACGTTGGCAAGTATTCTGTTGATCTTCACTGAGATATTACATATTGTACATGCCAAAAACCTCTGCAGTTATAATATCTCTTTCCATTTCTCCACATTCAATGCTGTATCTTCTCTGTGGGTATAGTGGGAGGTACTATCCCCTTCATACAGTCCTCTTTCAGTAATAGTCCTGATATGGACATTTTTATGGTTTTGGTTTCTTTCTGTGAAGGACACTAGAAAAATCTTGCTGGCACCCCAAATCATGAGTGGGGACATTCCCTTGTAAACCTGTGGGATGCCTCTAACAACAATTCGTTTATCCAAAGGTCAGTTATCCAGTATTTCCATTGCCCACAAACCTGCACTGAATTGTTTTTAAAGGTCTCTGAGTCATAGTAGAGTTCTCACAAAGATATGGACTTGTCCTGTTGTCTTTCCCAGTTTTACTCTCAGAAAATATTTAAAATATTTTTGTTTGTGTGTTACTCTAGACATTTTTCTGCGACACACAAACGAATACAGACTGGAAACTAAAAAGAGAAGGGAGATATATAATGTTAGTAGTCAATGAACTATGGAAGGATGGAAGGAAATGATAGCTGAAATGTAGTGAAGAGAAAAGAAACTATGAAAGACAACAAAAATCAACAGAGAAAAACCTACTGGGTCCATTAACTGCATTTTAGAAAAATGTTTCAAACATTTCCCAAGGCCATCACTTTACTGCAGGATAATCTAATGAAATTTGAAAAGATTACCTGAACAAAGTCACTTCAAATCGATTTGATACTATGTGATACTGGGTAAATCCAAAAAAAGTCTACAGTTCAGGTAATAGTACTGAGTAAACCCTAGTTTTCTATTTTTGATAAATGTACCATGGTTATATAAAATATTAGTATTAGGAGCAGCTGGATGGAAAGTATACAGGGTTTCTGTGCTATTCCTAGTCTCTTTAGAAATAAAATTATTTCAAAATAAAATGTTTTTGTACAAATGAAAAATAAAAACATTTTCTAGGCTGGTTTGGAAATCACCATTCCATCCTAACAAGAAGCAAAAAGTTGAACAAATTTAAAAAATTAACAACTCTTCTTACATACGTTAGAGAGATGAGGTTGCAGGGCAAACCACTGACCCCAGACAGACAGACAGATAGACAGACAAATAAAGAGAAGCAAAACTTACTGGAGCAGAAACTTCCCTGGGAATCAGTGTCAGGGCAGGAATATCTAAACTGTAATTAACAAATTGCTAGAGGCTCAGAGTGGACAAGTCTGAGAGAGAAAAACTCCAGGGGACCCTGGTAATAGTCGGTCTCCACATTTGTGTGAGTTTTATTTCCAGGAGCTCAACTAAAATTCTCATAGTCAATAGAGAAAAACCCCCTTGTACTTTTGGCAGGGAAAGGGGAACAGTAAGTACTTCAAAATACCCTAGAGCATTCTGTTCTTTTTAACAAGGTCTGCCTTCAGGAGAAACAACTTAACAGAGCCTAATCTATTGGGGTTTGGTCAGAGCTCAACTGATTTGGGGGAAGAAAAATACACAACTCTGGCCCCCTCTGGGCATTTTATTCCACCCAAGGTGTGGGCAGGGGCACAGCTGAGAAGTCCTTCTGAATTACACTTTCCAGAAACATGGGCTTACTAAAAGACAGACAAAATCATAGGACCACAGAACAGTTTCCCACTTCCACCCTAGCACCACATCTCTAAAGGTAGTCCCAGAACATCTTACCCAGCTATCAAAAAAAAAAAAAAAAAAAAAAAAAAATTCAAAGCATACCAAGAGGCAGAAAACACAGTTTACAGAGCCAATCAAGAATCAGAACCAGAATCGGATGTGGAAGGTATATTAGAATTACTAGATGGGGAATTTAAAACACCTATGATTACTATGCTAAGAACTCTCATGAATAAAGTAGACAAATGCAAGGCAGGTAATATGAGTAAAGAGATGCAAATTCTAAGAACCAAGTAGAAAGTCTATGGATCAAAAACACTGTGACAAAAGTGAATAATACCCTTGACAGATTTACTAGACTGGACCCAACTGAGGAAAGAATCTCTGGACTTGAGACTATCTCAACAGAAAACACAAAAACTGAACAGCAAAGAGAAAAAAAGACCAAGAAACTAACAGACCATTCAAGAACTATTCAATAACTACAAAAGATAAAAATCTGCCCAATGGGAATGCCAGAAGAAAGAGAAATATTTGAAACAAAAATGACTGAGAATTTTCCCCACAAAAAAATTAGACACCAAACCACAGATACAGGAAGCTGAGAGAATACCGAACAGGACAAATGCCAATAAAATTACACCTAAGTGTATAATAATCAATTAAAGAAAATCAAAGATAAAGAAAAATATCTGAAAGAAGCCAGAGAAAAGAATACCTTATCTATAGAGGAACAAAGATAAGGATTACATTCACCTTCTCAAAACTATGAAGGCAAGAAAAGAGTGTGGAAAAATATTTAAAGTGTTGAAAGAAAACAAAAAACTACACTAATCTGGAATTCTGACCCTGTAAAATTATTCTTCAAAAATGAAGAAGAAATAAAAGCCAAGACAAGAATTGAGGGAATTCATTGCCAGTACACTTACAACTTCTTGCAGGAAATGTTAACAGAAATTTTTTAGAGACAGTGGAAATAATATAGACCAGAATCTCAGATCTACATAGAGAATAGAGAGAATCTGAGAAAAAAGTTAAAGTAAAATAAAACCTCCTGGCTGGGGTTGTAGCTTAGTGGTAGAGTGCTTGCCTAGCATGTGTGAGGTACTGGGTTTGATTCTCAGCACCATGTATAAATAAGTAAATTAACATAAAAGTCCATCAACAATTAAAAAAAATTTTTAAAATTCATAAAAACAAAACCTGCTTTTTTTTCTTATTCTTGATTCATCTGACAGATAAGAGTGTCTTCAAATAATTGCAACAATGTATTCCATTAGGTATGTCTGTGTGTGAATGTGTATCTATATATAAATTAAATGACTGACAGTAATGATTCAAAGAATAGGAGGTAGGAATTAGAAATAACTCACACTCTTTATGAAACAGTATTATTTGAAAATGGAATTTAATTTTAAATGCATATTGCAACTTCTAGGATAAGACCTAAAAAAGTTTTTATAAACTAACCAGTGCTATTAAGGAGAATAAATGGAATCATACAAAATGCTTAGTAAAACCAAAGAAGGCAGAAAAAGATTGAAAGACAAATTGGAACAAAGAACAAGAATGAAATATAGAAACAGCAACAAATATGAAATATATGAATCTAACTATCAAGTTGTAGATATCAAATAGTTATAGATAAAAAGTTATAAATATCAAACTTTGAACACCAATTTTCTGAAAACACCATTGAAAGAACAGAAATAGAGTGGATCAAAAACCAAGACCCAACTAGATGCAATCTGTAAGACATATACTTTAAATATAAAAATATATCTATATCTGTATAAAGTAAATTGATAGGGAAAAATAAACCAGGCTGACACTAATAAAAAGAAAGTGGGAACAGCCATATTAATTTCAGATGCAGTAGTCTTCAGAGCAAGGAAAGTTATCAAAGATAAAGAGGGACATCACATAATGATAATGGAACAATACTTCAAGAAGACAACAATCCTTAACAACAAAAATGTGTAAATTCAGGGAGCAAAACCTGGCAGAAGTGCAAGAAGAAACAGATGAATCAATTATCATAGCTGGAGACTTCAATACTCCTCTATCAGAAATGTGCAGAGGCAGAAGTCAGAGAATTAGGACAGAGTTGAACTCAATTGATAACATTGATATCTATAAACCACTTCACCTAAAAACAGACTATACATTCTTTTCAAACTCATATGTAGCATGCTTTATTGTAGACCACATGCTTTATAAAACACACCTCAACAAATTAAAAAAAACAGAAATCATACAATGTCTGCTCTAAAACCACTGTGGAATTAAAGTAGAAAGCAGTAACAGAAAGATAGTTGAAAACTTCCCCTGTTCCTTTCCACCACCACCCCCACCCCCGCAAAAAAAGCCTTGGGAATTGAATGACATATTTCTAAACAATCATGGGTCAATGAAGAAATCTCAAGAGAAATTTAAAAAATATTTTTTGGTGAGGGAAAATGATAACATAACCAAAATTTGTAAAGATGCAATGAAAGTAGTGCTTGGAGGAAAATTTAAAGCTTTAGAAACATATTTAGAAAGGTAAAAGATCTAAAATCAATAATCTAACTTTCTACTTCAGGAAAGGGGATGAAAGGAAACTAAATCCAAAATAAGTACAACAAAAGAAATATCAGAGCAGAATTCAATGTAATTAAAAATAGATCAATAGAATGATCAATGAAACTAAAATGTAGTTCTTTGAAAAGGTCAGTAAAATTGTTAAGCTTACAGTCAATCTAGCTAAGAAAAAATAAAAATAAATTATTAATATCAAAAATGAAAGTGGGTACATCATTACAAATCCCACGGGCATTAAAAGGGTAATCAAGGAAACAACTCTATACTAACAAATTTGATAACCTAGATTTAAGTGAACCCATTCCTTCAAAAGTATAACCTACCGAAACTCAAAGAAGAAATAGAATTGGCTTATATCTACTTAAGAGAATAGCACCATGTACATTAAAGCAACTGAATCCCTAATTAATAGCCTACTGAAACACAAAGTATCAAGCTCAGATGTGTTCTCTGGTGAATTTTACCAAACCTCAAAGCAAGAAAATATATCAATTCTCTACAATATCTTTCAGAAGAGGGAATATGTCCTGACTCATTCTATGAGGTCTGCATTACCCTTATACTAAAACCAGACAAAGACATTATAAAAAGAAAATGACTGATCAATATTCCCAGTTTGTCCATTTTGTGTTGTTATAACAAAATACCTGAGGCCAGGTAACTTTTTGTAAAAAAAAAAAGGGGGGGGGGTATTTGACTCCTAATTCCTGTGGCTGGAAAGTCCAACAGCATGGCACTGGCATTTGTCGCAAGCCCTCTGGCTGCATTTACAACATGGTAAGGGGCACATGTGGAAGAGCTCACATGGTGAAACAAGAACCAAGTGGTTGAGTCAGGAGACCAGAAATTATAAAAATCTAATATCACAGGGATGAATATGGTCCCATGAGATCTGACCCATTAATTTCTGAGGGTGGTGCCCCCACCTAATGGTTTTCCATTAGCTCCCTCTATTCATCATCTCTCAATATCATTATAAGGGAAACTAAGCTTCTGGCACATGACTCTTTAGGGAATTGTATCTAAGCCATAGCAATCACTCATGAACAATGATGCAATAAAACTCAACAAAATGTTAGCATAATCAAATTTTGCTAATTTTGTTGTATAAAAAGGATTGCACAACACCAGATGGGATTTATTCCAGGTATGCAAAGCAAATTTAAGATTAGAAAACCAATTAATGTAATTCACTTATCACATCAACAGACTATAAAAGAGAAAACAACATGATCATATAGATAGATCTGACAAAATCCAACACTCATTGATGGGTGGGACTGCAAATCTGTTCAACCACGTAGGAAAGTATAGAGATCCTTCAGAAAACTGGGAATGGAACTATCACATTACCCAACTATCTAACTCATTGGTATTTATCCAAAATAACTAAAATCAGCATGCTATAGTAATACAACACTGAAATGTTTATAGCAGCACAATTCACAGTAGCCAAATTATGGAATCAACTTAGATGCCTATCAATAGATGAATGGATCAAGAAAATGTGTTATGTATATGCAATGCAGTTTTACTCAGCCATAACAAAGAGTGAAATAACAGCATTTGCTGGTAAATAGATGGAAATGGAGAAAGACATACTAAGTGAAATAAACCAGACTCTAAAAATCAGTCAAATGTTTCCTCTCATATGTTTCCTCTCATAGAGCAAAATAAAGGAAAGAAGGTAGGGAGGAGATTTGATGTTATAAAGATAGAGGGGAGATCAGGAGAGCAGAATGAGAGAGAGGGAGAGTGGAAGGGAAAGGGGAAGAAATATGGAAGAATTTAATAAAATCACATTATATACACATATAAATGTACCAAGGGGAATTTTATCTTTATGTATATGTAGAAAGTATCCATGAAAAATAAATAAACAAAGGAGCAAAAGAAGATCACTAGAGTAAAGGAAGAAGAATAAGGAGAGGAAGAAGGGGAGGAAAAGTGGGGCGGAATAGAGATTAAAAAAAAAATAAAGCTTCTGTGTTTTGTCTACTATTGCTGGGTGGAGAGGAAAAATTCCATCCTGAAAAAACTCTAAGTAAACTCAGAATAGACAGGAACTTTCTCAACTTGATGAAAAACATCTATTACAAATCTCATACTGATTGGTGAGAAGCTACAGCTTTCCCACTGAGATCAGGAGCAAGGTAAGGAAGTTCCCTGTGATCACTGTTTTTCAACATCATATTGGAAGTCTTAGTAAATGCAATGAAACAAGAGGAAACAAGTCATACAGATTGAGAAGTAATAAATAAAACTTTCTTTGCAGATGATATAATAATTGTTTATGTAGAAAATGAAAAAAGAATCTACCAAAAAAATCTTAAGCTAATAAGCAGTTATATAAAGTCAACAGAAAATGAGGTTAATATATAAAAGTTAATGATTTTCCTATGCACTAACAATTAACAAGTAGAATTTGAAAATAAAAAACATATTGCTACTTACATTATAAGTAAGCACCTTTCAAAATGCAGTGCTTTGGTATATATCTAACAATACATGTAAGATCTATATGAGAAAAACTATAAAACTATGATGAAATATATTAAGGAAAAACTATATAAATGGAGGGATATTCCACACTAATAAAAAAGGTTCAATATTGTCAAAATATCAGCATGTCCCAATTTAATGTATATAGTTGATCAAAATCACAATCAAAATCTCAGCAAGTTATTCTGTTGGTTGGTAGAAACTGATTCTAAAGTTTATAGGGAGAGACGAAGACCCAGAGTAGCCAACTCAGTATTGAAGGAGAACAAAGACAGAGGAACTGATACTGCCCAGCCTTACTATAAACAATAGTAAACCAGACAGTGTGTGGTAATGGTCAAAAACCAGACCTTAGACCAATGGAACAGAAGTAGACCCACATTAATACAGTCATCTGCTTTTTTGACAAAGGAAGAAAAATAATCCAGTGGACAAATGATAGTTCTGTCCACAAATAGTGCTGGAACAATTTGACATTCCCATGCAAAACAATGGATCTAGATACAACTTTCACAAAAATAAACTCAAAGAGATCATAGACTAAAAGTAAAACACAGAACTGAAAACCTCTAGGAGATATTATAGAAGAAAATCTAGATTTTGGTGTTGACTTTTTAGATACCAAAGGCACAATCTATGGAAAAAAATAATGGGTAAGCTGGGATTTATTAAATGTAAACATTTATGCTCTGCAAATGCTACTGTCAAGAGAATAAAAATATAAGATATAGACTAGAAAAAAAATATTTGCAAAAGACCTAAAGGGCTGTTGTCCAAAACATACAAAGAGCTCTTACAGCTCAATAATCAGAAAATGAACAACATGATTTTAAAATGGGCCAAAAGCCTTTACAGACACTCATTAAATAAGATATACAGAAGACAAATAATAATTTGAAAAGATGTTCCACATGTCATTAAGGAAATGCAAATTAAAGCAACAGTGACATACAATTATACACTTATTAGAATGACCAAAATTCAGAATCCTGACAACATTGAAGGCTGATGAGGATGGGAAGCATCAGTAAGTCAGGCATTGCTGGTTGGGATGCAAAATGGAACAGCCATTTTGGATCACAGTGTGGCAGTTTCTTACAAAACTAAACATACCCTTACTATATAACATAGCAATGGAACTCCTTGATATTTACCTAAAGGATTAAAAACTGAATGTCAGTACAAAAATCTGCACAGGAATCTTTACAGCAGCTTTCTTCATAATTGCCCAAAGTTGGAAGCAACCAAGATGTCCTTCAGCAGGAGAGTGGATAAATAAACTGTAGTGCATCTTGCATGGAATATTATTCAGTGCCCAAAAGAAGTGTGCTATTATTTCATGAAAAAATATGGAGGAAACTTAAGTGCATATTGCTAAGTGAAAGTAGTCAATTTGTAAGGGCTATAAATTATATTGCTCCAACTATGAGAAATTCTGGACAAAGAAAAACTATGGGAACAATGAAAACATCAGTGGTTGGCAGAAGTTGGGGTTGGGGGAGAAGAGGTAGATATATCAGCAGAGCACAGAGAATTTTTAGGACAATGTAAGTAGTCTATAAAATACTAAAATGATAGAAAATGTTATATATGAGACTATAATGGTAGACACATGTCATTATGAATTTGTCCAAACACACAGAATGCCTAACACCAAGAGTCCCTAATGAGTACTGTGAACTCTGTGTGATAATGAGGTATCCCCGCAGGTTCATCAATTGTAATAAATTTACACTCTGGTGGGGGATGGTGGTAATGGGGAAGGCTGTGCAGTTGAGACCAGAGAGTATATGGGAAATCTCTGTACCTTCCTCTCCACTTTTCTTGAAATCTAATACTGCTCTAAAAACTAAAGTCTATCTGAAGTACGAGTGGCAAAGATTTTCTCCCACTCTGTAGGCTCTCTCTTCACATTGCTGATAGTTTCCTTTGCTGAGAGAAAGCTTTTTAGTTTGAATCTATCCCAGTTATTGATTCTTGCTTTTATTTCTTGTGCTATGGGAGTCCTGTTAAGGAAGTCTGATCCTAAGCCGACATATTGAAGATTTGAACCTACTTTTTCTTCTATACAATGAAGGGTCTCTGGTCTAATTCCGAGGTCCTTGATCCATTTTGAGTTGAGTTTTGTGCAGGGTGAGAGGTAGGGGTTTAACTTCATTCTGCTGCATATGGATTTCCAGTTTTCCCAGCACCATTTGTTGAAGAGGTTATCTTTTCTCCATTGCATATTTTTGGCACCTTTGTCTAGTATGAGAAAATTGTATTTATTTGGGTTTGTGTCCATGTCCTCTATTCTGTACCATTGATCTACCTGTCTATTTTGGTACCAATAACCATGCCGTTTTTGTTGCTATTGCTTTGTAGTATAGTTGAAGTTCTGATATTGCAATACCCCCTGCTTCACTCTTCCTGCTAAGGATTGCTTTAGCTATTCTGGGTTTCTTATTCTTCCAGATGAATTTCATGATTGCTTGCTCTATTTCTGTAAGGTATGTCATTGGGATTTTAATTGGAATTGCATTGAATCTGTATAGCATTTTTGGTAGTATGGCCATTTTGACAATATTAATTCTGCCTATCCAAGAACATGGGAGATCTTTCCATCTTCTAAGGTGTTCTTTAATTTCTTTCTTTAGTGTTCTGTAGTTCTCATTGTAGAGGTCTTTCACCTCTTTTGTGAGATTGATTCCCAAGTATTTTATTTTTTTTGATGCTATTGTGAACAGGGTAGTTTTCCTAACTTCTCTTTCTGAAGATTCATCACTTATGTATAAAAATGCATTAGATTTATGAGCATTGATCTTATAACCTGCTACTTTACTGAATTCACTTATGAGTTCTAAAAGCTTTCTGATGGAATTTCCCGGTTCCTCTAAATATATAATCATGTCATCAGCAAATAGGGATAGTTTGAGTTCTTCTTTTCCTATTCATATCCCTTTAATTTCTTTGGTCAAATGGGCTAAGGAAATGAACAGATACTTCACAGAAGAAGATCTACTAGCAATCAATAGATATATGAAAAAATGTTCAACATCTCTAGTAATATGAGAAATGCAAATCAAAACTACCCTAAGATTCCATCTCACCCCAATTAGAATGGCAATCATCAAGAATACAAGCAACGATAGGTGTTGGAAAGGATGTGGGGAAAAAGGTACACTCATACATTGCTGGTGGGGTTGCAAATTAGTGCAGCCACTCTGGAAAGCAGTGTGGAGATTCCTCAGAAAGTTTGGAATGGAACCACCATTTGACCCAGCTATCCCTCTCCTTGGCCTATACCCAAAGGACTTAAAAGAAGAATACTACAAAGATGCAGCCACATCAATGTTCATAGTTGCTCAATTCACAATAGCCAGATTGTGGAACCAACCTAGATGTCCTTCAGTTGATGAATGGATAAAGAAACTGTGGTGTATATATATACAATGGAATATTACTCAGCCATAAAGAATAATAAAATTATGGCCCTTGCAGGCAAATGGATGAAATTGGAGAATATCATGCTAAGTGAGATAAGCCAATCTCAAAAAACCAAAGGATGAATGATCTCACTGATAAGTGGATGATGACACATAATGGGGGTTGAGGGGGGCAAGAATGGAGGAAGGAGGGACTGTATAGAGGGAAAAGAGGGGTGGGAGAAAGGAAAAAATAACAGAATGAATCAAACACCATTAGCTTATGTAAATGTATGATTACACAAATGGTATGCCTCTACTTCATGTACAGAGAAACAAGTTGTACCCCATTGGTTTACAATAAAAAGAAAGAAAAAAACAAACAAAAAAAACCTAAAGTCTAATCCAATGAAGGGAGGGGGCATGGGAATAGAAAAGACAGTAGAATCAATCAGACATAACTTTCCTCTGTTCATATATGAATACATGACCAGTGTAACTCCATAATCATGTGGAAGCACAAGAATGGGAAGTTATACTCCATGTATGCATAATATATCAAAATACACTCAACTGTCATTTGTAAGAAAAGAACAAATAAAAAATAAAATAAAATAAATGCAGTCATCCTAGTTTAGGTTAGCTGTGGTTGAAAAACAGAACAACAGCAACAACAACAAAAAGCACTAAAATCTATTTTTTAAAAACACATTTTAAAGTACTTTGGTTTAGTTACAATCATTTGTTTAGGAAATAGGAAGAGGTCTACCACTTATAGCCAAGGGGATAAAAGGTGAATTGGGGCATGAATGAGAGTCTAGGCAAGGGGACTTCTGAGGACCCTGGTTACACTGGGTACATTCAGCTCATCACAGTGCTCATCTCCCATTACACTGTGCTCTCAGAACAGGGAAGAAGCCAAAAACATCATTAAGAACTTGAGAAATAAAGCAAACCTCCCAGACCATATGAATCTTTGGCTGTCAAGTCAACAGTGATTAAGGTCCAGAAAGAACCTTGGGCTTGGCAGGTCTCTGACGATGACCGTGAGCCTTCTGTTTCAAGTGCACACTCAGCCTTGCCCAGTGACGACAGGAGGATGAACATGAATATGAAGAAACAAACAACAGACATGGACAGACTCACAACACAGACAGGGACAGACTTACAGAGTACGTTCAGAGTTAGACAGGAACTGGTCTGTTGCAGAAGAGCAGGAGGAAGCTGGAGACAGAGGAACAGCCACTTTTAGTTGAAACAGAAAACAGCCCCAGATGAGGGAGAGCCAAGCAGGATTTGAGAAAGGATAAAAAAAAGACAGAAAATGAAGAGGTTAGTAGACACATGATCCTAGTTCAAGTGAGCATTCCAATAATCTAAAAGTGCTGTAGGGAAGGGGTAGGAAGGGATCATAATTATGACACAATACAGTTATGCCACACTATAAAAAGCAGTTTTACCGCTAGTATCTCATATGAGTCTTGTAACAACTTGGGGCATCCATTGGGCAGGTTACTACCTTACTTGACAAAATATAGAGTCTTAGGTTCCTTTTTCATCCTCTTCAGCTGACCTCTATGATAGGTTTACTGAAGAATCTTTGAAAAGACAGTTGAATCCTATGTGTAGTCATTCCTGATCATCTCAATGTGATATTCCTCTCTCCTCTTTTGCATAAAGATAGTATTTTCTGCTTCTGTAATTCATTTGACAATATAAACTGCCTTGTAACAGCCCTTGCTGTGGCTTGTTAAATTCAACTGTACATGCATTTAAACAGCATGCTTCCAGATAAATTACAGGCCCTCGGAGAATGAAGCCAGGACTTATCATCCAGCACAGTGAAGGAGCTCACTGACCATTAGCTGAGCAATGGTGTTTGAGAGTCAAACGTCCAGAATTCTAATCGCAGCTCCATTCCTTAGCCTAAGTAGCTCTGCCGTTTTAGACCTCCCATGTCTCAGTTTCTACACTCACTACGTAGAAATGATAATGGAACTTCCCTCAGGGAGTTATGGTGAGTAGCAGATGAAGCAAGGTGTGTACATCACGGACATGCTGTGCCAGGCCGAGAGTGCTCATAAACATCAACTGGTGTTATGTTAGTCAGACTTTAAGTTAATTTCATGCCTGATGAATTGGTGTTTTGGACTCACCTTGGTTTCTTCCTTTGACTCTCTAGTCTTTAAATAGCTGGATATCTTAACTTAGCTTTGATAATCTTAACTAACAAAACTGCCTAAGGGTTACCATCTGAACGCTCTTTTATGAAAATTTCCAATTTTAATAACTCATATGAAAGTATTAGAATATTTGAGAAATTCAGAAACTTCCAATGGTTCTAAATAATCAGCTGAGGATTTCACCATCTCGTGACTGTTTGCCTAGCATGCTTTTCTGGAAATCAGATTTCTAGGCAGTAAGAACCCAGTCCCTCACATATCAGGAACCTTGAGTTTCAGTGCCCAATGATGAAACCAGACTCCACCTTGACTTCCCACAGCTAGGGGGTTGGAGTATTTATATGGGGCCGAGGTTATACACGGGATGATATAATTATAAACCATTACAAATCATATCATTAATACTAGGCATATGTTATATCTTATATGTTGTTTTATTAGATCTTAATAATAACTTAAAAATTCAGCAACTTTTATATACTTAACTCAGTCCTATAATTCCTTTTCAACTTAATTAACAATATTTTTCTTGGATATAACCTTAAAAGGTCAAATGAGTAAACATTTCAGAGTAATTTATATATGAAAGTCTTGAGCAAATTCTGGCAGAAAAAGAACATTTCCTTGTAAAACCACAGAAGGGGATATAATGCTGATAGACACTTTTTTTGGCAATATACCAAAAATGAGAAATTTGATTAATGTTATACATTGGAGAAACATAAAGATGAGATTCAAATATTACGATAATACAAAGATTTAGATTTGGGGAAGTGGGTACAATTTTTGTAACATTCTTATAGTCCATGCCAATCTTTCTGAATTTGCAGAGAGAGAGAGTGTTACTGTAAACTCTGGTTCCTTGCATTTTCACTGGCTGGAGTGAGCAGGTAAAAGTGCTCAAGCAAAGATTGTCACTTAACATCTGTATGGAAAATGTGATCTTACAAAAGCCTTTAACGTTCATTAATTTAGTCTCCCTTTACCACAACACCATGAGGGTGGTGTTTTCAAAGTTTGAACAGAAGTGTCACCATCCCCTCCTCCTACCCAGACAATCAAAAATACTTCAAATGACCACACTAGCCCGTGAGAGCCAGGCGGTCTTACCTTTGTTAAATTCAGGCTTATTTGGTACAGGGAGGGCCTTAGCCAGTCAGCCTGGCACAGAGCCCAGGTAGGTCACAGACCCAGGAAGCAGCAGCAGCAGCAGCACTTGGCTGCATTTGGCTGGTGATGTGATGTGGCCAGGGATTGGTTGGTGCTTAGCCAAATGCCCAGCAGTGGGTGCTAGGAAAACTCAAAGCCAAGGTTTACATGGCAGTCAGAGGGAGAGGCCAGGCAGTGAGCCAGAGCCCTAAAACAATAGCTCAGGGTGCTCCTGGACCTGCTTTGATGTTCTAAGAACCCTGACCTACACTCTTTACTCCACAGCTTTTATGCTTGAGGGCAGCTTTACTACTTAAAATGATCTTATCCACAAGTGTAGAACTGACACCTAAAATTTGTTTTCCATCACCCCAGAAGAAAGAACTCTATCTGTCACCACGTGGACCTGTAGGGGAGTCTCCTTGGGCAAGGAGGTCATTTCATCCTCTTCTTCAGATTGAGAGCTCTGTCTCCTGGACAGCAGGTGGAGAGTAAGTCTCAGGGCGATTTCTGATCAAAACTTCCTGCAGCATCACAGGTAGATGTATTTGCTCCCCAGAGTGGATGAGCCCCTGTCTACATAATGTGTTTCATTTAGTCTGCTCTGTGTGTCAGAAACAATAATAAAGCTTCTTAAGGGTAATTTTCATTATTTTTGGCAGCATGAGAAAACACAAATTTACAAGCTGTTTAGAAATTGAGTGTATTCAAGTCCACTGCCTTAAAAAATAAAACAGATGAGCTAAAGCAGCGTAAGTACTACACGAAATGACAGGGTGACATGTAGGTATAATGACACATTTTATGAACTAACTTTGAAATGTTATCTACTGTTACAGTCATCAAGTCCCTCTGATGGCTACCTTTCTGCAAACATCAGTCCGAGTGCACTCTGCTTAAATGAGCCTTGCCAGTGTCTTTGGCACAAACCAAATAAAAATTAATTCTGATCTAATCACATCAGTTCTGTTGTCAGAAGTGTCCTGGCTATTCATTCAAACACTCCCTTATGCCAAGTACTTCTGTTTGTCCCTAGTGGCAGGCTGAGATCTGGCACATTCTGATGCCAGCTCTATCCTGGGCAGGGTCCATTAGGAGGCGTTGGCTGCCTTTGGTGAACACTCACTGCTGCAAAAACAATGAGTTCCTACTGACAGGGGCGGGTTTGTGTTTGTTTGGTCAGGGCTTTTTCCATTAGGCTTGGTCATCAGCAGTTGGCTGGTTACAAATGCAATCTTGAGACCAAATGGCTGCAATCCAATTATCCCAGCTTCCTGTCTGCAGAGCAGTCAGGGAGGAACATGGTCATGTTTGCTTCCTCCTCGGGCTCCTATGACTCAAAGCATATCATTTGAAGAAAACTAACAAATAATAGAGCCTCAGATATTTTGATGGAAAGTCAGGGTGGTGGGGAAAGAGGACTCTCTGGCCCAGGATGCAAAATCTCTGGTGTGAGTCCACATTCTGTCTCTTTGTGGTGCCATGTCTATCTCTTTACTTCTCCAAGCTACATAGTTTTTCATTAGAGGGAGATCACAACACCAACCACTAGGCTGTTGGGAGCTTCTAGTGGGATGATGTATGTGAAAGAGCTTTGAAAACTATAATGAAGATAATGGTGACCCTGATGACAGCTGATAGTTACTGAGTGCCAGTCACCATGAGGGTTTCAATGTGCACTGTCTCACTTAACACTCAAATAACTTTTGGGGATTTGACGATGTTGGTAGAAATTATATAAATAAGGACAGACAACATTTCTGACATGTTTGCCATATACCATCCTCTAGTCTCAGCATTAATGTATATCAACGTTTGAAACCTTGTATCATGTGAAATGAGTACTATTATCTCTAATTTACATATTGGAAAAATTAGATAAGGAAGTTAAATAATTTGTCCACAACCTGCTGCTGAAAGGCCACACTTAGGACTCACACTTAGGCATCCTGGGTCTAGAACAGGATTTGCCAAACTTTTGCTATGGGGGAATAGATGTAAGTTGTAGGCTTTGAGGCCTCAATCACTCCTGATCTCCTGTTTGCTTGTTTTTTCTGTTGTTGTTGTTGTCATCATTGTTGGTATGTAAAAGCCATTTTTAGCTTGGGGTCATCCCCCAACAATGACTGATGGCTAAACTTGGCCCACAGTTCCAAAGTTTGCTAATAATTGCCCTAGAATAATTTCAGTTTTACAGATAAAGAAACTAAAGATCAAGAGGTGAAGTGACTTGCCTCAGCTCATTCCGTAAGTGCTGAGATCAAGACTCTAATTCCAGTTTGTGTGCTTCCAGGACTGTGTCAACCCATACTACATAGTCTCCATGTATGCTGTTGACATGTGAGACATGATCATGGAGGTAGGCATGCCACACTTGCCTCAGACAATTTCTAAACAGAATATGCTTTTTCACCTTGGATTGAACCTTGGGACAAAAACAACAGGCTGAAATTCAGTAATCCCAAAGCCTACTATGGTGCCCAACACATAGCAGGCATATAACAGATACATTTCTATTGAGTGAAATTATTCTGATGTCTGATTGGACTCAGCTGTTCTCCAAGATCTCAACAATTTGCTCAGAACTTCTGGACTTAGTGTTTGAGTCTGTAAATGAAGTTAAAGATTCATTTCTTAATCTAGTTTATAGGAAACTTTTTATTTAAAAAACAATTTGAGATAATTTGCATAGAACTATTTTAAAGAAAGATTTTATGTGAAGAAACACCTTTATGAATAATCATTCTGTTAATGAAAATGGCACAAAGAGGCTATACTTATAACTTTAAAATAGATATATCACTAACCAGAGGCAGGACAAAATACAGGACTTTGTGATTTCATCATAGATTAATATTGTCACTCCCACCAATAAAAAGTCTCACATTAAAGCAGGGATTTTCTATTTTTTATTTAACCTTGAGTTTTTACTTCAGGGGATAAGTGAAACTCTTGGAAATGTATTTAAAAACTTTTTAATGCACATGTGCAGAATTTTAGGGAAATGCCATCTATTTCCTCAGAGTTTCAAAAGGTTTTATGAATGCCTCAGATGTTCTCACTATGGTCATATAGTTTCAGTGTAGTTTACACCTGACTAGAAAAGGGGGAAGATGTAAGTTGTTGGTGTGTAATGATAGCACTAGGTTTCCTAGGTGCTTTTGTCAGTATGGAACTCTGTTTTATCCTCAAGATATCTACCTGGAGTCCCACAGTAGCTTACTGCTTCCACTCCTGGTATGACTTTCTGGGTCTGATGTCCATATAGACAATGAATCACCAGCATAATGTGGATGCAGCGACCTACACCCAGGAAATCCAGCCATCAAGGCAGCCACAGAAAGCAGCAATGCAGTTTCTTTCATTTTATTTTTAGCTCCAAAATCAGGTCCACAGTGACAGCCATAGCAAGCCCTACGTCTATTATCTTACAATATTAGCACCTGTCAAAATGCCTCCCGCACAGTGGGCATTCAATAAAAATTTATTTAAATGAAGATAAGCATAATGATGAAATTGATAAAAAAAATTCCTTACATTCCCACCTGAGATATTAGACAAACAAGAATAAAAATAATCATATTTCAAATTTGTTGTCCAGTCTCATACATGTTAGAATTTAAGGTCTCAATTAGCCTCACTGGACTTAACACTTCTTGCCTGACTTTTGGGGTTTTTTGACTATATTTCTTCTCCCATTCCCATTAACAAACCTTCAAAGGCTACTGGACAAAATTGATTCATGTATCTCTCCTTTAATGGCCCAAAATATTCATCAAGTGAATGAACAAAATTTGATGAAATAAATGAATACAATTTGGTAGCATAGGACATTTATTTCATGAGAAGTTCAAGGCCGGAAAGATAAGTGGCTTGCCAGTGTTTACCCAACTGGTGAGTGCAAAATGCAAGGTGCAATCAGAGCCATATTTTTTCCATTAGTCAGGCAACCACAGTGAAACAATCAGCTGCAATAGGAAGATCAGAATAGCAATGAAATGCCAGGAAATTAGTGAATAAATAGAGACCGCTCTCTACTGAGAGGGCTACTATTAGATGACGCAGAATTCTAGAATGATTTTGGCCTTTTAGCTTTACAAGTTTAGTGTTTCCTGAAGGCTTTGTGTTCAGGAGAGGAGAGGCAGTAATCAGGGCATCCTTGATAAGACTTCTCATTCCTAGTCCCTTCTGCTGACTCATACCTCTAGAATTGCCCACTCTAGCTGGCTGGGACAAGGGGTCCAGAAATGATGCCTCAGCTCAGTCATTCACAAGCTTTCCACTCAAAATTATGAAAACCTGATTGAGTTCCCTTTTACAAAAACTTAGTAACAGATGACTCACAGTGTCCTCTGTGGCAAGTCCCTGAAGATGATAAAGAGAGATTGCTGTAAGGTTCTGGAGAAAGAATGTGGTGTGGAGGGTGAGTTTGTGTTCTGGTCAAGAATTCCATCATTAACCTGATTGGACCCTGTTGACAAGGAGATTATATACTGATGACTGTCGTGCTAACTCAGGGGACCAAGACTGTAATGAGATGACATAACTGCCGCATGGCACTCATACTAAGAAAGATTCAATTAGAATTAAATTATCTGATCTCGACCAAGTTTCTTAATAATACAGATAATGTCTTTCCTTTCATTAAAGGCTCTGGACCAATTTAAATGGCTATTTATCCAAGATGCTGCTAGACAGTTACTCATATTATAAAATGTTTAGTTTCAGTGTCTTCAAGTTTGATTCTATTGCTTCTGTCTCTCACCTTCTAGACAGATGGGAATAAGAATGGATTCTAAAGAGGCAAATACAGGTTTGTGACCTGGCTCTGCTTATTATTATTTGTATGATCTCAAGTCAGAAACTTAGTTTCCTTAAGCCTCATTTTACCTTTCCATAAAATGGGAGTTACATAAAATAATAATGGAAAGGATAATAGAAACTATCAATTATTTGATTGGCAACATTCTCATTGCTATTATATATATATATATATATATAAATGTAAATATACATATATGCACTAATTTTATTTAAGTTATACAAACTCATGAGTTAGGTAGTATTAGCATCTCTGTTTTTACCAATTTTTATGAAGCAACTGAAGCTCAGAGAAATTAATTAACTTGCCCAAAGAAACACAACTAACAAGTTGGAAAGCTGGGATTCCATCCAGTTGATACTTTTTTGAGAATTAAATTCTATCAGATATGTAAAATGTCTATGCAGTACTGACATTTTTGTGGTTCTCAGTAAAGTTACCCTCTTAGAAGGTGAGGTATGAGTGTTGCTTATAAGGCATGTGAATTGACGATCAAGAGACATTTTCTCAGACACTCTGTAACAAGATACTGAATAACAGCTAGACTCCATTTTCCATCTATGCCATTATGTGTATCCTTCTCTGACTCCATAACTGCATCCTTTACCATCTCCCTCTTTTCCTGAATGGTCTTCTTGACCTGCACCTTGTCAGATTAGACACCTGGCATAGAAACCGTCACTGTCTGCAATTTCTTCCCTGCTCCTGGTTTCTCAGTGCCCTCACCATATGACTCTACATGCTGTTTATGAATTTTGAATGTCACAGAATCCAGAGTAACAATAGCAACAGCTACACTTCAGTGAAAGCTTACTGTGTGCCAGAGACTGGGTGCCACTATTTATCTGCTTTAACCACTGTATTCCTTCTGCAGGAAAGAAACTACAGTTCAGAGAGTTGAGAGAATTGCCTGCAGTCACACAACCAGTTACTAGTAGAGCCTGGATCTCAACCCATGTCTAGTTAATGCCAAAGTTCATGTTCTTAACTAAAGAAAATACCTCAATTTTTAGATGGCAAAACTTCAGTCAGAATGGGGCACAGTTGTGCCCTGACATACTAACCAGCAAGTTAGTAAGGATGCTGGGTGGGGAAAGCAGACATTTCTGACATCTTTTGAAGATGCTCTATTACATCCTGGCCTGAGTTACTCACTCATGGATGACCACACTCATGACCTAATCTACCCTTTGTTCACTCAGTGCCATATTAACAAATGCCATCAGTGGTGAAATGGTGGCCAATGTTCTCTAGGGTTATACAATGTCAAGTAACCCACACAAATTCAGTCTGATTCATCACTGCATTCTATAAATACAAACCTCTATAAATACAAACCTCTAAGCTTAAGTTCTTTTGCAATAGACAGGCAAGGACCTGAAAAGAAACTTGCAATAAACCAAGGAAGCAATGGTATTTTAAAACTCTAATCCCTTTTCTACTTGCAAGAAATATGATAAACATTTTGATTTTATTCAAAATTGTTACAGAAAGGTTCTCCTCTTATCAGAAGGCTGCAGCTTTTGCAGTGGGTGGAGTATTAAATGGCAGGCAGCAGCGAGGTTTGGGGCTGAAAGAATAAAGTGGATGATGCAGTGAAGATGCCGTTAACAATGAAAAGCTTTGAATTCTTCTAAACAAATAAATTCCATGAATTTACTGGGTAACTTCAGTGTACAAAATCCTGGTATTGGGCACTAAAGAGGGGGAAAAAGGCAGCAATAAGAAGTGGCCACTCATCAAGGATCTCAAAATCTGAAAAGCATCATTAAAAAGCATGCCAAAATTGTCATAGGGGAAACACTTTATTTGGGGATTGGAATAGGTCAAAATTTTCATGCTGTCCTGGAGGCTAGAAAAGGCTTCAAGTAGAAGGTGGCATTTGAGATGCACCATGTAAGAGATGCCAAGGGAAGTGTGCCCAGTGGAAAGAACAGCTGGACCTACAACTTGAATGTGAAAATACATACAGAAAGCATGTGGAACACACAGCATCTTTGACTTGGCAGAGGTGAGCAGGAATAACCAGAGGCAAAACTGTCAAAACTACACTTAGAAAAATGGAGAGCCTAGAATTTGGTGGGTGATGAGGAGTCCTTGAGGGATTTTGATGGGGTCATGGAACACTCAAAGTTTTATTTTAGCACCTGAAGCTGCAGTGCAGATGAAAGATAATGTCAATCATAGAAGGACGATGTCAGTAAGAATGGAGATAGGGAAATGCTAGAGGAAACTTTACTGATTATATAACCAGATGAATTTCCCTTGTTTCTGATAAGAGCAATAGTTTTAATAGGAAGTCACTTCCTGGCTGGCTGAGACTTTGGTTTTTTCCTTCCAATCAGATGCTATTTGGAATTAGTTAACTGAAAATCAATGAAGAACCACTTTATAAATATATCTGTATTTGTTGGTAGACAGCCAAAACTCCATGGAGAGAAAAGGGAGGTGAGGTGGAAAGCCCACGAGGAGAGAATCCATCCATTTTAAGGATAGTTCTTGCTGCTGAAGAGAACAGGTGGACTACAGCATTTCAGTAAACGATTTGGGGGACAAAGGCTTGACTTGGCAGGATCTGCCTTCCATTTCCAGCTCCAGGCAGCATTGGCATCCTTGGGCAAATGCCAGGTTAATGTCTCGATGTGCAGCGTGGTTTCTTTATTCACGTGACAGTAAAAGGATACTTAAAGGGTTAAATGATGTAATGTGTAAAATACTTCCCACTAAGCTGGACACATATAAGTAATGGGTGAATTAGGGTCAGACTTTGCTTTCTTCTCTCATCCTACCTCCTGCCATTTTTCCTGCATTCACTGAGCATCAGACACCCCTCAGGCTTGTTCCTGCCCCAGAGCTTGTGGATTTGCTGCTACCATTGCCCAACATGATATTCCTCCAGATCAAATACATAACTGATGCATCTTATCCCCAGTCACAGAGTTCACTTCTTCCTTCAAGCCTCCTGAACTATTCCAGGTGACAGTACACCACCATCCCTTGCTGATCTCTACTTTTTATTTATGTTCTTAACAACATATGTCAGTATCTAAACTTGCTTCATTCATGTGTATGTGTCTCCTTATTTATTCTCTAGCTTTTAGAGAGAGAAGAGACATTGTCAGACTTCTGATAATAGACCCTGGAATATTGTGTATTCAAAAAAATATTTCTCTGAATAATGTAGGGCTATTGAATGAAACCATAGAAGGGACAGAAATGTCAATGCTAGTTTCTCTCCTTTGGATGTTTCTTTCAAAGTGAAGAGAGACAATCTGGGAGAAAAGCAGGAAAGGACAGTCTCCCAAGGTAGGTTGGTCTGGAGACAGCTTGTGCAGGATGTTTCTGGGATCTAGTACTCTGCCTGGATGTAGTAGGTGATTTTTGCACAAGGTGAAAGCTCAGGTTTCATTCTAGGGAGGAAGGTTGAGGAGGTGGGATGAGCTCTGCATAGAAAAAAAGATTTTTTAAGTAACTGAAAAGAGTGGTTCTGAGGAAAAGGTTGTCACCTGGGAAAATAGCTCACAGCACTGTTATGGATACTGTTTCAGAAAAAAACTAAGAATGGGTGGGGGTAGGGGACATGCACTCTCAAAGACCTTTAGAGGAAATTCCCTCGCCCAGCTGTTCTAACTTTAGGTTCCCAAGAAGGCTCCTTCCAGGGCATGGTTTGAACTAGTAGAGATGGAAGATCCAGACCTAACTCTTCTCCATCCTACCTGAACTTCTTATGCAATAGGATTTTGAAATTTTGATATAAAGAAAGGATTCTGACTTGAAAACTTAATTATTGCTCACTCCCTGTATTTTATGTGGGAGAAGACAGAGGCCCCAAAATCTAAAGAGTTGGGACTTGTTAGCTCTCACTCTGCTCCCTGACTATTGTCAGGATCTCTCTATTGTCGCACACTCAGAAGCAGTGGGACTTGGATTTTACTGACACATAATCTGGACCTCAAAGATCTGGACTCCAGGATCCTGTGCAGTTCTTGACATGAAATTTTTAAAAAAAGTTTTCAGCACAGAGGCAAATGTTGAATAACCTCTCATGCCAAGACCTCTGGGTGTACAACTGTCTCACTGCCATGAAGGACTCCTGGTGGTTTGTGTCCTGAGTGTGACGGGGTGGGATCCCTATCTTCTGCTCATGGGAGAACATGTCAGAGGTTGGTTCTAGTGCTTGTGGCCTTCATAAATGTGACAGACATCATGCAGGTAGAATGCATATCAAATGGAGGCCCTGGGCTTCTTTGCTTTGAAGGTAACTGATGTTGGAGACAAAATACTTCTGCTTCGAATGAAGCTTTTGGGCAATGTACTGAGTTCCTGGGGTGATAGAGAAGCTCCACAGTACTGAGACATGGAGATCAACTTTGGCATTTTATTGCATATTCAAAATTCAGTTATTAGTTTTAGGACTTAAAATTTTTCTTTAATATATAATTTATATAAACATGTACAGAATGCATTCATATAAACACATGTAATTTGTCAATTTTATCAATAAATAGAATTTATCAATTTAAAAAAAAAAAAAAACTATGTAAGTTCCTGTTTTTCCAAGAACACATTCCTGGAAACTGCATTAAAAAAAAGATAATCATAAAGCCAAGGGAAATTTCCATGACAATGAAGTTAGAATCGGAATCCCAGTATCTTCAAAGCCTTCACTACAAATAAATCGCAGACAGAAGTAGCAATCTCATAAAACCAAAGACAGAACCATCATCAAAATTTATAATCCTTTGAAATTATAAAATTAAGTCCCATGTTCTGTGTAATGGCACACATGTGTTTTGTATATTGATTGTACAAGGGAACTCAGTGCATTATAAACTGTACAAAGCTGTCCCATTTGTTACTCTACTTTATTAAAAATGTAAACAAAAGGAAGGTATTACCTAAAATAACATTAAACCATAATTAACAATCATTTACACAGACGAAAAATGTCAAAAGTTATCTGGTTCAGTATCTCAGTAGAATTTTATGCAACCTTCTTTTCAGCTGGTCATTCTGAGTGTGTCCCATGTTTGCTTTTTAAATCAAATTTATGTGTATATTCAATTTATAAGGTGGAATGATTTCAATGGCCTGGGAATTTTTTTCTTCAAATACATTTTTTTTTTCATGGCAAGCAGGCATGTGAGTTTAGTTGATGTGACATTGAAATTACATAAAAAATTAGGCTCATTCATACCCACAGTAGCCTTTAATCTTCTTTTTTCTCCATCCACTCCTTTACTTTGAGGACCACAAAATCCCCTCAAATGAATGTGTTTGTTGTGCTTGAAGAATTTGTTTCTTGAGAAACCTGGAGTAACCAAATGAGGGGGCCGGAGATTTGGAAGAATTGGTATCTAAAAACTACCTCTCTGCCCTCGGGTATCATTTTCGACATAAAATTTCATTCTCTAAACTGAATAAACTCAGCCCTTGAGAGCTCAGGCACAATCACAGTAACTCAAAACATCCAGAAAATGGTGGGATGTATTTTATGATTTACAGAATGCTTTCACCAAAACTTTTTATCTCCACATTAACTTTGTGAAAAAGGCAGAAGACATTTCCCCTGAGGCCAGCGGTGTTCAGCGATGAGCTTGATCCAATGGGCAGTCATGAATTCAGTGCGCCTGCCACTTCCACGCTGCGGCCCTCCTCAGCAGCGTGCTCACAGAGACAGCAGGTAGGTAGGGTGCGTGGGCAGCCATGGCAGATTGTTTGAGTCTTTTCCCTGGGTCCAGAGCTGTGGTCTCAGAAACTTACTGTTCCTTCTTTGTATTACAGAAGAACCATCCTCAAAATGGTGCTTGCTTCTGAGTGAGTGGGAGTTGCTGAGCCTCGTGATGACCCCAGAACAGGGACTTGAAAAACCAAAGGGGACGGGTCCAGCCAGAGTGTCAGGGTGAGAACTTAAGTAAGCTCTCTTCACATCTGATAAGGATAGGTCCCTGCTGCACTGACAGTGAGAGTCCTGGGCTCACAAGGAGTGGCTCAGCAGGGAGCAGCACTTCCCAGTAGCAGTCAGGAGTCATTAGCGAGGGTGTACTCTCAGAGGCGGCTTCCCTTCCCTAAGGTGTGGCTTTCTCCCCAGCAAAACTAAGCCTGCACAAGACAGAAAATTGTTTGCGACAAATCTTCTCTTCCTCATTCCAATTCTCTTTCCTGTCAAGTTCAATTCTAGAACTTGAGTAAATGTCAACGGAAATGATAAGTGATGCTTCATGAGCAGCAGGAGAAAAGAGAATATGATAAATAATCCTGAGATGCTATCAAACCATGGGCACAGCAGCTCTGGGAAGTGGTCCTCTCTCCTTGGGACCTTTGCTCTGAGCCAGTGGCAAGAACCGTGGACTCAGCAATAAGTGAAAGACATCCAGGTTGATCCGACAAGGTCAGAGGTCTAGGAGGCCCAAATGAAGAATAGTTCCTTTGAAACAAAGCCAAAAGGCAGGCAGTCCACGGCTTTTTGAGGTAGCAGATGACTGTAACAGTATCCTGTTATCCTAGAAATGGAAGGAAATCTTACAGACTCCCCTAGTCCAAGCTTCAGTGTGCAGCTATAGAAAGTGACATCCAGGGATGGAAGGACATTATTTAAGATCTCACAGCATATCAGGAGCAGAGGCAGAACTGGCATCAGATCTTCTGCCTTCAAGGCAAACATTGTTTTTGTGTTCTGAACATTGCTGAGCTCTGTGCTCCCCCACCTGGGGAACTGTTAAGTGTACCGGGTCACATAGGGAGAACTTCCAACAGTTTCCTCCCATGGGAGGAATAAGCCCAGATTCAAGGGTTTTCAGCTGGTACCGTGGCCTTCACCACAAGCTCTTAGTAAACATGTACAAGGCTGACAGCCCTGTCCTAGGCTCTTTAGGAGATGTTCTTTTCTAGCCCAACAGGAGAATGAACATCTCAGAGCAAACAGGCCTGTGGCCCCAGCACTGGGAAAAATTGTCTGTCTTCAGCTCACTTCAGGCTTGCTGCAGAGACCATTTTCCAGACAGATCTCTGCTCCTATGTCCTCCATGGTAAATAAATGGAGCATGTCCTGAAGAGAAAGACTGACAGAGGACAAAGGAAAGAGCAAGTAGAAGTCTGTGACCAAGACAAGGGCTAGCTAGCCAAGAGGATGCTCGTTTGGACCCAGACACAAGGAGGAAAATGTGTGAGTGTCTGCTACAGAACAGGATGAAGAAGGGACAGTAGGTAGTTTGAACACGGCTGTGATGGATGTGACCAGAAACATGAGCTCTTGGAAGACAACTGTGGCCAAGACAGGCACAGGAGGATGTTTTCTGTGAGCAGACACAGTGAGCAAGAATATTTGGGACAAGACTGACACAGGCACAGCAAGGGGAACATGTCGGGAATACTAGAGACTGTCAAAGCAAGAGTGGATGGAGGCTCCAGGAAGAGGGTATGTGGGGGAACGAAAAGTGCACCGAGGCCTTTCTGTCCCCTGACTCCCTCAAGCGCCACCGGCTGGAATCTCGGAGGAAAAGCTCCGTGTGCTTAGGGTGCCTGCACCAGTGGAGGAGGAAGACCTCTGGTGATGTGAATGCCAGGTGCAGACAGGCACACGCAGCGGCTTAGGACCTGGCCCTCCCTCGGAGCCACAGTTGTCTTCTGGGTCATTGTCCCCGGGCTCTAAGTGTCACTGGGCTGAGCAGCCACCAGAGGAGAAGTTGCTGGGGGGTGGCACTGACTCTCCCACTGGCCACCACACTCCACTGCATCCCTGGAGGGGAGAAGATTAGAGAACCTCAGTGTTGGATCGTGAAGGAACCCGCCCAATGCAGGAAGCTTTCGTGCCATGCCAGCGGCTGATGGCTTAGCTTCCACTTAGGAATCTCCACTGGCAGACCAGCCTGCAATGAGTTTTGAGCAACCTCAGCTACTAAAATTAGTCTATTGATGTTTCAAGATACGCTTTTCTACAACTTCTACCCAGTGAAACTACTGTGCCCTCCAGGGTCACTCAAAATTCTGCCCTCTGCTAATTATATCCTCTAATTTTCCTCTTCTCCAGCCTACATGTACATTTCCACTTTATTGAATAATCCATTACATATTATGGTTTCCAGACTGTATCCCATAATGAATGCTGTCTTTTGATCGCAATTCATACTATGATGATCTCTCTCAACATACAATATCAGAAGGAACACAAATTTTCACAGTGAGCCTGGCATATAATGTATATTTCATTATGAGTTTAGTTCCTTTATATGAATGCATCACATTGAGTTCATTTCTAACAAGGGTGATACACAATTGGCTGATCCTGAGTTTGTTATCAACTTTTATCTTTTTGACACAATGGCTGTCAATTCCTATGGTTTTTTTCTCCATGGTTACAGTGGGTTTTATTTATTTATTGGAGCCAAAATATAGGACATTACATTTGTCTCATTTAAACTTCATTTTACAGGCTTGGTCAAATTGAGATCATTCTAAATTATGGAAGTTTCAGCTTTGATGATGATTATTTAGCACCTACTCAATCTCTACTTTAAGGATTCTGCCAAGCACATAGGAAGATTGGACAATCTATTGTGCCACCTAAGTCTTACAGTTTAGTGTCATCTGTATTTTAGGTTTTCTGTCAAGGTAAAATATTGAGCAGGACAGGGATAGAACAGAGATAAAACACAGACCTCCTTCCCACCAAACTTAACTCTCAAAATACCTGAAAATGGACATACCCATGGCAGATGTTGCCCAATGCCATGTTGAAAGGATTCTGCTAAACAGCAACTCTGTCATAATAGATGGAGAACTTATTTGGAGTTTTTTAAAATGAAATAACACTGATTCTTGCTCACGAACTATCTGTGTAATAGATGTCTGAGATTTTAGTAAAACCTATTTGAATCTGTGAGTCTATAGTGCCTGGAGTCTAGCTTTCATCTTTCTTAATACTGGGACAATATTTATTGGTCTCTGGGCTTCCACTCTTTATTTTCATAGTCCTAGAAGAGCATCTTTCAGAGGTGTTATCAACCAGCCTTTCAGACCCTGAGTTATATAATATGTCTTGGCTCAGAGACAGTTAAATGCTTTCCACCAATTCTGGACAGTGACTCTCTCCCCATAAGGCCCTTATTTACAGTTGGAAGTCTATTCTTATTGCAGCAAAATATGCAATATTTCTTCCCTGTGTAATGAGATCCAACTATTTCTGGGTTTGCTACTTGCTCTGAACATAGCTTTTGATTCATTTTTGAATCAAAATATTCCAGATATTCCATGAGCCATTTTAAAGTGGAAGTTTCTGGATAACTCAAGATGTGCCCGCACATCTTTACATACTCCTTACATTTTTATCTATCTCATTTGTTGAACATAATTGTTAACAGTAAAAAAGAATGAATGGAAAAGAGGAGGAAAGGAAAAAAGGAAGGAAGGAAGGATTGCTCATCTCTTGGACAACTTCTATTTGTAGCATATTTGTTATAGCTATCATAATTAGCAGCAATAAAGAAAGCCACCCCTTAGAGCAGCACCCATGTGTCAGGCACTAAGCCAGGTGCATTATATGCATTGGTTCATGTATTTTGTGTCCATTTACCAGACAAATAAATTGAGTTTTCAGAGAGTTTAAATAATTTGCTCAAGTGTAGACAGATAATAAATGGCAGGGTAGAACCTTACATTTGTGTCTATTTTAACTAGATTTAAAGTATTTCACAAGCACAAATTTCTAGGTAGAAGTACCTAGAAATTATGGTGCACTATGGTGCTTTTTGTTGTTCTGTTGTACTGTTATCATCTTGAGAACCATCCCACTAAGCTCAGTGTTGGGTTCTGCTGTCTCTAGAATCTCCTTGTCTCTCTATGGCAGACTCTAGGATGAAACAAATATGTACGGGGTGCATGTTATATCTGTCCCACCTATGGGAAGCCTGTAGGGTAACCTGGTTTCCCTTTTATGGCAACATAATATGCCTGAAAGGTTAACATGGGACCCTCCCCCAACCACTCCCCCATGACAGGAAGAGCCACTGCCAGGTGGGCTCATGTGTTTTCTGTGATGTGCAACTGAAGACACCATGTGGAAATGAAAAAAAACAAAAGAAAACAAAAAACCTGCAAAGGCAGGAAGAAACTAGGGAGGACATAAAGAGCAGTGCTGGGTGAGTAAACATCATAAATAAAATCCTTGAGGAGAAAGGATAATAGGCAGGGAAGGGAGACAGAGACCAAGGAAAGGCACAGTTGGTTATGTGGAACCCTGGAGGGAGAGCAACAGGGTCTTCAAGAAGTGTCCCCAGAGCGGATATTGGCTGTCTCGTACAATTCTTCTAGGGAGTCAAATAACAATGGGAAAGAATCTGTGTTATGGTTTCGAGGTGAGGTGTTCCCCAAAAGCTCATGTGTGAGGCAATGCAAGAAGGGCTAGAGGTAAAATGATTGGGTGGTGAAAGCCTTAACCTAATAGGTGTGCTAATAATCCCTGACAAGGATTGATGGAGTGATAACCAGGTAGGGTAGGCTGGAGGAGCACTGGGAGTGAGCCTTTGGGGGTTATGTTTTGTCCCCAGTGAGGAACACTCTTTGCTTCCTGGTGCCATGTCCTGAGCCACTTTCCTCTACCACACTCTGCAGCCATGATGTTCTGCCAAATCTTGGACCCAGAGCAATAAAGCTGACTGTCTACAGACTGAGACCTCTGAAACTGTTAGCCCCAAAGAAACATCTTCTCTCCTAAAACTGTTCTTGTCAGGTCTTTTGGCCACAGCAATGGAAAAGCTGTCTAAAACATTCTACCATTGCTATCTGATGCCTGGCACCACTCCCTTTTATTCAGAATACAGCAATATAGCCAAATAGAGGAGCCACAGAGAAAGGATAACAGCCCAGCCTCTAAGTCCATGGAGGACTCACAGCCATTTCCCTGTCAATGGGGCAAACAGGGACTTGAGAAGAGAGAAAAAAAGTAATTTAATGTCCTGGTTGGCCCATAATAGTCAATGTTCACATTATTATACTAACATAATTACTAACGATTAAAAGTTCAGTGTCATCTACTTCTTAGGGCTTCATGCAAGATTAAAAATTTCATGATGAAAAAAATTCATGATGCATTATAATACACGAGTAGAGACTGCCTTCCCCTGCAGCAGACCACATTCCATACCCAGGGGCCACCTTTCACTCTCTGCTCAAGGTCCTTCAATTAAGTCAGCAAATAAAAGGGCAACAGGTAGTGAGGTAAACAGTAAATCAATAAATCTGAAGACAGGGACAAGGCTTCTAAAGCCTTTAAGCTTCCAGTTGAGTGACTCTGATGACATAGTCCCTTTCCTGTGCCTCACTTTCCCCATTTGTTAAGTGAGGGGGAGGATAAGTTCCAAGATCCTTTGCAGCTCTGACATTCTGATTCTGTGAGTAGCAGGGATGGTGGGTGACAGACACAGGCCTTCTGATTGGGTGGCAGCTGTGTGTGGGACTGTTCTCCAAAGCTGTGGGTAATTGCTTCAAATTTGGCTTTTAATATTCTATTGTTAGTATCTGATACTTTAAATTCCATGTGGAGGGAAGAGGTTTTGCTGGAAACACAGAGAGGGTAATTTTTTGCACTTGTATTAAAGAATATGAAAGACCTCAATTTCTGAATCTGTAAAATTACATTGCAAAGCTGTTAAACATATCTGAGTAGAATAGGACAGGGTAGGGCTGAGATGCTACAACTTAAAATGCAGTGAGATCACAACTGTCTCTCCTCAAACATATGCTTGATCAAAAACATTGGCAGAGCTACTCAAAGTCCCTGATGCAAAACATCATTTAAAAAGACTCTTTCTCCAATATTCTAACAGATGAGCTTTTAAAATGCAGTTTCTTATTTTATTAGTTTTGGTGAAATCCTTTGTAATTTATAACACATTTTCATAGATTTTTAAATCTTCAAAACAAATCTACAAGGAAGGAACACAGAGAGTATTATCTCCATTTCAGAGCAGGAGGAAAGTGCAATGTAGAGGCATGAGCTGATTGACAGCTGATGGTGGATCCAGTGCTATAAATTGGGACTTTTGCTCAATTCTGTTCCCCAAATCAGGATTTCCTTCCACTGGAAGCCCAGAAGTCCTTTGTGAGGTGGGAAAAGTTTTGTAATGAAGTTTAATATTAATAGTCAATTGGATAGTCACAATTATCTGTGTTCCATAAAAAAAGAAGGAGGAGAAAGAGGAGGAGGAGGAGAATCACTAGCTAAGTCATTTCTCCCAAAGACCCAAAAACTATGTGCATGAGTATTCTATCAGGTACCTGCAATACATACAGATTCCCAGGATTCACACTAGCCCTGGGAAGGTGGGGAGAGAAGTGTGCATTTTAGAAAATGTACTCAGGAGTATGAGTTTTCCTGAGCATATGGTAGGCAGCTATTCTACTCACATCTGAGGGAGATGAGAGAAAGAAGGAGGGAGGGAGGGAGAGAGAGAGAGAGAGAGAGAGAGCGAGAGAGAGAGAGAGGAGAGAAGAGGAGAGAGAGAGAGAGAGAGAAGAGATGAGAGAGAGAGAGCGAGAGAGATGAGAGAGAGAGAGAGGGAGAGAGAGAGAGAGAGAGAGAGAGAGAGAGAGAGAAACAGATGAATCCAAAGGACCGGAGACAGAAGTACAAGCATTCAGTGATTCTTCAGAACAGACTGGAATGGAAGCAATGAAACAAGCTAGAGAGCATCGAGCATCTGTGTCAGCAAAGTGGACAAGAGGTTATCTATTGTTTTTATGACACTGAAGACAAAAAGGTGGGAAAGCACTTGATAACAAATCATAATAATGAGAAAAAGCAGAAATATGTAGAGAGACATATTGCAAAACAATATTTTCCAGGTGCTTTTTTGTGTGCTGACCAATAGAATGCTTAGGTACTACAGTGCATTAAAAGCAGAGTTGTAACAAAAATAGTGAGTGCACTCATTATCAACAACTTATTAGAAGTTTGCATATTCAAAAGGCAATGCCCCAGATCAATTTTTGCATTTAACTTCAGATTTATCATTAATCAGCAAAGAATATTGCTTCTGGAAGACAAAGTGTTCCAACATGGGTGTGCTCCATGGGGGTGCCTGACAGTGGGACAGTATTGAATTGCTTGAATCATCACAAGGAATCCAAATTATTTCTTGCACTCATCTGCTTACTTTAACGAGAGAGACTCCAAGGCCACTCTAGTTTTAACAAGTCCTGAATTCCTCAGAGTCTTTGGCAAGCAAAGGATCAAGTTAAGTTTTGATAACCATGTTTTATTTTCATTGCATCTATTTTTAAGATCATCTTGTGTATATGGTTTTGCATTTAAGTTTATGATGCAGTTTCCTTTTTAAATACACCTTATTTAACAGATGAGAGAACTGAATTGCAGAGGGCAATTCATTGCAGAAAGCAACACATCTTTAGGGCAGACACCAGGGCTTATTAGGTCAGTTATCTTTCTACTATTTTGTATGACTTGCAGAAAGGATTCCAGACAGCTTAGTTTGCACAGTTTGGGATACCAATCCTTGTGGACTCTGGATAAAACATATTTCCAGGGGCTCTTTTTATCACCAGCCTCACATATGTCCATGTTCCAACATGCCAAAGTGCAAGACCAAAACAAGTGTGACTGATTCCAATCTCAGTTACCTCGTTCCCTATTTCCCAATGTGCTCGTATAACTGAAAGGTCAAGTCAATCTCCTTGTGAGTTTTTTCCCCATTGTCTATCACAGTTCCTAAATAAAAAAGAAAGAGATTAGAATTTTGTGTGTGTCTCTTTTTTTCCTGAATCATTTCAACATGAGAGGATCTAAAAATATTTAGGAGAAAATGTCTTTGAGCTATGGATTTATAGTCAAAATAGCCAATATTTACTGAGTGATGCAGACAAGTGTATAAGAACCATAGATTCCCTCGTAAAAATCTTCATAACACTCCTGTCACAAAAGTTTTACTATTTGCAGCTCTTGTTGAGTAAACAAGGCCAACTAACTTGCCCAGATAGACCTCCAGGGGGCAGTGGAGCTGGGATCTGAACTCAGGCTCCCTGAACCAGCATCTGTAAACTTGCACCATTCCAGACAGGCACGCTCAACCTCCAGACACTGCTCTTGAACGGCTTTCCAAGTAAATGAAGGTATGTCAGGTGCATAAAAAATACTTGAAGTCTCATGGAATGTACTCAGCTTTTTAAAGGAGAAAGCAGGTGGCAAAAGCCCAGAGAAAGAAGTAATTAATTATCGCTCAGAGATTGAGGGGTCTGGGATCAGAAAAGTTCAGAGAGATCATATTGGAACTGGGCCTAAAGGAAATATTAGAATTTACCAGGCAGGAAAGGGAGACTGAGCATTTGAGGTAGCCAAAATGGTTCAGTAGCAGGAGAATTCACTGTTTATTTGGGGGAAAGCTGAACAATCTTTATTGCATAAAGAGTTGGGTGACAAACACCATTACCCTATGTAAATGTATGATTACACAAATGGTACACCTCTACTTCATGTACAACCAGAGAAACAAGTTGGTTGTACACCATTTGTTTACTACATAAATTGAACAATTAAAAAAAAAAAAAAAAAGAGTTGGGTGAGGGTGGCAAGGCTATAGAGGGGAGAACTGAGGGAAATGAACTGGAAAACAAGATTGGGTCAGGCCAAAAAGGGTTCTGTATGCTTTCCACTACTGGACCACTGTAAGCCACACTATACAGCTCAAGGTGATTCTAATACAACCCAATCCAGCTAGCATTTACCATCTAAATCCCACATATCTGAATGGCCTCTTTATCCTCCTGAGCAGTAGCAAGCAAAATAGCTTCTGTCTCCATGTTCATATCACACAGTCCCAAAAGAAAAACAGAGTCAGAAAAATATACATTATAATTTGCAACCTTGACAAGGAAAGAGCTCTCTAAAATTCCCAAAATACATGAATAGCTTTGTGTTCAGTAGAGCACACACTGTTGGAAAGTCATAAAGAACTGGACTCAATGCAGAAGTTGCCCAGGATGTCTGTGTGTGTGTGTGTGTGTGTGTGTGTGTGTGTGTGTTCCAAGGGAAGGTTTTGGACCATGAAAAAGAAGTGGGGAGGTAAAAGCTTGGCTGTATGCTTCTTAATAGCAGGGATCATGCCTATATATCTCTGCTATACCCCAACCACCTAGAACAATGCCTGAACCCTATTTAGGCATTTAATAATAAGGCAAACACATGAATTGATGAATTAATGAGTAGATGAGAAGTTGGACCAGGAGTTCTGAGTCCTGGGTTCTGGTTCTTCTGCTTTATTACCTTAAGCAAACTTATGTCCTCTAAGCCTTAAGTTTGTGTCTATAATATATTGGGTTCAGCAATTTATTTCAGGTTTTTTTATTTTTTGCAAGACTTAGTCAAATAAGTCTGAAATTTCCATGGTAGACATTGCAGGGATGGGTCAATGGTCATAACTATGTGCATACACAACTTCGTACCAGTACCTGTGTTGATCAAAACAGTTCTTTTTTATTGTTCATACTTACCAATAAGATTCCATTTCAAAAGAACTGTTTAAAAAACACTGAATCTCTTGAACTCTGTTATCACTTCCACCTATAAGACTCTAATTGTTCATGATACTAAGATACAAGGAAGTAAGATTTGACCAAACTTTGCAACAACCATAACTGGTCAAACAATAGAATTCCTTGGATAACAATGAGCTCTCTCTTATTGGGAGTAGAAATACACACCTACCTAGCAGAAGAGCTGTAGAAGAGATCACTTTATTGGTTGGTGCTATTGTTTGGATATTGAATGTTCCCCAAAGGTTCATGGGTTAAAGCCTTGTTCCCTAGAGTGGCACTTTTGAAAGGTGGTGAAATGTTTAAGAAGCAGGGCCTAGAGGGAGGTCCTTAGGTCATCAGGGGCATGTCCTCGAAGGAGACTGTGCGACCCTGGTCTCTTTCTCTTTCCCTCTTGCTTCCTGGTTAATGAAGTGAACAGTTTTGCTCTGCTACTTGCTTCAACCACAGCGTGCTGACTTGCCACAGGCCCAAAAGAAATGGAAAGCAAATGATCATGGACTGGAAACTCCAAAACTGTGAGCCAAAACAAAACTTTTCTCTTTGTAAGTTAATTATGTCAGATGTTATGATGGAAAGCTGACTAAACACAGCTGGGATATTTGGCCAGATCACTTTTTTACCTATTTTCATAACTAAGAATCAACAGTTCTGCATTCTTGCAAGAGCTTTGAGCTAACTATCAAGGAACATAATGATTATTAATAAAGGCTTTGAAATCAGATGGACATGTGTTAGAGTCCTACCCCTACCACTCACCAGTTATGAACCTTGGCCAAATTATTTAATCTCTTTGAATCTCAGCTTCCCCATAAGTGAAATGGGGATAATAGCACCTAAATAACTAGCTATTACATATTACAGTCTATATATAAATGTAGATATGAGTGTATATGTATGTGTATATGTGTGCTTACATACGTCTATGCATGTATGCGTATGTATGCATACGCACACACAAACACCCACATATGCCTTTCCCCAAATTCAGAAGCTCAAAGATAGCAATGCCATTTTACGAACTGAAAGAAAAAAGTTGTACCAGTCAGCAAAGAAAAGAAGTGTCTGCTCATAAAAGGAACATAAGCAGACACCAAATATATTTGTTTGTCAGGTTTATTAAAATAAAGATTCACTCATTTCTTAGAGAATAAAAAACTCTCCAAGAGCAATTCTAACTGTGAAATGTTTCTAAGAATCTTGTTAAAAATAACCTGAAATAGTCATGGAAAAGATAAATGGCAATTCAGAAATAATTTTGTGAAAACTAGATTCCCGGTTCTCTGTTTGACTATAATGCAGAGTGTGCTCAGTTTGTTCTATAAGCAGAGGCCATCAGATGAGGCTTCCTGCTCTGGGCTCCAAGACTTCACAGCACTCTGAATAAGACAGCAGGGAGAATTCTCTGCATGTCCTCTTAACCCCTTGGCTCTGCAGCCTTGCATTTGAAGGATGCTTCCTCCTCTTCATGAGCCCACTGCCCAGTAATTACCCTGCTCCTTTTCGAGAAGACTTTATGGTTATTTTTGACAACAAACCACTTCTTTCAGATCCCCTGTTTTAAGAGTAAACCAGTGTTTTAGAAATAGAAGACTTGTTCCTGTCTGTTGGCCTCGTAAGAGGATGATTATGATAATAAGAGTACAACTTATCAATAACTTGCTGTGCCCCAGGCTCTGGGTGTACAGTATCAATATAAGCCTCACAACAGTCTTATGAGGCCAGAACCACCTTTGCCCTTATTTTGCTTAGAAAGAAACTGAGGTGCTAAGAGATTAGTTAGTTTATGAAGAATCACATAATTTCAAAGAAGCAGGGCCAGAAGCAAATGGGTTTATCAAATACCAACTCCTATGCTTTTATCCTAGCACTAAACTTCTTCAATGGTAACCAGATTCCTCCCAGGCTAGGATGCTGTCTTCTTCTTTTCAAAGGCTGATGTCCTGGTCCTAACTGTCTCTATGTGAAAAAAGGAGCAACATAAAAGGCAGATTGAGGGAAGGTCTTAATTCCAACTCCATCTCCTTGCAAATCTTTAAACAGCAAATCCATTCATATTCAAGCACAAAACAAAAGAAAGTTATGCTGACCCACGGGTAGGACCAATATCTTCCCCAAGAGCAATTTCAGGTACCAAATCACTTCTATACCACTGAGCATCTTAGAAAGCTTGGGATGCATGTCTCTCTTAGACATGTCTAGATTTTCTACCTGCCACAGATTGCTAGAAGAATCATCAAAGGAAGACAGAATGACCCCTGAAATTTCCAGTATCACTTACAACAGTTCTACTTAGATATAATCTTTCTGGATGTTTTCCAGCTTCAACCAAATGAGAAGGACGAAGTAGATTTTGTTCTTTCCTATATCTTAGCTGCATTGTGGGAAGACGCCTGTGATTCTGGAACTCACAGAATTACAGTGCAGCTCTAAGAATATATCATTCAATATCTTACCCCTTCCTCAGAGATGTGGACTGGTGGCTGACAGCCAGTCAACACTTTCAAGTGGTCTTTCCACTGTACTAGGAACTCCCTAAGTAAGGCAATCTATTCCACTTTGGACAGAAATGTGTATTCTTATAACCCTAACTCTTTGTACCCTACTTCTATCACTTCAAACCACAAAGAACAAATCAAATGTCATTTTTTCCCATAGTAGCCCTTTAAATATATAAAAACAATGCTTATGATCTGAGTTTTCTTTTCTCTAAGCCCAGTATCCCTTGTTTCTTCCACTAGCCTTCATATATCAAAAACTCCACAGGAAAGAAAAATCATGGAATTTACCCTTTTCTGAGAACACTCCCGTTTGTCAATTCCCTTTATAAGATAGGCTTCTACCAGTTCCATAGGCCAGGGACCTACATCATTTCACTGTGGAGTAAACACACATTTCCATGGAGTATGGTTTTCCAGTGGGTCTCTTAGTGTGCTTTGGAGGCAATTCCTTCCTGAACAGCTGCTCTGACTAAATTGGGAGGGCTGTGTCCTTGCCAAGTACATGCTGTAAGAGAACAAGCTCGTAGAGCCTGCCTTGTGGAAAGGTTTATCTGCAAGGATACTGCCAATACTCCAAGCATGGAAGTTCAAGACCCTTCCTCCCAGGGACAGCATCAGTCACCTTCTACGGGGCTCATCTTGTCTTGAGAATGGTAAGGGCTTAAAAAGAGCCAAATGGTGCAGAGGCTCTGACTCCTAGCATTGTTGAAAGATTCTCCTTCTCTCTCCTGGCAACGACAAGAAAGTTTTCTGTTGTAAAATTCGGGTGACTAGTTTAAATTAGGGTTTTTATTTTAATCTTGGCACAATCTTAAAAATTGGGGTCAGAAGATTTCTTGTTGTGGAGAGTTGTGCATTATCAGATGTTTAGCAGCATCCCTGGCCTCCTACCACTGAACGCCAGTAACTTGCCAGTTGTGACAACCCAAAATGCCCCCAGATATTGCCAAATGTTTCCTGATAAGCAAAATTATACCAGTTGAGAAGTATGGTTTTAGCTCACATGATCTCAGTAGTCTAAGATATGAAGCTAGGCGAACACTTAGAGCATCATCTAATTCAATTTCCTCATTTTATTACTGCTGAGGATGAGGTTTGATTGGTAATCAATAAGGAATTAGAAGACAGGACTCCTGCTCTTTCCAGTATACTGGTGATTCTCAACCCTACTGCCCAACAGAGCTCTTAAAATCTATGAATTTCTGGTCCCCAACCAGACCAATAGAATAGCATCTCTATGCATAGAGCCCAGGTAGTATTTAAGGGCTTCCAGGTAGCTCTAACATGCAGGTAGGATGGAGGGCCAGGGCATCACACCCCACTACCTCCATTCTTGACATCAGATAAACCACATTGGGCATTTCAAGCTCTAGGCATTATTTGGGGGCTTGCCCTGCACAAGACAAGTATGCACACTCCCTCCTCACTATAGGTGCCAACCTCAGAGGGCTGGTGCACAGAACTCTAGCACCCTGAGGGGAGGAATACCTGCAGAGCAAACAAGGAAAAACAAATACACATACAATGCACTCAGCTTGTGTGATATGGTTGGCATCTTTTATGTTGGTCAAAGAAATGCCCACAGGTAATCCAGAAGCCCGAAGGCTTATTTAAAACAACAGTCCAACTGTTCAGCACAGGGCATGATGTACCCAGAAAATAAGTCTTGCCTCATGTTGCTTAAATAATTATTTATAAACAGCGTGATTAATTTAATTAATTTCTGGCTTCTCTTTTAGCAGAGGGAGCTCTGCATTCCTTATTTAAAGAGCAGTGTTTCGAACATAGGGATTTTTACTGACTCATTCCTTAGGAGATACTTATCAGGAAGCTGAGAAAATAGCTGTAGAAGTGGAGAAGGCTGTTTTATCCAGAGGTGAAGAATGTTATATATGCCATGACAATAATTATAACAGTTTCCATTCATTGAGTGCTTTTTGTGCAACAGAGGCTAGGCTTAGCCCTGCACATGTCATCGAAGCTAACCTTAACAAAAGCCCTCTGATTTCTAATATTATCTCCATTTTACAGATAAGGATACAAACCCAGAATACTTGGTCACATGTTCGAAGTCATATTGATACTAACTGGTAGATAGACCCCAGGTGTGCCAAATTTCAGCACCTGCAGCCATGATGTCAAAGACAGGAACTTTTCCTTCACCAAAATCTCTATGGGAGATAAATGGTTTAGCCTCAGCACTCTGGCCTGAGAGTGTTTATCCTGGAGGTTAGTCTAGGTCATCAGATTAACAAATTTCCTAAGGGCAGGTACATTCCGGAAACAGTGCTAACTTTTCTAATTCTGAGTATTCAGTGAGGCAAGTAGAATTCTTTTGAAGTTGCTATTTTCACTGTTTTACCAGTATGATCTCAAGATCATTGTTTTCTGAGAAGGCATTTCATATTGGAATTGGGGCAGAATTGTGGACAGGGCCAGTTTGTGGGTGTGTGACCAGTGTAGTCATGTAGGGATCCAGTGCTGGGTTTAACGCTATGGTGTCACCATCTTGAAATTCTCAATAACTTTATATTTGAACTTGTAAAAGTCAATAAATATATTTATATAAAGAAGTGAAATAAAAACAGTTGAGTTAGTTTTATACTCTGTTCTGGTAAAACAAAATACTTAAGTATGTATAACATCAGAAAATATAATTGTGTAATTTTGATAATTCTACATATATGTTAAATGGTTCTATATTTGCATTTAACACTAGTATTGCATGCTATAAAGATGAATTGTAAGTGTTATGGTAATGGCTATTTTTTTTTTTTTTCTAAACAAGGGTGAATAGAAATAAAAACACCAAGGAGAGAGACCCAGAAGATAAATGGAGGTTTTATACTTTTAGTACTTAAGGGCACTTTTCTCTGGTCTTTTGAACTAGCAGCCCATATTTTCATTTGGCTTGGAACCTGCAAATTATGAAGCCAACCCAAGGGGGTTAAGGGATATAAGACAATATCATCCTCATCTATCTTTGATTCATCTAGATTAAGTCTGCTTTGGCTCAGAACAATGAGGTAAATGTTGAATCCAATCGTAACCTCCAAAGTTCAAGTTAAAGGGCATGAGAAATGTCTTTTAAATGTCAAAAACCTTTCCAACATTAGCAGAAACCTCTAAAGATCCAAAGTAAATCAAACATAAATTATTTCTTTATCTCTGGGTAAAATCTTCCAATTCAGTGTGAAAAACCTTTATTTAAAAGAAGAATCTGGGAGTGATGTTACAATGTTAAAAATTAAAAAGTATTTTTGCTGTGAAAAACTACCAGTTTAGCTGTTAAATAAATACATATTTAGATGAACACAGTGACACATCCCTTTAATTCCAGTGACTGTGGAGGCTGAGGCAGGAGGATCCCAAGTTCAAGGCAAGCGTAACAACTTAGCAAGACCTCAGCCACTTAGAGAGATCCTATCTCAAAAAAAGGAGGGGGGGTGGGCTGGGGATGTAGCTCAGTGGTAAAATTCCCCTGGGTTCAATCCCTAGTACTAAAATAATAATAATAATAATAATAACAACAATAATACTTTTTTTTGTTGTGCTAGGGATAGAACCCAGGGCTTTACACATGCTAGGCAAGTCATCTACCACTGCGCTACATCTCAAACCCAATATTTTTAAATGATGAACACTTATTCCAGCATATAGTTTAGGTAAACAATAGGCTATTCATCAATTCATTTAACAAATTAATTGAGAACTGTCTACACCCTGGGGAAACCAGGGAGTAAAAGAGACATGTTACTAACCTCATGTACAGACAGTTTGAGGAGACAAACAATAATCTAATAAAAAAATACCATTATAAATCCTGATAATTATTACATATAAGGAAACAACTAATATTACTTATAAAGGGTAATAACTCAAAAGAATATTTTTTCCTTATTTTGGGAGGGGCTCATGTTCTGTGTCTCTTTCTCATTTTTGCTTTTTCTCTATCCTAATAGATTCCTCTTCTGTTGACTCCATACATAAATCTGAAATATGATCTTGTGCATGGAAATGTCAAAGATTTATATAGTACATCCACTAGAATTGGTTTATTATTCTTAATTCTTAAGAAGAGTTAGCAAATCTGAAGGAAAGTCACATTGCTTCCTTTGAGAGAGAATGCTCATAAAGTTCTAGAGCTCTTTTGTTTAATAGAACTCTTTGTAATTCTGTCTAATCCAGAGTCAATTTACCAGGAGGCTAATTAGCACTTGGAATGTGACGGGGTAATTGAACATGTAGTTTTCTCTCTTTTTACTTACATTAAAATTCAAATAGCCACATATAGCTGGTTGGTACCCTATTGAACTATTGGACTACACAGCTGTTTTAGTCAGCTTTTTAAAATTTTTTTATTTTTTTCTGCTGCAACCAAAAGATCTGACAAGAACAATTAAAGGAGGAAAAGTTTATTTGGGGGCTTGTGGTTTCAGAGTTCTCAGTCCACAGATGGCCAGCTCCATTCCTCAGGCCCTTAAGTGAGACAGGACATCAGAGGAAATTGGCTCAAGGCATGGAGCACAGGAAGGAGAGAGAGTGCTCTTAAAAAAAAAAAAAAAAAAATATATATATATATATATATAGCCCAAAGGAATGCCCCCAGGAACCCACTTCCTCCAGCCACACTCTACCTGCCCACAGTTACCACCCAGTTAATCCCTATCATGGTATTACTTCACTGACTATGTTAAGGCTTTCATAACCCAATCATTTCATCTCTAAACCTCCTTGCATTGTGTCATACATGAGCTTTTTGGGGGGACACCTCACATCCAAACCATAACAACAGCTCTAGAGATCCTTAAGTCAATGGAAAACTTGCCTATCACAGGGTTTATTGATGGATAAGGGAGGATGATCACCAAGAAATAAGTTAGATGAGCAATGAGATCTTTGGAAAGTACTTCCAGAAGTTTTTACTTTCTTAAAAGTTGGCCAAGTTTTAAGTTTGACTGAGATTTGAACTTGGGAACCAGGAAAGAAATCTAAGCCTGGTAGGAGAGAAGAGGAACTCATCTCCACAGCCAAACTCTGTATGAAATCTCTGTGTTGCCTAATTTATCATTAGTCTGTTCTTATAATTATCTCTCCTACGTGGACAGAACTATGTGGTTAGCAAAATGATTTCATGTCCACTATTTTGTTGGATTTTCACAATGAGATAGTGAGATAAGAAGTCAGGGATTATTTATCCACAAAACCAAAACTGGAATCCTTAGCAGATTTCACACAGAGAATCTCTTTCCTAAAGTAACAGCACCTTGAGTCCCTGCTTTGCCCTGCATTATCTGAGCTAAGCCTCAGAGAGATGGTTAAACAGAGAAGCAAGGGCAGTAAAAAGCACTCCGTCAATCCCTTGCCAAGTACTGCAATGTTCTGGGCATGCTTACCTAGGCTCTGAGGAAATAGCAGTAAACAAGACCAGCAAGGTCCTTAGCATTAATTCAATAGATACAGAACTCAAAAATCAAATCCCCAAAGAACCCCAACTCAAATCAGTAAAACCTGTTCCTACCACCTGTCACCTAATCATGGTTACAAGGCATGTGTACGTAGTCAGTCTCCCAAATGAGGAGAATCATTTGACTTAAACTGGGCAGCTGAACTGAGGCAAGCTTTCAAAAGGAACTTTCTATTGTATTTTATAGTTAACCTCAGATCAAATTATTACCCTTTAAGAGATATAAAAGAACACAACAAGCTATAATATGTGCCATAACCTGAATCCCTGACTGGTCATTCTGATCCATGAAAATTTAGGGCTGTGGTTCTTGAAGTTTAACATGCATAAAGTTCATCTTCTTTAAAATGTTACTTTACTAGTCTGACCTTGCTTTAGTGATTGGGTCCCAGGAATCTGTGTTTTCACCAAACTACTAGGTGATTCTAATGCAAGTAGCCTCCTGATCATACTTTGGTTAGTTTTTCTTTTTTAAATATTTAAGCCAGTCCTCTAAAGAAATGACTCATAAATGTCAGTAACATGGTAGAAATTGAATCTACTTATGGAGATAGGGAAGACTCCAAATACTTGTGGCTAGATGAGGGAGGAGTATAGAACTAAGAATTCTGTTTGGTTGCATTATATTTGAGATTTCTAAGAGACATCTACATGGTGTATATGTCCAGAAAGCAAATTAGATGTTCTGATCTGGAGCCCAGAGAAGAGCTGCAAACTAGAGATAGTAATCAAAGAGAGAGTCAAGAAAGTGCAAATGGTAATTAAACTCAAGGTTGGTGCAGTCACACAGAGGAAGGGCTTGGTTGAGAAGAGTAGCGAGAACCAGGCCCTAAACAGCTCCAACAGCAAGAGGCCAGACAGAGAAGGAGGACTCCTAGGAAGGTCTGCGAAAAGGTTGCTAGGAGTTAGAAGGAAAACCTGCAATGTTTAGAAAGAATAATGTGGGAGGAGTTTCAAGAAGTAAGCTGGTCCAACTACAGAAGGTCAAATAAGAATACTGTTTACAAAATTGGAAACTTCTAGGACAAAAAAAGTTATCGAAGTTAAAACCAAGCAGAAGATTGGGAGTTGTATTTGCAAATCAGATATTAAAGGATTAGTACCCAGAATATGATAATAAACGCCAGAAATAAGAAAAATACAACAAAATTTGTCATCAAAGGGGTTGAAACAGAAAGATGTAGTTCATGGAGGTCAAGTATTAAGGGTCAAGAATTACTCTAAAATAGTTTCAACCTGACAAGTCATCTGGGAAGTACCAATTAAATGAGAGTGTCTTTTAAATTAATGAAATAAGAAAAGATCGATAATGATCAGTATCGGTAAGGGAAAAGACTAAAGAACACTCTCATACACTGTTAACGAAAAACATAAAATTGCTGCAGTGTTCTTGGAGGTCAATCCTAAATGTGCACACATGTTAATCAAACAATTTCACTTTTGGTAGCTTTCAGAAAGAAATTCTGGCACATGACCAAAGAAATGTGTTCAGGGCTTTATAAATAGTACAGTTAGTAATAGAAGAAAAAAAAAAAAATTGGAAACACCTACATGCCCACTAATGGAAAATAATTAAATAACATTTAATATGTATTTTTAGTACAGAAGATAATTGAACAGTTAAAAAAGAATGAGTTATCTCTATATGTTCTCCAATAGAATTATCTTCAAACTATACTGTTAAAGAATAAAAAGCAAGATAGAGAGAAGTACATATCCAATGGTATCATATACATAAAAAATGGGAGAAAAAGCTATGATTTCATATGTTTTTATGAATGTTTGTAAATACATTGAAATACTTGATTAATCTCTAAATTAATGCTAATTGTTGTCTCTGGGGATAGCCATAGGATTAGCAGGATAAAAACAGGTTTTGCTTTTTGTTGTTTTGGTTTTATATTTCTTGAATTCACCTGAATTTGTTGATGATCTACTTGTGGAATTTTTAAGATAATTGCAAAATTCTCTTTAGGTGCATTATGTTAAAACAATTGATCTAGGATTTATGATTTACTCATTTATTCAGCAAGAGTTTAAGTTCCTATATCAGGTAACATGTTGACAATTTTGATTATTTCTGTGAATCAAAGAGCAAAACTCCCATCCCTGTAACACTTACCCTGAAGGGATTCAGGTTGAAAATAGTTTTTTCTTCTCTGAATAGGCTACATTTACTTTGATAAGACTCCCCACCCCCACAGAAAAATACCTCCAACCAGCTTCCTGCACTTTCATGATCTCATGAAGATGTACAGGGAGCAAGTATGGAGGACATATCTGTAAGCTCTCTCTAAACCTCCACCTCTTTGCTTGATGACACACTACACATTACCAAAGCATCAGAGGAAAAACATAGCAGTGTTAGTAAAACAGTCTTTCTTGAGCTGCCCTAGAAACTTCCAAAGTCTTTCTGTGTTGGTGTCTATGGGAAAAGCCACCAACTTGTAAACAACTGACTTAGTAAATGTATTGCTGAAACATACGCTGTTTGTAACTTGCCAACAGCCTGTACTTAGGTAACTGCAAGCTTAAAGAGCTAAAAACTCTCTGGCACCCACACAGAAATTCTTATATGCACTTTGTGGTTGGATTCATTCTCTGACACTCACTAAGGCATAATAATTAGGAGAGACTGTCAAACACTCAGAGGATCCTCTGGGGCCCTTCCACCAGCTGGGACCTTAACACCATGCTAAGGCTTTAACTCCAAGTCTGCTCACATTGGTAGCCGAAAATTGAATTCATGCTTCTGAGCAGTCTCTAAGACACCGCGTTTATATTTCACAGCAGTTCTGTTTTCTCTTCTTCTTTTATCACACATGCAAAGAAAATTCCCTAATTTTCAGCTGCCAGCAAAGCTGAAAACTGTCATCATCAGAAAAATGAAATGCTCGTGTCAAAGAAGGAGTGCTCTTTAGGAATTCCGATGTATCTCAGGGAAAAGAAAAAAAATCATCATTGATAATTCACTTTGCTACAGAATGAACAACCTTATTGCACATGGCTTTTCACAGCTGAGAAAAATTCTATCACAGGTTGACCAGAAAGTTCTCAGGGACTGGAAAAAGGTATTATGACTAGTTACTGAACATTCAGCTCCAAAGTCACTTCTGCCTCCACTGACCTGTGTGACCTTGGGTAGGTCACTTGACTTCTCCGTGCTCTTCCATATTCCATTTCCTTCTTCATGCTCCTCTATCGGCTTGGAATGACTTCCCTGATATCCCCTCCTCTCAAATTCCTATAAAATGCTTTTCTGCGAAGCCTTTCCTTCATCCAAATCAGCTTCCCTCCTACTACTATCCCCATTGGAGGTAGTACATTCCTCCATTACATCATTCATCATGTGGCATTATTATTGTATATTTATTATTCTGTTTATTTTAGTTGATCATATTGGCTACCTTAGGCTATCAAGCAACATGAGATTACTAATAGTTCTGTTTATATTAATAAGATTATTAGTAATAGTATGAGCACTTACTATGTGTCAGACCCTATAAATACATTATTTCTAATTGTTATAAAAATCCAATGAGAATGACAATATCATTATTGTTATTTCTATACTTGAGGAAAGCAAATGCAAGAAAGATTATGAAGAGGGTTAGTAGGGGCACTAAAAATCAGAATAAAGACTGGTCTGCTTCAAGTCCATGCTTTTGACTACCACTCCAAGATGCTACCCTTAAAGAGTGGCAGATAATCCTTACTTTTTGCTTATCAGGTGTCAGGATCTATGCTATGCACACCACCTGTTAGCTCATTGGATGCTCACAAAAATCCTGTGAAGTAGATACAGTGATTACAATCTCAAAAAACTATTAGGCTCTGAATTGTTAAATGACCTTCCTAAGGTCACAGAACTAGAAGACAGGATTAGAATGTGGGTCAGTTCTCCCTCCAGAGTCACAGTCCTTTCCTACTACTTTATTTCATGATCAGATCGTAAAATCTTCTGTAATCTTTGCAAACACTGTGCAGGTTTTCAGGAATAAACCCTCTGGAAACAGAATACTGGAGCATTACCCCTTCTGAATAAAGCAAATCAATCAAATGGATCAACTCCCTAAACACTCACCTCAGTACATGTGTGGATCCATTAATGGTTGTGGTTGAACAGGGGACAGTCTGGCCTAGAATGGAAGGTCTTCTGTAGCGTTCATCGTCACAACAGAGGATGATGAGGAAGGCACGTCTGAAAGACTTGTTCAAGAAGGCGTAGAGGAAGGGGTTCAGCCCAGAATTGATATAGCCGAGCCAGAGGAAAGCAGTCCACACCTGCCCAGGCACAGTGTAGTCTATGAAAGGATCCACAATATTGGTGACAAAGAATGGAGCCCAGCAGAGGCAGAAGCAACCCATGATGATGCACAGGGTCTTGGCTGCTTTGGTTTCTGTCCTCATGCGATGAGTGCTATGCTGGTCTGCTGGCTGGGGCCTGCTCTCTGAGGGGGCTCCCGCCCGTTGCAACATCTGGATCTGGCGGGCATGCTCCTTAGCAGTGACGTAGATGCGATAATAGGCCAGCACCATGAGGAGAAACGGGATGTAGAAGGCCACCACAGAGCAGGTGATGGCGTACGGCTTGTTGACCATGAAGATACAGTATGTAGAGTTTGAGTTCTGGTTGAATTTCCTTTTTTCTATCTGAGAGTTGGGGGGAGAGAGGAAATGAGGAAGGAGGAGGGGAGAAAGGGAAGGAAAAAGTGAAGAAATAGTAAGACAAAATGAGAAAAATGTAAGAAAAACAGTAAAGAAGAAGAGAAAGAGGGGAATAGGAAAATAAAGAAGGGAAGGGGATTGGGGGGAAAAGAATAAGAGAAAAAGGGAAAGGGAATGAAAGAAGATATATCAGCAAAACTGTTTTTCTTATAATTCTACAGCATTTAGAATTTTGATGGTAAGAAAAAAAAAATGAATGCATTCCAGAACTCAGTGATCTCGTCTACAAAAGAGGAGTTAAAGGCCTCAGGAAGGAGTAGAAATAGAAATAGAGGCAAATTGTTCATTCGTTTGCTCAGTGAACGGTAAAGTGTGCCTCTCTTCTCCCTACCCTCTCTGCTGGCACATAGTATCAGTGGCTCTTAACAGAATGTCCGTAGATCAGCAACATCAGGATCACCTGTGGTGTTTACTGAAACACACATTCCTCCCTCCCTGCCCAGATCCATTGGATCGAAGTCCCTGGACAGCAAAGCTCAGATTTCTGCATTTTAGCAAGTCTTTTTGTAATAATTCTAAAGCTCATCAATATTTGAGAACATTGCTCTAGGTCATTCTAAACCAGATCTTTGGGATCAATGGGGCACTTTGCTAGACATAGCACCCTGATGAAGATTTTTCTCATTAGATGACAAAATATTCAAATTATTGATACACAGTAATGGTCAAGGGGGCCTTAGGCCTTCAGAGAAGGAAAAGGTAAGTATTTTAGAATCATGGGAGACAAGAATACAGTGGTCCCCCACCATCCATGGCTTCACCTTCTGAGGTTCCAGTTGCCTATGGTAAACCAGTTTGAAAATTCCAGAAATAACCACTTCAGAAGTTTTAAATTGCATCCCATTCCTGAGTAGTATGATGAAATGTAACACCAACCCTTTCTGTCCCACTCAGGATGTGAATCATCCTTTTGTCCAGCACATCCAGGCTGTATATGCTACTCATCCTTTAGTTACTCAGTAGCCATATCAGTTATCAGACTTACTGTTGAGACTTCACAACACTCGTATTCAGATAACTCTTACTATACGTAACAATGGCTCCAAACCACAAGACCAGTGATGCTGGTGATTTTATCACATTATATATTTATAACTGTTCTGTCTTATTATCATTATTATTAATCTTTTACTGTACTTAATTCATAAATTAAACTTTATCATAGGTATGCATGCGTAGGAAAAACACAGTTTGGTATTATCTGTGGTTTCAGGCATCCACCAGGGATGTCAGAATGTATCCGCTGTGGATAACAGGAGAATTCTCTGCATAGATTGAGTGGGGCAAGATCATGAGAGAACTCGGAACCTAACCAGAGTTGAGACCTAGGAAATACTCACCATTTTCCATTCTCCCCTGAACCCACTGCATTTAGGTATTCATCCTAATCTTTTAAAATGTGGCATCTTATCCTTCTTTTATGGATACTTTATCAAAGTAAAATACTTTTAAAATACATAAATATTAAATGTATATAGAGATGGATGAATCACTACAATATACACCTGCCACTCATTTGAACCAAACTATAAAATATTACTAGTATCCCAAAGACCTCCCAAAAGCCCCTCCCAGTCATTATTTGCCCAAATGCCACCACTAGCCTTTATCAACACCGACTAATTTGTTTTTCAACTTAATACCAAAGTAATAATAAAATATATACTATTTGTATCTTTTTAAAATATTGTATAATTCACATTATTTCATGAGATGTAAACCCCAATTAGTATCCACTTCACAACTGATAGACATTTACACAGTTTTCAGGTTTGGGCTATTTTGAATAAGACTGTTATGAATATTCTTGTACAAGTTTGCATATGTACATTTTCATTTCTCTTAGGTATATATGTAGGACTGATGTCACTGTGTCATAGGTTGATGTATGTTCAGCTTTGGTAGGTACAGCCCAGTGACTCCCAAAGGGACGATCAGTTGACATTCCTCCCATTAGGCTAGGCGAGCTCCACTCACCCTGCATCCTGAGCAACACTTGGTATCCTGAGTGTGGGTTTGTTTGATCGCTTAATGGGTACACAGTGGATTTGATTACATCAGTAAAATACTCCACATGTCTGTGACTCTGCCCTTATATTTAGATTGGGATTTGTCTTATTTTTATAATGTTGTCATTAAAATTGTCCTGGGCATCCTTGTCCATGGGATGACAGTGCACTGACATTGCTTTCTTTAGAAACTATGTGAGACGAAGTTTCTGCTTCTGTTTCATGATCATCACTCTGATTCCCTCAGGGGACCAGAGCTTTGTCTTGAGGATGGTGAGACACTGCCTAGCTCTTGTGGTCCATGTTCTTCTTGTAGCTTATCCTCAGCCTCAGTTCAAGTAAGTCATTTCCAAATGAGTGTGCCCTGCTCTCTTCACATTTGTTCCATGTTTGCCATCCCCCCTTTCAATCATCAGGCCTGACTGAAATTTGGATCAAATAAAATAATCTGAGTCAAGTCTAAATTCTTCAGGACCCTTTAGAATCTTATTGTGATCTTACTATGTATTTTCCAATGATTAATGATATCGATTACTGTTTTGCCATTTAGATATCCTCTCTTCTGAGATTATTATTCAGGTTGCTTCCCATTTAAAAAACTGGGTTTTCCTTCTCTTATTTATTTTTTATAGTTCACCTATATTCTGGATATGTCTTGTCAAATTCATTTGTAACAAATCAGATCAGTTTTCTCATTCTTTTTTTAGAATCTGGTGATAGAAGTTCTTAATTTTAAGAACCTATACTATAAGTTACAGTCATTGTGTAGAGAAATCTTTCTCTATACCTCATATCTGTTCTCGTATCTGTTTAAAGACATTCTCCTTTATTATGTGTTAGCGTATCTTTATCGTGCTAGTTTTTGCATTGACTTCATTAGCCCACCTGGAATTAGTTTTTCAGTGTGGTGTGATGTAGGAGATAAGATTAAAAGTTTACCTTATGGATAGCCAATTAACACAGTAGCGTGTATTAAAAGACCATCCTTCCCCCAGCTACACCACAGTATGTCCTTGGTCTCAATCAGGGAATAGAACATCCATGGCTCTGTGCTGGAATCTTCTATTTTGTTCTCTTGATTTTTCTCTCTGGGCACCATACCATTTTAATTTCTGTAACTTTATAAATTTTGGATATCCAATAATAAAATCTTTGAACTGTGAGTCATCATCCTAAATACTCCTTTGGCTCTTTTTATATCTCAGTATTTTCATATAAAATCTAGACATAGTTTATCAATTTCCATGAAAATCTTCAGAGATTTTGATTTCTGTAATTAGAATAACGTGATTCAGGAGAACTGACACCTTTGCAATAAATCTTCCAATGATGAATATAGAATCCATTCCTTTAGGTAAATCTTTTTAAATCTATTTCAATAATACTTTATAATTTTCTGTAACATCTTGTGCATTTTTGTTCATTTCGTCTTAAGTGTTTTATGTTTTTATTCAAATAAATGATACCATATTAAAATTCTTATTCTAAATTGCTGCTTACATGTAGAACTCTGTGAAGATCTTTTGGTATATTACTCATGTGTTCAGCAACTTCACTAAATGCATTATTAACTAATATTTCATCTCCAGACTCTTATCAATTTTCTCCATGAATACTCATGGGAGTATTGAAGCTTCATTTCATCCTCTTTAATCATAATGCCATTTTTCATGCTTTATTGAACTTCAAAGTATATCTATTATAATTTTGAAAAAAAAGTTGTAATTGTAGACATCCTTTTTTCACTCCCAGTTTTAGGGAGCAAACCTTCAATATTTTACTACTGGTTATGATACTTGCCATAAGAATTTGAAAGTTTAATTGAGGGAATTCACTTCTATTAAGCCTAATGAGGATTTAAAATTTTTTAAAAATCCTGAATGAATATTGAATTTTATCAATTCATTGTTGGCAGTAGTGAGATGGTCATGTCAGTTTCCCCCGCTTCCTTTTAGTTGTCCAGTAAATTACATTAATTGCATTACATTCCTTTAGACTTGTCCAGGTTTCTGTAATACACCAAATTTCTAGGATTGCAAAACTTTTCTCCCAACTGTGAACACTGATTGCTGATAGATCAACATCATTTAACTTCTCTATTATTAGACCTTGTCTGATAGGAGCCTCTTTCAGTCCCTTCCCCTTCTGAGGGTCAGTCCATACCCAGTGTGATTATACACATGAATAAAGATGGAAAAACTGTGTATATATACATCTGTGAATATGTATAACTATACATATATGCATGTATATAAATGATATACAAACATGCAGTTTTATTAGTTTTGTATATATTTAGTACCTTATTTTACAATATATTATTTTAGCATGTCTTTCTATTTGAGTGATAATTTTAACTTAGGAAATATCTCTATATCAAGTAATACTACTTTAAATTTTATCACATACTAGTAATGCTATAAAATACATTCTATGTATTTTTCCATTATTTTATTTTTAACCTTTCTGTCACTTTACATATAATGATCATCTTTTCAAGTAGCACATATTTGCATTCTGTTTTCATTCAGTCTAAGAAGAGTTATCTTTTAGCAGCTTTTCTTTGAAGAATTTATTCATTTAATATTTACTGTAATCACAGACTGACTTAGATTTCAGTCTACTACCTTACAGTTTTGTATTTATCTCTTGTGTTATTTTTGGAATAATCAATTTTTAAGATATCACCATAGCATTTCTCCCTCTATTAGGTTATGGGTATACATTCTTTCACTATCTTTATTTGAGAGATTACAACTTAATTCATTCTACATAAAACATTTACCATGTCCTTGGCAATGCAAAGACCTTTACACACCTTACTTCCATTTTCTTATCCAATTCCTTCCTTGTATACTCTTGTTTTCATGAATTTTTATTCTATGTATATTTTTAAAACTTACAAAACATTAGTATTAGTGCCATTAGAACATTCAACATTCTTTTATCCTACCCACATATTTACCATTTAACCAGTGTTCCGCATTCTTTCCTGTTATGTGACATATTTGTCTATGTTTCTGTTGTTTGTTTTGTTTTGAACTGAAAAATTATTCTTCAAAAAATATTGTTTATATACTTGCTGCTGAAAGTTTCCCTCAGTTTTTGCTTGCCTGAAAATGTCTTTAGTTCATCTTAAGTTTTGAAGAGTAGTCTCATTGGATATAGAATTCTACTGCAGATTTTTTTCATCATTTTGAAGATGTCACTTCATTGCTTTCTCACTGCCATTATTCTCATTGCAGGGTCATCTGTAAGTGTTACCTTCCCTTTAAATTTATCTTTTTTCTTTAGTTGCCTTAAGATTTATTTTTTCTTGTCTTCAACTTTCAGCATTTGAAAATATATATCTCCTAGATAGTTTTCTCTTTTTTAACCTGCTGGAGTTACATGAAATTTCTTGAATCTGTGACTGATGCTTTTTGTCTGTTTTGAAAAACTCTTAACTACTATTTTTTGAATATTACTTTTGCTCTCTCTTCTTCTTCTGGAGAATGTGTGTGTGTGTGTGTGTGTGTGTGTGTGACATAATTGTCTTTAATTTTTAGCCACTTATCTCTATGTCCCTCAATCTGGATGTTTCTATACAGTTTACATTAGGTACACTCAGCTGTGTTTTATCTTCTATGAAATTCATCACTCTACCTACTTCATTTACTTATATTTCTTAGTTCTAAAATTAATTTATCTTTTCCCTTCTGTCCTTTCTTCCTGTGTCTTTCTGTCATTCTTATAGATTCTAGTCCCCCAGTGAAATTCTCCATATTTTCCATTTTCTGTTTAACTATATTAACTGCAGTTATTGAAAGCTATTGTCTAATAATTTCATTATCTGGATTGCCCATGAAACTGTAATGTTGCTTTTTTGTGTTCTTTGTTTTTGGATTTTTGGTTCTTGTTTTAGGTGTAGCAGGTGATTTGAGGAAATAAATGTGTACTAAATTTCATGTTCATATCTCTGTAGTTTCCACCTCTCTGGGACCTTAGTCACTCAAATCCCAGATAAATTGGCATTAGCCAAAATATTCTCCCATTTCAGAGAGACAACTGTAAGCCGAAGGTTCTTGCTTTCCTTTCAGCTTCTATCTCTCTATTTTTGAATCAACAAAGACTCTTTTTGATAAAATCCTCTTTTTCTGTTTGGAATAATAACTACTCAAGTCTTACTTGCCTTGGTTACTTTCCAGTGCCTTCAAACAATATTTTATTTTATCCTCATATTTTGTTTTTAATTTGGTGTCTTTCATTCAGTTTTATAGTCATGATTATGATAGTTTTCATTATATCCATCAACCTAATTCTCTCTTCTTAATTATGATATGTTATTAATTTGGCTTCCAAGAAATTTGTCTTTGTTTTTTTCTTCACTCTTCCATTGGGTCTTTGTTTATAGAAATCTTTTCTTATCTATTTATCTGCATTCTCTAAGTGATCCCATGTGGTCATATGGTTCAAATAGCACCTAATTTCAGAGATGCCTTACTTTTCAATTATTTCCAGTTCAGACCTTACATAAACTTTAAGATTTAATATCAAGCTACTTACTGAACTGTTCCACTTGAATTTCTAGCAGGTACCTCAAACTTACATTGTCCAAATGAAGAATTTTACTCTCCCCTGACCCAACCCTATTCCAACCACAATATTTCCCATCTGGATTGACTGTCACTCCAAATTTCTAGTTCTTCTGACCCAAGTCATCATCATATTTGAGCCAGGTTTTCCTTTCACACTTATCTTCCAATCTTACAGAAAACCCTGTTGGTTATATATTCAAAATACATCCATATTCTGTATAACAATTTACACTGCTACCACTTAGGTTGGGGCACCATTGTCTCTTAACCTATCAGGTTACTTCAACAGACTCCCTTTACTGTCTGTTTTAACAGAAATACTCTTTAAAAGCACTGTTTGAGTCTTATCACTATTTGGCTCAATATTCTGCAATATTTACATTAAAATCAATGTATTCAAAATAGTCTGCAAAGCCCTAATTATCTTTCCATTTTATTGTATTTTTTATTTTATTTTATTTTTACCTTTTGTGGTTTTTTCCCTTTTCCTCACCTACTCTGCAAAAGTGACACTAACCTCCTTGACATGTCAAGCACATGTGGCTTCAGGGCCTTTGCACTAGCTATTTCTTCTTCCTGGATATGCTTCTCCAAGACATCTACAAGTCAAATTCCCTCACCCTCTTAAAGACTTTATTCAAATGTGACCTTCTCAACAAAGACTACTACTAATTAGTATTTCAGTCTGCTATTTCATCCACCTTTTTTTCCCAATGATAATTATCTCCTAATGTCCTAGATACCTGCTTACTTTTTTTTTTTAATCTCATCACTTAATGCTCATCTTTCCTTGCTAGAAATTTCAATTTTGCAAGCACATGAATCATTATCTGTTTGGTTCAGTAATGTATCTTAAGCACTTGGAGTGTTTTGGAAACATAGTAAGTGCTCAATAAATAATTAAAGGGCAAAAGAATACATGAAACCTGACAATTTCCCATCACCTCAGATTACTATCATCCTAGACCAAGATACCATCACAACTTGCTAGAACTGCTACAACTCTTTCTCAAAATTTTCCCATATTTCCTGCTACTCCACAATCATTCTCTGCAGAGATGTGTTTTGAACATAGAGCAGATTATATCACTTCTCTGCCCCAAACTCCAAAACTTTTCTCCATCCTTTATAGCAAAAGTCATAATATGGTCCCACAAAAATCTCTCTGACCTCTGACCTTATGATTTTGGTCCTTGCTCACACCTTCTGAAGCTTCTAGGCTATTCTCTGAACTGACCAAGCATATTCCCACCAAAGGCCTCTGCACTTACTATAATTTTGGCCTAGTCTAAAGCACTTTCTCTTAGTACTTATATGGCTTTCTCCCTTCCTTCCTGCAGGTCTCTTCTGTAGCAATAGCTTGATCCAAGAAGATAAACGTCACATGCAAAATAATAGCATCTTCCCATCACTCATTATTATTTTACTTGGTATTGTGTTAAATAAAATTTAACTCCCAAGATAGATATATATTTTAGCTTCTCCTCACTAGATTTTTAGTGCCATAAGAGTTGAAATGTTTTTTGCCATTGATTTTGCAGTTACCTATAGAACATGGTCAGCATTCAAATAATGTTTCCTGAATGGACAAATGAATAGGGCATATATTATGATTTCGAAGTAATGAGATTTCCTTTAAAAAGTGAATACTAAGATGTATTGATTAGATGAAATTAAAATGTAAAAAACATTTAGTATACTGCCTAAAATATTTAATAAATGATAGTGATGAAAAAGAAAAATAATATTACTAAGTAGAGTCTCTAGGTTTAGGAAAATAGTGGAGAAATAGTCTAGGTTATCAACATCTGAATTTTTAGGGGGCTTGTTTCACACTATGTTAATAACTCTGCAGTGAGTTTATGTGGTCTTGACTTGTACAATTTGGGGATAAAGTAGAGTTTTTATAGCAAGTCTACCTTTAAAAGAACAGGTGAGTCAACTGAGCAAAGAAAGAAATTTCCTGGAGCAGGGTCCTGTCCTGGGCATTCTTTCTATCTGTTTATGTGTACAGATTTAAATATGTGAGTATACATGTCCACTCTTAATGGATTACATATTTGTGAATTCATCTTCTCACTAAAATTTATTTGTAACCTCCAAAGATTAATACTTGTGGTGTTTCCATAGTCATTTGCAGACATGCCTGTGCAGAGAACAGTGAAGAATTTGAGTGCCTGTTAGGTATATTTCCAGTTGAAGTCAAACTTCTAAAGAGTTCTTCTTGTTCTTTACTGCTACATATTTTGCATTTCTGTGGTTTTATGATGATTTTTCTATTTATAATGGCTCCAAAGTATAATGCTAAAGTGCTATCTAGTGTTCCTAAGTGCATGAAAGCTGTGATGTGCATTATAGAAAAAAATGCATGTTAAGTAAACATTCAGGCCTGAGTTAGTTATATTGGCCATCAGCTCAATATTCATGAATCAACAATATAAATTTAATTGGTGTCTTTAAATAAATACAAAAAGAAGATAAGGCTCTGTGTTAATTGGTTGACAAAACTGTGACTTGCTGGAATCTAACCCTGTATTTCCCCCAGAAGCAGATTCAATATTTGCTAATTCAGTGTTCATAATGACTTTATAAAATGTAATTACTATAAATAACAATCAGTTGCATATGTATTGGGATCTTTCAGCAGGTTCAATGTGCAAATGAGTGGAGAGACATAAATATAGGATATATTAGTAGTAAATAGATGTCCCACAATGTGATTAGGTAGGGTAAATAGGGATTGCCTCTATCTCACCCCCATGAATGAACTAACACTTTCCAAATTATTTTTCTTGGAACTTCTCCATCAGATAATAAAAATGCTGAGCCCTCACAAAAATTCCCCATGAACAAAAGTATGACTCCAAAGATCTTCTCCACTAGGGGGTAAATGTTGCAGAAAATTAATAGCACAGACTCTGAAATGCAGTAAGCCTGGGTTCAGCTATAGTGGCCACCAATTCTTACTGGTGACTTTGGTTAATAATGTAATCTCACTGAGCCTCAATTTCCTGATCTATAAAACGAGGACAGTAATAGTGTCTACTTCATAGTGGTGTCATGAGGCCCAAGTGAGATTTGCAGGAATAGTGATTAACATGGGCCTTGATTCGTAGTGCATGTTCAGCATTTGTTGGCTGTTATTATTTTTACTATTAGAATAACGATATTTTTTACCAACTTGAATTTAATTTCCCCAAGAATGATAAACTAACAGTTTGACAGAACTGGAATGGGATACCAGAAAATATCCTCACTCTCTTCCTATATGAATCCTCTTTCTACTTCTCCACTCTCTGCCTCTAGCATTTCTTTGAGAAGCCCAAGCACTCTGGTTCTGATACACCACATGCAAAACCTGGTCCAGGCCTCGGTATGGGTGTACTTTCCTGGATGAAGAAAAAGGCAGGACTAAGAACTAAGAATGGGGTATAGAGAGGAAGGGGCAGCTCCCTCTCCAACGGGTTCTGTTGAGCTGGAGCTCACTTTGGGTCTTTCTTCTCTATTCCCCATCCTGCATCTAAAGGGATCCCAGAACTGATTTGAAATTGATTGCCTGAAAACTTCCTTAGGAAATAGATATCCCTGCTAATGAATACCACAGATTATGATTTTCATTAGAATTTCATTAGAATTAGAATTTTCATTAGAATTCAGAGATGCATCTAAAGATCATATAGGCACAGTGAGATGGTTCATTTGGTGTGTCAACTTGACTGGTCACAGGTTACCTAGACATTTAGTAAAATATTGTTCTGGGTATGAGAATATTTTGGGCTGAGATTAGCATTTGAAATGGGAGGTTGAAGAAAGCAGATTGTCCTCCCCAATGTGAAGACTCATGCAATCCAATTCAATTTGTTGAAGGCCTGAAGAGAAGAAAAAGGCTGAATAAGAGGGACCTTCTGCTGCTACTTCATTGTTTTCATGCTGGGACACCAGTTTTTTTTTGATTTTTGTTTTTCTTTTTTTTTGTTTGTTTGTTTGTTTTTTCTTATCTTTGATCTTGAACTAAAACATTGGCTCTCCTGGGTCTCCAGCTTGCCAACTATGAATCTTGAGACTTGTCAATCCCATAAACACATGAGCAAATTCCTTGTCATAAATCTTAGTTTCTCTCTACTGTCTCTCTATATACCTGTCTACACACACACACACACACACACACACACACTATTGGTTATGTTTCTCTGAGAAACCAATAAACAAGGACTGGGAAATGCCTGGCATGTGTCACATGTCCTCCTATATCCTGACCTTCTCATCATAGCCTTCAGGAAGTGAGACAGTGACAAAGCTGGACTCAGGGTTTAGTGTGCTCAACTTCTGGATCAGGACTCTCTCTTCATTTCCTGGCAGCCTCCCCCCAGATGACATGTCCTCCCCAGGTCATTGGAGGCCTTTTGGACTCTCAGTGTGAAGTGGGACGAAGACCTCTCGGAACATATGACATACCTCAGGCCCAGAGATCTGACCGCTAAGTCTTGAATTTCTGTTCCACTGTTTGCAAACGATGCAGCATTGGGCATGTAACTTAACCTTGTAAGCCTAGTTTTGTTTCCTGTAAGATGGGGAAAATTGTATTGTTCCCCAAATGATGTTGTTAGGATTATATGTAAAGTAGTGAGCTGTCTAGCATATAGTAATGTTAAAGAAAAGATTATTCATGACATGTGTTACAGTGGTAAGGCATTTGGGCACAGTGGTACATGCCTGTAATTCCAGCTACTTGGAGGGCTGAGGCAGGAGGATTGCAAGTTTGAGGCCAGCCTTGGCAATTTAGTGAGAACTTGTCTCAAAAAAAGGGGACAGGAATGGGAGCCTAATTAGAATAAGTTACACTCCATGTATGGATAATATGTCAAATACATTCTACTGTCATGTTTATCTAAAAAGAACAAATTTAAAAAAAAAAAAAAAAGCAGGACAGGGAGGATGTAGCTCAATAGTAGAGTGCTCTGGGGTCAATCCTCAGTACCAAAAAAAAAAAAAAGGCTGTAAGACAGTTATATAGAGACCTCTATGATGGGGTTGTGCAGTAAGAGAGAGAGAGTGGGCTTCACCAACACATCAAGGAAAAGTTGGAATTTATAGTCAAGAAGCAAGGTGCATGAGGATTGGTGGATGGAAAATTACTAAGAGGAAATATCAGTGGTAAGGGGATCCCTTCTGAACCAACAAAACAGGATTCTTCCTGAAGACAGGCCAGCGTGATCACACATCACTTATGGATGATGATGGATGAAGAGCCTGATCAAGCAATGAGGTAGAAGATTCTGGTAAGTCAACTTAGCAAGATTCTTGCTAAAACTGAACAGTGCAAAGATGGACACGATGACTAAAATTGGAGGACTCTTTCTGACTAAAAGTTGACCCTGACTAAAGTTGAGTCAAGGAGACTCTGTTAGTAGGCATTCAAAAATGTCAGATTTTAAACAAATTTTCCCTGAGACTACTGTCAGAATCTTCCTTGGAGCATTTGCCTAGCTGAGTATTATTCATTTAAAATTCCAAGCAAACTTGATCAGACAGTAAACCTGTGGGGTTTGTATGGATACTCACCAAATCAACTATGCCAATGTTATTCCAGCCTTGCATTATAGGGAGGAAAGAGATAAACATGGGGATGACCCAACAGCCTCCCAGCATTAATGCGATGCGCAGAGGGGTCATCTTGTTCCTGTAAACCAAAGGCTGGCAGCAGATGGCATAATACCTGGGGAGACAATGGAGGGGGTGGGGCCACGGGCAAGGGAAATGGTAGGGAGAACAACAGATGAGGGAAGAGGGGATAGAGAGGGATGTAGAGAAGGGGAAAAGGTAGGAGGAGAGAAGAATTGGAGATGGAAGCAAAGAATATAAATAAGAAAGGAAGAAAGGACAATAGTGGGAGATGAAAGAGTAGGCAGTAGAGGAAGGGAAAAATGGGAGGAGAAAAAGGAGAGAAGAACAGAGGAAATAAAATAAGCAATTATACGATAATATATGTTCACATATGGCCAATGAGTTTCTGTTTGTATAAAAATATACTTTAAACCACATCTGATAATCATCGCCTGGAGTGGCTCCACATCCCTCTTGATCACCCATTGTCTAGAGGAGTCTGACACATCTGAGGGTCTCTTCAGTTTCAGGCAGGGTTCCAAAGATACCTTCATGCCTGAGCACTTAGGAGCTTCTGTCCAGTCATCTGGGCTGCATGTCCAGATGTAACCTCTCTGGTTACAACTCGGGGGAGCCAGGCTTTGTCTATCTCAGATTTGTTCCCTTCCTTTTGATCACCAGCCTGCACTAAGGTGGTACTCTGTCTGTGTTCCTTAAACTGTGGTCCAGGGATTCCCCTCCATTCTCCCTTCCCCACCCTGCACTGGACTCACCTGAGGAGGCCCTTTTTAAATGCAGAGCTCAAGGGTCTTCTGAATCAGAGCCTGCTGGAGCCACCTGGAGTCTGCATTTGACCAGTAGGAGCCATTGCTGCTGTTTGTTAAGTATGCTCGGTGTCTCTCCTACGGGGGAGTGGGCGGGCATGCTTCCTGGCCTTAAGTTGCAGGGACCAATTGACTGGTTTGAATCAATGAGTCATGAGCAGAATTCACATGCATTACTTCTGGGACTGCCATTTAATTGTTTTTCTGATGCCAAGAGTGTAAAATTCCAAATATTTTCTCCTCCATCATTTTCTACATATTGATTGAGAGCACTCTATCCTTATCTATCAGAACCTAATCTCCTTTCTAGGACTCACTGTTCCTTTATTGAGTCCATGCTTTCTCACCGGCACTAACTTTCTTCTTTCTTTCAGGTACAGGTACAATCTACTTCCCTAAGAGCCTGGTCTCTATCTCCCAGACTGCTCCTACATGATATTCCAGCCTAAAGGAGCACCCTTCTAGGCCCAGGCATGGCAAGGAATTTGGCAACATGCAAAATACTATGGCAGATCAACTATTTCTCTTTGGAAGAGTCATAAAATAAGTACAAAAATGCAGGCTGGAGACTAAGCCTATTCTGTAAGATTTTTGTACTATTTAATAATAAGCCACCCCCATATGTCCCTAATTTTATGCAGTTCACTTTGTTAATTTCCCCCACCTCTTCTTTTTTAATTCAAAGCGTAACTAATATAACAATGGCTATATTATTTGAAGAGGTGATGGTGGGTTGGGTGGGGAGAGCATGTGGATTAGAAAGAGAGACCAGAGTTTGAGTAGGAGAGTTGGGTGCCTCTGGAGCTGGGAGGGGTGAAATGTGTCCTTCCCTCCAAGACCTCAAGGAGCAGCTGACCACATCATGCAGGGAGCCCCCCATGACCAGCAAGCCCTGTGGGGTGTACTGATATGGACCAGAGAACCTGAACAATAGAGCGAAAAATGGGAGAGGGGCTTGTTCAGGAGCTCAGGTTTCCCACTGCAAAACTGACGTGGCTACAAAATTGAATTAAAGGCCCCTCAGTAATGGAAAGAATCATGATGAGCTGGAACTCCCTCCATATTCTTGTTACAAGAAAGGCAAATGTAGCTGGGTGGCTGACTTTTCTAAATGGTGACATTAACAGTCATCAGAGGTTTATTATTAACATAGTTAATGACAGATTTGAAGTGAATAAAAAGATGACTTTTGTTTTTTGTAAATTTGCCCCATGCTCATTTCCTGATGAGGGGGGAGCTTCTACTTAATATTCTTTCTCTTTGCTCTTGGTAATAGTATCTCAAATTCTTTAGACCTAAACTCTTCTTTTGCAGTATTACTGGGAAGGCAAATAATGGGACTCTGACTTTTCTATCTAAGGAAGGACCCAATCACACCATCTTTTGGGACTCAGTGTCATGGAGAATGACAAAGTTGGGAAGCCAGTGGAGGTGGCTTCATTCCGGGGCAGTCTCCTGGCAGGGCTGGGGATTATGTCCTTCTCGTTAGACCTTTGGGCAGTTATGGTCCTGCCTCTTCTCAGGTTCTCATTCTTTTTCCCTTTCATCAATTAAATAAACCATTTCATATCTTACCCATAAATTCCAATTTTGCTTAAATTGGTATTATAGGTCGAATTATGTTCTTCCTGCCTCCATAGACATGTTAAATTTCCTATCCTTGGTACCTTGCAATGTGACCTTATTTGGAGCTAGAATCTTTACAAAAGTGGTCAAAAGGAGGTCATTAGGGTAAGCCCTGATCCAATACCACTGACATTGTCATAAAAAGAAAAATGTGGGCATCGAGACCATGATACACAAAAGGAAGTTGGCCTTGTGAAGGAAGAAGACTGGAGTGACACAGAGTGATACATTAACAACCCAAGGAATACCCACAATTGATACGAGAAGTTAGGGAGAAGTAAGGACTTCAAGGCCCTAGAACTGCGAGACAATGAATTTCTGTTATTTTAAACCATCCAGTCTGTTGACCTTTGTTATGACAGCTTTCACAAACACCATTGTCTTATGGCAGTCGGTTGCTTGCAATCCCAGTGTCCTGCCTTATACAGAGCAGTGCCAATGGCTGTGGATGCCAGACACATCCTTCATAGATGCACTTCATTTTAAGTGGGAAGTTCTTGATTCATTCAAGACACTTCTAGATCATAGCTTAGGGTATAATATCCTTCCACTACCACCCCAAAGAAGGCAACAGAGGCATAAATGAACAGTAGATGCCTTTTCTTTGTTGTGTAATTTATGAATTTTAAGATTTGAAATCAGGTACCAAGATACTGAGTAAAGAGCAGACTTGAGAAATTGTAGCTGGACCTCCAATGTCACAAAAGCCCAAAACTTCAAGAAAAGACTAAATTAAATACCTTGCAGGACAGAAGATGGGTTTGAGGAAGACGTCTTACTTGAGATTATTTTGATTTCAAGCGGATGCTCACATTTTAGATGGAAATTACGGAAGAGGACTTTAGACGATATGATGATACTGGTGCTCATTAACATTTTTATGAAAGCCTTTTCTAAGTCTAGCTTAGCCAAGGTTATTGCCAATTCCTGTGTATGATGAACGTTCCATGGACAATGAGATCTCTCTATATTCTGCTGTTCAAGTATTCTATGCTTCAATTTGCATTGTCCTACTAAGAGCTGCTGCTACAGAGAAATAAGAAGTGGTTATGTGTTTCTTTTCAACTTTGAGGGACATACTATGGATGTAGTATACTGTTTCCCAATTCCCTATACATTCCATATATCCAATCAATTCTCCGGACAATGAATGCCTGAAATAAAGTTGCCTGGAGAGTTTCTTCCTTAGGGGACTCAGTTGAGATACAGAAGTGTCAATTCACCCAGACAGTGTAGAAAATTACTCTTGCATGATCTGGGGTTGATGGATGAAGCTGGGAAAAATCCTTTATCTCTGTCTTTAAAAATCAGCAATAAGTAAAAGAACTCAAGAATCTTATTTTATTTAAATTTAAGTTAGGTTGACAAAATTATGATTGCTGTGATAGGATATGCTCAGGAAAAATATGCAATCATGTCTGGATATGTTTTTCCTGAATTTTCTCTACATCTTCACCCTATTCCTCTGTCTTACAATAAATATGATTTTTAAGTGGCATGGAGTATAAAATAATTTGAAGCTCAAATTATAGCATCCACTTAAGTGTTCAAGATTTTTACCAAGGCTTTGACACCTTTGAGACAGCAATGCTAAGTAAGCCATCACATATCCTTTCAATATTCTCATATCTTTCCTATCTTGGCTTTCACACAAAGAATCTAGAAAAGGCTGCACTCAGTAATTGGAATTAAGTAGGTGAAAATGCACACCACTGGATAAAATGATTTATGAAAACTGAGTCAGTATTAGCTGACTAATGGAGCTTCCTTAAAATACTAATATTTACTGACAGAACAAGGACAAGCTAGAAATTGAATAATTTTTATCCATTATGTTTGATTTTGAATTCCTACATTTGGCTTACATTGACCTTGTTACTAACAAAACAAACACACAAAAAAGTCCCGTCATGACCTGCCCCTGCAACACACATGGCACCACTTGACAGAAGTTGCTAGTCAAATTTGCAAGGTTTGGGAGGTCAGCCAAAACACACAGGCTGAGTTAATAAATAAGAGCTACTATTGATTTCTTCACCAAAGACTCTACCTGTATTGTTTCATTCAATCCTCACAATTCCTTTTGAAGGAGGTACTATAATTGCATCCATTTCACAGATGAGGAAATGGAATCAGAAAGGTAAGGAATGTCTCCAAGATCTCACAGGTGAAAGGAAATCAATCTGGCTCTGGGCCCAGGCGATCTGCCTCAAGGGTCAGAACAAAACCTCACCTCTGTCACTTCATTCTTCTGCCTCTCCCAAATTCTCAAGAGATTTAATTATTGAAAAAGTCACTCTAAAAATAACTCAAATAAAAAAATACTGAATTTCAGGACTTGACGGATGCTCAGAATGAGGAAGTACCCAAATTCCACAAAAATGAAAGGTGTATCCAAGCTTGCTTAAATTTCCTGGAGACTGGGAATTCACCAAGTCCTATCACAACACAGTCTAAACTTAAGGGTGTCTTGAAATTAAAAAAATTACCTCAAATATTGATTTCCTATAACTTCCAGTTTACCCTGTGGTTTAATTTAAGATTTTTATCATGTTTGTCTTATGGTTACCTGAAAAGAAATTTTACATTCCTCTGAAGTCTTACCCTTTGCAGGTAAAAATATTCCCAACTGCTTTCAACTAAAGTAATTTTGCTTATCAGGAGACATTTGGCAATCTATGGAAACAGTTTTCTGTTATCACAACTGGGAAGTAGGTACCACTGGAACCTAGGGATAGAGCTCAGTGGGTAGAGCTCCCCATCACAAAGAATTATCTGGTCTATAGTTCAGTAGTGCTGGAGTTGAGAATCCCTGGTTTAGATGAGGTGATATTCACCATTAGTAAGGGCTCCATACCTTCTCTGTTCTATAATGTGTCATTATCTCTAAAGAATGGGGTGCCGTTGGGTGAGCACAATACCCTGATGAATCCTACAGAGAAGACTACAAGATGGTACAAGATGGTCTTCCACCATACCCACCACAACTTTTTTATTTTTATTTATTTATTTTTTTTAGTACTAGGAATTGAACTGAGCGGTTCTTTACCACTGAGTCACATCCCTGGGCTTTATTTTTTCCTTCTTGAGACAGGGTCTCACTAAGTTGCTTAAGGCCTCACTAAGTTGTTGAGACTGTCTTCAAACTTATGATTCTCCTGCCTCTCAAGTCATTGAGATTACAGGCATGTGCCACCACACTTGGCTGCCCACCACAACTTAATATAGTTAGGAAGTTTCCCAAAAGCACAGGACACTTGTATTACTTCAAGAAACTTATGATCTAGGAAAGGAGGAGTAAGAATCCACCTCAAGTGATTTTTAAGCTCCATGAGGACAAAAATGTTTGCCTTCTTTGACAATGTGTAGTTAGGTACAGAGTGAATGCCCACAACTGGTTTGATCACTGCCAATTAAAGTAAATTCTGTTAAAATATCTTACCAAGTTCTAAAGATATAACAGGTCACATCTACCATGTCTACTTAAATGGCTTTTATGTTGTGTTTTAGAGACTCAGAAACAATGGTAGAGAAGAAAGTGTAATCCAGGTGCTATAGATACCGGAAAAGCCTAGATAATGAAATTATATATATGATACAGTTTACATATGATATATATGTGATATAACATGCATATATAATTCGTGTGGGTGTGTGTATGTACATATATACATATCATATGTCCACATACTATATAAACAGTATAAGTGAGCTGGGTCATAGGGTGTTTTTAAGGCACTAAACCTGAACAGGCTGGGCATCAGGTTTTGGAGCAGAGACTCTCAAAACTTATCATGCATCAGAATCATTTGGAGAGTTTGTTGAAATACAGATTGCTCATCGGTCTGGAGTAAGGTCCAAGAATTTTCACTTCTGATATGCTCCTGGGTGATGCTTCTGCAGGTGGATTAGGGATAATACTTGGAAGCCCAATGTCTTAGAGTTTTTGAGTGGTAGGCTAGGAGGAGTCACAAATGTTATTTGAACTGTAAAATATCCATCTCAATCAACACTATTGCCTGTCTAAACTAGCTGAATAACAAAAAATTCACAAGAAAATGTTGTTGATTTATAGGCTAGATGGACAGTGTTGAGCAGGTAAAGCAATTGTGTCTCATCTCAAAGTGTATTAACCCATAAGGGCTATTTGCCATTGGACATTTTTCATTCTTCTTTAAATAAAAAACTTACCAAGTGGTAAAATCAAAGTCCAAATAACAAGTCAGCTTCCAGATGACCAGGATTAACTAAAATGTAGCAAGGTTATTTACAAAGTAATTTCTTATGCAAAACATCTCAAAGTATTGCTCATAAAACTTCATTAAATTCCCTGTTGTAGACCAGCTACCAGTTTCCCCAACTATAGCCATGTGCAAATGTGTGATCAAATTGCTTTTAAACATCTCTTGGGACACAATTTACTTTGGCAACTCTTAGAAGACAGCTGAGTATTTTAAGATCTATACTAATCCCTTCCCTGATACTCCTGCAATTAAGGAATATTCTACCTCCTCACTTCCTGCCTCCCATCCATAAGAAAGGCAGAGGAGCAAAGGAAACGACTTGAAGTCCTACACTTTCAGAGCTGTCAGAGATCTCAGCGATCAACTTTTCGTCTTTGTGATTGGGTACTAACTATCTTTACTTAACCACTAAGTAACTCTGTGATCAGACACTTAATCTCTCCAAGATACATTATCATCTGTAAGTGGAGAGAAATATTCCTACCTTGATTCATCTAGCGAATTGATAGAGTCATGGTTGAAAACATAGGAAGTTCCTAGCTCGTAAGGGCTTGCTCACTCTCGCCCCACCAAATACATACACATATGCATACACAACATATACATATTTCATAAATATTATAAATAAATTCAAATATGTTTTGGAACTAGGGGCTCCACATTATCTAACAAATAAAATTGAGGTTGTTTGGTTCAACAACTCTCCCAATAGTGGATTTTAAGAAACAGAAAGGTGAGTTGGGTTGAAGGTGAAGGGCTATGCCCAGAGCAGTTGCTTATGTGCAGGAGCTGAAAGGCGTACACTGTTGTTTAATCTCTAAGTTTGGAGGTTGATGTTACTTGATGATGGACCACCCAGCAGAGGTCAGCAGATCAGATATCATGGGGACAATGGTGGATTCACTGGCTGGATAGCAGTCCTTTCTCCAGGCAGTGGTCCAGCGTGTTTCATGGCAGATGAAGAAACTTGCCTTTCTGCTCTTGGTAATTGCTTTTGTTATATGTTAGTATTTTTCATTTTTTAATTTTCATTTCCTTTTGAGAAGGTAGAAAGTAGAGAAAAACGGCGGTAGGTTAAGAGAGAACTAAAGTCTTCTTCCTATGATCCCCAGGTTTGGCAAGCTGCCAGCAGGCATACTCAGTAGGAGCCATGGACAGGAAGGGGGCTGTGAGCATATCCAAGGGCAGAGGCAGGACCTCGGGTTTCAGGAAGGAAAAACCATAGGGATAGGGCGACAAGGAGATAGTCATTTTGTTAGAGATCTGGAGGATGTCAGATGGGGGTCTTTGCAGGAATCTCAATCCCCTGTGTAATCTGCAGATTTAATGTTGACCATGTTCCCTTCTGTTCAATATTCTTCTGTACAATTCATGATAAGAAAACTTGCAAGGACAGTATAAGCTTCCAGGAAAGGTGTCTTCCTGAACTACAGACTAAAGGAAAAGGGACAGTCTGCCAAAAGTATCTGAAAACACCTCGGCAGGGGCTTTCCTAGGTTAACAAAGTATATTTTGTAGCCTATGAACTGATGAATCTGCCAGCAGATACTGGCTGATTATCCCAATAATTCTCCCAGACTCAGTTCAGTGGTCACAAGTCCTGGAAGATCCCTTCTGGCCCTGAAAGCAATGACTGGTTCCCCGTCGCTGCCCTGTTTTACTGGAGGACCTTGTCTGTGACACTGCATATCTCTAATTGTGTTGCAATTTCCGACTTTATTCTCTACTGCTACAACTACAACCATTCCTGCATGCACATCACCAACTTATTGAGGGCACGCTGTGTGGCAGGAAATGTCTTCTGCCACAGAGTGTGCCCCACAATTTTACAGATTAGGAAATTCCTGCAACAACTCTGCAAGGCAGTTCTCAGCATACTCATTTCAAACACGCAGAAACAGAGGATCAGAGTGTTTAATTCAGTTGTTCAAGTTCATACAACCAGGATATGGTAGAACTGGGTCTTAAACCAAAAGTCCACAGTCTCTGCCCTTGTAATGCTGAGAAGTGGGACAAGGTCAGATGATAGCAATTCCATCTAGAAAGAGAAGGGATGTTAAGCAATGCCTAAGGATTTTTTTTTTTCTTTTTGCTGAGGACGTAGGAAAAAGGTGTATTTAAGAATAAACCTGGCAGATCGGATAATATTCAAGAATAATAATGAAAAAGCTTCTGCAGTAATTCAGAAATTGGGAAAAGGAGTAAAAAGGAGGAAGATGTATCTAGAAGTTATTTATGGAAATACAGCAGCTATTTGACTTTGGCACAGGGCTGATCATAGTAGACAAGTAAAAGATGACCTCAAAGAATTGCATTTAAATGACAAAAAGATGACTAATAGATTCACTTTTGATGTACAAAGTGGAAGAGAGTATTAATTTACAATAGAAATTTTCACTTTGAGCACATTGGGTTTGAGAAAATAGGAAGATACTTAAGGAAAGATGTTTAACAGGCAGGCAAAGATAAGACCGTGGAGCCCCACGTAGGGCGGAATTGAAAGAAAGTCCAAGAGTAAAGTACAGTTGAATGATAAGATGCATGAGCTCTCTAAAGGAAAGAGAGGCCATACCCAGGGCTGGAAGACTGACACTCAGACGTGAGGCAAGAAGGCACCATAGCAGTCTCTAGGAATTTGCATTTGGAAAGGAAAGCAATAATGTAACAATATTTGTGGTTAACATTAGTTAACGAGCTACTAGGAGCCATGCATTGGTCTATTAGCTCTGCAAACACTCACTTATTTATTCCTCATAAACCCCAAGGGAAAAGATACTACAATGAATACAATTTTACAGATAGGTGAAAATTTAAGTACCGTTTCCAAGATCATACCATTGATCACTGGTCAAACTAAGATTGAATCTAGGTAGTCTGGCATCCAGGCCTTCTTCTCAACTGCTTTCCTTATTAAAAGGCTAGAAGAACTACCTACCATTAAAGTCATATCAAACAAGCACAAGGCACATCTTGAAGCCCTCTGTGCTCAGCCAAACATGCTGGGAATATCCACTACGTGCTTGTAATAGAACACAGGAAAGGATGAGATGGGGCTGACTCCCAAGGAGCTGAGGTGAACCAATGATGAGGCTGAGCTACTCTACTTACTTTCAATGCTCTGAGGGTGCTCAGAAGAAGAAAGGACAGATCCTTGGGAGTGAAGTCCTCCAGTTGTTGCAGAAGGTGACACCTCTTATCTGAGTGCTGATTTAGGGTGATGTTCACCAGTAAAAGAAAAGGGACTCAAGGCACAGGTAGCAACATGGAGTTATAAGGAGACACAATTCAGGGGAGGATAATAGCTCACTCATAGGTGGGAGTTGAGGTAGGAAAAGCAGACTGAGGACACATTGGGAATAGCACTGAAAACATGCTAAGAATTTAGCCTTTAGGTAATAAGGCATCACTGAAAAATGTGTGGGTCTTTTCACATGCTGCTTCCTGAAATTATTCCTCTCCTGCCCCTTCCCCTATGGACATGAGCCTTCCCTGCTGTGGGAACAGCATGCTCCAACAGCTTTTTTGACTTATTCTATTTCAATGATCAGTCATTTTACCGTAATTACCTATTTCCTATTTCTGCATTCCTTACTAGACTAAAAGCTTTGTGACTCAGAGCTTTTTTAGATCATTCACCACTATATTTCTAGTGCCCAGAAGAGCTCCTAGCAATTAGTAAGCACTCCATAAATATTTGATGAAATGAATATAAAAATAACAGTTCATATCCTCTGGAATGAAATTCAATCCAACAACTACAACTATTACATACAAAGCATGAACCTGCCTGCAAAGAGTGTGTGAGAAAAAGAAACTTTTAATATACTTTCCTTGCAGAATTACATTCATTTTTATAGGAAAACAAATGTAATTGTGTGATATGAGTTCATCATGACTGACACTTTTGATTTATATGTTCCAAAACTGAGTTACACTCCAGGGAGAACATTAAGAAATGCAGATACACTTACATCTAGCACAGGATGAAATATGCAACCTTGGTGTCAGAATCATACATTCTATAAGTAAACCCATTTTCAAAGAAAATCTGTGATGGAGGAAATGGATGAAGGATTTTGCAGATAAAACCCATTAAGTTTCTGGACTGCCCAGAAAGGTATGATCCAGTTGGACATATCAAAGAGAAAATCTTGCAAAGTTTACACAGAACCCACATCTTCACTGAAGAAAATGATTTTTTTAAAAAGTCAGTTTCATTTGATTCCAAACACACAATGAAGTGTGCAGGTTGCTCAAAGAGAGGGAATCAGAATGGTTAAGTCTGGAAAGCATAGCACATGAGGACAGTGGAAAGATCGAGAGGTATTTGGCCTGATATAGAGAAGACCTGGAGATGACACATCTCAGCCTTTCTGTGGAGACTCCAGAAAGCTGTCTCTTGACCTTCACCCACCTAACAGAATCTGGTACTGCTCTTCCTGTCTGCCCAACAGCCCTCTTTCTGGTGGGAACTGTCAATCTTCCATGCCATGTGCTTCTGGTACAGCTGGAAGCCATGGTGCCTCACCTCTGCCCAGTAACCAGGATGTGTCATCCCAACACCATAGTGACTGGCTACAAATGGCAGGTGTGACTCAAACAAAGTCACCCAAAGTTCTTCCCTCAGAAATAACATTTAGGTTTCTGTCCAATGCATTTAAGTGTTGAGAATGGTTTTGGATATGTTCTGATGGCTATTTGCTTTCCTGGTAAAAGGATCCAGCTGGAAAATGAACCTACAGAAATCAGAGCTCAGAAACACAATAGGGACAAAGAGAACAGATATGAAGAGAGAAGAGAGACATAGAAAAGCAGAGAGGAAAACAGAGAAGGAAAGATGGAGACATAGAGTATAAGGAGACAGAGTTAGATCCATTGACGCTGGTCACATCTTTGCAGACAGCCAAATCTGATACCAGATTTTTCAGTTAAGTGAACCAATCAATTAATTTCTGTCACTTGTTGCTGAAAGAGCTCTTACTGATGTCATCCAATAAGCAAATTGGTAAGGACACTATCTTCAGACAATTCATTTGCATATATCCAAGGGAAAGCCCTTTTTAAAGACTTACTTAAAACACAAACTCAAAATATACTTACATGACAAGTCTGCTTATTGCACATGAAACGCCTGTAGTTTATAGGGGGCTAAGACTTAAACAGTAGTTTCCTCAGGGCACATAGCTGTGAAGGTGAGCGGGGAGAACTGGGGACATTTTATGTTGTTCTTATAAACTTACCATGTTTTTACAATGCTCAAATGTCATTGAGTTAAGTTTTTTGTTTTTTGGTTTTTTTTTAATTTTGACTATTAGAAAAGAGATGGAATAGATCCAATGCCAGTTCATTAACTAGGACGGGTGAACCAAAATCAATGTGGGGAAGATCTGCTGAGAGGAGATGGTAAGGGCTCCCTTAGAGGGAGAATGGAGGTGTTTTGTGAGAAAACACCAGCCAGTAAGATCCTGTGCTCTTGGCTTTGCTCTGACCTCACAGGGGACTCCCAGCACTGAAGTCATAAAATTCTCAAAGAATTGAGGAATGTGATGCTCCTGGAACACTTGTAGCCAAAAGTTCAGACTGGTTGTACTTGCATGTGGGACCGTTAAGGTCAAACAAAGGGAAAATTGAATTTTAAAGGTGTATCTCAAAAATTAGTAAAAATAATGAATCTGCCTTAATGCCACTGACCATCCAACGTAGCCAGCTCCACGCCCTCCTCCTGCCACTTCGTAACTTTAGCTGTTAATACTTTGGTGAAAGTTCATTCCTGTTCTTCCTCTCTCTCTCTCTCTCTTTCTTTCTCTCTCTCTCTCTCTCTCTCTCTCTCTCTCTCTCTCTCTCTCTCTCTCTCTCTCTCTCTCTCCTCCCACCCTCAGTCCCTTCACCCATCACCACTCCTAAATACATACATCTCTATATTTATTTTATAAAAGTGAAATTATGATAAACATTTTTGTTTGACAGTTGCTTTTTCTCACATCACACCTAGGATATCTTTCCACACACACTATTTCTCATGGTTTTTAATGGTTTCGCTATATTTTCCTTTTAAAAACAATGTTCTAATATAGCTACTTGGCTGTTTTTCATTTACTACAGAACTTTAAATTTCAAAGCATCAACTACACTATACAGTTTTTAATGCAGTTTTTGACCTCTCATGAGCCATACTGTTGAAGCATTTATTTTAGTTATGGTTTGAAAATTATTTTTAGGGTAGCGATAAACTTTCATTAACAGGATTCCATTCTGGATGTGCCAAGGAAGGACAATAGACTGAGAACTGTAGTTGGAGAAATGCACTGAATAATATTGAAGCAGTCCTGCATTCTGCTTTGATGGAGACCCATATGGAGGGAATTAGAAACTCAAGTGAGTGTTCTTGGTCAAAAAGCACTTCCCTGCATCAGTCATCCCAGAAGACAGAACATCTTGCCAGAAATCTCAAGGCTAGTGAGGACATCATGCCTCATTGAGACACTTGATTTGTGTACTTTGCCACAGCCAAGCCCTGCCCAGTTGCCAGACTAGGAGGCACCCAGCAAGAGCTGGATGACCAAACCATACTCTTCCAAGTTAAAACACTGACCTGCAATATTTAGAACAACTGCTCCAGCTCAATGAGAGTATCAATCTTGGAACAGGGAACACTGGAAACAAATGACAAGTTTCCCAGGCTCCCAAAGAAAAGCATAACAAAACAGGGCCATCTGGTCCCATCTTACTTACGGTATTTAAGTGTTCAAGGTCCACTATCGAAAAAGAAATGGAATTTTTGGCAGCAGGGCTCACAAAGAGAATGTGCTGGTCACTTTGTTTGATAGCATTTATCAAATATCTAAGTAAACATTTATATAATTACTGGCTCTGTCAGTCACCATTAAAATGCAAGTTCTGTGAGGGCAGGGATCTTCTTACCCTTATTAATATCTTGGATCTTCCTCTCTCTCAGGAAGGAGATATTTGAATTGTTTTTAACTACAATTGCACCGAGTTCTACAAAGGAGAATGGATTTGAAGTCAGAGAGGACTTCTGCAAGGAAGATAGGACTGAGTTAAAATCCAAAAGACTTTACAAAAGAGGAGGGCAAAGGAGCTTTCTGGGCAGAGGAAGGAGTCAAGGCACCCAAGTGCAGAGCAATGGAAAAAAGAAGACCACCGTGGCTGGAACCTAGAGATGAGGCTGGTGAAGGGCACGAAGGGATTCTGGGGACGTAGACAGGAAAAATCCTATAGACAAAGAAGTATGGTTTTGAACTTCAAAGTCATGAATAGTCACTGAAAGTTTTTCAGAAAGCTGAAGAAGGCTCAGAGTTGCATTTGATCTTGTGAGTGGCAAGTGAATTAAAGAGGGATAAAATCTATTTGGAGAAAACAATCAGAAGGATGCTTCAGAGAGTTAAGCAACAGATTACATTAGTTTGGACCAGGATGATAGAGATGGGAAGAAATAAACTAGGATCTATGTAGGAGAGAAAATTAATAGGATTTGTCATTAAAATGTAGGGGACATTGTACTCCATTTGTGTACAATGAATCAAAATGCAATCTGTAAAAATAAAAAAAAAAAAATGTAGGAGACAAAATCCACTTTAAGAATAATTGCTTATTTCAAGATATCCAGGATGATGGACTTGCTGGAACAGCTATTCACTGAAAATCCAAATTTGATAAGAAAGATCATGAAATAAATGAACAGTTATAAGAAACTCAAACTAACACATCCATAACATGAGTGTTGTGCCCAGGTAGGCCAATACTGTGCCTTAAACAAATTGCCTACCCACCATGGGTCCTTTCCCCATTTTTAGAGACAAGAAAACTGAGAAAGTCTTATTAAGTTATTGCCTTTATCAGAGTTAAACACTGGCAGAGCTAAGATTTGAACTTTAATCTCTTCAGTTCTAAAGTGGATGGTTTTTTTAATGACCAATCCTTATAACTTCTTGACAACTCGGGCTTAGTCAGGGAAAGCTTCATGATTTGGAGAGAAGGTTAGCATGAACCTGGAACTCTGAGACCACACCTTCCCAGGGAAACCTCCAGACCTCAAAACTGCTGGAGTGAACACTCTGCACCAGACAGATGGTCCCACACTTCCCCATTCTTTTCTTCCTCCATGGTTCATTTTCTTACCCTTGCTTTTGCCCAAACCTCAAGGTGACCTCTAGCCATCCTATATCCCCAGTCTTGCCTTCTCTAAATTGTTATAATCCTTTTGGTCTAATTGTTCATTTCAGCAACAATCATACATGCAGGTTACTCGTGAAGATATCCGTGTATTTTCTACTTCTTACATTTTATTTCCTATATTATAAACTTCCATATGGTGTATGTCAACTACTTTTAAAAAATCTTTCACTGTCTAAAGTTGAACTGTTGTAAACAAAAACACTTGTCAAACTGACAAGTGATGGATGTGTCAGTTGGGTTTTACCATTGTAGTTTCATCATACAAGCATGTAACTTAGGCACCTTCAACTCTGTTCTTGTCAGAAGAAAAGAGAGAGCAATTTAAACAGAGCCGACCATTATGCTTGCCATTCCAATCAATGAGCATATGTCCTGAGACCAGATAAATCTGCTGTTCTCTCCCTAACAACACCCCCTCTCAGTGTAAGTAGTTCTCTGGAAAGGTTATTTTACTGTTTAAAGGTAAATGTTTTAGATATTCCACAATCTCTAATTTCAGTCAACAAATTTTCCTAGTCATCAATTAAAGAAACAGTGATCTATCCCAAGACAGGGAAGACGAGGGTATGTGGGAATGAATGTAATCTGCACCCCACACTTTCTTTTGGGAACTAAACCCTGAGCTATGACTATACTGATAGAAGCATATGTTCCTGAAATAATCTGACTTTCAAATTTCATTCTGCCTTTATTATTCAATAAAATAAGTAGGAATTGGAATACAGAAAGTGCCGATACAAGCGATAAACATACATCTCCAACAAATGAAGCAGAGATGCAAATCATTAAAACTCCTCAAGTCGAATTTGAACAAAAAGAACAAAACTGTACAACAAATGAAATTTTAGACCTGGTTCCCCAAAACAAGTAATTATTGGAAGTTTTATTATCATATTTAGCTTTCTGGTAAAGAATCTCCAAATCACATGCATATGTCTAGATATTATTATATAGATACGTTTCAGGGAAAAGTCAAGTTTAAACATAAGGCACTATCATTCAGAACTGTCCCAGATGCTCATCAGGCAGATGCATTCATTATTTTTTCCTTTTTTCTTTTATTTTGATTAGACATTATATAATACACTGCATGCTACATAATATACAGTATAACCTTCCAGCAGGGGTAGATGACCCTGAGTAATTTTTTTCATTTATCAGGGAAATGCCTCCTTGAATCAATGTTACCAAACCCTTGGGCACATAATAATGATTAGCTCCATCAGACTCCTCTGATAGGGAAAATGGGCAATCCTCTTTTCTTTGAACTTGTGGCTGTATGAAGTGGCCACACTGGGGATAAGCAAGCACATGCTCACGATACTGAGTCCAGGAAGAAACTCCAATCACATTTTTACATGCATACCTAAGGCAAAACCCTACTCCAAGCTCCTTAAAGGTGACCTTAATAAGGTTAATTTTTATCAATCGCTCCCTTAGAATTTTGTTCATGCCATCAGTACAGAAATTAAAGCTGTAAGACAAACTTGATTGCTGGTACTTATCACTATCTAGACTGTAAGTGCCCTGCAGCAGGTTCTAGATCTTTTTAATCTCTAGATTAGAAATCATATGTCTAAAATGGGGTAAGTTGAATGAATAACTGAATTACCAAATTTGCCTTTCTGAGATTCATTTCTTGCAATAAATTAGAGAAGAAAAAAAGACATGGCCCAGTATGCACCAGGTCACTTCCTCTAGCACTGAGCTCCACAGACACACTGCTCTCTCCTTACCTATCCAGGGAAATGCAGCACAGGTGAAAAATTGATGCTGTTGTTAGTAGGACGTCTAGGGATGTCCGCACAAGGCAAAACATCTCTCCGTAAATCCAGATGTCTTGAACCAGCTCAATGGCACCAAAGGGCATCACCAGTACTGAAACCAGCAGATCCGCAAAGGCAAGAGATACGATGAAATAATTGGTTTTTATTTTCCTGTGAGTGAAAAAGTATAAGACAGACATCAGAGAGAGGGATGAAAGAAGAAGGAGCAAGAAAGACAGCAGGGGAAAAGGGAATGGGGGGGGTGATGGGAAGAGAGAGAGAGAGAAGGGAGGGAGGAAAAGGAAAGAAATCACATATTTAATAATATATTCTGTGAAATTCCGTCTGCTCTTCTGTAACATGGCTGAGAAGATCCTGAGTGATCTGGCCTCTCTGACTTCTTCAGACCCATCTTGCATCAAAGGCCCTTCTTTCCTCTCCTTTCGGGCCATTCTGGTCTGATGTGAGAGGCCCTGTGCATCCTCCCTTCCCAGGGTCCTCACACGGGTGCCCTCTCTCCATCTACTGGCCCAGTTGCGTCTCATCCTCACTTCAGCCCTGAGCTGGGCCTTCTCAGGGACCCTCCCAAGGTGTTCCCTCACTAACAGCACATCCCACCATTTTCCTCTGAGACTGATTGACTCCTGTGTGCCTCACATGTGTACCACCGGTCGGGATTGTGCGTTCACACTTATTTGCATTCTCATTGGATTAGTGAAGGGCTTGCTCAGAGAGGAACTGTGACATGTATACCTTTTGGTGACCCAGCTGCTCTGAATCCAGGCTGCACACAATAAAGTTTGATGCTCCTGGTTTCACCCTAAATACATTAGTTCTCAAATTTTGGTTTCTGATCATCTCCCTCCCCCAAAGATTTCCAGATAAACTCCCAGTTCAATTTGGATTTAAATAATTAATTTTTTTTTTCATATACGTATGGCCAAATATGGCATGGGACATAATGACGCCACGCAGTAGCTTTTTAAAAAACATTTCAGATGATTCTAATTATAGGCAGGGATGGAATGATGAACTACAAAGATAAGAAGCCCCAAGTTTAAAGCTAAATCTGTCGCTAGTCAGTCACCTCTTCGTGAATCTTTGGCAAAGTCAGGAGCTTAGATTCAATGTGCACTCCGCAATTGTATATATAGTGATCACAACTACTAAAAAATATGACAGGGGAACAGGATGGAGCACCAAAGTGCTTATATTGGGGACGTTAGAGTTGCAGGATTGTGTGTGATCCCTTCTTCCCGTCTCTGTTTTTTAGAAACGATTCCCATGAATGTTTTCCTTCATAATTACAATGGAAATGTTCAGATCCAGCTCTCCAGGGAGAACCCAGAACTCCATCCCCAGGAGGTCCTCTGGAATGGCTCACCGGAGCTGCCTGTCCCTGCACACAGCCACCATCACCAGCAGGTTGCCCAGGATGGCCATCAGGATGACTGCTGAGAGAAACGTGAGCAGCAGGACCTTCTCCAGTGAACTGAAGCCCTCCTTGGAACTGGAAGACACAGGTACACAAAAACACAAAGAATTGCAGGGGACTCAGAGACACAGGAAAGAAAACTCATCTTTTTTCTTATTGACCTTCAGGAAGCAGCTGCAGTACACATATATCATGCACTTAATATATGCCAAGGTCTGAACCCATCGGTTGACATGCCATCCTGGCTAACTTCTATATAATGAGAGGACGAGGTCAGAGAAGTGAACTCATTAGCCCAAGGTTGCAAAGTTATCGTCCATCAGATACGTCATGGTTTTCCTTCAGACTTTACACCTCAGCATGTACTCAGAAATGAATTTGGAAGATTACTGTTTTGCATGCCTAATCCAACCATATATAGCTGTTGTATTCATGGCTGTATGGTCAATGTGTCATTCACTTTTATTGGATGAAGGAAAGATGGTGCTGGATGAATCTAGGACCATAATTGGAACCAGGGCTTGAATGCATACAAGGGCCACTCTGTTTTCAGTACCCCAGTCCAGACCATGCAGAAGCTGCTGTTTACAGGAGGGCTGCCCCAGGGAGAGAAGATCAGATTCTTTGTGGTTCAGAGGAGAGACAGTAGCCAACCAGTGAGCTCAGAGGCTTCTGCTATTATCTTCAGCTGCACTTCTTGTGGTGCCTCGCAGATGTCACCTTTTCACAGTTCAAAGTTTTTCGTGTCAATTTCAGCATCTGATTTAATTCTACAAATTTTACCTTCCCAGTGTAAGTCAGAATTTTGCTTTGTTAACTTGAAGAAGTGACCCTTATCAATGAAAGTATAATATCTGCAGGTTTTTCCAAAGTTACAGGAAAAAGTTTTATTTTAATAGTGTTAACAAAATGTTTTTTTCAATGAAGCCTCAAAGGATCTTAAAACTCCTGAACCCAAACCCCACATCTGGGAAATGTGGGGAGCCTAGGGGACCTGAGCTGTAGGACACGTTAGAGGCTGGGGGAGGCTGCTTGTCCTGTGAGCCCACCACTGGAAACACAGAGTCTAGGAATGAAGGATTATCTGTTCTTACTGAACTCCTTTGACTGATAAATCAAGATAGGCACCTACCCTCAATGGCAGCAGCCTGTCAAGTGCTGGCTTTGGCGTTAGCCAAACTTCTTCTATTAGGCAGGCACAGAAAACAAAGTTCCAAATGGAGTAAGAAAACCAGACTTACTGTGGTTGGAGAATGGAAAATTTCCTCCACTTTGTTGAGAAGTGTTTCTATAGATTGATTAATTTAAATATTGAAGGCTGGGGGACAGATGAAAAGTAAAGGTATGCTCACCTAAATCACCCTTCTGCATTTAAGTTCCAACTATCAACAATTCAGATATTAGACAGGGAAGACTTAATTAAATGTGGAAAAAGACATCAGTAGGGTGATGTGGTCATCAAAAACTTATTTGATTTTAGGCCAAATCAATTAAGGTAAAGTATCTAACAAAGGAGGTGATGGTGGTTCTTTTCCTTGTGCTGCTTATAGGCTCTGACTCAGAGCCCCTCTAAAAACTTGCCCCCCACCATGGCTCCATATTCGATGTATCTTTTATTCTCAAGTTCTTAATTGACTGACTGCTCCTTGTCATTCAGTTCTCATATCAAATTCAACTCACATTTAATGTGCTACCACCAACAAACGTTTTCATTTTCTTCATATCATTTATTGTTATTGAAATGACTTCTTTTACTGATTATTTCTGTTTATCACCCTCACTTATTGACTTCGGTTACTTTAATTTTTGGTGCTGGGGACTGAGTGCAGGGTCTTGTGCATGCTAGAGAAGGGGGCTACCACTGAGCCACACCCCAACCCAGACTTCAGTTATCTTTTTCACTATTCCAATGCCTGGTGCCATATCTAGTCTATGGTGCCGGTAGCATACCAGCATATGTTCTAATATATGCTGATTGAGTGAAAGTCATAGATTATATTCATAATGGTGATGTTTGTTCTAAACATCTTTGGAAATTGGTTGAAAGTATATGGGAGATTTTTACCTAGTAAAGAAAAGTCCCAGGGATAAGATAAAGCTGTTTTTTAACTACCTGCATGTCTGTCATTTGAAAAAAAAAAAAAAATGTAGATTTACAGACTCACTCATTCAACATTGTTTTTGAGCACCTGTGTCATGTTGGGCAATGTATGTCCCAGGGAAACAGCAAGAAGCAAAGCAGAAGGCAGATGATAAACAGATATACATGAAAATATGTTAAGTGTCAGCTGGTCAATGCACTCGAGGGGAAAATATGAAAGGGTGAGGAGGTCAGGACTGTCTGTCTGTGAGCGCTGGCTATTGCATAGGGGTTGTCAGAGGGGGCTCAGTGGTAAGATGTCACAGCTTATGAGGCACCAGATGTGTGATTAGGTTGGATCAGTGAGTGGGCCTTAAGCAGAGGTTTCCAACCCTAGCTCCATGCAGAAATCACCGGAGGAGATGTTTTAAATGCTGATGCTGGGCCTCACTCTAAAGACACTGATTTAACTGGCGTGGTTTGCAGCCCGAATATTGGATTTTTTCTTTAAGCTCCCAGTGATTCTGATGTGCAACCAAGGCTGAGCACTACTAGTAGATGGAGGACAGATTTCATGGTGAATAAAAAGAATCACCTAGCAACTAGAAATGATCTGCAATGGCTTCCTGTTATTATACGAAGCTCCCTGGCACAGAAAGTATTTAAGAACATCTGGACCTTTTGAGATACAACTTCATGCACAAGAGAATGGCCATTAAATAAGTAAATAAACAAACAAATAAATACAAAAAAATAACAAAATTGGCATGAATATAGGAAATCTAGAGCCCATGTACATTGCTGATGGGTACAGTCACTTTGGAAGGAGTTTTGTGGTTTCTCAAAAGGTAAAAAATAGAATGGCCATAAAATTCAGCAATTCAATCCTAGGTATATATATATCAAATATTTGAGAGCAGAGGTTCAAAGGAACACTTACATATCAATGTTCGTAGCAGGATCAGTCACAAGAGCCCAAAGATGGAAAGATAAATAAATAACGGAATGTGGTATATACATACTATGGAATATTATCTTGTCATAAAAAGGAACAAGAGGTCTGATACACACTGCAGGATGATGTACCCAGAAAACATTTTGCTAGGTGAAATACACAAGGTTCAAAAGGATAAATATATGATGCCAACTATCTATGGGCATTCCAGAATAGGCAAATTCTTAGAGGGAAAGAGGTGGAATCTCAGGATACAGGGTTGTAGGGGAATCAGGAAATATTACTTAATAGGCATAGAGTTTCTGTTTGGGAGGATGGAAAATGCTGGAAATAGGCACTAGTAACAACAACACTTTCACATCATTATGGATGTACTTGCTATCGTTGAAGTACACACTTAAACATGCTTGTTTTATAAATTAATGGTAAATTTCATGCTTTTTATACTTTATTACATTAGAAAAGAATACATGGATAACTAGACACCCAGACACTACTGTATGGGGCTCCTATATTGGGGGCAGGCTGGGCTGGGTTGTTTTAGGTCCCTTTCTTGTCTATAACTGATGATCTAAACATATACTTTAAACATGGATGCTCCATCGAGCACAGCCTCACTACTAAAAACATTTCCCCCCTGCTGTCTTTTCTCTTATGGAAGGAAAGATTCAGAATGTTTGTGATGAACATGTCTGGCTCCAGAGAATATATATTTCATATCAAGTGGATGTCAGGGTCAGAGGGTGCCAAGTTCAAGGTATGGTTCATTTGTGACAGGCCAATTAGGAGCCAGAAATAGCTAAACTTTAAGTTGTGAGTGACAAGCAAAATTTAAACATAGAAAGCAATTTTTTAATTAGGCAGAACTGTCCATTGAACTAAATGTGAATCCAGTAAAAATAATTAAAATAAATTGGGAATCACTTCTGTAAAATTCATGTTTGACTCCTGGGTTAGCTCTGATGCCCTTCAGAATACTGTGGACTATGACCAGATCATTCTCATCTGGCCAGAGAATTGTCCTCTACACTAAATTGGTTCTTTGACAGGTAATCTTATAAAAAATTATACTTTCTCTTCTTTCTTTTAGCTTTTACAGTGATCTTTCAATCCATTAATAAATAAAATCAACAAACTTGCTGGCTATGCTTGCCATTTTCTCTGTTCTAAATGAAAGAAAATTTGGAGACACTATTTCTGGGCAAGATTCCATATAGGTTAGTGTATGTAAACCTAGATTGCAAATGACAAAGTATAATAAAAATAATTAATTGTTATCAATACCAGAAGCCCATACAGATGCCATGGCAAAGGAAGTTATAGGTTATGCTGTGTTACACACACACACACACACTTTTCACAGGCAAGGAGATGCTTTTGTTTGGTTTGCACTGAATTTGTTAACAATAAGCCGTGTGACTTCAAAATACTTCCCTGAGCCTGTTTCTTTTTGGTTTAATTGAGAAAATTAGATTAAATCTTTCACTTGTCAAATACATGTTGAGTGCCAACCACCTGCCAGGCACCATGCTGGAAATGGACAAAGTCCTTGTCTCACGGAGCTCATTCTATAGAAAGACACAGACAATGCGTGAGGGCAGTTAAGGAAGTCAATGCAGCTTTATCGGTGCTTCACACTTTCATGTTTATATAAATCTACCAGGGATCTTATTAAAATGGAGATTCTGATTATTTAGGTCTGGGGTGAGGTCTGAGATTCTGTATTTCTATCCAGCCCTAGATAGTAATGCTGGTTCTGCTGGTTCCTGCATCACACTGCATGCAAATTAGGGGAGGGGCATGTATCATTCTCTTACCAATCAACAGTCAGAACAAAGAATGCAAAGACATTCTGACTTAAGAGAGATAATATGTTTAAAATTAAATTACTTTTTTTCTAAGGGGAAGAATTTTATTAATCTTAAATGTAAGGTGCTGGGTTTTTCTACAATGACATGATTGGGTATTGACCAAGATGGTCCCAACATTCAGTTCAGCTGGACTAAACTTCAGACAAGCTTTTTCCTGTAGGCTCTCAGTTCCCTTTCTTAGAGCACTTACATTAGAAAACTAATTGGAATTCTTTCTCTGACCTTTTGAGATGAACATCTTTTTAAAAGTTTCTTGACAGTTTTACAAGCCATTTTCGGTTTGATAGTATTCACCATTTTTACAACTAATTATGTTGTGCATGTTCTTTCTTCATTACTTGCCATGAACAAAATTCATGACTGTCGGAGTACATGCAGGGGAGTTCAACTCATGCTATTTGCATTAGTAATATTTCTTACAAAGATTATTATTATAGTAATGCTCTTTGGTAATACTGTGGATTGAACCCAGGGCATCACACATGCTAGGCAAGTGCTCTACCACTGAACTACATCCCCAGTCCTTATGTTTATCTAAATTAATTTTTAAATATATTTTTATCAATAGGTCAATGGATAAATGGGCCAGTGAGCCAAACAGACATTTCTCAAAAGAGAAAATACAAATGGCCAACAAATTAAAAATTGTTCAACATCTTTATCAGGGAAATGCAAATCAGAACTATATTGAGATTTCATCTTAATTAAATGGCAATCATCAAAAACACAAATAATAATAAATGTTCAAGAGGATGTGGAGAAAAAGGAACACTTATACGGTGTTGGTGGAACTGTAAATTAGCACAACTAATGTGAAGGTAAGTATGGAAGTTCTTCAAAAAACTAGGAATGTAATCACTAATATGACCCAGCTATTACACTCCTTGGTGTTTATCCAAAAGAATTAAAGTCAGCATACTATAGTTATACATGCATACCCATGTTTACACCAGCACAATTCACAATAAACAGGTTATGGAACAACAGATAAATGAATAAAGAAAATGTAGTATATATAAGCAAAGGGTTTTGCTCAGTCATAAAGAACAAAATTATGTTGTTTGCAGAAAAATGAATGGAAACAGAGAGCATCATGCTAAGTGAAATAATCCAGATTCAGAGAGCCAAGGGTGATATGCTTTCTCTCATATGTGGAAGATAGAGGGGGGAAAAGGAATAAATAGAGAATCTAATGAAAATAGTAGAGCTAACAGTTGAAAAAAGATAGGGAGGAGGAGAGGGATAGCAGAGGTATTGGCAAATGAAAGGACCATATTACACTATGTTTATGTATAAATGTATCACAAGGAATCCCACTATATGTATATTAATGCACCCATAAAAATAAAATAAAAAATACATTTTTAATTAATGTAGAAATAGTACAGTCAATGAATGTGCTAATTATTTCCCCTATAACCAACAGCACAAGCAGCAATGTAATGGTAACATTTTAAAGTCAATTTCTCTACTCTCCCCTCCACCCCAGGTGTTTTGAGAGACTTGAACATACAATGGACAATGGCCAGGCCATGTGCAACAAACACATTCTGACAATCTCTGCTACAAACGGTCCAGAATGGCTAAGACTTGTTCTATGACTATAGGCTTCTCTATTTTTTCTCCTCCCACTTACTTTCAACAGAAGAAAAACCACAGAAAGACAAGTAGGCTCCAAATCCAATTATATAAGACGCCCCACTTCTTGTTACTGTACTGCTCTCGCCCACCAGCAACCACTGATAGGCGCACCTGAAGGCTTTTTTCACTAAACTGATTTTCTGCTTCCCTGCTTATCTTTCAGGCTTTGGCAAAGGGTGATAACTGACCCTCTTGCTGTAGCATACTCTGAATAAAACCTTCTGTTTGTTTTTATTTGCGAGGTCTTCATTAAGTTCCACATTCAAGATACAATCTAGATGTTATACTTAAAGTCATATATTTTTTTAATTAAATAGAAGTCTTTTCTGGAGAAGAGAATATTTTGTATCATTCATCTTTCATTACTTTAAATTCTTCCTGAAAATTTCAAGTTCTCCTAGTTCATTGTTTTCAATAATATGTTTTTTCCCCATTCCTTTTTACAGAAGGACTGAATAAGACCATTTGTAAAGAATTGTTCCATAATAAGCAGCATCATAGCAGTATTATTTCAGACTGGCCAGCGAACATTAGAAATCATCTGGAGGGCTTAGTAAAAACATGGATTGCTGGATCCACCCAGTTTCTAATTCAGTATATCAGGGATAGAGCCAAAAGTTTTGCATTTCTAACAAGTTCCTAGGTGGTGCTGATATTACAAGGTCTAGGGGCCCAACTTTGAGGGCCTTTGACCTACAACTTTGAAAAGGATGCCCTTAATCCTAATTTTCATTCCCACATTGTAAATGATATCCTTTCATTCCTCAGTTCAGAGCCCCTGCTTAGAATTGGGTAGATTTTGACACTGATTTATTGAGCACCTACCATATGGCAAATAATGCACAAGGAGATTTTTTAATGTTGGCTCATTTCATCTTCACAATTACCATGTGATCTGACATCTTGATGCCTCTTTTTCAGAAGAGTGTGGCATGCAGTGTGGTTTAGAGACAATATCCTACAACTATCAAGTAAAGGAGCTCAGATTTAAATCCATACATTTTGATTGCAAGTCCAGTGCTATTTCCATTAAATCTTAAGCATGCTAATTTGGAATGGAATAAATTTAGCATAAAAAGATATGCTATAAAGTTTTACTTTTTGTCTAGAAAATTAAGATCCAAAATGTTGATGATGATAGCTTAATATGCCTTGTAAAAACATGCTGGCTATGGAAAATAGTAGAACAAAATGGAATAAATCCTGTGGGATGAAAATCATGCATAATGAAATTTTGATGTAATTTTAAAAGGACACTTTCCTTGTTTTTGAAGACCTTAGAGACAAAGAAGAAAAGAAGACGAGGGGTTGGTGCACAGCTGGTGAAGTTAGGCAATTTTGAACTGCAAACATGTGGAATAAAATTCTTGTGGCAAGCTCTTAATATGAGTTTTGGAGGATCCAAAGATCAACATACTGGACATGAGAAAAACTTCAAAGTCCAAAGAGAATCTGTCTGTATAGTGCATAATGGAGTTAAAAGCAACAAAAATACAAAGGATAGCAGGATCAAAGACACTGTTCTCTGAGGCCATAACGGAAAATAAACCCAAGTTAGAACAGATGCCACAAGGAGACATCTACATTTGGGAAGATCCCTACCACTGCACAGTGCATTAACTACCAGGGATTCCCTTCTAGGAAACGAAATGCTGATTGATAGTGCCAGTAAATTAAAGAGGTGGCTCTTTAAGAAAATTCATTCTTCCAAAATTGTAACTGAGGAAACAGTTACAGAGATAATTTCTTTTTCTTTATATGTGTGTGTAGAGTCTATATAGGGTTTTTGGTTTGTTTTGCAAATGTCTTTTTACCCACAATTATTCAGGAACATGCCCAAGAGGCACAGAAATGTCCTCTTTTGTAGTAAAACACATGGCATGTTTTCAGTATTTAACTGATTATTTCCTTGAAATTATTCCTGTGATGGTGAGAAATCCAGCAGAGGAAAAAAAGGATGGGGCCACTTGCCACCTCTCCACTGTGGTTGAGCATTTACCCTGGATCTGTCTGTATAGTGCATAATGGAGGAAAGCAGAATTCCCCTCTCTGGCAATGACCTGCTCCTGGCACCTTTGCTGCAGCTGGTCTGTCTCAGGGCTCAATTGCCAAAGCATTCAAGACTGCATATTTAGCCAGGATCCTGGCTTGTAAGCTGTTGCAAAGTATTATGGTTTCTCTTCCCTCCCTTGCCTCTTACTACATAAAAATCCTATGTCCTGACAAAGAAAGAAACTGCTTAACATTATTTTACTATGGTAGTCAGAGATGACCAGAGTGAAGTCTTTCTCTGGACCACGATCACCTCCATTGTCCATGTTTTTTTGTTGTATCGGGGATTGAACCCAGGGGCACTTAACCCTTAAGCCACATCCCCAACACCCCCAGCACTTTTTATGTTTTATTTAAAGAGAGGATCTCACTAAGTTGCTGAGGCTGGCTTTGAACTCGAGATACTCCCCAGCCCCTGGGATTATAGGCACGTGCCACCATATTCGGTTGTCTATGTATTTTTCATGGCTGTTTTCATGTTACTCAGGCAAAGCTGAGTAAGACAGGAATTGTGAGGTCGGCTAAGCTGAAACTATCCTCTGGAGCTTTATGGAAAAGGTTCTGTGACCCTACTCTTTTGGAACAAGAGTTTGGCCTAAAGCAGAATATAGTATAGTGCCATTAAGTTTCTAGAGTAGTCTTATAGGTAATAACAAAGAGTCCACCAAAAGGACCCTATTTAGCTGGGAGTCACTCTCTCTTCTCTCACTAAGTGGAAAGCAACACCCTTCCAGCTGACCATACCAGAAACCAAGCACTTACTCAAGTTTTTTCCTCCTTCACCTAAGTCATTAACTATTTTGAGCATCCTTTAGATGTTCTTACTTCTCTTCAAACTGCTGCCACTAGCCTAACAGAGGTCTCTCTTCTGTCTTTGCAGAGCTAGACTACCCCAACCATTCATATCCCACTACCCAATCTGTTTTCAGCCATTAGTCCATTAGACAGTGGACATTTAACATGTCTCAAACTGGCTTCCCATCCTGTCTCAACAAGTTGCAAATCTTTTTTCCAATTGCTCAGGCTAAAAATCTAGAGTCTGTCTGTCTGCCTTCCTTTGTTTTGCAGTGCTGGGGACTAAACCCAGAGCCTTGCAATGGTAGGCAAGCACTCTATCACTGAGCTACAGTCCCAACCATGGGGTCAGTCTTGACAAGCCTCTTTTCTGATACCACATATAGTTTAGCAAATACTTTCAGATCTACCATTGAAATATTTCCGGATTCTGACCCTTTACCAGTTGCTCTGCTGTGGTCTCTCCAGTTTCAACTGCATCATGCTCCTCCCCCTGGGTGATTGCCAAGACCTCTAAATGGGTGTTGCTGATCCTGTTGTTTCCCACCTCCAGTCTACTCCTCACTCACTAGACAGACTGAGTTTTAATTATTGAAGTTGGAATGTAATACTTCACGGCTCTTGCCATCCGTGAGGAATGGCCACAACCTAAATGATCTTACAAAAGTGGCTCTTGGCTGCTTCTTTGACTCTTACTATTCTCTTCCATTCCTACACTGTTCCACCTGTGAAGGCTCCCAGCTTCCTTGTTCCCAGAATGAGGCAGCCATGCTCTCACCACAGGTCTCCCACCCAATGCTGGTCTCACCTGGGTCCCTCCATCCACCTGGTTCTCTGTCCCAAGGGATCCACACAGCTCACCCCCTCACATCATGCACATCTCTGCTCAGATTCACCTATTTGGAAAGCAATTCCTGGCCAGCACATTTAAAATAGAACCTCCCCTTCCCTCATTCCCTCATCTTGTATTACTGATTTCACAGCTGTTACCTGGCATGCTCCACTCCACACACTAGAATGACTTCAGTGTCAGATCACAGAAAGCAGGAACTTGGTCTATCACGTTTAATGATGTATTTCTAGTACATAAAAGAGTGACCAGCACATACCAGTACTGAAAAAGTATTTGTAGAATAAATGAATGAATGAGCTACCTCTTAATTGGTTGTTCAGCCTGTTCCGAACCATTCTCAGCACTGATGTCAAAATGTGGATTTTTTTTTTTTTTCAGAAAAAAATTCCTAATCTCTTCCCCTGGCTCTGAATCCTGTAATGTCTTTCCATAACAATTTCAGTAAAATAACAAATCTTCAGGTTAACCCTTTCCTCTTCTTTACCTGGTAACCCCTTTCATGTCCTTTGGTACTTGGTTGAAATAGCTTATTCTCTGAGATGCTATCCTCCACCCCAATTGTCTCTAAACACTTCTGTGCCTCCTATAATTACATATCATAGCTTATTACACTATCTTTATTCATTTAAAGATAACCCCCCAGTCACACTGTCTTACTCATTTTATATTGGCACAGCCCAGCACAACAAACATGCTAAACAAATAAAAACATGAACAAGGTAGCCCTTGCCCAAAAAGGGTTTAAATTTGATAATCAACATAGGTGTTTTTCCCCCTTTTACTCCAACTCAATAGTCCTATTTAATCCTGTTTCTAAACCACTCCCTAAGTCAGGTGCATTACGACCACCAAACACCCCTTTGGGATACAAGCTCATTGACTTTATTCATGGACATCTGAATAGTTAATAAGTTCCTCCAGAGCATATCAGAGGTCAGTCACAGGTAATACTCTGAAGGCTAACAGTTCTTCCAAACCTATTTTGTAGTCATCTCCTGGGCACTGAAGTTGTTGTGAGAATTAAGGAAATACATATAAAACATTTAGAATATTGCCTGACATGTAGTAAATATTCTATAAATGCTAGCTACTCTTATTCCTCTTTTCTGTTCATTTCACCGACATACCAGCTAGTTCAAAGTACAGGAAGAAACTCAGCCTGGTCGAAACATTATGACAGAATGTTGTAATTTGGCCTGGCTTGTTGAAATGACAAGTATAAATAACATCCAGAGAATGGAGATGGTGAGTAGGAATGTTTTGGAATTATTCCAGACATAACTAATAGAAAAGCAAATGTGATAGAGAGGATAAGAAAAAGTAAATGTGCTGAAAGTTCACAGAAGGGAAAGTGAGGTTGAGAAGGTGGCATACAGACAGAGAAGTAGGAATCTGGAGCACAACAGAAGTAGGGAATATCCAATATCTTGATGGGGTGGGAGAATTTGAAGAGAACACCTCTGCTTTGCAGTTCACCATCAGTGAGTATGCACCCCCCAACCTGTGCCATCACACACACAATGCAAGAGAGAAGACTCTAGAGGACTGCGGTTGGAGGAAGGAAGGTAGAGAATAAAGATGGATTACCCAAGGCTAGACATGGACCTTCAGTACCTGAGTGAGACCCACTCTCTTCTTCTCTTCCTGCACACACTATTAGACTTCTCTAGAGTCATCGAGAGTCCTATGTAGTAGACTCATCTAAAATGCCTGCTGTGGGGTTGGGGGCATAGCTCAGTGGTGGAGCACTTGCTTAGCACATGTGAGGCACTGGGTTTGATCCTCAGCACCGCATAAAAATAAATAAAGGTATTGTGTCTATCTACAACTTAAAACATTTTTTTTAAATAAAATGCCTGCTGTGACCTTACAGCCTGACAAACCTATGAACTGTATGACAACATGTCCCAAGGATGCTTGTGATAAAAGTTGAAAGAGCCTTAAGAGCATTCGTGCTCCAAACCTACACGTCTGGCATGCATCCTAAAGAACTAAATCATTAAAGCTGTTCATAAAGAGTTATTTTCATTATTATTCACAACAATATTGTTTATTATTGGGAAAACTGAAACAATCTATATGTCTCAATTTGGGTACTGTTTACACAGACAATTTGAACAGCTGTTGAAGTCCAGGTTTGAAAAGAATGTTTAATGACAGGGGAAGGTTTTCATAAATACAGTACAATGCTAAAAGTAGATATGAAACAGTAAAAAAAAAAAATCCAAAAACTAAAAACTCCACTTTCTGTAAAAAAACATTTATATTTATAATGGGTCCAGGAAGAAAAAAAAACTATTGAGAGATTATGATTATGATCTTTTTCTTAAAACCACAAAATGTTTAGAAGGAATGAGTGGTTATCTTCCTTCTTGTTCTGAAAAATATAACTAAGATTTGTGTGTTTAGGTTCTCAGCAACTTCAGCTATGAGGTTTTCAAGTTGCAAGGCTGAAAACATTCCTGGCAGGAGCAAAATCACCTCATCTAGACTCAGAAGTAGCCAACTGGGGGGAAGGATGGAGGTTTGAAGAGCTACAACTTGCGAAGGCAGGGATTTCAGATTTCAAGAACAGCAGGAACTTTGCACTCTCTCTCTCAGTGCCCAGAGGCAGACTACTCAGATGCAAGCCCCCAGTGGCTAGCTTGACATGGAAGCAGCAGAGTCTCCCACCTTGGAGAATCAGGTAGAGGCATATGGTTGATCAGTGCAGAACGAAATGCAAAAGGTCCAGCTTGACCCCAAAAGAAGAAGAGGTCTACAAAGTGGCTAAGATTAAATTTCCATTCGAGACCCACCTTGAAAGATTCATAGAAAAGTTAATTAATTTAGAGATTAAAAGAAATGTGAGATTCCTCACACCCATTATCATGGAACAAAATTTAAATGCAGGCTTGGCACATGTATGTGAATACAGATATATACATATTTACAAATATATATATTTGTAAATATATATATAAATATATATATGTTTCTATATATATAAATATATATATTTCACATATATATATGTGAATGTACACACAGGTAAATTATACCTAATATTTATACACATAACAACACATTTACATTAAACCCATATATTATAATTACATACATCTAACATAGTTATCTTTGGGCAATGTTTTTAGAAAAAAAATTGCATTTCTTCTTTATACTTTTCCACAATTTTTCACCTGAAACATATATTCCTAATGCACAAAAGTTATTTTTGCAAAATGCATTGTCTATATTTGACTTTGTTCATAAAATTGTCTAGATAAGTATATTAAATCTGCAGGTACTGTTTCTCTAACTAGTTATTATCTTACTAATCAGTGCTCCTGATGTAAAAAAACTTTCAATAGTAAATGTAGCTATAAGCTATGAAGCTCAAAGGAACATATTCTCAGTTTTTGTCCATCTCCCTGAAGCCACTGTAGAGAAAGTATAATAATTTTAATACTTTTTGTAAACTCTTTCACCTTCTATGGATGCTTTAGAGTTTACAATTTTATCCTGAGTCTCTCATTTTTTATCAGTTGCGCAATTAATACTAGTCCAAGACTAATTTATTTTCTACAAGTTTATTTCTCTATTTCTTTATTGAAATGATCTTTTGCTTCCTGCTTTTGCTCTTTTAACTGCTTATTGGTATGATCATTCATTGCCTGCATTTGCTCTCTTATCTCATCGTTTGCTTCTCAGATCATTTTAAGTATGTACGTTCTGAACTCCCTTTCTGACATTTCTTCAGCCATGCTGTCATTGGATTCTATTGATATGGCATCTAGGTTTGTTTGGGACACTTTCTTCCCTTATTTTCTCATGTTGCTCCTGTATCTTCCCCTCTAGGAGTGCAAATCCAAGGTATTGCAGTTTCCTCCCTACAGACTTATAATGTCCCTACAGGTTTCCAATATCTCACCTTGAAGTGAGAGATCAATGTTAGCAGCACACCATACAAACAATATGCATCCTTAACCCAAATAGTCCCTACTAAGATATTAACTGTATTGTCTTAATAAACAGAGATGATGAGTTCAATTATTATCTACAGCATAACCGATAGGTTTGCAATAAGGACCACAAATTCTAATGATGGACAAAGAGGATGGGGAGGGGGTATAGAATATAACGTTAATGAGATAAGGAGTCTACAGAAGTACTATGTCATAGGAATAGTGAAAGTGAAATTAAAAGAAATAAGTTGTTAGCATGAGAAAAGGGAGAGAAAGAGTCTCCAAGGAAACGAACAGATAAGAGGAAAATAGAGTGAGAAAAATATTAATAAAAGAAAAAAGTAGGAATAATAGTAGGTATAATAGGAATAATCATAATAATACTACTAATAAAAAAAATTCTACAATAAAACTATACTGCACTGTTCAAACCTCCTAATCTTCAGTAGCCTGATGCCTGAGAGGAACATGATAATGTGGTGTCCCAAGAAGGGTGCTGTCCCACCATGGATGGTGGCCTTCAGGTCAGGAATAATCAATGCTAGCAGGCAGAGGTTACCCCCTGTGTTGATAGATGGGCAGCCCGCTGAAGACTGTGGCATGGTTCAAGTTTATTTCTTACAAAAAGCTTTTGTCTTTCAATTCCCAGCCCTTATGGTCTATTTTCCATACAAAAAAGTTACATCTCCAAAATCTGAATCAGAAAATGTGTGTTCCCTTCTCAAAATTTTTCAGTGTCTTCCTAGCTCAACCCAAATTCCTATCATGGTCTCCAAGAGTATATGGAATTTGACACCTTTTGAGTTATCACTTCTCCTCACTGCTCCATCCACAAAAACCTCATCACTATTTCTCTAATATATCAAGTGGACTCTGACCTTTGCATGTGGAGCATTTTCTTCCTAAAATATTCACTCCCTAAATGTCCACTGGGCTCCCTCCTTGCTGTCAGTTAAGTCTATGCTCAATGGTGGTCTCATCAAAGACAGCTCTCCTGACCACCATGAATAATGCAGCCTACTCTATCACTCTTAGATTCTCCATGCTGCTGGAGTTTCTTCATGGAATTTATGTAACATATTTTATATTTTAGTGTTCATTGATTATAAATGACAAGAAAGCAGAGGCCTTGTGAGTTTTCTTGGCACATGCTAAACATTCAACAAATATTTGAATAAGTTACACAATGAAATATGCCATCACGGACTGTCTTGGAAATATCACTTGCTACGATAATGTGTGCTGACCCATTTTGATCAAAGTGCTGCTTTAAGATTCTTCAATCATCTTCTTACAAATCAAACATGCTATCTTTTGCACAAGACTTGAGAGTATTACATCCAACAGAGGCCCCAAGAAGTCTGTCCTCTTCAATTCCATTGTCTTTCTCAAAACTTATTTGAAGCAATTATCTCCCCACCCACAAAGTTTAGGGCTCTTAACCACCCTTAGCCGTACTGTTTATTCCATAACATTTCATTCCGTAAGCATTTTAGGACTTATTTTCCAACAATTATTTCTAGTTCATATTCTCTTATCCCTTTAGAGAATTTTTAAGTATAAATAAGGGTCTGGTAATAATCAACTAACACACAATCAATATTTGATACATAATTATCATGCTTGAACTAGTGCAGAATGATACAGACATGGCCCCTGTTATCATAGGGCATGTTGTATATGATATATCTATATCTATATATAGATAGATAAAAATAGATATACATAGCCACTCTTTTTATCTTTTTTCTTTGTTTTTATTATTTTTATTTAAAATTGTCTGTGAGCTTACCTAAACATACACACATTTGCAAGTTGTTAGGGAAACATAAAACAATAAGATTCAATTTTCACCCAACAGATTGGAAAAATACTACACAGGTAGTCTTTTGCTTTGTTGAGGATGTGTGAAAGGGCACTCTCAGGACTTGGTGTGGAAGGATACTTTGGCAAAGATTTTTGGATGCTAATTTGGCAGGATCTTAGGGATTTTTAAATGCACATTTTCCACTTATTTATTTTGTGGAAATACTCCAACACTTGCTCAGGAGTCCCAAGGTGCAAGCCAAAGTACATGTGTTGCTATATTGTTTGTAAAAATGAACACTTGGAAACATTTTAACTATCTACGAATAATTCATTAAAAAATAACACTTCTATACCCTTAATTACCGTGTAGCTGTCAAAAAGAATGAGAAGGGATTCATACATATGTAAATAAATAAACATGTACAAAGTTAAAGACATGCTAATGAGTTGACAATAAAATCAAAGAAGTGGTGGGGTGGGATTAGAGAGAGAAAGGTGTAGCTGTTTGATCCAGCAGGAATTTTTAGCTATATTTGTAATATTATATACACCTAACTCCCAGGAACACAAATATTCTTTTTGTTATATCTGAAATATTTACTTTCTACAATAAAAAGATGCACACATATACACAAAACATGAATAGATTTTAAATACTGCATGAATAGTTTTTTTAAATTATAGCTAAATACACATGATATGATAGCACAGGAGTCCGAAAGAAGACAAAAACTGAGGGAGAAAGGCAGACACACATATGCAAGCACATATTTTTATCTGTAGATAGACAGACACATGTAAATCCAGAGGTCATGGTCATAAAAATGCCCACTCAATTGTTACTTACAGGTATTTTGGGCAGGGAAGTGGAAGGTGATGGGAAGCATATTCATTTATAGTATTATTGGATCTTTTTAAAAAAATTTTTGGGGGGGGATGTAGATGGACAAAATACCTTTGCTTTTAATTTATTTTTATGTGGTGCTGAGAATCGAACCCAGTGCCTCACGCGTGCTGAGCAAATGCCCTGCCACTGAGCCACAGCCCCAGTCCCTTAATGGATCTTTAATCTGTAAAAATTTGTATTTTTATGTACTGTTTGTTCAACTGAAGAATAAGAAAGGCCTTCCTAATCTGCGAATCCTATCTTCTCTTGAATTTTTGGTACTCACAAGTCCCAGTTCACACTAGGAGGTTAATACATTGCTCTTGCCAAAGAGATTATACATGAGAATAATAAGTTCTTCAAGCAACAGGATATAAACTCGGCTCCAAGAAAACAAACTCACTGACTCAAAAAGAGGCTTGGTCAAGGAACATCAGTTTAGTTCAGGCATATTTTTGTCCATTTGTTCATGCAGTCATTCCTTTGTCTACCCAATAGTTTGTACATGCACCCAACAGAATATTGGAGCATACCCTCTATTTAGGCATTAAGAAGAGAAAATAAGCATAATTCCTTCCCTCAGGCAGCTCAGAGATTACTGGGAAGAGAGAGATGAATCCAGTAACCACATATATGTAAAATTGCAGCATCAGTGGATGCTACAAGTGGAAGTATACATGGTAGCCTTGACCAGATGAGAGATTAGAAAACACTTTTCCCAAGGAAGTGACCAATGAGCTAAGATTTAAAGGAACACAGGAGTTACTGAGAAAAAGGCAGGAAATAAGGGCATGGTAGTAAGTGTAGCAGTGAGAACTACGTGACTTAATCCAGCAGATGAAGCAAAAAGAACAACATAAGTGGAGTGCAATGAGGAGAGGCACAGGCCAAATGAAGTAGGCAAGGGTCAGGTCAGGAGGAACATGGAGATTGTGTATTTAGGTCTTATCCTCAATCCCAGGGGGAGTCACGAATTGTCTTAACAATGTTGGCACTGGGGTTAACATGGTAAGATTTGCATTTGACCTGTCAGATATATAAAGATGAGGGGACAATAGTGGATTTATTTATGTGTAAGGAAGAGCTGCAGTCATTTAAAACATTTTCCTTAGATGTATGCCAGTCAATTTATCTAGAACATGATTCTTAGTGGAAGTGGTACCACCCTCAGGGGCCAGAGGAGGAGTTATTTGTGGGAAATTTGTGGTTCTGAGTGAGGAGGACTGCAGTCCTTTAGGGGGAGGACAGGTGGACACATGACAATAAGATGGCATCATTCCCACATTCTCCATGATTTTAGCATGCTCTGCAAGCCATTTAGGTAAATGGAAATCTTGTTCATAATCACCTAATCTAGAATTCAACTCCTTTTGCATAAAAACACAATGAATTGTTTGCATGGTGATTTCTGTACACTAAAGGAAGAGAAGATTTCCTTCTGTTCAGAGCAGGTACTTGCTATATGCCACTACAGCAGCTCCTGGTATTGGAGCTGCCAACACAACATGCGTGTCTTAGATATTGTTGGTAGTTGTCACATGCTGATTTAATGTATGAGGACACAGATCAGGGTTGATGTGAGGCAGCTGAGAATCACTGGAACAGAAAAGTATAATGACTTTCAAGAGTGTGGCAGGTTTTATTTATTTCTGAGTACTGGGGATTGAACCCAGGAGCACTATACCACTGAGCCACATCCCCAACCCTTTTTTATATTTTATATAGAGACAGGACGTCACTAAGTTGCTGAGGCTGGCTTTGAACTTGCAATAGCCCTGCCTCAGCCTCCCAAGTTACTGCCAGGACAAATGTGTGCCACCACACCCAGCTTATTTTTTTTTTTTTTTCTGACTTATTTCTTGAACTCAGGTGTTTTATCTCATGAATGCACTGGAGTGCTTCTGATTTATCAGTCCTGGGCATCTACAGTTACAGAGACTCGGTGAACAGCAAGGCTTGGAAAGGACAGATCAGAGGCAGAGGCCACACACTACTTCCCAATCAAGAAAATTAAGACAATCTGCTCCAGTTTTGAGATTTCCTCACAGCCCTGAAGGATTTTTAACAGCTGCAATACACATCTTCCATAAAAAGCCATATTTCATCATGTTATGAATATCTATCTAATTTGTCAATATTTGCAAATTGAGTTTGTGGCATTCTGGTGTGTCTGTGTGCGAATGTGTGTGTGTTATTTTTTTTCTCAGAATAATTTATGGCGTAGAAATGCTGTGCTAGAAACTGCTGAAAGAGAAAAATTAATTTTGTAGTTAGCTTGAAAATAAATGCTAGGCCATAATATGCAATGTGATGTGCTATAATGTAATAAGGGCATCGCCTAGGGGTTGGCTGGCTGCCTTCCAATCCTCCAGGCCTCTTTGGCTTCTGCATGTTAATGGTAATGGAAGACAGAAGAGTTATTCTCATCGTCTGAGTACTACTGTGTGCCAGGAAGAGTGCCGCTTTTCATGCATTACCTCATGTACTTTATTTTTTCCGTAATAAGTCTACGGATATAGATTTTACTACTATATCCCAATTAAAGATGAAGAAATGGGCTCAGCAACTTGAATGACATCAGCCACCTAGGTAATGAATAGTAAATTTTAGAATTTGAACACAGGTCTTTCTAACTTGGGAAACTAATCTCTTAATTTCCATGATGTACTAATTTAATACTAAATTTATTGATCAGTGACATAATTTATTAGGATGACTGAAAAGTTAAAATTAAATGATCTGGAATATGGGTAAATATAAAGTTGGCCTCTTAAAATTCCTTTCTGGTAACTCCTTTGAGCACCACACATCTCAAGACCCATATTCCTCATGTGAGTTTGTGCTACATATTTCCTGTTACTTCACTCCAGGGTTCAAACCTTGAACTTGTCATTACCAATAGTTACAGGTCTTAAGTTATTTCAGGTTGGAATAGGTCAGTCTCCAGCACTCACTTCCTATCTCAGGAACTCTTTCCTTTAGCATTCTGACTCTAGCAAGCCGCTGACCTTCTCAGCATATTCAGTCCCTGGATCCTGACACTTTTCCACTGTCCTCACCTCAGAACACAGTGGGCCCTCAGTGAGAGCATTCATTATTGTTTTTAGCATATTAATGTTTAGTAAAAATAATAATACAATGGAAAGGAGTAAAATTGAAGATATACTGAATAAAATATTTTATGTAGACATCAAATGAAGTTTGTATTAATCTGAAATAGATTGATTCAAAAGACTGTAAATTAAATGTGATGTTTGGTTTTTCTTTTTATTATTATTATTTTAATTTTACAGTCTGCATTTTGATTCATTGTACACAAATGGGGCACAACTTTTCATTTCTATGGTTGTACACGATGCAGAATCACATCATTCATGTAATCATAACTGTACATAGGGTAATAATGTTTGTCTCATTCCATTATCTTTCCTTCTACCCCACCCCCTTTCCACCCTTCACTTCCCTCTGTACAATTCAATGTTCCTCCATTCTTCCCTCCCCCATCACCGCCTGTTATGTATCAGCATCCACTTATCAGAGACAACATTTGGCCTTTGGTGTTTTGGGATTGACTTATTTCACTTAGCATGATACTCTCTAACTTCATTCATTTACCTGCAAATGCCATAATTTTATTCTTCTTTATGGCTGAGTAATATTCTATTGTGTATATATACCACAGTTTCTTTATTCAGTCATCTATTGAAGGGCATCTAGGTTGGTTCCATCATCTAGTTATTGTGAATTGAGATGCTATAAACATTGATGTAGTATGCTGATTTTAAGTCTTTGGGTACTGGCCAAGGAGTGGGATAGCTGGGTCAAATGTTGGATTCATTCCAGGTTTTCTGAGGAATTTCCATACTGCTTTCCAGAATGGCTCTACCAATTTGCAATCCCACCAGCAATGGGTGAGTGTGCCTTTTTCCCCGCATCCTGGCCAATACCTATTTGCTGCTTGTATTCTTGATAACAGCCATTCTAATTGGGATGAGATGAGAATTCATTCTTAATCTTAAAGATAATGAATGCTAAAGGTGCTGAAACACCAAGAACTATCACGAATGAGACTGATCCAGTAATTCTACTAAGACAGAATTAACCAGAACAAAGTAGGGGTTGGAGTTATTCTCTGCATCACAAGTGTAGCAGTTGAGGAAACACGGATCTCAGCCTTGAGGTCAAAGGACTCAGAGGTGCTGAAGTGATCAACTCCAATCTCTAAACTATTTCCTATCTCTAAGAGGATGACCCTCCAGTCAGGGGAGATACTGGAAGGTAGAACTCAACTCATACTAGGAAAAAAACCAATACTTTCCTCCTCATATTACAATTTCAATCCAACTATAGGACGAAAATACTAAAATGATAAAATTTCAGAGAATGGGTTATCAGCTATCATTTTGACACTCAGAATGGGCTAGAGGACACTCTAGCATCAAAGATCCCCTGATCCTCAGTAGTCAGAAGCAAAGGCTTAGTTTTCACTCACTGCACCTGTCCATTCAGGATTGTTAGGGAGATTCTACCTACCACACTTACGTAGGGTCCCAGGCAGATGGAGTAGCCTCCAGGCGCCATGCTAGCGAGAAACAGAACTCTGTGGCAGGGAACAGAGGTGAAGGAGGGGGTTAGGCAAGTGTGTGTGTCACAAACTAAATAAAATGCTCCACATAGTCCAACCCTAAAGTGACTTACACGACTTCCACTCTGCTACCCATTGGCTAGAACATCAGAGCCCTGCCCAATCATAAGGGAACTGGGATGTTCCACCCTACAAAGTGCTCAGTAGGAGAGAAGATGAGTGAACACCACAAGTGTCAGCATGAGCAGTGGTGGACCCTGAGTTCAGGCAAGGTATTCTGAGATACTCCTCATCCCTGCCCTAATCATTAGCATCGTCCTGCAGTCTCTTAGCGTAGTGAGCCCTCCAACATCAGAGGGTGCTAGCCAAGTTTAGAGGACTGCAGGTGAATGACAACACAGAGGCTGTCCCTGTAACTAGCACACTGAAGGAAACAAGAAGGAGGCCCACAGCTCTAAGTTTCTATATGTGTTCCTTGTCACACTGAAATAAACAGAATTAGACATTATTCAAGTAAGTTATATGGCCAAGCACTGAGGTGAATTTCACTTAACTAAAATACAAAGAAAACATAGGCTGATCATTATAGCTGCATCACAATAACTATCTCCCCAACAAGAGAGGATGATTAGAAAAATCACACATAAAGCAAGGCAAAGGATTTCCATTGGAAAAAAGCCCATATGCACAAATTTGCGATGCTAAATATTTCTTCATAAAAAGCAGAACATATCTGCCTCCCTGTTGAGCGACAGCACAGCAAATGGTGGGTCGAGGAAAGGCATTGCTATTCACCCAGGACCATTAGCAACAGCTGAAACATCTGGAAACATCTGAGGAAAGCACACATGTGCAATACAGGCTGATTTGTAAAATTTACATCTGGATTCAGCTTTCAGGTGGCAAAAGCTCTCCCCACTAGTCCTGTTTGAACCACATATTTCAGAGAGGTTATGATTATTACCACAGGTGGTAACATTATTTTAAGATAAGAGAATTTATATTAAAATATCCATTCCTTATCTAAGTGGGTTTGCACCTGAGGTGCACAGGAGGGCATGGTGAATGGGCGTGGACCAACACTGGCTTCACATAATCACACCATCACCTCTTCCCCTGCAGGGCTGGTGATGGAACACTGGCCTCGAGAGACCATGATTCTGTAATATAAAGTACCTCCAAGTTCTCAGGGAAATCCTTTATATTTGGTATTCTGCATTAAGTCAGATTTCCACCCACCACAGATTTCATTTTACTTTTTCTATTATCAAGTGTCATATAATATACTTTTTCTGGTTTCTATTGTTAAAATGTCCTTATATTATAGCTGATTAGAATATCCCAAGGGGAAGCAAGCATTATGGGATAACTACTGTCTTTCCTCCCCAACCTGGAGCCACTACGGGCTCCTATCAAACTCTAATTCCACGGCCAGCATTGTTCTTAGTCGAAGAATAAGAAAGCAGCCCCTGGTCATCTACAAAGAGGTCTACGCCTCAATTTAGACTTCCTGCAATTTCAGTTTGGGACCATCCAGAACATTGAAGCTGTACACTAGCTCGGCAACTAGAATTCTTTGTTTTCCTGTGCTTGATTTCTTTCTCTTTCCCTCCTCTCTCCTCCCCTCCCCTCTCCTTCCCTCCTGCCTTTCTTTCTTTTTAATTATATGGGTAAAACATGAACACACGCTTATGGTTAACAAAATCACATTAGTAATAAGTAATGTCTGGTGTGACCATATGGTGGCAGGATCTGGAACAATGGAGCTTCTTACACACCGCTGGTAGGAGCATAACCACATCAGTGTCGTGTCACTACCTCGTAGAGACGTACACACCCACACCCACAGAACCTCGGGAAATTTACACATGTGCCCAAGATGGCATGTTTACTCATGGAACAATTCTTTGCATTTGCAACACATTGGAAATCATCTACATGTTTGTCACCAGAAGAATCAAAAAATTTAGTCAGTACACCAAACTGAAAAACTTTAAACTAGATAAACATATCAATCTTGATAAATTACACACATACGATACCAAAGTGAAAAAGAGCAATATAATAATATTGTTAGAATATTATTCTAGGATAATATATTGTGTTTCATTTATGTGAAGGTAAAACATGAAAAATATTAAATGTCACTTTTGAATATACACTTCTTAATATGCTAAAAATTATTTAAAATGCACAGAATTAATAGACTCTCAACACCTAGCCCAGTAACCTCAGGCATTCTCCAGAGGTAGCTACTGCCATTAGTCCTTTTCTTCTCTTCCCCATGCCCTCTCTCATTCACATATACAACTTGCAGTGTTTGAACAAAGGTATCTCTTTCTTTGTCATATTATAACACACATCCTTTCATTTAACATGACATTTTGGCCATGTAAATGTGTCTTCCTCTCTAACAACTTATTTCCTGGAATTTGGCCCTTTTTTCCATAGGCAAAAGGGTCTAGTGATTACGAGCATAGTGACAAACTACCTGGCTTCCAATTCCAGAGATGATGCTTAACATTTATGTAGAGCAAGTTATAGAAGTTTTCTGGGCTTCTGGCTTCTCTTCTATAAAATGGTGACATCACCGTGCCTACCTCTTAGTCATGTTCCAGAACTAGACGGGAAAATTCATGTAAAGCATCCAAATGGCAGGTACATAGTGAGGTCCTGATCAACACTATTATTATAATAGCTATAGTCTATGCCTTACAGGGAAGGTCCCTTATTGTGGCATCTTTAAACATCAAATACAACTCATAGCCAATCCACAGAGAATCAAGCTCTTCCTTTCCCCACATCTGCTGACTGCTGTAGCCTTTGGAAACCAGTTGTCCTAAAAAACACTGCGGAGGCTGTGGCCAGGTACCCTTGCCCAGTCCCTGCATGCCATGTCCCTGTTCTGGACATTCTTTTCTTATAGGAGATTTTCTTCAACTCATTCCTAGCTGTCAATTCCTGCCAAGTTAATTTGGCAACTAGAGAAATACACTTGCATGTTTATATGTCACATTCTTTTTTTAAAATTAAGCTAGGGGGCATGGCCAACCTTCTTCCTTTTCCACATTCATTATAATAACATTTTATGTTGAGTTTCACATAGAAAATGTAACTTTTAGGCAGTTTATTTTTCTCATATTTCTCAGGATTTATTCCAAATTCATCACATCAACTACATGCATTTTAGACTTGTACTTATCAACTTAAAATATCATTTAGTTTCTTGCTTAATAGATAATTTGGGATTTGCTTAATTTTTTAGGATATAAGAAATACTCAGAACAAAAGCTTCGGAGTTGGTGAGGCCTGAATTCAAATCCTGGTTTGGCCGTTAGCTGGGCATGTATCCCTAGGTAAATGTAACTGATCACTACAGTTAGATAACAAATTACTTTGTATTTAGTGGTTTAACACAGCACCCATTCGTTAGCTCACAGGTCTGTAAGTCAGAAGTTTAAGCATGATGATGGGTTCTCTGCTCAGGGCTAAAACCAAGGTATATTAGAGCTCACTGCAGACTCCAACTGGAGTCTGGCTCGTATAGTGTTGGCAGAATTTGGTTTCTTGAATTTGTAAGAATAAGGTTCCTATTTTGTGCTGCTGTTAGTTGGTCCACTCTCAGAGTTTAAAGGCTGCCCACATTCCTGGCTGCCTGGCCCCCTCAATCTTCAAAGTCACATTATATCAAATTCCCTGTGTGCTTCAAATCTCTGACTAATTGTCTCTTACCTCTAGACCCAAATGAAAGAGCTCAGGAAATTGGGTCAAGTCAATGTGGACAATCTCCCTATTTTAAGGTCAGATGACTTAGGATCATAATTGTATCTGTGAACTCCCTTCATGCAGTATCTAACTTCATGTTTGATGAAATAAGTATGAGAAGGAGCATGTGCTCAAAGGAGCAGGAAACTTTGAGGGACATCTAAGAAATCTGCCACTCATGGTAAGTCACTTTGGCTTCATGAGGCTCAGTTATACGTGGAACTATGGTGGTTACTATGGAGAAAAGTCATTTGGATACAGTGAATATTAAGAACTCCCAAACACTAAATAGGCTCAGGATTAGGCTCTGCTTTCATCAATTCATTTCACGCTTTCAAGCCAGCATCCCCTTCTCCCTCCTGCCTTTGAGGAACGACTGGTCTACAAAAACTTCACGCAAGTATACAGTTTGGTGGGCTGGGGAGATAGCTCAGCTGGTAGAGTGCTTGCCTCACAAGCACAAGGCCCTGAGTTCAATCTCCAGTACTGCAAAAAAAAAAAATATACGGTTTGGTGAGTCTGGATGTATGCTTATCCACCACCACAGTCAAGGCAGTCAATTTGTCTACTGTTTCCAAAACTTCCTTTGTTTTCTTTTCTAACAAGATCTATCCTATTAACAAATGCGTGAGTACATTCTACCTTATTGTTAACCACAGTCACTTTTTGTATCACAGATATTTGGAACGTCATCATCTTGTATAACTAACTTTATAATCCACTGAACAACAACTTCCCTGACTCCTGCCCCAACTCCTGGAAACCACAATTCTATCACCAACTTGTACACCTTTAACTACTTAAGCTGTCTCCTATAAAAGGCATCATAAAGGGTTTGTCCTTTTATGATGAACTTATTTCACTTAGCATAATCTTTCCAGTTTTATCCACATTGTCACAAATAGTAGACTATCTGGTTCTTTTTCTTTTCTTTTTTTTTTTTTTTGGTCAAGACAGAACAATACTACATTGCAAGTATATGCTGCATTTTCTTTGTCCATTCACTGATTGATGGACATTTAGCTTATTTTCAGATTTAGGCTATTATGAATCATTATTCAATGAACATAAAAGTGCAAATAGCTCCTTCAAGACCCAGATTTCAATTATTTGAGATAGTTACCTGAAGGCAGTATAGCTGAATCATACAGTAATCCCTTTTTAATTTTCTGAAAAGCTCCATATTGTTTTCCATAGCATTTACATTCTTACCAACAGTGTGCAAGAGTTAATTTCTCTACAACCTCATCAACAAGGGTTGTTTTTTGTTGTTTTGGATGTCTTTGATTTGATAATAGCCATTCTAACAGGCATGAGGTGATATCTTATTGTGGTTTGGGTTTGCATTTCCCTACTTATTAGTGATGTTGAGCATCTTTTCATACACCCATTGGCCATTCACATATCTTTTTTGGTGAAATGTCTATTTAAGTCCTTCATCCATTTTTTTTTTTTAACTTCGGCTATTTGATTTTTTGCTTTTGAGTTGTGGGAGTACCTAAATAAAGTTTATTTAGTGGTTCCACAAAGTATATTGAAGTACTTATGTCATATATGACCAGCAAATATTTTCTCCCATTCCACAGATTGCTTATTCATTCTGTTCTTTCTTTTGCTCTACATAAGTTTTAGAATGATTTTTACTTTTATTGCTTAGGCTTTTCACATCATATCCAAGAAATCATTAGAATTTCTCTTCTCATGGATTCATATCTTATGTTAAAATCTTTAATCCATTTTGAATTAACTTTTGTGCATGGTGAATGACAGAATTTCATTCTTTTAGATGTGGTTATCAAGTTGTCCCAAAAACATTTAATGAAGAGACTGTCCTTTTCCTATTGTGTATTACTGGTACCCTTGTTTAAGATCAGCTAATCATATATGCCAAGTTTACTTAAGCACTCTTTATTCTGTTCCATTTATCTCTAGGTCTAATTTGATGTCAGTCTTACACTGTTTTGCTTACTGTAGTCATATATTTTGAAAATGAAACATGTTATGCTTCCAGATTTGCTACTATTCAAAATTGTTTTAGCTAGTTGGGATCTTTAGTGGTTCCACAAAGTTTTAGAATAATTTTTTTCTATATCTGTAAAATATATGGTTGATATCTTGATAGGGATTTTATGAATTTGTAGATTGCTTTGAATACTATGGAACTTTTGACAATATTAATTCTTCTAATCCATGAACATGGGATGCCTTTACAGGTATAGCACACAAAAAACATATTTTTGACTGTTTTAATTTCTTTCATCCTTGTTTCATACTAATTTTCAATATACAAACAAGTCTTCTTTGTCATGTTTATTATTAACCATTTATTTTTTTTGGTGCTACTATAAATGAGATTGCTTTCTTAATTTGCTTCTTGAATAATTTAATATTGATGCATAAAAACACACTGTTTTTGTTTGTATTAATTGTGTATCCCCAATTTTGTATCTTGGATTCATTTATGAGTTCTAACTACTTTTGGGGGAGCCTTTAGGGTTTTCTACATATTGTATCATCCCCAGTGGCCCTTTTGAAATGGAATTTGTACGAGCCTCTTTTGGAGACTGGTGCTGACTAGGCTTGCAATACAGTCACAAAGATAATTATTGCTTACATTGGACTCCTGAGTTCCCCCTAGTCCTGGCTCTGCCACTACCTCATAACTTTGAGCAAATCCTTTCTTTGCTGTAAACCCCAGTTTTTCATCAATAAAATGAGGTGTTTGTACCAGAAGAATTCTAAAACTTCTTTGAGTACCACTCTTCACTGATCCTGTGTATGTCAATTATGAATAGACATTTGAAAAGAATGAAGGAAGGGTGTTAGTTGAAAAATTAGTTGAAAATATTAGTTGAAAAGACTGAAACAGAGAAAACATATATAAAATAGTTGAAACAGGCTCTGGCACACACTGAGCACTCATAAATACCAGTTGTCCTCCTCATCAACAAAAACATTATTTTGTACTGTAAATGAGAAGCCCAAAAGTTTCCAGTAGTACCTACCACAAATCCAGTTGTCATTCAGGCCATGCAAAAACCATAGAGATTATAAGCACTCTGCAGGGCATTTCAGGAGAGCTGTTGTTCCATGGAAAGCTTCTAAGTCATTATCTATCTGTTATTTTAATACCCCAGGAAGAACTGTTAAAGCTCTAGTTCTGGAACTGACAATGTCAGAATATAGAAGCTTCCTGTCTCTTAACACCAACTTGATAGTAGGATGTGCACTGCCTAATGCAAGATGAAGCCCTTTTAACATCTACATTTGCTCTTTGTTGCCTAGTTATTCTGCTTCCTTTATCTAATTTTACCTGTTATTTGTTTTAAAGCTTTTCACTCCATCTTACCCAAACTTTGGTAAAGACAAGTAGTATTACTGCATCTTGTAACAGCCTATAAAGCTTTTTTTTTTTTTTTTTTTTTTTTTTTTTTTTTTTTTTTTTGCCTGTTAAGCTAACACTCTTCCTTCATTCTTTTCAAATGTCAATCCATAATTGACATCAGTGAAGGGTCAGTGGAGAGTGGTACTCAAAGAAGCTTTGGACTTCTTCTGGTACAAACACCTCATTTCATTGATGAAAAACTGAGATTTACAGCAAAGAAAGGATTTGCTTAAATCCACAAGGTAGTAGCAGAGCCAGGACTACATGGACATCAGGAGTCCATTCACCCAGTGCCATGATCTTTCCAATTACATGACTCCACTAGGCATCTGGTTCTTATTCCCTACAGCTCTGTTTAATAACTGACTTCTTTTAATTTCTATGTGTGTGTGTTTACAAATAAAATCCCAAACAAGTAATTATAAAGTAAAAATAGCTCATCATAGTTTAAAGGTACTTTTAAGCAATCAGAGATTCTGTGATGATTCAGTGGCCATGTTGTTCTGAACAGACAATTATTTTTCCAGTAGTCATTTTCTCCTTTTTCCTAGACAACAGAACCCCAGTTGGGAGAAACCAATATGTCCAGCTCCATGAAACTACTTTCCTTCCAACATGTCCTACCACAAGTGACAAGATACAGCTTCGGCCCGCGAGTTATATAAGTTTGGGCCAGTGACTTATGAGGGTTTAGGAAAATCCTTTGCTCTCCTGAGTAAAAGAATAGATATTACTGGCAAAATCCTTTTTCTTTCCTTCCCCTTGAACTTGGATTTGATATTTAGAGTGACAGCAGCCATGGTGAAGTCATCCATAAGAGACAACAAAATGGAAAGCTAGAAGTCGCAAGGACCCACAACATCGCTGGGCCTCTCCACCAGCACTGAACTATTTGTATGTCTTATTCAGGATAAAACCAATAATTCAGAAAGCAATATGTTATAGTGTCTCAAGTCACTGCTTGAGACAGACCTGGATTTGAGTCCTGGACAGCTGTTTGATATTGAGAAAGTTGCCTAACTTTTCAGAGTATCAGTTTTCCCAACTCACAGAATTTAAAGATTAAATAAAATTATATGTATAAAGTGTTTATAGAGGCACAAGGCACATTACAAAACTTCCTGGTTAAATTCAGGAACATATCTCTGAAATCGTTTTATTATTATCCAATGTGTAACCAGGGATGTGTGCAGAATCTATAATTGGTCAGGAAATGACATGCAATTTTATATCTAGATTGGTCTAGGAAGGCACAAATTACCAAAACAAGATTAATGAATATTCATTACATTGCCTTAGAAATATAGAATACTAAGGCTAGAAAGATTGCTTAATGTTCATCCAACAAATATTTACCGAGTACCAAGTATAGGGTTCAAAACCATGATGGTCATTGCAGATGGCTGAGGATACAAGTGAAATAAGATTCCTGTGCTTATAATGTTTATCTCCTAGTGGGAGCATTCCTAAAGTGCAACTAATATGATCATCTGATTTTATAGTTGAGAAAACTAAAGTCCAGAGAGGTTAAAAGACTTGCAGACACACTTACATAGCAGTTAGTAGCAGATGCTGAAGTCAAGTTCAGGCCTCCTGACTCCTACTATGCTGGTCTTTTGTCTTTATTCTGAAATTCTTCATTTAAACTGCTATGAACCACAAGATATTCTTTACTGTCTACCTTGATAACTGAGAAACTAAATGTCATCCCTGTGTTTCCTTCATTTTCTGACACCCTCCTCCATCTCACTATGCTCCAGAAAGTGTGCTCATGGTTTAATTTCCTCAAACTGGTCAAACTTGTTCTTGGCTCAGGATTTTACACTAGCTAGCCCCTCTGTCTTGTTGCTTTTCCTCTCTAGTTTTATTTGGATGACATTCTTTCATTGTTTAGGTCTCACTTTAAATGGTACTTTTACTGTTTTTCCCTAAAAGACAGCATTCCCTATCCTACTATTTCCTTTTTAGCTCATTTAATTGACTGATACTATTATACTAATTTTTTTTTCTATTCTTACAGGTTTGTTGCTGTTCTGCATGAGGGTACAAACTTTTCTACCGTGCTCAATGCTACTTTCCTGAGGCCAAAGCAATGTTTGGAACCAGAGTTGAAACCTAATAAATATTGATCAAATAAATGTTGAGGGATGCTGTTAGCTCTAGAAGAGGCAATCTTTGATGAATATTTGTGAGCTATGACAATAATTCATATTGAATGAATGAATAAATGAATGAATCTTGAAGCCATTTCATACTTAGTGTCATAAGATGTAAGGTGAAGAAAGAATCTTGGAAAAAAGCTACTTTAAAACCCTTTGATATGAAACAGGAAGAAAGTTAAAGACCCCAGACATGCATGGAGATCCTGTTGACTGAATTCAATGGTTATGTATGAGATGTCAGGTTAGGTGAATCTATCACAGGTTACCTCTCTAAAAGACCATATATGGGGCTGGAGTTGTAGCTCAGTGGTAGAGCGCTTGCCTGGCATGTGTGAGGCAGTGGGTTCCATTCTTAGTACCGCATATAAATAAATAAAATAAAGGTCCATTGACTAAAAAGTGTGTGTGTGTTTGTGTGTTTGTGTGTGTGTGTGTGTGTGTGTGTGTGCATTTTTAAAAAATGAAATAAATAAAGGTCCATCAACAACTAAAAAAATTTTTAAAGATAAATAAAAGACCAGATGAATGTTGGATGAGGAGCAAAATTGGTTGAGTATAATAAGCCCCTACCTCTCTCACCTTTCATTTCTTTCTGCCTCCTTTCTTCCTAAACTTCCTGCTATGGATTTCTGAAATTCCATCACAGATTCTCCCCTTTATTTATTTATTTATTTTTTCCTGTCAGGGACTGCACACTGGTGGCCCTTGACAGCCTAGAGGTTCTGAAAGATTCCCTGGGTGGGCACCTTGGGTAAGGAAGGCACTTTCCACCTGCCCTGGACCCTACTCCTCCCTACTGTGTCACACCTGGCTGCTCGAGAAACTTTTCTATCACCTCACTGGTCCCTGGATGCTGTCTTTGTGGTAGGGTTAAAGTGTAATATCTCCAGCTGTTACAAGCAGACCACACTTGACCACAAGTGGATAACCCAGAGCTAATTTTGTAGCATTAGAGGAAGTAACTATAAGTATAGTTGAACATACTTATAGTTGCATAGGAAATCAGACTAAGGAATTTAAAATAGTCTAGTCTCACTATTTTCATTTGAAAATGAGGAAACTGAGGCTTAGAAATGATAGGTAACATGCTTAAGGGCACAACACGTTAGTGGCAGATCTGGGGACTGGAACTCAGACTTGGTTGTATAACACCAAAGTTGTTTGGTGCAAAGCAGGGATGCATTGAGGTTTGAGGGTGGAAGGAAACTGGGATGGTGGGTGGCAGGATCTCAGAACATCACAAAGATTCTGCCTGGGCTGAGCCCACATTTCTCAGGCGTTTCGTTCCAGCAGAACTCTGAAAGGTGGGAAGCTTGCTCCTCCTGCATAATGATACATTTGTGTCCTCATCCTCCTTCACTAATTTGTATCTGTATCTTTTCTGTCACTTTACATAAGTAATTACTGTTTATTCTTCCCAAGCAGGTTGTGTGGGGATCCAGACAGTGGGAGAGAATGATGTTCCTTTAAGGAAGCCTTAAAGAAACCAGACAGTCCAGAACAAAGGGAAACTCAGGCTACAGAACTGTCTTCTCTTTTGTTGTTAGGGCCCCACATCATCCTTCCACCTTGGCTCCATCGAAAGTCAGGTCCAGAAGTGAGAGTCAGGAACCTGCGTCCAACACCTCTCTACAGAGATCAAAGCTGAGTCCTGCCCTCCCCCAGGCTTCCTCTCATGAACAAGCTTACCTCGCCCAGGGGCTGACCACGCTCACATTTTTCCCTTCCCAACATTTCTGACTGGATTTAGGGACCTTTGACATAATTTCAACCCTTTAGGGAAACTCCATGAACAAGTGGAAGAAGTAAAATCACCAAGACTCAGAAGACTTGAATCTAGTCCTGCTTTTGCCACAACCAGGTAAACCTCCCTCCCAAGCATCAGTCAAATCTGTGATTACAGGACCCACAGACTTTTAAAACCATTTGTCTGATTTAATCTCTGCAACATTTGGCATTGTTGATAAAGCTCTTCTTTAGAATAATTTCTAATTAGGAAACATTTCAATAGGTACAGAAAATAATATATTATGTTGAACAAACAAGGATGAAATAACCATACGACCATTCGTGAGCAACGTTGACCAAGAAAAATCTCAGATGGCTGAATGTTGAACTCTGCAAGAGGCTTGGGCTTTGGGGATGAGCGAGAACTAAGCCTGGCTAATGCTTCCACTCCAGGTTGGGGATGTAGCTCTGTGGAGGTGCCTGGCATGCAAGAAGTCCTGGGTTTAGTCCCAGCACCACAGGGAATAAGAAAAGCCTCCATTCCTCCCTCTCCCTCTCCCAGTACTCAGAGCTGCACTAAAAGTCAGTATATATCATTCACAGCTTTGTTTTAGTCTTTGCAGTACATATGTGTGTAGACATGAACAAAATATACTATTTTTTATTTTATTGCACATTTCATGTATTATTGTGTTTATGTGAATAATGGCATAATGCTGATAGTACCCTTTTGAAAGCTGCCTTTTAATTCATTGTCCTTCCTTCAAGATTATCTGTAGTACAAACAGACAGAATTCATCAATCTTAATTGGCACTCCACCACATGAATAAAAAACATTCTATTTGTCCTTTCTCTTGGGAACAAAACATAATTTGTTTCTAACATTTTGCTATTATAAGCAAGCTACCACAAACAGCCTCAAGAACAAGTTCAAGAGTTTTTCTATGGCAGAAATCTAGAAGGAGGATTTCTAAGTTATTGGGTATGTGTTCCTTCATTCTACTGTTCTACAAAAGTTTTAGCAAAGTACTCTGTAAAATATTGGCCAATATGCTCTTTAAAATAATTGCATATTTAACCCTCTCATGAAGAACAGTTCCTGTCTCCTCACACCCTGTCATCACAAAGTGTCAGCACAAAGTGATCTTCAATTTATTAGTTTTCATCAATGGCATTTCACTGGATGATAGTTGGCGTTGCCCTAGTTTCTTGTGAGAGACTGGAGTTTTCATTTGCTTATTGGTGATGCAGATTTCTTCCTCTAAGACTTATCTTGTTTCTCATTTCATTGGACTGTTTGTTTATTCATCCACTTATTGTTTTGTAGGGAATCTTTTATGTCCTATGTATCAACATTTTGTCAGTTACATGGTTTACAATTTCTGCAGTTTGGTTTTTGTTTTGCATTTTGTTTATAGTGCATATCATATAGAAGTTCTAATTTATTTTTTATTTCCCCCCAGTTTTGTGGAGGCATAATTTACAAATAAAAATTATATATATACATATATATACATAAACATGTATGTATATATATGTGGTTTACAATGTGATATTTTGATATATACATGATCTATACTCAGAAACAATTGAATCTAACTTCTCAGTCACCTCACATACTTATTTTTTGTGGTGAGAACAATTAAAATCTATTCTTAATACTAACCATAGTCACCATGCCATACAACAGACCTCCACTACAACTTACTCATTCTGTCAACTGATACATCATATCCTCTGACCAGGATCTTGCCAGTCCTCACAACTCCCTACCCCCTGGAAACCATTTTGTTCTCTGCATCCATGAGTTTAACTTTCAGAAGATTTTATTTTAATGTCACCAAATATCAATCCAATCATTGGATTATGATTTTTGCATTGCATTACAGATGTTTTGTAATACCCCTCTAAACTAAAATACTATGTGTGAGACCCTGGGTTTAATCCCCAGCACCACAAAAATAAACAAAGAAAATAAAATATTGCTTCACCCCTCTAGGATTTTAGCTGTACCTTGTTTTTATTCTCCCCATTTTTTTATTTTTATTTTTTATTCTTCCAAAAGATTTTAATTTTATTTTATTTCTATAGAACAGAGGACAAACACATGCTTAGCATTATTCTCATATTTTTCAAGTTCTTTGCCTAATATTGCCTCTTGCATTGTATGTCTTCTATCTAGTTCAATGTTCTTCTTCCTAAATTTCTAAAGACTTAAATGAGAGGTTACTATGCAAATGCTCAGTCTTATCTGAAGATATCTTTGTTTAAACACTGATATTAAAATATTTCTGGTGCCTAAGTTAATGATCATACCCTCTCAGTTTGGGGAAGATAATGAGTCTGCATCTTCTAGTCTCGTTGTTGTTGGAAGCCTGTGTTGCTCTGCTGATTCTTCCCTCTGATGACATTTTACCCTCTGTGTCTTTGATGTGGTACAGCTTCCATATAGTGTTTTATATATGGATTTGCTTTTATGTATTCTACTTAGGAAATATTTATGATTCCGAAACATCAGTTTTATATCCATCAATTCTGGTGAATTCAGCCATCCCTTTTTGGAATGTTGCTTCTTCTTCATTCATCCCGTGTGTGTGTGTGTGTGTGTGTGTGTGTGTGTGTGTGTGTGTGTGTAATACTAATGGACATAGATGTGTTTTCCTTTTCCCTTATGCTTTTCAAACTTTCAGATATTCTCTCTTGCTCTGCTATGATGGTTAATTTCATACCTTTGGTCTTTCAGTGCATAAATTATTCTACTATAGTTTAACTCATGTTTAATCTTTCTTAGACGAGTTTAATTTCGGTTCATGTATTTTCTTCTTAAATGACTTAGTAAGCGGTGTGGGTTAGTTTTCAACACACTTTCAATGTCACATGACTGTCTTATGCTTTCAGTTAACTCTTTTAACTCTATGTTAATTTTAAACATTTTGTAGTCTCTATCAACTTGGTCTACCATCTGAAGTTCTTGTTATAATCCTGCTGATTTGGGGGTCTGCTGACTCCCACTGAAAGCAGATTTCCCCTCACATATCTTAAAATTTTTTGTTGTAAATTCACCTTCAGTGGTATTTGGTGAGGATTCTGATCAACGTGGGTTCAGCCTGTGTCCCTGCACAGGAGTTCTGAATATTCTTCAATCAGGTTCTAATTATGTATTTTTCTTGGCTTGGGCATTTCCAGACCATGAGAGTAGCATAAATTTGAATCCTCCATTTACATTACCAAACAAGAATTTTCATCATACATTCTCAAATCACTCCTCTTTTTTTTTTTTTTTTTTTTATTTTACTCTGTTCAGCTGATCCAGAAAGGCATGTGGCACAATCCACAGCATTACACATTTCCTTACTGCCTGGTGAAAACAAGCTCTTCACTCTCACAACTGAAATAAATCTTCCAGTTACTGCCTCTGCCACCAGCCCTGCCCGCCTCTAATGCATTAACTACACTGCAGCCAGAAATATTTTTATAAAACTCAAATCTAATTGGCCAGTCTACTGCTTAAAGACCTACACTGCCCCTCCACGGACTTCAAGATAAAGCTCACAATTCTAAGATAAACCTCAGTGTCACTGGTAATCTGATCTGGTTTTAGCCTTTATCTCAGTGCCTCCAAATGACCAATACCTCAACCATACTGAATTTTCAACATGCTTGAATTCTGAAATACTTTTAACATGCTAGAAAAAAATCAATGAACTGATCCATAAAATCCAGGGCAGGCTGCTCAGCATGAATTACCATTACATCTTCCCTGGTGGTTAAATTATTGTTCTTCATTATGCTGAGTAGTGGAGACATATTAAATTGCAGTCAACAGCAATGTTCTATTTTTTAAGTGTTAGTGGAATTATTTTTATATTTCAGTCACAGTATAAAATTTATACCTAAGAATAATATGTTATTATATGTCTTTTAAATATGCTGTCAATGACAAATATAATAATAGAATTCTCATAGACAGATCAATACTTGTCTTAAGACAACTGAGTTCTTAAGGGAGAACTAGGTTTTTAGATATTATGCTTAGAAATCATATGAATAAGAGGTTGGAATCAAAAGGTCTTTTTCAGTTTAGAATTCTGGAATTCTGTGTTCTGGGCATGCATTTTAGTGTGGTGGGAGAGGTGTATGTTTGTGAAGCTACTTAGCAAATCAAACAGTAAGCACAATTCACTGGGAAAGCAATGCAATCATAGAAAATGAGGGCTGAAAGAAACATTTTAATGTGGCTTGATAGTTTTTGAAATCTGTTACTAGCCAAGAAACTATTTTTTCACAGAAAATATCTATTTATAATTTTATATCTCAGTGGTAGAGGTAATCTACACTGAGTTATGCCCCCAGCCTATTTTATTTTTTGAATTTGCATTAGGGTCTCACTAAGTTTCCCAGCCTGGCCTCAAATTTGTGATTCTCCTTTCTCAGCCTCCCAACCAGCTGGGATTCAAGGTGTGTACCACTGTGCCCTGCTCAAAGAAAAATTTTGAAATCTAACATGTGAGAAAGATAAATATAAGTTTTCTCTGGCTTCACTTAGGATGTAGGTCACTGCAGTCCAAGCCACATGCAATCCTACCCCCCACCACCTGCAGCAATGTGGAGGCTACACAAAGACAATTCTAAACATCTCTTATCTACTCAACCCAGGCACTGTGCAAATGAAAGACTAGAAGTCCAGGAAGGTAATGACATATTCAATGTTGCACAATTGGTCAAGGATAAAGCTGACCCCAAACCTGAACTTGTAAATTTCCATGAAGTACTATGGATATGATACTTTAAAAAAAAATACAGTAATTTTAATCTAATCTCAAAAACCCAATACAGACTTCTACATTTAATGTTCCATAAATGGACTGATGTCATAAAACAATGAGTTTTCTCATGTATTTATGCTATAGGCTCATATAAGAAATATTTGCTGGGCTGGGGTGGTAGTTCAGTGGTAGAGTGTTTGCCTAGCATGTCTGAATCATTGGGTTTGATTCTCAGCACATATAAATAAGTAAAATAAAGGTTCATCAAAACAAAATTTTATTTAGTACTTGCTGCTTATAGAAAATTTTGAAAATAAAGACAAGTAAACACTAGAAGAAATCCTCAGAAATCCTGCATAACATAAATAACCAATGTTAGATTTTTCTTCCATATGAACATCACTTCTTTTAACCAACTGTGATCATACAGGGGGTATCAGCATTTCTAGTTACAAACAGCAAAATGCTCTTTAGCTAATTTAGGTAGAGAACACATTTGTTAAAGGACTTTTGGCAGCTCGAGAATCTCTAGCAAGGCCAGAGAGTCAAAGTTGTAATCTACCTAAGAAGAACACTCCAGTCACATTATAGGACTGCTTCAGGGAAAAATCCACTGCCACCCCCACTGAGGACAGATGCCACAGCTCATGGTAGATACCAGAGCTAGAGACACCTCTACTTCCCCCAAAGTCAGATCCCCTACTGACTCCCAAAACAAGAAAAAGAATTTCCCAAGCTATTTGAGTCACCCATTCCCAACTTCCAAACATGAGCCTCCTAAGTAGGACCCAGCTGGTTGTGTCTCTGGGCCGTACTCTACTCAGGAGGAACAAAAAATACCCTAACCCTGAAGAGGATGTCCACAGGTCTCACAGAGCAAGGGCATAATATTTGTAAGAGAAGAGCTCTTCATGTATTTTTGTTGCTTTAAGGTATACGGACATAATGATGACCTGACATATTGATACATTGACCATCATACATGACCCATATTGGTAAAAACAATTTAGATCAATTACAAATGTAATGGACAACTCAATATGTCCTTTTCTATTTCTTTATGAGAGATGTGAAAGGTAATTTTTAGGTTTTCAATTACATTTTCTCATTCCACGCCCAAACATTCTCAAAAAAATAAAATAAAAAAAAAAGTTGAAAATCTTTTCCAAATTAAATGATTAATTTTTTTTAAATGATGCAACTCATTTATAGGGATGACAAGCCATAAAACTGTGGGCTGCATAAGAAGTTAGAGTAGTCACACACTTATTTACTCCCATGACTAATAATCATTGCAACATCATGTTTTTATCTCTCCAAGTTAGTTAAAAATATAATACAGAATATCAGTTGCTTCAGACACCAATCAGCAGCCCACAGACTTCCGATCAAAGTCTGTGGCTGCAAATCAATCTCAGCATATGGCATTTGTGCTTCTATTACAACTCGGAGCAGCAGCTGAGGACATAATAATTAAGCAAGTGCTGATGAGCTTTTTAACATTCCAAGAATATATGGATTATGAACAAGCATAACCTGTGTAAAAATGTGCTTGTTAAAGCCTTAGGCTGTGATAATAATGACATATTACTAGCCTCTGAATGGATCATGGGAATCAATCTCTCTACATATATTTTAATCAAAATAGTATAATTACCATTAACTCACTAACAAGTAATCTTGATTCATCTTAAAGGAAACCAAAATTTGGTCACTCTGAATTTCAACTTTCAATTAATTCCTCATGTATACAGTTTCTACCTAAGCATTCAAAGTCCTATATTGAGTAAGTGAAAGCCATTTTTCTATTTATTATCCCCCATTCCTCTTGTCTCTAGCCCACCGTTTCTCAACTTTGGCATTATTGAAATCTAGGGCAGAATTTATTATTATTACTATCATTGTTGATTGATCCATGCATTATAAGATATTTCATAACATCTCTAGGCTCTAATCATTACATGCCAGTAATCACCATCTCCCTTCAATGACACACCAAAAAATGTCTCTAGACATTACTAATTATTCCCTGGTGGCAGTAGCAGTGATGCAGGAGGGGGATGTTATTAGAGAACCATTGCTCTATCCAAACTGAACTACCACTGTTCCCTATATAAATTCTGGTTTTTCCTAACTCCATGTCCATAATTTATTGGTGTAGCAAATATTTGTTGAGCATTCTTCACTCTGTGGAAGTCACTCTGCCAGGGGCTAGAATTTCAGCAGTGTACAAGATGGACATGGTACTTGACTTTCTGGAACTAATGGTCTTGCGGAGTAAGTCAAATAAAGAATAATAAGCCAAAAATATGAAGAGATGAGTAAGCAGGCCATGAAGAGGTTAAGTTGAAATGGTCTGAGGACAAGTAACTCTACTCACTCAATGTCCTTTCCAGAATGCAATATGTGTCAGTTGAACCCACTCCATCATGCCCAGCTCAGATACTGCCTTTGTTCAGTGTTCTACAATAGGAGATGTGGATGCAGTCACCCATCTTCCGAATCCCACAACACTGAACATCCACAGCAGATGTCCCCTGTGGTACTTGATACGCTTTATACTGTTTATTTACTGTTCTGTTTTTCCATACCTGTCTCTGATTATATGAGCTTCTTAAGAACCCATGTCAGATTCATTTCTGATTCATCCACAAGTGTGGTTTCGCGCCCCAAAAGAATTATGAAATGTACATCCAACCAAAGCTCCAATCAAACTCTTCCCCGAAGAGCCACTGAAGGTAATTCAAATGTAACATCAATCATGTCATACACCACCTTAAAACCCACCTTAAAACATCATTCCATCATTATTAGAATTAAGAGCAAAGCCCTGAATGTAGTTACCAAAAGTTCCTAATGTCTGTATCATACCTGTTTGGCCTCATCCTTGGGAGTACATCTTTCAACTATCACTTTCCAAAGTAGCCTTACTTGGCTTTCCATCCCATATGTGGTCCTTCTGAAACCTACTGTAAATCCTTTCTTCTTCTGTTTCCTAACTCATTTGATCTAACTTGTATTATTGCTGTTCCTATGGTTGATTGTGGCTTATCTCCTCTACTACATCATAAGCTCAATGAGAACAAGGGCATCCTGCACCTATGACAGTGTCTGACATTTAGAAGGTGTTCCACAAGGGATTTTAACAAGTTGATGAGCAAATAGATTGCTAAAAGGAGTCAAAATTAGGATGAAGATGTCTGTAAATAAACATTCAACATTCTGAACACATTTATAACAAAAGAGACAAAGTACCTTAATTCCACTATGTTGGAGGCATAGAAGGAGCAATATAAGGATTTAATAGCAGATAGAATATGAATGAAGAGAGCATAAAAAACAGGAAGATAAATAAGTAGAAAAAATACTGACTGAATCATAAGGTTAGCAGATAAATGGGACACACTGAAAAAGTCTAAAGTATATTCAATTAATATTTCAGAAAGGTGGAGTGAAGAAAGGATTAAAGAATTCTTTTAAAAATAAAATTATAAAATTGCTGAAATATATCACAAATTTAAGAAATACTATGAATTCAACCAAGATCAATATGAAGTTAAAAGTACACCTAGACATAAAACAAAAAATAAAAACTTCCTACAACTCATATACAAGTAGGAAATTTTAAAAGCAACGTTGGGGAAGAGTTAGAAAAACAAATATTCTTTCAAAGGAGCAACAAGACTTCCATCTGTCTTCTCAACAGTAAGTATGGGATTCAAAAGACAGTGGAATAAAATCTTTACAGTGCTAAAAAAAAGCCAACTGTGAACCTAGAAATTTTATATTTATTGAAAATATCCTTCAAAACTGAAAGAAAAAAGAAAGCATTTCAAGGCAGATAAAAACAGAATTTGCCATCAGCAGACCTGGACTAAAGATGATGTTAAAGTGAATTCTCAGAGAAAATGAACTCTGAGAAAAATATAGAAAATGCAGAAAACATGAAGAAGGTAGACTATAGACAGAGCCTCTAACAATCAATAAGGAAAAGGCAGTCAACTCAAAGCAAGACAAAAGAGGAGTAGATAGACAAAAATATATAGACAAAAGAATTGGACATAAGTTTCTTTTAAAAAAGAATATCAATACCAGCGCTGGTAAAGATGCAGAGCATTAGAATTCTTAGGTATTGTTAATGGAAAACTGACTGAATATTCTGAAGTTGAATATACACAGTCTTAAACTAAGCAATTCCACTCTTAACCAGGCACCTGTATGCACCAAAACAAAAACTTTGCACAACACTAATTGTAATAGTGTAAAAATTTAAACAACTCAAAGGTATATTATAAAATAAATTTTAAAATCAGGGTGTATTCATACAATGGAATACTTAGCCATGAGAATGGAACATATAAACTTCCACCAAGAAGCATGCAAAATCTTGGATTCCATTGAATCAACACAACTCAATTCTATGCATCCTATGGTATACTGGGACTTGTACTATTCTTAGTGAAGGAAGAATAGATAATAAGTAAGGTACAGTGATTGCTCTCTTTGTCTCAAAATATGGCAGGTGAGAAAGTTCAGCTTATAAATTGTTTGAATATAATGGAGATTTTTTTAAGGTTATTGAAAGTACAAACTGAAAGAGGAAAATGTATTAAATTGGCATTGCAGAGACTGAAGGAAAAGGGAAATGAAGACTAGACAACTTTGCAAATGGTTTTCAAATGTAAGGACTTTGAAAAGAAGTAACTAGAGCTATCCCACTCCTCGGTTTATGCCCAAAGGACTTAAAATCAGCATACTACAGTGACACAGCCACATTGATATTTATAGCAGCTCGATTCACAATAGGCAAACTATGGAAACAACCTAGATGCCCTTCAACAGATGAATGGATTTTAAAAATGTGGTATATATACACCATGGAATATTACTCAGCCTTTAAAAAGTATGAAATTGAGCTGCTATGAACATCGATGTGGCTGCATCACTGTAGTATGCTTATTTTAAGTCCTTTGGGTATAAATGGAGGAGTGGGATAGATGGGTCAAATGGTGGGTCCATATCAAGCTTTCTGAGATATCTGCATACTGCTTTCCAGAGTGGCTGCACCAATTTGCAACTCCACCAAAAAGTATGAGTTGTACCATTTTCCCCACATCCACGCCAACACTTATTATTGCTTGTGTTCTTGATAATAGCCATTCTACTTGGAGTTAGATGAAATCTTAGGATGGTTTTAATTTGCATTTCTCTAATTACTAGGGATGATGAGCACTTTTTCATATATTTGCTAATCACCTATATATCTTCTTCTGTGAAGTGTCTGCCCATTTCCTTAGCCCATTTATTGATTGGATTTTTTTGTATTTTGGGTGTAAAGATTTTTAAGTTCTTTATAAACTTTGGAGATGAGTGCTCTGTCTGAACTGTGTGTGGAAAAAATTTTCTCCCACTCTGTAGTCTCTCTTTTCACATTATTGATTGTTTCCTGCACTGAGAAAAAACTTTTTAGTTTGAATCTATCCCATTTATTGATTCTTGCTTTTATTTCATAGCAGCTCAATTCACAATAGCTAGATTGTGGAACCAACCTAGATGCCCTTCAATTGACAAATGGATAAAGAAAACTGTGGTATATATACACAATGGAATATTACTCAGCCATAAAGAAGAATAAAATTATGGCATTTGATGGTAAATGGATGAAGCTGGAAAATATCATGCTAAGTGAAATAAGCCAAGCCCCAAAATCCAAAGGCTGAATGTTTTCTCTGATAAGTGCATGACAATATATAACGAGGGGGGGTGTTGGGGGGAAGAGAAAAATGAACTTGGAAGGTGTAGAGGAAAATGGGGTGGGAGGGGGTGGGGGAAGGAAACATAGTAGAATGAGATAGACAGTGTTACCCTATGTGTATGTATGATTACATGAATGGTGTGAATCTACATTGTGTACAACCATAGAAATGAAAAGTTGTACCCCATTTGTGTACAATGAATCAAAATGCAGTCTGTAAAAATAAAAAAGATTTTAATTTAAAAAAGTATGAAATTATGGTATTTGCAAATAAATAGATGTAGCTGGAGAATATCATGCTAAGTGATATAAGTCAATTCCAAAGAGCCAAAGACCGAAAGTTTTCTCTGGTATGCAGACGCTAATTCACAATAAGGGGAGTAGATAGGGAAAAGTAGAGGTACTTTGGATTAGGCAGAGGGAGGAAGAGAGGGGAGGGAGTATGGGGGTAAAAAGGGTAATAGAATGAATGGGCCATTACAACCTGATGTGCATATGTGACTCCACAACTGGTGTGATTCTACATCATGTACAACCAGAAGGATGAGAAGTTTTACTCCATTTATGTATGATGTGTCAAAATGCATTTTACTGTCATGTCTAACTAATTAGAACAAATTTTGTAAAAGGAAAAAAAAAGGATAATGTCATATATAAAAGCTAGAGAGATAAAGGAAAAGAAAAGTGTGCGGGGGCTCTCATGAAAATCTAAGGGAGATCAATAGAGTAGAGAAAAGGGACCAGGAGGAGGTAGGAGGAAGGGAAAGGGGAAATACTGGGAAATATTGGCCAAGTTATTTTGTTTTCTAATGTGTGACTATGTAACAATGAGTCCCATCATTATGTATAATTGTAATGCACCAATAAAAATATGGGGGACAAAGAGAGCCAAGTGCACTTATGTTCTTAACACTGTGCCTAGGCATATAAAAATTACTTCTTTTCCATATTCTCAGAATAAACACAAAACAGTTCAGGGAAAACACAGTGTTCACAGGTTGTAGCAGAGAACATGAGATGATTTCAAGCTTCATGCTGACCTGCCTTGTGTATTCTCTGACACTGGAAGCAATAATGAGAACTCTGAAGGGGCCATGGATACATTAAAGATTGTTGAAGGAATTCAATTAGTCATTTTGGGTGGTCTTTGTTACCCTTATATCCCTCCCCACAATCTCTTCTCTGTTCTCATCATCTCTGATGAACCTCTCCACTCCTGGCAGTCCAAGAGGCCTGGGGTGCACCGCTTGCCTCCAAGGATGAAGCATGTGACACCGGCCAGGCCAATCAGAGAATCAAATTCCTCTGACCACAATGATTGGTTCATTACTGTGCACATGATCCAAGTTGGTCCAGTGATAAGAATAAGGAACTCTTTGTAGGAATAATCAGAGGAGATTCTTTGTTCTATCCTTCCTCCTGGCTCTGAATAGTTAGAAACTGACACATAATTAAAGTCCCACAGACTAAGTTCCACCTTATTCACTGTCTAGCATCCTTAGTTAAGTCAATGTAGAAATATATTCAGAAACCATGGAAGTTATTTATTTCCACTTTCAAAGTTAACTTGGTGAAATCAAATTCTGTCACATTCCCCAGAGGATGGCAATCAGAATACTAGAGGGTGACAGCTTAGATGAGGAATGTTCCAGAAGCTTTTACCCTTACTTGGACCAACTGCAATTAGAAACTTATACAGAGTGAACCATACCAAACATCTGTAGTCCATCCAAAAATATGTCTTGTCTGAATAAAAAGCACATTAAGAGGAAACTAAGGAGCCAAGTGTGGTAGTACATGCCTGTAATCCCAGAAGCTTGGGAGGCTGAGACAGGAGGATTGCAAGTTTGAGGTCAGCCTCAGCAACTTAGTGAGGTCCTAAGCAACTTAGTGAAAACATGTCTCAAAATAAAAAATAAAAGGGATTGGGGATGTAGCTCAGTGGTAAAGTGCCCCTGGGTTCAATTTCCAATAGCAAAAAAAGAAAGAAAAATAAAATAATGCTATTTTGAAGGCAAAAATGAAATTCTGACTTACCTTCACACTCATTCATTGAAAAAAATATATGTATATGTATACATATATGTTATATATATAATATTGATCATATACTGTTCTAAGAAATTGGGTAAAGTAACAGAGTGCCTGTCTTCATAGATCTTAAAGTCTTGCAGGGCAAACAAGTAATCAGCAATTATTGTATAATATCATAAGTTCTAAAATAGCAGGGTGTGTAAAATATTATGAGTACATGTTGGAGGGGCAGCTAATTCAGGCTTGTGTAGTCCACAGAAACTTCCTGAAGAATGCGACCTCTAACCTGAGACTTGGAGAATATGACATAACTAGCCAGGCGAAGAGACAAGGAAGGAATGCTCTCAATAGCAAGAGAATGCATTTATGAAAAAGAAATAAGAAATACAGTAGGAATGGAAGGTAGGCAGAAAAAGTAGAAAGAGGTAAGATTTTTTAAAGTCAGACCAGGAGCCAAATCACAAAAGTCCTTGACAGTCATGTTAAGAAGTTAAGAGTTTAATCTGAAACCAGTGAGGACTGCTGAAGGCTTTCATGCAGTAATGTGGTAAAACAAGATTCACACTTTAGAAGCATCAGTCCAGATGCAGGACCAACTGGAGGCAGATAAGAGAAGAGAACATTTCCATCAGTCCCTCAGAACAACCAAGGAGGAGGGAGATGGTTGTGTTCTGAGTCAAGATGTTGTCAGAGACATGTAAAAAGATTTCAGAGGGACTAAAGAGGTAGGAGCAATAGCACTTAATATTTTATTGGTTCTTGAACTTGCCTGATTTTCAGCCATCCACTTCTAGACAGATAATCAATATGTTATATATATATATATATATATATATATATATTATTACAGAATATATATATTCTATAAGGAATTCTTAGGTCAGGAGACTCATTCATATGACTTAGGATCCATTTCAAGTCTGCAGTATTTTGGTTCTATGCTGACGATATAGAATTAGAATAAATAATTACTTATTTCTTCAATAATAAAACCAGGGTCCCTTTTCTTGTCTGAAAATTGATAAGATCTTAAAAATAAAAATAAGGCACTGCTTATAGTAGTGTTGCATTATCTTCATCTCAGAGAGGCACCAATTGAAAGCTGCAGGCAATTCTGCTCACCAGTCCAGTAAATGATCATGTGTCCCCAAACAAGTATGGTACGGAGCTGAGCATCTGCTGCTCCCTAAGTCAGCTCAGTTCCCACGTCCTCACTAAGTAGAAATCTTGGTACTCTGCCTATAATTCTGGTGGTCAAAGATGTGCATTTTTAAATTTTAAGCATCATGCCTCCCCCAAATATAAGCAAACCACTCCATACCATTCTCAAAAGAGGAAACAAGGATCTGTTCTGACATTAGAAACATGATGATGTTAAAAAAAAAAAAAAAGAGAGATATACTAGTTTCTACTTGTATGTACTATAGGCATACAGTTTAGGGAATTTTCAAGGGTCACTTTGACTATGTGGAAATTCACTTTAGGAGTTGATATTAGCAACCCTTCAGTGGGATTTAATGTCAAGGAAAAGTAATGAAATTCAATATCCTGGAAGCTAGAGAAATAAAAAATGCAAATTTTATAAATTCCAGGAGGATTTTAAGGGAAGTGACAGGAGTTTAAGAACAACCTTAACATGATGTTGTTCTTCCAACAAAATAATACTCATCCCAACTCTGAGAGGAAAAAGGGCTTTTTCTTCAGCCCTCATGAGCTAGCAGATAAAGTATTCCTAAGAAACGGTTAAATTTATGGGGACTCTTCTTGCAGACAACTTGGGTCAAATACTAACTCAGAATGTTTGCTTGTCAATCAATTCCACAAGTGGGACCAAAAATATTTTTAAAGTGGTTCCCTGATTTAAATTTACTCAACTGCTGTGATTTAATTGGTAACTGGAGGATACTGTTTGGGCATATACTTTGTTTTCATATTCTCTCTCTCTCCTCCTTTTTCTATTTTTTTTAAATATAAAATAAAGAATAAGACTTTACAGTGATTAAGAAGCACACATAACAACTCCTTTCATGTTGCTAGGCAACAAGGGCCATGTATGAGCTCAGTGAATGCATTCTGGACATCTGCACAAAGGAGAGGTAGAAGGTACAAGCTTGTGAGCTGTCTCGATAACCTCAGGGATTAGCACTTTTGGACACCGTCTCCTGGATTTTCCTGAGAAAGGGAAAAGGCTCACTTATTTTAAATTGTTTTGGTAGTTAATTTTTCCAAAAATGTTTTTAGAAATCTTTTCCATTAGTAGTTGACACCATGTGTTATAAATAATCATCATCTCAAGAGGGGAAAATAGGTGCAAATGGCCTCTATTTCCTTAGCTCAGGGCTGCATTATCTGTAGCCTGAGTTATTTCAACATCAGCCTGCCTGATTCCACTGGGCATGGTTTCTCTCCATCCCCCACCAGTCCATCCCCCCAGCAATTAATTACAAGGGTATTTTCTGTCTGCTAGTCAGCAACTCCTATCCCCTGTAATCAGCATTTACCCTGTTCAGTTGCTGTGAAAAATATAACATTATCGACTGTAATAAGTCTGTTTTACTTTGCTCTTAATAAAAGGCAATGCAAGATCATTAATAAAACAAGCCAAATAATACAGATGAATGAATTTAACATCCAATATCTTGCTCATCAGAGACAGACAGTATAAATACTTTCATGATTATCATTCTGTATTTTCTGTAAATATACACAGATTTTTTTCTCCTAATACTACCTGTGTACATGAAGTTATAATTTGACTTATAAACTCAACAATAGCTGACATAATTTTTAATGACTTCTGTACTATACCAAAATCATTTAAGTATTTCCATTTAATCTGGAAGAATAAGTAACAGAATAAGTGACCAACTGCATGGTGATTTTGTTAATCTTACTACATTTTCCTGTTCATCCTCTGAACCTAACCGGAGTTAGTTAACTTTAGTCATTCCTTATTCTTATTAATTGTTTCCTTTCTATTTCTACTAATATTTCTCTAGGTCAAGTCTCTTACTGGTCTCTTATTGGATGAATTAAGTAGTACTCTGTGGATGTTAAGTGTTACCACCTTGAAGTCAAAATGGTTTACGCAAAAGTAAATGCATCATTGCAGGCTCCAAGTTCTAGTACGAGGGGCTACCTACTGCATAGTGGGAGAAGAGGGGCGGCAACTCCAGTCAGGTCAGCAGAAATCGGCTTCACTCCCTCCACCTCCATAATTTTCTCTTCTCTGATGACTTCATTATTGGGAAGACTGTCTCCTAAATGTGATGACATGGCCATCAGCATCTCTAAACCTTTGTGTTCTCAGGAACTCTAGGGGGGAAAGCATTCCTCTGATCCAGTCCTAGGGGTCTTTGTGAACCCACCAGAACCAATCCCTGGGGCTGGGACCAGGTGCACTAAGTGGGGTCAGAGCTAGAAAACATGACCACACTGGAGTCTGGGAAACAGTTCACCCCTCCCAAAATACAAGACCCCAAGAGTCAAGGAGAGGTCATTCCCTGAAGTAAATGCAGGGTGCTGTCACCAGGGAAAGAAGAAATAGATATTGGGAAGTCAAAAGTGACACTCACCACTTGCCTCGTTTCATTACCATTAGTCTGGGTGTTCCACCTGTTCCTCCTGTCACCCTACCCACTTCCCTACACACACTCAGTATATGGACCATATCCACCAGTTTTTCTCCCTTTGGCCACTAGTTGGGTTTAGTCAACAGGAGACATCAGTAGAAGAGGGATCAGAGTATTTCTCCATTTCTCTCCTTGATGGAAGAGAGGTGGATAGTAGTTAGGTTCCTGTCCTGAAGCCCAATACTCCTGTTGAATGAACTTCTACAACCAGGAGCAGCTTTGGGTTCTGATGAGAACTCTCTCTCTCCCCTTACTTATTCATAGGGTAAGAGACTTGAACTGGAGGCATCAGGCTGGCAGTAGCTCAGTGCTGTTGCTAGTCCAGGGTGCCCCACTGTTCCTTGTGATTTTAACCTTGCACACACATTTACACCTTTCATGTGTGTCTTCTCTTTCCTATGGGACCTTCACAGATGTAGTCTCCTAACAGGCTATCAGCAATCCTTCATATCAACAACAATTCTGGTTAACCCTTAAAGTCCTCATTCAAGAAATGGATGTGAATATTGAAAGTTCAAGGCTCAGGGACCTCTCAATTTAATACAAATTACCTCTCAATTTAATACAAATTACTAGTCACTATTACTTAGGCCTTGGTAACCAAAAAGTACAATGATGATGATTACACAGCTATTCCTGCTTCCATCTTTGGTTGATTTAGTAGCACCTGGCATATGCCCCAGGAAGATTAACACTTATATGCAATTGATCCAGATTCCCTAGTAGGACTGAAAAGCAAATGAAAGAAGGAAGGGAGAAAGGGAGGGAGGAAGAAGAAAAGAAAAAAAGGAAAGAAGAGGAAAAGGGAAAGAAAAGAAACAAGTGATGTTTTGACCTTGGAGTCATGAGACCTGGGACAACCAGGCCAAGATTTTCTTGGGTCATTTCCCCTCTCCCTGGGCCTCATTGTTCTGATCTATAAAACTCTGGTGCTAGACCAGATTATCATGAAGTCCCTTTCAGCTTCAATAATCTATTAAGTCCTAATGAACTGCATTAAAAATGTGTGCCAAAAAAAAAAAAAAAAAAAAAAAAGCACCTAAAAACACTACCAATTTGAAGAAAATAGATACTTTACTAAATTGGGTAGCAAAGTCTTCTAAGAATGCATGTCTTTTTGAGAATTAGGCAATCACCTAAGTGAACATTGGAATATAAACCTGAGGTACTGACCTCGATTCAAGACAAAGTTATTTTTGTTCATTACTACGTACCAAATATTATGTAAAGACAACTGAGGCTGTCAACAGGGGTCTGCAGTGAAGCCCAAGAGAAGCACTAAGGAAACCAGCAGTCTGGTGGCTAGAGCAACACAGGACTGGAAATCCAACTGAGCATCCACAGAGGAAGGAGTCCCCACACTTCTTTGTGTGGTGCTTCTGATTCCATGATCATGGAGACCGTAGGAGGATGATTAAAAAACAAAGAAGAAGAAGTTCAGGGCAGGAAATGAGCTGTAAATTGACAGAGTCACAAAAGAAACTAGAAAAGCATGAGACATCAGGTCCAGAGAAGGAATTGGAAAATTTAACCTGTTTATTCTGAAATGAAGCAACCAAAAATATTAAAAAGAAGCCAGGCATGATGGTGCATGCCTGTAATGCCAGCAACTTGGGAGGCTGAGGCAGAAGGATCATAAGTTCAAGGCAGCCTTGGCAATTTAGTGAGGCCCTAACTAAATTGTAAGACCCTTAACTTAGCAAGACCCTGCTCAAAATAAAATATAAAAAATGACTGGGGATGTGGCTCAGTGATTAAGTGCTCCTGGGTTCAATTCATGGAAATTGAACCAAATACAAATATATAATTTTAAATATATAATACATATTTTAGACATTTTAAAAATATCTAAAATATATATATTAAAAAGAATACAAAAAATTTAAAAGCTCTAAGTATTTCATGCTAAAAATATCCATTACCAATAGCCAGGGTAGAAAACAGGCAATCAACAAACTTAGTTTGGGAAACTAAATGCACTGGTATATGGAGGGAGAAGAGACCTGAAGTGAGGGAGAGACTCAGTTTCTAAGGGCCCCATGCTTACCTGGGCCAAGATAAGGCAAGAGCAGAACAGCTGAGCCCAGGGAGAACCGAGACACCTCAATTAAGAAGATGGAGGAGCATGGAGGGAAAGCCAGAGATGGAACAGTCTGCACTGTGTTTGTTACCCCATTAATGATTTTCATATTGATTATATGCATAAATAATATTTTGGATATGTTCAGTTAAATTGTGTAAATTATTAAAATTAATTTTTCCTCTCTTACTTATTTTTAACATAGTAACTAGAAAAAGTTTAAAGCACACATGTGGCTCACACTGGTTTGGATTCTATTTCTATTGGACAGAGCTATTCTTTCAAGTCCCCTCCTCTCCGTCTAGTCTTCTGTGATGGCTCCCCATCAAGGAAGACTTAACCTAGCCCTCACAATCTTTCCCATCTCAAGCAGAGCCTGGTTTCAGACTAATTGGAAGGAAATCACACTGAGACTCAACAGCTGCCTTCTCCACACAACAACTCACACCCACTTGGGAATATACACTTAGAAGAACAGTCACCACCGCCTTCTTAGTGGGTACACCCACTTACCATATATGCACACAACCATATTTGTATGTGTCAGAATAATATCCATAAATAGAGAAGGAATATTAGCAGAACCATTTGTTACAGTGAAATTTACATTTCTACTGTCAACTGTAATCATTTGTTTGAACTAGGGAGAGTCATTAGTGCCTGCTAATAAGAAGAGATTCTTTGACATTCAAAAGAATACTTGAATATCATGGCTTTCATTTCCTAAACGTAATCAGTGAACTGAGAGGTGATTCCAGCATAAGACTTCTATCTGTAATCAAGATCCCAGGGTGGCTCAGCACGGTGGTGCTTGCCTGTAATTCCAGCAACTCAGGAGGTTGAGGCAGGAGGATCACGAGTTCAAAGCCAGACTTAGAAAAAAGTGAGGCACTAAGTAACTCATTGAGACCCTGTCTCTAAAAATAATATAAAACAGGACTGGGATGCAGCTCAATGGTTGCGTGTCCCTGAGTTAAATCCCTATTACCCCAGCACCAAAAACAAAAATTCTGGAGTACCATGTGTAACAGAGTAAAAGGTAAACTTTTACCTTGGGCTGAAACCCTCCAGTGTGATCTGCAAAGTAGTACAACTGGATCCCATTCTCTTAGCTATCTTCTTGGGACTTCTCTTTCCAAACCCTAAGAGCCACCTAATTCTCCCATGCCAATTCCACAAGAATCTGCCACCTAGCACACCTGTCTCTCAACACCTGCTCACAGTTTCACACTGCTGGTGCAGACTGTTTGGTCAATCCACGTGACACAATCATTTTCCATAATAATACAACACAAATCTTACTGTAACAAAGCATTTCCTCTACCACTGAACTTCCAAGTACCCTGCCTTTTGAAGTTAGTCTCCTCTGGGTAAGGATTTGGCCCCTGTGCTGGACACCTGCACTTTAGGCTGTGGAGCATCCATCACCTCATTATAGTCCAATGACCTTAATTCTGGGACTTTGTTGAAACTACTACAAGACCCGTGTTTCATCTGTATTAGAAGCTGATAGGTTATAAACTTGGAACTTCAAGGCATTATTATATGGAAAGACCTTGCTTAAGAGGAATGCAGAGTAAAGTGAGAGACCAATTCTAATTATTTGTTTGAGGTTCTGAATCAGCAAGTTATACTCCTGAACTTTTCAATGAGCTGAGTTCATCGCTGTTTAAGGTACTTAGAATTTATATTCTCTTTATTTAAATTAGAAGGATCCTGACTAGCAGAACAATTCAAATCTTTATCCACTTCTTGGATAGATAACCCATATTTCCCTATACTTCGAGGAGAAGCAGGTTCTTATGAAGTTATTCCTGATGATGTAAGTTTACCCTGAAATTTCCTTTCTCTTTGTCTTTTTCATAAAATGATCTGCAGGTCATGATTATCACTATTAGAACTTGCCTTGGAGATCTGAATCATCCATAATGAGGGAATTCAAAGGTCAATTCAATCCTTCATGCTGAGTTATAACACTCAACAGCAAATCATCCACGTTATTCATTTGGATTATATTCCATCTTGGGCTCTGGGCTTCTGTCTTCATCCCAAGGCTAGATGCCAATTTGCATTCCAGCTTTGACTGGTATCCAAATGCACGCCTACATTTCTGTTTGTATCTTGTAATAATTGCTCAAAATTCCTGTGGCTTAAGGATCAGGAGTATACCTGATCATTCCTCCCAATCTAGGAACTATATAGATAAGTCTCTAGTACATTTTGAGAAACTCCTCAAAAGAGACTAAGGGATTACTCTGTGGTTTAAAATTTTCAATTACCAGATTACCCACTACTGTGGTGAATATTACCACTGCCCAAGTTTGCCTGATGCAAACTGCTTGTTATAACATCACTGTATGGTGTTAAATTTTCCCATAACCAACTCTACCCTCATGGGTAAATTTGTCTTCAAATTCCACTTACTTCACACCAAACTTCAGTTAACTATTTCATATATCCCAACCTAGAGCAAATACCATAAAACCAGCATGCCTCTCTACCTATGGTTTACCATCTCATGGCATCACTGTTACCAAAGTGACATGCCACGATGCACCTGTATTCACGTACCGACCCATGTGGAATGAGGAAACATTGGACTAAGAATTAAAACATCTGGATTCTCAACTTGGTTGTTATTTAGTAATGTGGCTTTAAATGCAAGCTTATAACATGTCAAATTTGTCTTTTCTTTAAGTTGACTTAATAAATTTTCACCTAGGCCAGGAATGTGACTCAGTGGCAGAGACCTGTTTAGTATGCATGAGGTCCTGATTTGATTTCTAGCACCACAAAAATTAAAATAAAAAAATTATTCCTATTCTGTTGAATGTTGTGAGAAATTGAGAAATCATATTACAAGTTTTGAAATTCCATGTACATAAATTATTAATATGAGGCTTTATCACCAGCCAAACATTCATCTCATATTTTTAATCATAGAGAATCACACATATTATAGTTGATGAATACTTGTCAATTCATAAATACATATGCAAATACTCCTACAAATTCATTTGTAAAGCAAAAGGGAAAAGTTCATCAATGAACCAAGTGAGGGGTTAGGAGAATAAACATGTGGAGGGAAAAGAAGAGGTAGAAAATATGGATTATGAATGTGAATAAGAGTGAGAATATTGGGCAGAGTAGAAAGATGAGAGAAAGCAAAACAGGAGACGAGGCTTCTTGCTCCCCAATGAAGTTCAATTAGGCAGAAAAGAACTGGTCACTTGAACTTGTCCTAAGGAAGGACCAGCCAGCCTGGTCAGTGGCTGACCCTTGTCCACAGAGGCTGCAATGTTTGCTCCTTGGGAAGAGATGAGAACGGCAACGGAACAAACAAACAAACAAAACCAGTATGTTTAACAAGAACACAGAAAATGAAAGAAAGGATAAAGCATCAGAAGGTGAACTTAACTCTGGGAAAAAAAACTCAGGGCCACACATGATCAGACAATTTCACCATTCTTGCGTTTTTGTTGTTTTTTTTTTTTTTTTTTTTTTTTAACTAAGAAATTGAATAATCTGGGTTTAGTTAACTACTAAGTCCATTTCAACCAGTTACCTGGACACAATTAAAAAGAGAACTGGAATTCTCAAGCTCAAGCAGGGTAGCTACTTTCTAGGACATTGCAGTGGAAATTCCAAGGACATTAGAGGGACTTTAGCCTCTTAAGATGTTCCTGTGTGTCATTCCAGACACACAACTAATCACAGGGCCTGTGGAGGATGATAAAAGAGGGTAGAGGCAGCAGCAGCTGAAGGATTTCTGATTAGAGAAGAAGGAGAATTCCTAGAGAATGAGTCAAAGATAAATAGACTACCAGAAGGCAATAATAGCTTCTGAGGAGGTCCTAAGTCACCAAGCACATGGTGTCGCCTATCTTGGGTGTCATAGACCTTCTTTCTTAGAGTGGATCATCTGTATTGCTAACTCAGTGACACAAAGTACTGTCTGTAAGGTTATTAGCACAGCACCTGGAGTAAAGAAGCCTTAGAACTAAGAGTCATGGTAGCAAGGACAATAGACATAATACAATTAATAGTTGTAGTAGGAGCAGTAGAAGTTATGGATGTACAATGAGTAAAGGTGGTCTCAGCATTTGGTGGGACAGTGCCAGTACCTACAAATGCTATAGTAGTGTGGTCACAGTGCAGAAATATGGGTTCTGAATGCTGAGCTTAGACCTCCTAGATTTGGATCCTCAGCTTCAACACTTAATACTGCTGGGTCTGGGCAAGTTCATCAACTTTTCCATGCCTCAATGTAAAGTACCAATAAGAGTACCTACCCTCTTTATAAAGTTGTCATATGGGGTTAATGAGAATAAATTTGTAAAGGACTTGGCATAACATCTACATTTATTGAGTGTTCAATACCTGTTGGCTAGGGAGAGCAGGACTCAGGGTGGGATGGCAGCACTGGCGAAAGAAACAATGCCACAGGGGGGCACTAAATAAAGAACATAATGATCCTGTCACTCGGTCTCATGCCATGAAATCTGCAAACAGCCCCACAGTATCCTTTCATTCTTATATTCCTTCAGCCTCAGAATCCGTGGCTGTAAGTGAAATTCAGTGTGTGTGTGTGTGTGTGTGTCCGTTGGGCACAAAACATTCTACGAAGGCCTTCGATGATGAGATATTACCTAAATAGTTGAAAAAGTGAAATAAAGACTTTTTCAACTTTGGTTAAATTCCTCCAACACTGTAAAATGCCAGACAGTGTGCTGAATACTGGGCACAAGAAGTACGGCAGAGGCAGGACATATATTAAATAAATGATTACAAACAATTGTGACTGTTACAAGTGGTAATGGTGATTTGTTCATAGAGCTCTGGGAGCCTGCAGGGAGGCAGGGAGGCGTGAAAATCTGTAGGAGACAAATGAGCACCTACTTGAAGTCTGAATAGGAGGCCCACAAGGGAAGGGGAAGAAAGAGATCGATCGGACATAGACTCTAAAAAGATGGTCAGTCATTCACCTGCTAAATGAATTGAATGTGGAGAGACTGTGACAAGAGAGGAGTTTGGAGGTAATTTCAATCACTCCAGAAAGAGATGGTGAAGCCTAAAGTCAGCAGAGACAAGAAGGGTAGAGAGAAGGTGGTAGAGTCAAGTTATGTAATTCTAGATAAAATGCTGCTAAAATTAATCTGGTGTAAAAAGGTTACTAGTTATTTTTTTCCCACGGAGTAAAACCTCATCAATTCAATATAATTGGATAGAAGCATGTCAAAATTAATCAAATATGAATTACAGATTTTTTTTAAAAAGTGTGACTAAGTGCTTAGGATTTTTTTGACTAGATGAGGTATTTTAAATACCTTTCAACTTCCCTGTTCTTAATTAGCAACATCAATGCTTCTGCAAACAGTGAGATTCCTAGAAGTTTTTTTTTTTTTTTTTTTTTTTTTTTTTCCTGAAGGAGACAGAACTTTCTCTTTTCCGATTTTGTTCACACAAACACACTTCCTGGATTCCCAGGTTGGTCTCTAGCCACAGTCAATTCCTCTTTAGCTGGTATAGGAAGGCATAACCCTGGCCTGAGGCTGACTGCCTGCCCAGAGAAATGGATGTGAGAAGCCTATAAAATCTTTCAGTCATGGATGACTGGCTGGCGGATATCTCTCCCTTTCAAATAGGTGTGCCACATTGGGGGATGCTAGCCCAGCAGTGGCACTACCACAGAAAATGACATGTATGAAGGTACAAGCAGAATCTAGTACAATGTTCTTTCCTGATTCTCAGGTTTCCCTGGGTGACTCAACTTGTTTTGCAAAATAGTGCCATGAAAAAATTCAGTTCAGTTCCAGGACAAACCAAGAAAACATTCCCTTTTGGGGAGGGGATTTTTATCTGGCCTTCTACTAAAGTACTAAATTAGTTGAAACACTGAATTATCATAGTTTGTCAAAAACTCACACTAACCCAATGCACTATTTACTCTCCAAATTCTTGCACATTTCTTACATCATAACCCTCATGAGTCACAAGGAATTTATTTACTATGGAAAGTATTAGACTTGATTCTCACCATCATATTGCATAGAAATGAAAGTACAAAGGAAATAATTCAGTAATTCCAAGATTACCTATGGATGTATTGTTGGCAGTTTGTTCCCACAAGCTTTTAACTTCAAGTAGTGAACGACTATTTGTTCTCTACGTGAAGAGTTTAGGCGTTTAGATTAGAAGCGTCATACTCTGACTCTTCACCCATCCTAATTGTGCAAAACGTCCTTAGTTCTTGCAAGTTAGAAAACGAAATGACACCTGAAATCTCAAGAAGGAAAAGCTTCACAGAAGGGCAGCCTCCTTGTTATCAGCATTTGGAGAGCTTCATCCATCTTTAGCTGGTCTAAAAGATTATGAGCCTATTTGGGGCTCAGCTTCTATTCCATTCAATTCATCACACAGCAGATATAATCAGAATCTTCCTCAGAACATTTTCTTACTGGGATCCACACCAATAGAGTCGACTTTCTGTTAGACATTTTTTTGTAAAATCTAAATGTGTCCCAGGTTTCACCATCTCAGTAAGCTCAAACTAAGGGGTTTCCCTACACACTCCCTCTCCATGATCATGTTTCTTCTTCTCATGCAGTTAGTCATCTTCCATCAGGAATCTGACTTCATAAATTACTCTAGAATCTATGCCCTTTCCTTTACATACAGGCCCTCAATCCTCCTTCTTACTCTCATCTACCTCTCCAGAACTAGAGTTACAGCCTCCGAGCCTACCCAACCCCATACTCCTGTCACTCACTGTAATCCAGCCTGGGCTTAGCCAAGGACACCTTCTAAAACACCTGACATGACATGTGATTGATCAGAGCAGACTTATCACATTTCTGGACATTCCACATCTACTTTTTAATAGTGTCTCTATACTTATTATCACCAACATTTTTGAATACTGAGAAGTTAAAAAGTTTGGGGTTTCTTTAACATTTAAAGAAACAGGTGCAGTGGCACATGCCTATAATCCCAGCATCTTGGGAGGCTGAAGCAAGAAGATTGCAAGTTTGAGGCCAGCCTCAGCAACTTAGTGAGGCCCTAAGTAACTTGGTGAGACCCCGTCCCAAAATAAATAAAATAAAGGACTGGGGATAGCTCAGTGGATGAGTGCCCCAGGGTTAAATTCCCAGTACCAATAAATAAATAAATAAATAATTTGAAAAATTTTGAAAAATGATTCTATAGTTCTATCTACACATAGACTTTTTTCTAGAATTCAACTTTTGAGAGTTTGAACTGCAATAATTATATACAATGAACAATGGTGGCAATTGAGATAAGATAAAGCTAGAAATGTCAGTTACACTATTGCTAGAGCTTATAATAAATATATATCTATATCTCATAGGCACAAAGGCATGATAGTACTGAACAATCAAAGATGAGTACTTTGTATGAAACCTTTCATAAGCACTGAAATTAATAAAGCCATTATAAGTTGAGAAGCAAGTGAGTGGGCAGAAGAGAAGGGGTAAAATGATTATTCTTACAGTTCTTTAGAAATGCAAATAAGAACATTGCCTGAACATCATTACCTGACTAATAAAAATGAGAATCGCTTAACAGGTATTTATTTCAAAACCTGTTCCAATTTTTTAATTGAAAAGAGTTCTTAATTCAATACAAACCTATTTGCTAAATGATAATAAAACAAATTTCCAGGAAGAAAACAGCAGGCATTAAATGTCATAATATAGTTCTATAAGCTTGAAGATAATTTGTACTACGGATTTCCAAATTTAAGTGATAAAATAAAAAGCCCTCAGGGGTCAGGCAGATTGCCTGTCCTGACGAACTGCATGCGGCAGCCATGAAGGTAATGGAATAGTTCAGAATGGCTTCTTTTCAGACAACAGGGAATCACAGTTACCCTGGTCAACTTGACACCATTGACCTTCTTCCTTAAAAGGATTTAATCAACTTTTAAAACTTCAGACAGGCCAAAGAAATGTATCAAGCCTTCAGTTTGGGACTCCAAGTCTAAAATGTCAAATGATAAGACTCCACAACAGAAATCTTTAGAAAAACAAATTATGAGGCTCGAAGGATTGACTTGGTCATCAAGCAAAGTTGGCTGAAAATACTGGCTTTGCCTCTTCCTAGAAATGTAACTTTGGGCAAAATCCTGATTCCTATGTGCTTTCATGACTTAGTATGTGATAATGCGACCGCTCTCAGTAAGGAACTCTCAGGGTGTCAGAGTTAAACAAGTTTATGTAGGTCACCCGTTTGGAAAAGCATCTCAACCACATCAAACAATTCTCATCAAATGAGTTGAATAGCAAAAATACTCGATATTTTCTTACCATCATCCAAATCAATTTTTTCATATTTAATTAATGGTTAAGTAACATTTTAACATAAATTTATATACACTTTAACAGATAGTATGCTTTTGATAGAAGATAATTCGAAATAAGCAGTGAGTTTGGAAGCAAAGATTTGTATTTTAGTCTCTGGTTAGTCACTTCTTGGTCATGTGAGCTTAGGAAAAGTCACTTAACTCTTTGAAAGCCTTTATATCTTCTGTGTACTGTCTTTTGTGGGACTTCACGAGGTTACAAGCCATAGGTGACATGGAAAGGAAGTTTGAAGGAATTTCAAATAATTATCAGCAAGTCATCTGCTCCTTTTCTAAAATGCATGCTTTATTTTTTAATTATTAGTTTAATTGCACAAACTTATGGGGCACTGTATGATGATTTATACATGTATGCATAATGTAATGATCAAACCAGGGTAGTTAACATTTCCTTTTCCTTATACTTTAAAGATGTTTGATTGGCATATAATAATTGTACAGATTTTATGGGATACAGCATGATATTGCAAACCATATGCTTCTTGAAAATCCTAACAGCTTATTCTTACAAAGAAGAACAAAAAGATCAAGCATTTCTGTAACCCAGGTGACCCTAGATGCAGACCATGCTCTAATCCTATTCATGATAGAGAATATTCTCACTGGACAGGAGCTGAAAGTCATAGAGTGTACAAAGTCTGGCAAAATTAGGCAAAATTAGGCATTACCTCCATCCCTGGAAAGTGGTTTTTTTTTTTTTTTTTTTTTTTTTTTTTTGCATCCACTGATTAATACAGATTCTGAACAACAATTAGAAAAATCCCACAGGAATTTGAGATTTAAATAAAGATTGGTGATGGCTGGCAGGGCTCCACAGGAACCAAACAGCAGGAGGCATGACAAGGCACTTAAAAATAGGACCAGATACACCAGGGTTGACTAAGTCTGAGAATTGGAAATGTTACAATATTGGTTTCTGAAATACTTGTATCCCAATCTTATTTAGGGGCCCACTTGGATCAAGTACTGCACAGAAGGCATGCTCTTTTCACTTCACATGAGAAACAATGATGATTTTCATGATCAAGAAGCTTCCACTTTGTTAGAGTCAAGATGCCACCCTGCAGGCCCTGGGACTGGCCACAAGGCAGCAAAAGCCAGAGCAGCGTAGTGGGACCCACAGAGCTGGAGGCTACAAAAATCCAACTGGACAAATAGAACAAATTCAGAGGCATTTGTAAGCAACCCTTTCAGTAATAATCAGATTCCCAGAAACATGTCAACAAGGTGAACTGGACAAAAGACTGAGCTTCCTGCAGTCAAGGAGATGGATATCCAGATGCTCATGTTAATGTGTGTCCACAGCTACACATTCCAGGAAGAGTCAAGGTCATGTAGAGAGAAAACTGTACCTGTATTTGCAACTCTTTTCACACACTCAATCAGAGAAGTTGGAAGCTTAAAAACTACATATTCTTGACTGCTGAGATCTGGTTATGTTTTCTAAATGAGAGGCTCAGAATGGAAAATAGGATATTGAAAAAGGGAAAAAGAACCATTTTCTCTCTTGTATTGGAGGTGTTTTCAGCAGTGAGAGTAGCAACAAATGGTTCTAGAAGCCAGAACTATGGGAAGACTGCACCTCCAGCATATCCATGGCAGGGGTAGGCTCATGAGGTTTCTGGACCTCTGGTCAACATCCTCTTCTTCCTGCTCTCCAGGGCACTTCATGAGTTAAATCTCCTTTTACTTGCAATGTATACAATCTTTTTGATTTTTCTTAACTGGACATTGATAGATATTGAAGCAGAAACAACCAAGTCAGATGTATTTTTCTCTAAGCAGAATCATTAATTAAGAGATAATTTCACTTAAGGAGAACTTGCTGTATTGAACAGGGCACAAGCTGAACAGGGGGAAAGACACAGAATTTAATCCTAGATCCTCTAATTGACAAATAAAAATGTGCTCAAGTTCATGGAAATTGTAAAGAGAAAATGTCGCTGAATAGGTTATAGAGGAAAGTGCTCTCATTCCAACTGCGCTGCTTATTAGCCCCAATATTGAGAGTCTTCCATCACCTTTGGGAAACTCATTTTCCTCCCAAGAGAATGGGAACAATTAGGAACAAGTGTTCAAAAAACTTAACAGCTAATTAATAAGGTCAACCAGTTAAGTAGTGAATTTAAGCAGTAAAGAAACTTCAAGAACATAGCAACTAAATATCAGCCCTAATGTCAATAAGTGCCCACCTCTTATGAGTTTTGTGATGATTCAAGAAAGCATTTACCATTTTTCCCATGCATACTATGTTCAAGATGCTAAAGATTTTACCTACTTTATTTATAATCCTCATGAAAATCTCATTTTCAGATGCTAAATAGTGAAGTATCAAAGACTAAATAACTTGTTCAAAGTCATATGACCAGTAAGTAGAAAAATCAAGACTTAAGCCATATCATTATGTTTCATTGACCGCACTCTCCTGGTACTCTGTGGTAAAGCTGGCTGAAGTTGGGCTAACAGCACTGAGGAAGCTGACCAGTGTCGCACACGTGTAGAAGATTGCTAGCTTAAATCCACCACCAGCGTGTTTTACACATGACTTTAGAAATACAAATGTGTCATCATCCCTCTGGCAATCTGTGACATCTCTAGCCTGAAGTCCCCTGTGATCCCATAAAATAGAGGGGTTTTCAGCCCAGGGTGAGTCTCAGCTTATATTCAGTATGCTCCTGATCTAATCAAAGAACTTAACTGCATAATCACCATCTTGTCATTCAAGCAATAAAGTTGAGTATTATTCTCATTTACATTTCTAAAGCAACATAAAAATAACCCCTTTTAAATGGTACCCACTCACTTTCTCCTTATATGCTAATGCATGCCAGCATTTCAGAGCCTGAAGAGAGACTTCCTGCAAAACATTCCAATGCCTTAAAGTTGCACCTGTTCACAATTCCAATTGCCAGGTTACAAACATGAATTAATTCTGGTTCCGAATCAATTCCATATTGATCAATCTTTAGGGCAGACAACTTGCACACACTGATTTCAAGTTCTATGAATTATTTCAAGACTTTGGAATGCTAAGCATTACAAATTCCAACTTCATCCTCAGACTCTTGTGAAGCAGGATATGTATTGTCATCAATATTAATAATCAAATCTAAAACCAACTCCCAAATTTAAAAAACTACTATCTTTTTCTCTTTTCTAAAACTGGACAATTTCAATAAATTCTTGTAGTAACAATGTTGCCTAATTAATATAATTCTTAATTTGAAGTAATGGATTGCAACTTAGCACCATGACAGAATTAAGGCAATTGAATAATTAATCAGAAGCCAGTCACTCACTTTTCTTATGGTTTTTAATTAATGTTGTAACAAAAACTGCTTTCTCATCCAAATTACATGTTCTATGTTTTAAGTATTGAACTTTTGGAATTTATTCATATTTTCTGTGTTGTATATTAAACCTTGCCATTCTGATTTTCTGTTTAAGAAATTTAGTGACCCCTTAGAACCTGGCATCAAGTCTCATCAAAAGGAGAATAAAGCAATATTCTCCCCCTGAAAAAATTATTCCTTCTTAGTTTCCTTTCTCCCTCCTTCCCTCCCTCCCATATTTCCTTCCTTCTTTCTTTCCTTCCTTATTTTCAGTAGTTTGCAAAAACGAACAATATAAGAGACAAAAAGAGTTGGGTCAATAAAATAAAGGCATGTAAGAGCCACAGTACCTACCCAGAGGTCATCTACCCTTGTTAGTGGTGACTACAAATTTAGCTCTCAGTTTTCTAGAACCTTTGCTAAGGGAGTAAAATGCTACCATTTATGATTAATAATTCCTATGATATGCTTTTTTTTAGTTTCTAATGAGAAACATTAATAAGAAAATACACAATTTTTTGTAGAGAAGAAACAGAATTATAAATAAGGGTATTCTTACTAAAGAAGGAAGAAGCCCCAGAGACCCTGGGGCAGCAAAGTAGGAAAGGATTGAGAACCCAGAGGGCAAGTAGTGAGTCAAGGTGGAGGAAGCGTCAATCAAAAAGAATCAAGATAAAAAATAAAACTTTCTTCTCTCAAAGTCTAAGGGTATTATTTTGAGAAGCTTCAAGTGCAAAGTCCTTAGCATGGACTTTCAACCACCTGTTCACATCTTGCCTGATTCCTGCACTTTCTGGAACTAGAAACTGATAGAAAAAAATTCTTAGAAAGCAAAGACTTTTTAATTGTAATAAATGCCAAGAAGAAAAGGACAGAACCTGGACTGCTTTAGGGATCACATGTCAGTGGAAGAGTCTGGTAGCTAAACAAAACAAAGTGTGGGCTATCTCTGAGGTTAGGGAGGACTTTAGGGCTACAATAGCAAGTGGCTTCACAGACTTAGGGATAGCACTGGGGGCAGGGGAGGCAACAGAAAGCTTATTCCCCAAGCTCAAGCTAAGAGAGTTCTGCAAAAATTAGTTACTGCAAAAATCACCGAAACCTTCCTTCAACACTTCAAAAAGAATGCAGCTGTCTCCTCTGGAGCCCCAACAAGAAGCAAACAGACTGAAAAAATGAACAGGTGGGTGTCAGATAATCAAAGAGTTGCTTACTAACTGCTAAGCTTGTGAGACACTATTTATCAAAGGGCAGGACTGGTCAGCTAGGCCCTGACTCATGTTCATCATGAGTCAATCCAACAGACATGCAGGCTTTCTCCTACAATGGAGGCCCTCAGGAGGAAAATGCTTGTAATGTTTTTTTTTTTTTTTTTATTTCTAAAACCAAGACCTAGTATTTCTTTTTGATATCCTTTTAGTTCACAAAGAACACAGCTCATTGTATATCTCACTACGGTGGTACCGATCATTGTATTAAATCTCTATTTGGGTGACTCTTCTAGCTAGATGTGAGAATCTTAAGAACAGGAACTTATCTGACTAGTCCTGGCACATAGTTGAGGATTTGATGAATACATAGTGAATAAATGAAAAAAAATGTACTGACTGCTTCTTCCTGAACTTGGCTACTGCTCCACTTCCTAGCTCTCCAGGAACTCCTGAAGTCCTTGCTTATTTCTAAACACAGTCCCCCAACATTTTTCACCTTAATTCTCTGAGCATATGCATGGTGATGTGGTGTCTCCCTTTCCCGTCCCAATTTTTTTTTGATTATGTTAGTCAGAGTCAGTTTCTGATGCTTCTAGTCATGAAGCTGACAGATACATAATAGCAAAGATCTAGATGAATTACCAGACTCAATTAAATTAAGCCACAAAAACAAAGAAATGAAATGGTTAGTGTGGCCTGATGCAATTTTTAAAAGGAAGACATTTTATTTAGATCTAAATATCCACTAGGATTCTCTATCCCTTGATACCTGAGAAAAATTGGAGTGCCTCCATTTTTGAGCCTGTGGAAAGTATAAGGTTTTCCTTATACCTTTGCATGTCTTGGTTGTCATACACGGTGGCAATATAATTATGGCATGTGCGTCACAAGAGTGTTTTAAAAATCAAATGGGATAATATAAGTCAACTTACAGCTCACAATGCCCTTGAACATTCAGCACGGTAAACATGTAACACCCAATTCAATTCACCGTCAGGCTTGGAAAGACTGGGTTCTAGCAGAGGTGCCCACACATTCTGCATTATATAAATATATATACATATATATATATTTTTTTTCCTAACTACTCTCCAATCCCTCATATTCACTGTGCCATTGGTTGTTTTGCCTCTTGCCAAGCACAACCCAGACTCTCCTTCTTTGAATTTTCCTTCTCCAAACTTCTTCCTCCTTTGTTCATTCATTTTCTGTGTCTTCAGACCAAGTAATAGGACTCCTCTTCTGTGCTGGGGAATTTGACCCTTCAACTCTCACTTTATTATACAGGCACTTTTCCTGCTCTCAAAATGATAAGATTTACTCTATCTAGTTTAGCCTAAAATATCAATTTCTAGAATCAAGTCATTTGCCATTATGACTTTTTCTACATTCCTTTATTAACAAATATTTTAAGATCACATATGTTAAAATAAACTGACACTTAAATTTTAAGTAAATTTATATTAAAAGAGAATTGTATTTTACTACTCTACGTCATAAATAGAATTTCTCTCCATGCTAAAAAAAATCAATGTTTAATTTTGAAATAAAAGTTGGTGTACCACTTAATCTCACTGTGTGTTTCGAAGGATTGCATGTGCATCACAATCTGGCAAATGTGAGCCACGACATCCTTCTCCATGGACACTCAGAGTTTGTACTGAGGAGGAAATGAGTGGAATGCCCGTGACATTTGCCTGTTAGTAATATTGTGGGTAGAGAGGAGGAGTGGTTGAAGATGAACATATGCTGACAGGATCTGGTTAGAAAACTGACGGAGAGGATGGTCCAGAGACAAGATTCTGGGTTGTGATATCATCTTTTATCCCACGCTATTAGTCCAGTATCCCAAAAGAAAGACTCATTTAATCAAATTGTATTCTGCCATTAGAATCTAATGCTGCTATAAATAAATGTTTAAAGGCTAGCAATGTAAGAGATCATAATATCTGAATTATTCCCCCCAAAAGTGCTTTTTAACCAGTCAATCCAGTTTGATACAGTGCCTGGAACTTAAAACAATTTCATAATGTATTCCATTGATACTGTTCACCATGGCCTTTCAATTAATGAAAGTAAAATTGAGATTCTCTGGATTTCACTATGATTTCTCTGTGCAAATAATTTCATAAGCTTTGAGAAAAATTAAACACATGCTACTTGCTTGAAAGTCTATGTTAAGATCCTAAAACTCTGCACCAAGTTGGTTAGGATACTGGGTAAGCAAAGAAGTCCACAATGCCTTCTATCAAAGAATGTAAAATGTTTTAATGCTAAATATACAGTATTTTTTAATATGTAGGTGTGCTAGAACACAACCATATTTGAAATATATAGTACATCAATGATGAGCTGATCAACATCTGTTTATTAAATACCCACCACGTACCAGGGATTATACACGGCATGGTGAGACACATTCCACCCTCACGTAATTCCCTGGTAGGGTGGTAGTACATCTTTCCAACACAAATCATATTACACTAGGGTTTCTGTCAAGATATTTGACAGTTCCCTTTTGTCACAGCTTTCTCCTACATTACACCAGAGGCACAGGGCTTCTGGTTTATACCTGAAACATACTTTCCCAAAAGTCTCAAGTGAAAGATAATGGCTCCTGTGAAATACACAAGGAATGTGCTTTTTAGGATGTCTTCCAGCTACTGATTTCTATGGATAATCCTCAGCCTCAAACGCTAGAAAAGACATGCCATTTAAGCCTTACTGAAAACAATTTTCTTTGTACTATTTGGTTATGCCGAATAAAATGAAGCAAGCCTTTAAGAAAAACTTCCCTAGGAATCATCCTATTATTTCATCTGCAAGGTCTGAAGGAAATCACAGGAAAATGAGACAAAACAAAATCCATTTAGCTTTATGTTCACCATGTAACCATCTGATGTCATAGAACTGTATCACATAATCTCATGCTTTGGTTGAAAGAAAAAGTGAACACTCTAGAATCTTCAGGGAATTTATATCTAAAATTTAGATGAATGGGAATAAATTCTTTCCTCCATTTAAATACATTGTCCTTCCTCTTACAGAAATGATTATCTATTTTCAGATGGACCTCCATATGTAGACTTTTAGTATAGGCAGCTAAAAACATTTATAACCATGTTACACTTATCATTTATGCAGGAAAATGCTAATAAAATACTACTAATCCATCAGTATCACATTTATGGTTATATATGAAACATCAAAGAAAATCCACTTACATTAGCTCTTAACTCTATTACAACATATTTTTCAGAGACTTCCTCAAACACAAGCACAATCTATAGCATAATATACTCAGAAGTGTAACATACCTCACATTAGCATCAAGTTTGTCCATTACAGGAAATAAGCATGAGTGAGCTGGATTTCAGTGCCCACAGGGTCCTACAATGGGGGAATAAAAAGACATTAGACAAGAAAGTAATTTAGGAAAATAAAAGTCTTTGACAAAGGAAAGAAATGCCAAACAATCATTGCTTCCTATTTATTAAGATTTTGCTTAATAGATATATTTAGTAAATAGTATTATAGCAAAGAACTGTTGGCATCTTGAGGTATAGTACAGCTGAGTGTTGCAGGAAGTTTCTGCATATTGTACTGATCTCCTGGTGATTAAAACTTAAGGGCACTTATTTTTACTGTGTGTTATTGTATTTGTTATTTTTGGATCTTCCTAGAAGATCCATGATTATTTCCATGATCTGCATAAGGAACTTGGCTAATGAAAGTAGGTAACTATATTATTATGATTAAAATAGTACAATGCCTAAAATGTACTATTGCCTAAAATGTACTATAGTTAGTTTGTTTCCTTTGAGGATTTTCAGATTTGTTTTTAAAAACAGCTTTTTTTCTGAGGGTAGGTTATCACAGATTTGTTTGATAACTTAATAAACTACTGAGTACTCTTTGTCCAGAAAAACAACATGCATACATACACATACACACACACTGCAGAGGGAGCCCATGTTCCCTGAACCCAGGAATCCAGGAAACCCAGACCAAGAAATCCCATTTAGAGAAGAATTAACTTTCAAATTACTGAAACATCCTGTGGCATAGACCTTCAAGAAACCTTACATCCCTTACTGTATGGGCACTCACTAATCTCAGAAAAATCAGTGCTCTTAAGGAACTATGCGGGGTTTCCCCCATTGCATTTGTTTTACAACATGATAAATTCAAGTATGTAGAGAAAGCAGGGGCAGAGCTCAGCTGTCTGGTCCAGGGTCACCTGAGCAGGTCCTTTTTCCTTCTGAGCATCATCATGCCCCTCCCAGTAAGTGGAAGAGATTGAAAGAGAAAATCTCTGGGTTCACTTGTGGCCCTGATATGCTATAATTCTATCAACTTGTTTGCTAATTGAATCTTACCAAGAAGAAACTCTAAATCTGTTTATGCACACAACAGAACCATGAACCTCAGCCTGAGCCATTAGATCCCTTGGCCGGGAAGAACCAATCCGGTGATGTCAGCATCCACGAAGAGAAGAGCCAACTATCACAGCTGGAAAGGACATGGGATGCTCCAGGTTTTTCAGTTTGTTGTCTCTGAAACTAAAATGAGCTCCTTTGGGCATTTCTGTCTGCAGTTGTGGCAGGTGAGGGAAAGGCTCAGCCTGCAGGACTCTGTGCGCCTCACTCAGACCTCAAGCAAAGTAGTGCTGTCCGTTTTTGTTATGGTTTGTATGTGCGGTATCTCCCAAAACCCATGTGTGCGACAATGCAAAGTGAAATTATTTTGCTATGAAGGCCTTAATCCAATCAGTGAATTAATTAATCCTCTGATAGGGATTAGCTGAGTGGTAAATAGGGTATGGCTGGAGGAGGTGGGTCAATGAGGGCATGATGCCCTTGGGTTTGCCTTTTGTCTGTGAGGAGAGTCTCTCTCTCTCTCCCCGCCCCCCTTTCCCTTCTTCCTGGTGTGATGTCTTGAGCTCTTTCCTCCACCACATGTTTCTGCCATGATGTCTTCCACCACACTTTTCTGCCATGATGTCTTGCCTCACCTAGGCCCCTAAACAATGGAGCCCACTGTCTATGGACTGAGACCTCTGAAACTATGAGTCCCAAAATAAACTTTTCCTCTTATAATTGTTCTTTTCAGGTCCTTTTAGTCACAGTAGCAAAAACTCTGACTAAACAACTTCTATCTTATATTTTGAATTAAGAATAACATTTTACTTGAAATACTCAAGTACAAAGCTCTGACTTAAAGTAACAAGGTTCAATCTTCTTTCCTTCTCTCTCTAAAATCATTCCTGAGGTGATCATGTCCATTTGGGTGACCTAGAATATAGTCTGTTTACTGAAGAATTCCACAGGTTTTCTCTGTAGCGTTGGGCTTTTCCCAGACTCATGCTGCCCACCTGGCATCTCAAGTTGGATAACTAAAAGGCATTTCAAACTGACCTCTTTCTTGCCTACCCACAGCACAAAACATGCTCCTCCCCCAGGGTTCTCCTTCTTGGTCAATGGCTCCCATTTATTAGATTTATCCATTTACTCGGACCAAAAAACTTCTTTTCCTCAAGCCCCACAACCAAAGCATCAACATGCGCATTCTCTCTCCCTTGAAAGTGATTCCTTAACTCCACCATTTTCATCATCTCCAGAACCATATGCTTTGGTCCAAGTCACCATCTTCTGTCCCTGGAATGCTGCCACATCCCCTGACAGGTCTCCTGCTTGCCCACTATCATCTCCACACCCCTCAGTAGCCAGAATGGTATTTTAAAATATGTTGGATCGTTTCTTCTCTGCATAATGTTCCAGTACCTTTCTGCACACTCCAAACTCCTCACTACAGCCAACCAACCCCCAAGATCTGGGCACAGTTCCTCTCCAAACTCAGCTGTAGCCATGCCCAGCTCCTCACTGCACACCAGCTCACTGCTGTTGCTACTTTCCTTGACCACAAGTGGACTGTCACCTCAGGGCCTTTTCACCTGTCTCCTCTCCCTGGAATACTACTCAAAGATCCCTGTCTTACTTCCTATGGCTACTACTCAACTATCATTTCCTCAGTCACCTTCTCTGACCATGGAATAAAATCTCCAGACCCCATTTTCTAAAACTTTCCATTCTCTTCATTTGTTCTATTATTTCATCCTAGTACCTTCATTATGTCTAATCAATTCATTATTTTTAACCTATCCCTCATTAACACATGTGCTTTGAGAAGGCACAGAACACTGTCTTGATCACTGTGACATTCTTGGTACCTAGAAAAATGCTGGGCATATTGTATTCTTGCCATAAATCTCTGTTAACTGAGGAGTTATTCAGTTTTTCAAATAAGGAAACAGAAGCTTGGGAGTTTATGACTTTGTCACTGGGAGGCAATATGTAACAACTCAGAGTAAATATTATAATTAAAAACTAACCAGGACCATTTCATTTTAATTAGTTTCTCTTTGTTAAGTGGTAATATTTATCAGACATTGTCATTTTCCCCCTCTTCCAACCTCTGAGACTTTACCTCCAGTTTATGGATGAGGAAAATGGGTCAGAGAGCTTAACTGACTTGTTAAGCTCACACAGCTAGAATCCCGGGCTGTGAATTCCAAAGCTAATATTTTATCTTGTGTAGTTCTTCTTACCAAATCACACTTCGTCCCATAGCAGCAAAGGAGTCTTTGGATGAAAGTAGACATTTGCTACAATGTTCTGCAGAGTATCTATTCCACCTTTCTCTAGGAATTGTCTTGATTTTCTTTGGTGGAAACTCTTCCCCACCACCCAACCCCAGCTCCAGTGATGAACACACTAGCAGCACTGGCCAATCCAAACAGTCCATTCCTGGTGACAGCCTTCATTAGCTCCCTGGCTAGACCAAAAAAAGCCAACCCTGGAATTTTAGAGTCTCTCTTTCCTCTGGCGCTGTGAAACAGTCAAACTCTGGTTCCTATCAATGATGGGAACACTTCTCCGAGAACGACACTGGCCCAAAAGAAAACTCAGCTGGGACATGAAGAATGTCAATGTCCTGACTATACCATGGGAGGCTTAAGTTCCAGTTTTGCACTTGAGCTTCCCAGTTATGCGAGCCAACAAATGTCTTTATAACTCAAGTCAGACTGAGTTGGTTTCCGGTCATTATTTGCAACTAAAAGAATCCAGAGTCATATACAAGAAAATCAACATTGGGTTGGCATACAGAAGGAAGAAAACCTGGAAGGAAGAAAACCAGTTAAAATCCAGATAAAGTTCATTTGAGTGAAACTGCATTGGAAAATGTTGCAAATGTAAGGGAAGCTTCATATATTCGCTGCAATGTGCACTGCTACGTTTTGCTCATTGAAATGTAAAATTGTTATCTAACAAGCCAGTGAGACAGCATGTATCTTGTCAGAGGGAAAAGAACGGTATCAGAATAGGAATTGGTGATTAGGACCTATCCTGATTTGATTAATCAATTATAGGCCACTATTTTCTGTGGGATTCACCAGGGAGAACTAATCAGATCTGTGATTACAGCGACATCTCTTGTGGGGAAGCGTGCAAATGGTGAGGGATGTGGAAGAAATCAGTGCTTTATCTTGCATCCTTGTATTTCTGGCTTCTTAACAAACTTAACAAATTTTAACTACCAAATTAAAGAAAGACAATCAAGAGCATCTCCTGTGCTCAGGGATAAGTTGTGTCACTTCTAAAAGCTGTGGTATTTGAAATTCAATAAGATTTTTTGTGGTGTGTGTGTATACAGTTGTGTTGTGTCTTACCCCTGATCTAAGAGACCAAGAACCATACCTTCCATACCAGTCTCCTTTAGAGAAACGGTTCCGTATCATCATAACCAGAAAGAGAACCTGGAGAAGGGAGGGAAGGGGATGCCGAACAGCCCTTCCATCCTGTGAGAATGAATGAATGACTCACTGTTCTCTCAGGACCACCACAAGCTCCAGCCACTGGAGTTACTCCCAACATTTTGTATCTGTCATAAAAGTAAAACTACAGCAGAAGTCTTCAGATTCCTCTGAGCTTTTTTTGCTTGATGAATAAATTCAGACTCCTATCTTTCCTTCAAGGAATCAAGAGGAGGAAAAAGAGACCATCTTGTGTAGGCCACCCAATGCTGATTCCAACCCAAAGGTTTCTGTCTTACACGTTTTAAACAACTAAAGAGCAACCTAAAAGGTAAGCACACCGAATCATTACCCTGGTTTTTTGATTCAGAATAGTCTGAAATATTGCTGTGGAACAGTGGTTAATGGTTAACAGAAGGTGTGGAGTTGCATCTCTATTGTAAGAGCACAGTGCTCACTTGTAAATGGTTGCTGTCTATTGGAAAGAAAGATCAATGTAGTTTGGTACAGTGCCAATACCTGCCAACCTGGAGCTCTGTCATAACCTCAGCTTGCTTTGCTGTGCTTTATTTTGTTTGGATTTGGTTGCATGAACAGATATCATGCATAACTATGCTTGGATTGACCACGTTTCTTTATAGAACATGCTTACATGGGTTAAATTTCTACATCATAGGGCACAGCCCAAAACCTTTGCTTTGGACAAGCGTCACGAATAAGTAAAGCATTATTTATCTTAACTACCAAATTCAGGGTGGGAGCCTGACATAATGCAAGGAGCATTGGACAGTGGAATCACTGGACCTGGGTTCTCAGCATGACCCTGCTAGTTAACTTCAAGCAAATATCTTCACTAATACCAATCTCAATTTCCCCAGTTGTAGGATGGAAAGGGACAGCGGGGAACTAGGTAGGGTGAACACTGGGAGAAATTTAAAGTTAACTGGAGTTTCCCAAAAGTTAAAATAAATTCCTATGCCATCTCAAAGAGATTCATCTACCTGGTAGTTAGAACAAAAATAAGAGTAGATATTTGATAAGAATTAACTATTCGAATGCTTGCCATAACACCTCACTATCAGCCATGTACACCAAAACATAGTCCCAGCAGGATCACATGAACCAGCAACCTAAGCATAGTCTCATCAATTCCACATTGATCAGGATTTCCTATTGCCCAGACTCTCTTTACCTCCACAGTGAAAAAAATCAAGTCATCATGAAAAATTACAACTGTGCAAATTCTCACTAAAGAAAAGAAAAATTCCTCTCCTTGGTTATTCACTTGGACTTTGTTTACTGAAAAACATTCAGAATTCATAGGATGCTGACTTGGTAATTACTTCTGATCCTCGGTAAGTTGACTGATGCTCTTTGAAAGAATTTCACTGTGGTAAATTAGTCCTCTCTCTCTCTCTCTCTCTCTCTCTCTCTATATATATATATATATATATATATGTGTGTGTATGGTGTACAGAGATAGATGACAGATATATAGAGATATAGATAGATAGATACATAGATAGACATCTCAATTACAATATACAGGTAAAAAAATGGGTACAACCCCTTTAACAACAACAGAAAGAGCCTGTGTTCCACAAGCTGAATCTTTTTAGGGCTAGTAGCTAAAATGCCACTTAAACTAAGTCAACCCCTAATCCTAAAGCTTCTAGCCATTCTATTTCCATAACTAAATCCTTACAGAAGCCAATTCTATTACATTTGAAGCACTACTAGGCTGATATACACAACTGGGATGCAAACTGCCTTTTAATGTTTTTCAAAATAACTAAGGAAAATATTCTTCTAGGTAAATAAACATTTCTCAGCAGGGAAGTTGAGTGTCTTTGTCAAAAAAAAAAAAAAAAAAAAAAAAAAACCTTGATGCTTAAAAGAGTCTGTGTCCAATGGAAGAATATTTAAGAGCATAATCATACTCTGTGGGAAAGAATGGATTACAGGAAAAATAAAAAAGGAACATAAACTTCCATTTCACATATCACTGAGTGGAATATGAATGGAGTGTTTCTAGAAATCAGGTTCTTTTTTAAGGTAGAGGGTTTTTCCATCAAAGAATGCAATGAGGATAGTGAGGTTACAAGAAAGCAATTTCAAGCATGAATCTGGGAATTTCATGAAGAAAGAAAGAAGTCTCAGCAGCATTCAGTTATGAACTTTGGTAATAGCTTTCCTAGTGTCTCACCTTTCGACAACAGATGCAATGAAGAGAGAGACAATGGACTATGCTCCTTTTCACACAAAATAATCATATACTAAATCAGCAAGCATTTGTTGAATGGATGTCCTGACATGGTACGAAAGCTTTACTTCATAATTAAGGAATGGATTAATCCTGAGGTTGTGGCTACAGAGGACAGATGAGAGGAAGCTTTGAGAGGAGTTTGAGGCTCACCATGAGGTAGATCATTCCAATCAGCGGAGCTTTCCAATTGTTGACCTGTATGACTTGCAAGGATCCGCCTCAGTGGAGGCTCAATCAGAGGCCAGGAAACCATCAATCCGTCATGTGTGAGGGAAGGAAGCACGTTTTGGGTGATTCTGAATTCTTAAGAAACCCAAGAATGCAATGAGAGCAGAACTAAATAAGAGACTGTGGTTCTCAAGCTTAAGCATGCATAAGAATCACCTGGAGACTTGTTAAAACAAAAATGCTGGGCCCATCCTCCAAGTTTCTGATTTATTAGATTTGGAGTAGAGAATCTGTGTTGCTACCAAGTCTATGGATATCACTGATATAGCTGGACCAGGGACCACTCTTTTAGAACCGAGTTGGTAAGACATCATTCCCCAAGAATGGTTCTTTTACCACTAGAGAAAGAATATGATAAAGGTAATAGGTAGCTAGAGCATTAAGTAGTACCAGATTATAAGGTGAAAAGGATGTTCTCTTTTCATTTTCTATTTTAATCAGTATTATTGATGTTGATGAAAAGGACATAAACAGGTGTGAGCTTATTTTTGAAAATCTTCCTGTTATTTATTAATCTTTCTTTTAAAATAAAGAAGAAAAGCTTTCAGGTTCACAATCTTTAGTAAGAGACACTGTTGTCTTAGCTGGGCTCCTCATTTTGAGGCAAGGACTAAAAGCACATGGTTAATTTGGCAGATGCAGGTGCAAAAGTAGGGAAATGAGAAATGGGTCCGTTAGCCAGGGAAGCTCAATCCCACAGGGACATTCTTAGAGGTGGGGTAAAGCATATGCCTCAGAATTGTTCCAAACCCTGGGGGAGAGGACTGGGTATAGATATCTCTACACCCATAACTTATTGGTTATGGATTCACAGGGAGGAATGGATTCCAAGACACCTCCCACCCATTGTGTCTGTGCACAAAGAGAATTTCAGAAGACTGAGCATAGCTCTCCAAAATCGATGCAGGTTTGCCATTGGAAACCAGGACAGTGTGCACACCCTTTCCAGTTACTCACCTGAAGTCTAAAACACAGTTTTGTGTGTGCTGCATTTTTTTTTTACAGTTGTTTTCTATTTCTTGCTATTGGACTGGTTTCTACTTACACTTTTGTTTCTTTACACAATAAATTTATTTAAAGAAAATTAATTAATCTAAAGAAAATGCTATGCAGATAATGCTCCATATGGTATGAGAAGGTGGTGAGAATCTCAAAGGGGTAGTACTCTAATGACTTAAATCCGGGGAACACTTTGAGCACATAGGGTTTTAAAGCAGAGGTCAGCACATTTAGTTTTTTGTATAAAGAGTTGTTTAGCAGATATTTGAGGCTTTTTGGAGCATCGGGTCACTGTCACTATTATTCATCTCTGATGCTGTAGTATGAAAACAGCCACAGACAATACATAAATGAGTGGGCATGGCGGCATTCCAAAAAATCTTTATTTATGGACATTGAAATTTGAATTTCATATAATTTCCATTTGTCATCAAGTAGTCTCATTTTGATATTTTTCCAACAATTTAAAAATGTAAAAATGGTTCTTAGCTTGTAGTCCACACAAAAGTAGAGTTTGCCAACCCCTGATTCTAAGCACAACCTTGCACTCTGCCCTCTTTCTCTCAATCACCAGTGTGGGCATATTACTTAACTTTCCTTAGACTAGGGGCCTCATCTATATAATGTGAATACATATAGTGTCAACCTTATGAGACTGATGAAAAAAAAAAGCCTGAAAATGAATACTTCCAAGCAGGTGCCAGGGAGTTCACAGCACGATGTTAGTCAGCTGTAGTCCTGAGGTGGTCAGTTTCCAGCTTCTCAGGGTCTCAGTTGTTGGAGAATGAGTATTTTCTACTCTGCTTTTCCACAAAGGAAACCATGCACCTGGGGACCCATCTCCCCTACTGTGGGATGTCCTTACAGGAATCAGTTCTCTCCTCTGCAGAATAGGCCCCAAAGCCTGAGCCCAAGCAAACATAAAGGGTCTTGTACTCCTGACTTCAGAAGTCAGGTCTTGAGAGTGGTTCAAACCAAAATTTGCATTCCACCTAAATTAAGTCCTTAAAGGTAGTGTTTCAACCTTACAGACATCATGCTGCTCACAGCAGAGGTTCTCAAACATTTATCTACCTAAAAATCACTTGCAAAACTGCATATTCAAGTACAGGAATTCACATTTTAACAAATGTCCCAGTGATTCTGGTCAAGAGGATTCATGGGGTGGGACAGCCTGGGAAAGGCTGCAAGGATAGAGTGCCATCCACCCAGGTGAGCACACCCTTCTGAAATCCTCTTTGTTTTTTTCATATCTGTTTAAATGACTCGTTGTCCAAAGGGCCTAGATTTCAGTATTTGCTGTGCATGCCAAGAGAAAGGTCTCTGCAGCACGTCTGTCCTCACCCATCTACTTCTTCTGAACCTCCTAGATTGGAAAATAATTTATATAGAATTCTCTACATTAGCTCTCACATGCTCTTTATTATAACCAATGAAACATGCCAGTGCAATATCAAAGGGCATGGACTATTTACAACTTCTTAGATGGAAATTCTTGAGCAGAATCCACATCTTTCCTAGACTAATAAAATGTCATCTCATAAAAGCAGTTGTTCACAATCTCTTCCCAACAGTTTCTGGGGGGAAAAAATAAACCCAGGAACAAAACAATGAAATTACACCCATAGATTTTAGAGGAAATCATTTAACACAGAAAAGAGGGCTCCTGAGAAAGAAGCAAGAGAGGTGTAATGGTGCGTTTTATAACTAAGACTGAGCACCAAACAGAACTTTTACATGAATTACTTCATTTTATCCTCACATCACACTATGAGGTAGTATTGTCATTATCCCCATTTCACAGATGGAGAAACTGAGACATGGAAAACAGGATCTGTCCTAGGCCACACCAGGCAGTGCCTCTAGAGCCCAGACCTTTAATCACTAAACTATCCCACCAAGGATGAAGATATCAAGGATCCCCTATCTCAATTCCTCTAGCTTTTATTAACTTGTATTTATATAGTTTCCTAAAACCTCCATGTCTCCTGGCATTTGAAAGAGGATACATTTTAACCAAGGCCCAACTTTACTCTTTGCATCAAGTAACTTTGAGTTCCTTGCCTTGCTTCTCAAACCTCAGGTTTCCAGCTGTTCAATGTGGTTAAGATATCCAGCCCACCTGTCTTGCAAATCTGCTGCTACTCATGAAGTTCAAATAAGATAACATATGTGAAAAGTCCTCTGAACATTGTAAAAAACTTATCTAAAGTGGTAATTTCCCTGTCTGCCATTTTCATAAATTATTTTAAAACACTGAGAAGAAAGAAAAAGCATAATAACTTTATGAAATCATCTGTGTCAAAACTCAGATTTTCTGGAGATCTGGAGTAGGGTGTAAAGTTCCAAACCTTTGAGAAGTGAGGAAAGACTACCTCTATTTGGAAAGTGGACTATTTACTGTGCTCTATGTAATGGAAGTTGCCAGAGCTTAAGGGTCAGATGACAGGGTCTCAGGGATTGCTCTGTACCTCCGAACCTTGAGTTCATCTGCCCCTTTTCTCTTCCAGGGCAGACAGAGCTGCTTAGTGGTTAAGGAAGTGGTTTATGGAGTCAGACTGTAAGAATACAATTCCAGCTCCATCTTCTCCTCATGAATGACCTTGGGCAAGTCATGTCACCTGTCTCATTTAGTTTCCCCATCACGAAAATGAGAATAAGAAACAGTAACTTACTCTGAAATCATCCTCCCTCCCCCAAACAGGTTGATGGATGAATGAATGAACAGAACTATGATAAAGCAACTCTCACAAAATATTGATTATAAAGACAACCTGGTGAGCATATGGGTGTTCACTGTATAATTCTTTCAATTTTTCACTTAGACATTATTTTCATAACAAAATATTGGAAGATAAACCCAAAATAAGCAATGACAGAGTTGTTAAAGAAGTTAGATGAGCTGTGGAGCTCAGCAGTGTTTAAGGCAAGTGCTTGGTATGTGTTAACAATCATTATCACACAGGGAAGAGGTGGGACAAATGATGGGTCCCTCCAGCCTCCAAATCTGTGAGTCACGGTCATCTTAGGTGAACCAGATATGTGACATGCATGGGCAGAATAAGAAGTCAGACCACACAACACAGAACCCACAGGGCAGAGAGCAGCCAGGATGCATCAGAACCAGGAGCCGTGCACAAATGTGCAGGGTATGCCTAACGCAGATGGCTGAAACATGAAAATAAAAGTAGATTGTCTTTCTTAAATGCCATATCCATGTGTTTTCCCCATCAAACATCCCTTCAGGAGGGAAAATCACTTGCTTTACAGTCAAACCCAAGTTCAGATTCTGTCTTTGCCACACTGGTGTGACAGTATGGGACACATTCAAGCATCCACTAGACTACTTGTGGGAAAATCGACCATAATGACAAGGTTGAGCCCATGACAACTGTGCTTTTGCTATGACCTTTTGGTTATAAAGACTGGGCCAATCAGATTCTTCATCTTGAGAATTTGAGCTCATTGCCACAGAATCTTGGGAGTGTGTCACATTAATGAGAACAATGGAGAAAGTCATGTGCTCCTGGAGCTGAGTTCTCTGGATATGACCTTCCCATCTGTCCTGGGGTCTGATTGCTTAAATTTATAAGAAAAACCCCACTATTCTTCTAACAAAGTCCAACTTTTGCCTAAGCAAGCCAGTGTTGGTTTTCATCATATATAGCCAAAAAAAAAAAAAAATGGATTTATTAATACAATTAGCCTTCTATCTAATATGAGTCTCCTTAAAGTTTATAGGCTTCAGTTTTTTATTTGCAAACAAGAAAAACAATACTCAGGGTTAGACAGAGAAAAAAAAAAGACTAGGTATATAAAACTCCAAAGTATATGATAAACATTCAATAAACAATTTAAATTGAATGGAAACTTCATAAGAGATAGATCTGTCTGAGCAAGTACTTGAAGGTACCCTGTTTGGGTAGAGGAGGTGGGATCATGCAAAATCAGAAACAGAAAACACAAACAGAAGTGCTGATAGTTCAGGAGAAATGAGTTGGTTTGAGCTTAAAATTGGTTTTAAAAGAAACTTTTGAACTGGGATTTAATACTTTCATCAGTTACACACAAATGTGCAAATTCAAATTTCTATTGGGTTTCTCTATCATGTTAATGTGGATTTGAAAGGGAAAGAAGTAGAAAGCAACTACACAAGAAACAAAAGCTAGCTAGAGAGATAATACATCTTTCTTAACCTTCCAGAGACTCATCAGAATTCATATGACACTAGACAAGATATTAAAGGACTTCTGATTTGGATTATCCCGTGAATAATGAGGGATTTTATCATCTGAATTAAGGAAGCATTGGGGGTGGGAGAGAATTAACTCAACCTAAAAGTTCAATCGCTGAGAAAAAGCAAACATCTGTCTGAAATGTGAGGCAAAACCTAGATTAGTGAGAGGTGGAAGCTGATGGTTTAGTAGTCATTGTGCTTTCAATCTGCTCCATTCATTGACTCTAATTAGAAAAAAAATTTTAATTATCTTAAAAATATGATATCTTTTCATTTAAAATCTAAGATGGTAGATCTGAGCTTTATTTTAGTTATCCAGTAGTACTCAGATAGTGGTCCCTAGACCAGCAGCATCAGTATCACCTATTAGAAATGCAAATTCTCAATGGATCGAATACTTAGGAATTAGACCATAAACTCTGCAACTCCTAGAAGAAAACATAGGGTCTACACTCCATCATATAAGCACAGGCAATAACTTTCTCAATAGGAACCCTAAAGCTCAGGAAATAATGCCAAGAGTTACTAAATGGGATGGCAAAAAATTAAACAGCTTCCACACAGCAAAGGAAAAACAATAAGGAACATGAAGAGAGAACCTATAGAATAGGAGGAAAATCTTTGCTAGCTTCTCTTCTGACAGAGAATTAGTATATATAGAATACATAAAGAACTCAAAAAATTTTTTTCAAAAAAGTCAAATAAACCAATCTGAATTAAACTGACACTTCTCTAAAAAAGTAATACAAATGGCCAACAAATACATGAAAAAAATAATTGTTCAGCATGACTAGTAACAAGGGAAATGCAAATCAAAACTACACTGAGATTTCATCTCACATCAGTCCAAATGACAGTCATCAAGAATACAAATAATAACAAATCCTGGAGAGGCTGTGGAGAAAAAAAGGAACACTTTTACACAGCTGGTCAGTGTTGTAAATTAGCACAACCATTATGGCAATCAGTATGGAAGTTCCTCAAAAGACTAGGCATGGGTTACATATGACCCAGCTATACCATATATTTATCTTAAGTATTAAACTCATCATACTATACTATGCATGCATACCCATGTTTTTAGCAGCACAATTAACAATAGCCACACTATGGAACCAGCCTAGATGTCCATTAATGGATGAATTGATAAAGAAAATATGGTATATACAGACAATGGAGTTTTATTTAGCCATAAAGAAAAAATGGAATTATATCATTTGCAGGAAAATGGATGGAACTAGAGACCATTATGTTAAGTGAAATAAGTCAAACTCAGAAGATCAAGGGTCATATGTTTTTCCCCATATGTTGAACATAAGGAAGAAAAAGGAAGAGAGGTTAGGGCAGATCTCATGAAAATAAAGGGAGATCAGTAGAGGAAATAAAGGGAAATCAGGGGAGGGAGGTGGGAAAGAAGGGGGGAAGTGCTGGGGAGTGATATTGGTCAAATTATAGTGTTCTATTGTGTGCATGCATGAACACATGAAAACAAATGGCATCATCATGTACAACTTTAATGCACCAATAAAAATGCAGGGAAAGAAGAAACAAATGTAAATTCTCAGACCCCAAACCATATGCAGGAAATCAGAAACTCTGGAGTAAAGCCCAGCGATCTATGTTTTAATAGGCTTTGCAAATTATTCTCTTGCTTATCCAAGTTTGAAAGCCACTGTGCTAAGTAAACCATGAGGCATAGATGGCCAGGCTCTACCATTTCCTCACTGGCAGCTATCAAACCTACAGATTTCTTGACATAAGGTGGCAAAGAAAACACTCAACCTTCTTACACTTGCCTTGTATTTTCAAACTTGCTAGTAATTTTTAAGGTAGCCATCCTAACTCTGACTATATTTAAGGCGAGGCCTCTCAATTAACCTACTTGAGAGTTATTTACATTTTACTTATATTTCTGTGCCCAAATTTAACCATTTTCTACTGCTCTAATAGGAAAAAGTCAACATGATTCAAAATGGAAGAGTCAAAGGGCAAGTCAAGAAGAACAAGGAGAGAGTTGATAAAAGCATGGTGAGATAGAGTGAATGAGAAAAGAAATGTCTTCTGTGCTTTGTGCTCCTTTTACATCTTTCCTTTCCCCCACACAGTGCCCCTTCCAGTTCCCAACCCTGCCACTACTGTTCTTAATCTACACATCTTCAAACTATTTCTAAATAAGAAAGAGAAGATTTTTTTAAAAATGAAGAAATCATATAATTTCAACTGAGTGCAACTCACAACCTATAGTCTCCAGCCTCCTTCCTAGAGACAGACTCAGTTCTATAATTGGTTTAGGGGATATGAATAATCTTTTCCCCCATGGAACACCAAATCGCCTTCATACAAGGTATGGAGGTTCAGAGCATGGACTTTGGAGTAAGAAAACATACAACCCAACCCCAGGTCTGTACTCAAAAGCTGAGAGAGAACTTGGGCCCATTATTTTACCTGTGTTGGAGTCATCATATTTGCAAAATGACACTAATAGAAGTATCTCCCTCACAGAATTCTTAATGAAGATTAAGTGAGGTCATCCATGTAGAGCATTTAGGACAGTGCCTGGTGCACATCAAGGGCTGGATTAATGTGAGTTATTAAGATTATTATTATATTGCCTCTGAAATGCCTCTCAGCCTTCAGCAGCATCTTAAGCATTTCCAGGCATAGCAACGAAGCACTGAAAAATCAGTAGGGATCAAGGTAAACGTGTGAGGGTGGCTAGGCTGGAAGGTGTGAAAAGGCAGTGAGCAACACAGCAATTCTTTTGTTGTAAAATGCTTCTTCAGGAGGCTATGAGACTTGTGTATAATGATCTCAGTGATTCTCAATTGGAATAGGGAACTCTGTCCCTCCAAGGGGGCACATAGCAATGCCTGGAAATGTTTTTGTTGTCAAAACGAATGGTTGTAACTGGCATCTAATGGGTACCAAGATGTTGCTGAACATCCTACAATGCTTAGGCCAGTCCCTCACAACAAAGAATTATCTAGCCTCAAATGACAATGTTACTGAGACTTTAGAATCCTGAATTACAACATAATGCAAAGTTATCTTCATGAAGAAGACTCTGGATTTCACGGGAGGTGAGAATGGGTGCACTCTAAAACCCATCTTGATGTTTGCAGTTAATCCTCACCTCAAACTTCAGTCAATACTGTATTTCACTCTTTTCCCCTTCATCTACATCTTTTCCCTAAAGACAAACTGAATCATTTTTAAAAGATGGGTAAATATTGGAAGGTAAACATATGGTGTTAGGTGAAAAATTTTTGCTAAAACAAAAACATCAATGGCAATCAGAGAACTTTAGAGTTGAGAGAATCTTAAGAAACGATCTAGTAGCCAGTCACGATGGGCAAACACTTGTAATCCCAGCCACTTGGGAGGCTGAGACAGAAGGACCACAAGTTCAAACACAGCCTCAGCAACTTGGCAAGACCCTATGCAACTTAGCAAGACCCTGTCTTGAAATAAAACATTAAAAAAAAATGGGCTGGAGATGTGACTCAGTGGTAAAGTGCCCCTGTGTCACATCCCCAGTACAAAAAAAAAAAAAAATTCTAGTAACTAGACTCTAGTTGAAATCTTTCATGACTCTTCACAGTTGAAGAAACCAGGCTTTGGAAAGGCAAGGAGACTTGATCTAGGTCACATCATGCTACAATCATTAAAAGGTTCAGGTTCTTCCAAAGATCAGATTTAAACAGTTTAGTCCAAGAGTGATCATCTCAAGGGTCCCTTCACACATTTCTTTGCCTGGCATATTTTCCCCATACCATAATTACAGTCTGTATCTGTTCCTACCTCTGGAAATCCCTAAACATGGGTCTCACCTGATAAGGAAGTGGCAGTGAGACTAAAGAGGGGAAACTTGAATTCAAGAGGTATTGAGGGGGAACAGACAGAACTAGCCTATCGATTAAGCTGTGGCAGCTATGCATGAACCAAGAGGAGAAATTAAAGGTGGCATCAGTTTCCAGACTGGGTGATTTGGAGGAGAGGTGCATTCAACAACAGATGGAAAAATCAGGAGGCAGTTTGGGGTAGCAGGATACTGCTGCTTATTTTCAGGTGCTGTCCGTTAGTCTGTGACATTGGGGAGGGAAGTGAGGAACTAGAGGGAACTAGGGAGGTCTAGGCTTACGAGGGTCAGAGAAAATACATTCAGTTAGTCAACCCCAAAGCTGCTGTGGCCCATAGAAGGAAAAGCAATAGGAAGGAAACCAGGGTAACCAGGGCATTATTGTCCTGGGGTTCCTAGGACCCCCATCTGCTCAATGTAGGCTTAATGAACACTCCCTGAAGCTCCTGCTAGCTTCAATATGCTGCAGTTCTAGAGTTTAAACCATGATTGTCATTCTACCATCTAGTTTTAATAAAGATAGTTCCCAAACATAAGGGAGCACTTAGGGTAAGAATGCATAAAGAAAATAAAAGATTAAAAAAATGACTTGAGGATCCTGCAATGCCTCTTTGGTTTTTACTATTATTTTTTCACACTTATATTTCCTCGAGGTGCACTGCTCCTCAGAACTCTATGGTTCTTATTCCCTCTCCGACTTCTTCCTTGTTTCTAGGGCACCACACTCATTACTGGCGTCCTTTTCCATCACCAGCTGTGCTCACCAGCAGCACACAGCAACTTCTCCCCCTGTCCCTTACACTAAAGTTACACTCAGGGGACCAGGAAAACATCACTGCTACAGGCCTGGGTCACCCACAGCTTTATGACTCAGACAATCCTTCCCAGCAGTATGAAGACAGAGGACAAACATCAGTGTCCTTCCATCAAAAGCCACCCTTGATTCATGCCAAACCTGCAGCCTAAGGAATACTTTTGTTCATTTTCATAGACCAAATGGGAAACCAAGACAAGATATTTCTCTTAACATTGAACTCTAAGGAAGAGGAAGCTCATGCCATGACTTCACCTCTGCCAGCCAGCACCTCCCTGTATCCACAACCACTTCCTCCAAAGGCCACTAACAGCCCAGTGCCACACACAGGGTAGCAAGCTGAGAGGAAAAGCATCTTAAATTGGTTTGGGGATTCTGTGAAGGGCAGCTGCAGGATGGTCGCTAATACTGGCAGTGACGGTGAAAAGCTTCATGCAGCACAGCGTGCCCACACACTCCGTGCCACTTACACACACAGTTATATGCTTAAGACACTCGTATCTTCTCACACACACAGAGCACACTCGTGGTTACACATTCAGAACCACACAAGCATCTCCTTACAAACACAGCTATAAATGCACAACCCAGCCTGTTTGTCGTTCTCTCTTTCTCTCTCTCTCTCCCCTTTACACACACAACCTCGTAGTCAGTGAACACACATGCAGTTTTTACAAGTACTTACCTACACAAGTGCCGGGCAGCAGCCACAAACCTACAGTGGTCCCGCGCTGGAGAGGCGTCCTATACAACCGCCAGCCCACCTGCACCCTGAGCCGCCTCGCAGCCCATCCCTGCGGCAAAGCCAGGGCTTCGGTCCAGAGCGCTGAAGACCCCAGCCCGCGGTGCCGCCCCGCCCCCTCCGCGTCCCTGTGAGCACACGTGGGCTCTCGGGGTCCCGATCCCCGGCCGCACCTACCTCACTTACCCGCTGCCTGAGGCGAGGAAGTGAGGCGCCTTGGCAGACCGGAGTGGCCACCCCGAGGGAGCACGGAGCCGAGCTGCTGCCGCCGCTGCTACCGCTGCCGCTGCGCTCTCAGCCGCTGCCTGCGCCCTCCCCGCCGCCCCCTCGGGTGCAGGCTCCAGCCCCCGCGCTGGGGGGCCGGCAGGCGCCAGGCGCGGACGGGAGCTGCGGCTGCGGACCCCACTCCCGGCTCACCTGGGCGCGCAGTGCATCGTCGTCCTCCTAGCGGAGCTGGGCTCCGCGAACTCAACAGCCCCCAACCCGGCGATCTCCTCTGCCCTGCCTGCTGTCGCCTCCACCGGGAACCCGGCGCGCAGTCCGGGCAGCCAGGCGCACAGGAGAGTGGGCGCAGAAGCCGGCTGGAGAGACCTTACCCACTCTGGGCTGACCCGCATGAGCTCTCCCTGACCAGAGCACTGCCCATTCTATGGAGGCAGGGTTCAAGTCCTGGCCTCATTGCGGGCTCCCGAGTGACCTTGGGCAAGTCGGTTCGCCTCTCTGAGTGTCCGCTTCCTCTATTCAAAGATAATAAACATGAAAGATTTTGTGGAGTTCATGCCAGGGGAAACCCTACCCCTGTACAGCTTACTTCCTTCTCATTCTTACTCTGTTAGGGCAGGGTTAGTTTGGGGAGCAGGGTTCAGAGTGAGCTTAGAAGCTCTTTGGTTACAAGATTCCCAAGTTCTCCAGAGATAATGTGTTCATTTGCCTGCTTTCTTCCTTAGTGACCTTGCCCTTGTTAGTCCACTGCTTGCTTCCCTGGTCCCAAGGCAGCCTGTTTTCCCAACTTGGACCTCCTGTGATCTTGAGCATATGACCAGACTGGAGCCAAGTCTCAAAGCACTCATCTCTAAGAGGAACACATAAACTCTCTTCTGTATTGAGGCTTACCAAAGCTCCTGTGTGCCTGTCACTTGGCGAGGTGCAGTATCTGTAACAGAGTGAAACCATTCTTCCTCAGCACATCTGACAAAAGCCCCCAATTCCATGGATTAACAGTCTGAGTTAAAGGAGTCTCGCTGGGAGGAGCTGAACCTCCTTCACTCAGGTGAGGGGCCAGGGTGCCTGCTGGGTGAGTAAACTCCCTCCAAGGACCACAGAGGTTGCCTGGGAGCCTGACACAAGGGAGAGCTGGGGGCAGTGAGCAAGTAAGTCTTCCAAGACGATCTTAAAAATGATTAACTAAAATTGTGAGCACAACTCAAGTGAATCAGAAACCTCTCGACTGGTCCTTTTCTAGGTTTCTTTCTGCTGTAGTTCTGTCTTTCACTCCCCGTCCTTGCAGCCTCAATCTCTCATTTTACTCTCCATTTTTGATCTCTTCCTCCACTCTCTTCACATCTCATCTGTCCTCATTCTATGTACTCTTCTTTATCTTCATTGTGCCCGTCCTTCTCCACACCTCTAGCTCTTGGCCATTCCCAAATACTACTTCTCTCCCTGGTATATTTAGGTCCTGAATCTGTATTCCTCTCATATCTCCTATTCAAACCTTAAATGTTTATCTAATAATAATATGAGTCAAACTTAAATTCACCACTACCCCACTTCTCTAAACGAAATGCTGCTGACACCATTGGCCTCACACATGGATGCTCAGAGCCTGAATGACAGCTCCACTTCTGTGCCCCTTCCCCTCACTCTCCACTAAGCACCTGCCAGTCCCTCAGGATGCCATCTCCACTCGGCCATTTGTGTTTGTCTCTTCCTTCTTATTCCCACTGGGTTTAATCATGTTTTTTCTGGAATCACTCAAAGTCTGCTAACTGTTCTCTTTTCCTCTCACTGATGTCACTATAGTTTTTCTCAGGCAAAACCCCAATATTGTCACACTCTTGTTCTGCAACCTAATTGCCCAGGGAAGGTAGAACAACTCCCCAGAGTCATTCATGTGCTAATCTTGAGAGCCCATGAACATGTTATCTTGCATGGTAAATGGAACTTTGCAGGTATGAATAAGATGCAACACAATATGGGGAAGAGTAGGATGGACTGTATGAGTGGGCCCTTAAAAAGGCCTTAAAAATAGAAGAGAAAGACAAAAAAGGAGGTCAGAATGATTGTACATGAGAGGAACTTGACCAGCTGTTGCTGGCTTTGACAACAGAGAAAGGGGGCTATGAGCCAAAGAACACAGATAGTTTCTGGAAGCTCAGGAAGGCAAAGAAACAGTTTTTCCCCTAAAGCCTCCAGAAAGGAATGTAGCCCTGCAGACACATTGATTCTAACATAATGAAGCCCATGTCAGATTTCTAATCTAAAGAATTGTGAGATAATAACTTTGTGTTGTTTTAAACCACCAAGTAATTTGTGGTAGCAGCAATAACTAATACTACACTTCTCTCTTACTTATGAAATTACACACCAATGCCTTATCTTGTTATTGGCAGTGATCAAGGTAGCCCAGATCTGCCAGTTCGCTATACCCAAACCTTGAGTTGCAAGTGATCTGTTCTCTGAACACCTCTTTTCTCCTGTGTGTGTGCCAATGCTCGTGAGGTCCTCTCCTTCAAGAGGACTCTGTAGCGCTGCCAATCCCATCACTTACCAATGCCCACAAACTCCTTGGAAGTATTCCCAATCTCTTCTTTCTGCAGTTCTCTGGAAGCCTTTGTTTGTGTATCTTGAGGTGAATCTCATATTCCCACTTTAAACGGTGCCTTCTAAGAGGAGGGAGTGAGAGGACTTTAACTGCACTGGTCGAAGGTGCTCCTGGCTCTCTGTTCTCAAAATGCTGTTTGTACCGCTACTGTGACAGCAACCACCATACTGTGTCATTTGTGAGTTATTCATGGGCCCACTGGATTGCATCCCACCAGATCTTACCTCCTTTTATAACCCCAGTGCCTAGAAACATGCCAGGCACCCAGTAGGGTTTCCATGGTTTTTGTTTTGTTTTGTTTTGGTTTGGTTTTTTTTACTTTGTTCTAATTAGTCATACATGACAGTAGAATGCATTTGGACACTTCATACATAAATGGAGTATATTCACTCTTCTGGTTGTACATGATGTACAATCACACTGATCATGTCATGATAGATGCACATAGGGTAATAATGTCAGATTCATTCTACTATCCTTCCTACCTGTAAGTGGTTTTGTTTTGTTTTTGTTTTTGTTTTTGTTTTTTTTGAAAAACAGGATGAAGAGAGCAGATGCAATGTCTGGTTGAATAAATAGGACTATTAATAAATTTTTCTTGAAGTGTTTATTTCTTTTTTAGTTGGAATTGGTCAACTGAAGAACCTCAGTTAATGCAATGTGGTTTTATATGTGGCTGCTTCAATGCATACCTTGAAACATAGACTTCTGGTTTTTTTTGTTGTTATTGTTGTTGATGGAGAGACTCATGATAAAAGGACTATTCATATATTATATATGCTTTTTTAAGAGGGCTATTCTTATGAGTAAAAGTATTATAAACTTGCAGATTCTCTGGCCCAACAATTCTACTTCTTGAAATGTATCTGAAGGGTAATAAGCATGTGTATTAAAGGATTAAACTAAGACTGTTCACGCAGGGTCTTTTATAAGAGTGACTAACTGGAAAGAGCCCAGATGCCCAACAATAGGGATTAGCTAGGTGAACTACACTATCCCTTCTAGAAAATGCCACTCAGATATCATACATAATCTTTGAATTGCTATGTATTATACAGAATCATGCTTGTAAGGGTTTAAATTCCTTTCATGCTTATTTGAATTTTTAACTACATAAAACAAGCATATATTTAAAATTTGTTTACAAGTATTTTGAAATAAGAGCTTTGCCCACAAAGAGATAAAAATTTACTATTTATCCTAGTTCTAAGAAAACCCATCTACAGATGAGATTCAATTCCCTCATTATGACTAAAGAAGGGAAAGTCACAAAAGAAATATAATGTAGGCCTATCTTCATCCCTTTAATTCATTCACTGTATGAACATTTATTACACTATCTCAATGAAGATCTTTGATAGAAAGTAACAAAAATGGACTCTAGATAACTCAAGCAAAAATAAATTATTGGACTGGTATTAGAGGCTCACAAAACCACTGAAATGCCAGAACAGAGACTTGAAGAAGGAGGTACCAGGAGAGCGCTAGAACCAAGACAGCAGACGGTGCAGCAACTAGACACAAGCAAGCTCAATGGAATCACCTCACCATCAGTCCTGATGCAGTGAATGGCCTCACCTGTCCTGTGCTCAGATGGGTCACTCACCCAAGTTCAAGGTCCCTGGGCACACACCAGATGGCCAGAGCTGGCTATGTGTCTTCCCTTCCCTCATTCTAAACTAGAAGTTGAAGACCGAGGGGACTTGCTCTGGCCACCTAGAGTACACACAATGGAGGACATTATATTCCCCCAGTCAATTTGGGGTGCTGTTAGGAAGAATGGAAACTGGCAGCCTCAAAGGAATAGAGGCCCACTACACACCCCTGTGATGTGCCAGGCATCGTGCTCCCAGACTTCCAGTCTGTTGGTCTGTAAGGATTCTCGTCTGCAACTAACTAAGCTGAGCCGCTGAGCCAGAAACACCACTCAGAGGAGGAGTTCCTTGATTCTATTATTTTGTTTATAAACTTGAACATGCTAAGACTTCCTATCAATAATTTCTTCTAGTCTGCAGAAACAAATACTGCTTTTCGGTTTTGGTTGTCCAAACAGAATATCTTGTCATGTACTTACTGCATAGCTGACTGCTAAACACACCAAAGCTTGTTATCAGCACACACCATGGGGCTATCTTAAAGTCTCAAAGCTTGTGTTAAGCTAATTTTAAATAGGGTGCCTTAGTTAGAGAATAGAGTTCTCTCTCTCTCTCTCTCTCTCACTCTCTCTCTCTCTCTCTCACACACACACACACACACACACAGAGAAAAAGAGAGAGAGAGAGAGAGAGAGAGAGAGGCAGAGAACAAAGAGAAAGGAACAAAGAAGATGGAAATTAAATTCCAAATCTAAATCACTGAAATAAATTAATGCCTCTCTCGAACTCATAAGCTTGAAGCCTGCATACCTTCCATCCACTTAAGAACTGCTAAAAATTTAAATAGTTGGACAAAGAGTTTTAATGCAACTGCAAAGAAACAGAAACCAAACTGCTAATATCTTTCCTATGACAAAGTCAGAATGGGTGGCTTATTTATTCCATAGAATAAATAATATCCTGAAACAAGACATTGTGTCATATATGGACACATGGTCCATTTCAGGCATCTCAGCTTACCTTATAGACAATTATTCTTTGTCAGGAAATAACTTCTAGCAAACTCTCCCCCAAATAAAGTAGTAAATGGAGAAACCTTTGCAATTATTTTAAAGCCAAACCTACTGCACTGGGGTGTGTTTATTTGTATTTTGTTATATATCCTGGAGTGAATATCTCCAGACCCAAATCAGACCTAATGAGCTAGTCCCGTGGCTCACCCCTCTCACCTTGGCCTCTAGGGAGCTCATGTCCTGAACCCTGCTTCCCCTCCTTCACCAGCTCACAGTGCTCAGCTCTCCTGCTGAGCCTAAGCAATGCTTGGATTCAGGTTACACAGTTCTTTCTGGCCTCAGGATCCTAGATGCAAAATGCTTGTTCTTTGGTTCTTTGAACATCCTTTATTACAGAGGGATTTTCACCTGACTACTTATCTCCTGCTGCATTATTTTCTGTCTTGGCGTTCTACTTATATCATTCACAGCCTTATCTCACTCTGTTATTAATTAATTCATTGATGTATTTTCACTTCCTTACTCTCTGATTTTCTAAACTATAAACTGTCAGAGGTAAGCAATCATGTGCTCCAAGAAGAGTGCGGCTTAGGGTGGATACTCAATAAGAGCTAAATGGATGGAAATATGAACCCAAGGACACCTGCATTTGCCTTCAAAGCATCTGTCCTTACCAGGAAGTCAGAGTTACCCAGGAACCAAGGATCCTAAAAGGGCAAAGACAACCACATCCACGTGGGTGAAAGGATCTCTATGAGAGGATGTGGCTTGGGAAGAAATAGACTCACAGGCAGGAGGGATTGTAAAAGAGAACAGGTGGTTCAGACACTGTGACATCATATGTCTGCAAGTGAGAGGTGGATGAGCAGCCAGAGAAGGAGGAGCGAAGCAGCAGGCTGCCTCCAACTAGGCAACGGTTGCCCAGGGTCAGTCCATTCCAATAGGAGTAACAGAATTGAGCAAGAGAGCACGAGACCTCATCAATCCAAGATGGAGTGTTCCTCATCACCTGCTATCTGGCAGCCTCTGTGTTAACCCTCTCTTTGAGCGCTGTACAGTCACTGGCTGAAGCAGCAGAGAATCAAGGCTGATCAGAGCAGCAAAGCAGAGTTATCTGGGTGCAGATAAGGCCTGCGGGTCCCTTTCTGCTAGCTGGTCTTTGTCCTCTAGTCTTCCTGGAATTGTTTGGTTTAATCTATTTACTTTTAGAAAGGCAGTTAGCTAATTTATGTTTTATTATCAATGAAAAGCCAATAAATGAATATTTAGTCTATCGGGAAGGAAACCAAACTAGAAAACAGTCTTCCAAGTCAGCTCTTCCAGGCAAGTGCAGCCAAATCAACAGGACGGATGTGAGTGTGACCTGCTGGGCAAAGTCCTGACACCACTGGAACTTGATGATTTATTTTTAAATGTGTCTGTAGTAAAAACCACTGTTTTCAGTGTCCAATTCTGGAAGTTCTCCACAAATCTAGAGAACTGCATAACCACTACCACATTCAGGACACAGCAAAAACTGAACGTTAACATGGACAACTGTATGTGGGGTAAATTTTGAGTGAAATGTTTCATGGAGCATTTTTGACAAGCTTTGGCTAATGTGAACAAGTCCCTTCTCTGTATACTACTCAACTCCCTTTCCTCACAATAGGTGGTCCTCTTCAAAAACTTGGAAGCTTTTATCCTCTGATGAGGAAATGAAGTACTGAGGAGGGAAGGGCTGTAGTGGGAAGGAGACAAAAGTGGAATGACAGGGAAGGACCTCTGGCCCCAGAAGATCCCCTGGACTGGGTTGAGCCACAGGGAGAAAGGGAAACAAAAGTCAATAGGAATGTTCAAGAAGGACTCCAAGCATAAGTAAAGGTTCAGAATCTTGGCCCAAGTAATGAAGCAGGACTCAGACTCAGGGAGCAGGCCCTGTCCTTGGGCCTGGAGAGGCAGGTCACACCAGCAGACTCCTCAGCCCCAACACTAGTGCCCTCATGGTGGGAATGGCAACAGGGATCCATCTCCAGGCAGCATTGCAGGTGGCAGAGATGATCAGAGCTGGGAGGGACAAGGTGAGAGTGACTGATAAATTGGGACTATGTACAAATGTTCCCTCTGGGACCTCCTTTGGGTAATAATAGGAACTTATAATGGGATGGATAATGGATGGTTGAAGCTATCCTTTCATGTTCAAAGAAGGGCAACCTGGGTGGCTGGGGCCTTGGCAAGTTCTGGTTCTACAAACATTTCACTGGTTTTCTATGTGATAGACCCTATGCTTCATCCTGGGGGATGTGACACATAAGAAGATGGGATCCTTCTTTTCAAAGCACTCAGTGCCAACTAGAGGAGAGAGGGTTGGACACAGATTATTTCAACACATTGTGAAGGTTAATAATAGCAAAGGGAGCTCATTATTATTATTGACTTTTTATTACAAAGCAAACATTTATTGAGCTCAAACTATTTGCTAGTTCACGTGCTAACACTTTATATATGTTATCTCAGGTAAGCCTCATAGCAACTCTGTGGAGGAGATATTATTATCATTTTACAAAGTTAAAAGGGACCAACAGGATTAATGAACTTGATATTGAGATGGCATGATTAGAAGGAAGTGGAGCCAAGATTAGAATTCAGGCTGTCTTGCTGTGAGCAGCTGTGAAATAAAATGTAACAATAACAACCATGCAAAACAACATTAATGGTTGATTATATTAAATGTATTGGGCACTTAACTGTATCAGACTATTTGGAGAGCTTTGATGGAGAGGGAAGCAGTACAAGCAGCCTGGATTTCTGATGCCTGAGAAGGTGGAACAGGGACCAGCATGTTAGAGAGAAACAGAATTCAGCTAGCTTGGTGTAACACTGTCTTAACATTTGGAACTGTCTAGCATGGTAGGTACCAGAGCACAGCCTGGGCCCCATATGTCAGGAATATTGAAACAAGAACCCCTGATCTAAGCGTGAGATTCAACATCACCTCCACTGTCCCAACTCTTCATCCCCTGATGCTGAGATTTGAGGTGCTCAGTCTCATTTGCCAGCTCCTCTGGCTAACACTGAAATGTCAAAGACCTATCTCTTCTCTTTTCCTTCTGTAGAGTTCCCCTTTCTATGTCATTCTGGATGTTTACTTCTCCTCATACAAAATAGAAGTCAACATATGTCGTCCTCTTTGATAATGGAATGGGCAATAAAATGAAGGTTTACTTGAACTATGTAAAGTCCCAGACGTGACCCAGAGAAGGAAACAACATGATATTGGGAAGTCATTACACAACTAGAGAAGTAGCTATATACACATATACACCTATTACATAGAAAGAGGTCATTTCTTCAGGAGCTGTTGTGAATACTAGTTTCTCTAGGCAAAGGCACTCATTTTTATATGCAGTAATAACATCTCCCATATCCAGTCAATCCATATTTTAGGGAAGCTAAACCCACTGCTAAGCTGGGGATAGCCTTGGTTGGCGTACACCAACCATTACATTCTACCTAGTTGGTTCCAATAACTGATTTGGGCATAAGCAAGTAGTGCACTTTGAGCCAATGATACACAAAGAACCTCTGCTCAGGACTCAGGGAAGAAAATATTCTTTCTGTCCTGTGAATGCTAACAGCTCTCTCTTCCACCCTAGAGAGAACCAGTCTGGGAGTAAAAAGAGTCCATGAAGAGAATGAGCCATAGAATCGCTAATAAATGAAACTTAAGATCTGACAATGTGGTCATAAGCAGGACCAAACTGCACCTGAAGCAATAGACAATGCTTTGAAAAGCAATATATTTTCTGATTGTCTACCCAATATTTTTCATCTTCTTCCATGGGAAGTTAAATGCCAATTTTATTCGGTGATAAATTACTATCTTCTCAGACTCTAAGTGCTTGGCTGAGTCCTGACCAATGAAATTTAAGTATTGTGCTATGTGGAACTTCTAGGAAGATTCTCTTAAAAGTTTCCTGGTATGTGTAGAGCATGCTGTATTTATTTTGCTCCATTCCTCCTTCATGCTATGTGGAATGAGGAGCACCAAAAGCAAGCATCTGAAACCTTGAAAATGGAAGTCATGAGGGAGAAGGCAAATCTCAGAACCAAAGACTCTGATAGATGTTACACATAGCAAAGATTGACTACATTTCCAGGCTTATTTTACCTGATAAAATAAATGATAAAAACATTAATAAAACTTTTTAAAATGAAAAAGTATTTAAGCTACTATTAATTTTCATTTTTCATTCTATGTTGTAAATTTAATCTTAACCAACACAACTCATTTTCTGTAATTTTCAAAATTGAATAGTTCTAACAGTAGAACTGAAGCAAAAACTCTCTCCTATAGGAAACTGATTCTTGTGTGATAAATATATGATTTTTTATTTCTTATAAGCACTGAATTATTACTTTTAAAAAATCTGATGTAAAGAATAGAATATGGAGAAAATGTAATCAGGTTTGAAGAATCCCTAAACTGAGGAGGAGACATTAAAATACCTGACTTATGGAAGCAGGAAAATAATGTTACATGGGAATACTGGATAGTTCTCAATGAGAAATTTTAAATTATGGAAGGAAACAAACATATTCAAATGTGGTCTCTTACACTATTTTAATGATACAGGGAAATATTCACAAAATATTATTAAGAGAAAAAAGTGGAATAACACATTTAATAACATCCCAGTTGTAGGAATATCTATAATACTGAATTCATAGTTCATGAGAAATTTCACAGAATATTAGCAATGGTGTGACTGGATGACAACATCATGGCTGGGGATTGAACTCAGGGGGACTCTAACACTGAACTACACTTCTAGCTCCTTCCTTCTATTTGAGACAAGATCTCACTAAATTGCCCAGGCTGCCCTTGAACTTGTCATCCTCCTGACTCAGCCTCCTGAGTTGCTGGGTACAGGCCTGTGCCACCAAGCCTAGCAGTGCTTGCTTCATTATTTATGCTTTTCAGTATTTGTCAAATTCTCCACATAGAGTATGCCTTAATTCATAATCAGGAAAAAGCAATATAGTTTCTTTAAAAATGTTTGTAAAATATTTTAACTGAAAAAGGAATGCTGGGCATTGATAGGATAGCTATTTGAGAACATCCTGCCTCTAACTCTTTTCCCAGTTTTGAGGGGCACCAGAGTAGGGGATGTGATCACACTGGCTCTGAGCAATGGAAACTGGATCAGCCCGGCTCCAAGAGTAAACTGGGCTGGATCCTAGTCCTTCTAAAGGCCACATTCTAAGGGCTCAGAGAAGCAGGGGTGGCCTGGGAGAAAAGCTGCTAAACAAATAAACAGACACGTCCACAGAACACAGCAACTCACCTCCATGTTTGGCAGCTGGGTCCCCAGCGTTCACATTTTGTTCTGGTTTCTTCCATCCTATATCCCGGAACAGGCCCAGGAATGTAGAGTGGAGAAAACCCAGGAGCATGTGACAGAGGCACGAGATGGCATACTCAGGGCAATTGCCTTTCTGCATACTTAGGTGATAACAAAGACTGGCTTTGTATGAGTTTTACAACTTCCAGTATCTTTCTGATCTAGTAAGTTGCTCAGGTCATAAAATACCTTGAGGAGAGAACACTGAAAAGGTCCAAAGTTAATATAATAAGAGTCCCTTATGTTGACACCAGTAGATATAATAAATTCAGATTAGGAATAAAAAGTCAAAACGATGCCTTTGAAATGAGTTATCCAATAAGCTTCTAAGGACAAAGAAAATGATCATGATCCTCAGGGAGAAAAAAAAAAAAAAGTAAAATCAAACTAAAGGTAAGCATTTATGTGGCAAATAAACTGGAAATTTAATGACCCTTCTCTGAGCTTCAGTTTGTAGTCTTAAAATATGAAATCATTTGACTTTGGAAAGATAAACACTAAATTACCCAAAGAGCCAGATTCCAGCATAAGATTGATACTATTTCATTACCAGATTAGACCTCTTATCTGCATTTGTTCCATGAAGTTTCAGAGATGTTATAAAAGACAAAAGCAACAATTTGCCGTTTTTGTCTCTAAGTATTTTCCACTCAAATATCCATGATCATGTGTTCTCTGAGCTGAAACTTATTTCCACTCTGCCCATTGACTGCTGCAGTAGTCAATCAAATCAAGAAGTTCTGCAATCATTTCTCAACCTTCCTTTCCTTCCTAGTGTCTTTCTCATTCTTTTTCTAATAATAATAATAATGAGAAGGAGGAGGAAGAAGTAGAGGAAGAAAAGGGGAGAAGAATGAGGCAAAGGAGGAGGAGAAAAAAGGGAAGAAATAGGAGGAGGAGGAGCGGAGGAAGAAGAAAAAGGAGAAGAAAGGTAAACTATTCATCTAATTCTTTGGGGACGGTGCCCGTGATATTTCTGGAAGGGGTAGTCTCTTAATTCATGGCTTGATTCCTCAGCACCTGGGACAGCATCTGGCACATATTGGAAACTCAGTTATTGTCCTGAAAATAAGTGAATGAACATAGGAATTTTTCAAACCCCCTAAAGACAAATGTTTGACACCATACTATCACAAACATCTCTTCCTGGAGAATCTCATACAAGATAGACTCATAAGGAATTAACATGATTTGCCAGAGGGACTGGTAGGTTGAGAATTAATATGCATTTTCATTTAATTCAAAGACACATGTCTGTCAAATTATATATAGATAAAACTAACCTAAATAATAGGAGCAACATTTTCTCCATTGTACTCACTGACCATGTGCCCTAAAGTTGGCATATGAGAGGGATGGGTTTCATCTCCCTTGTTTGTTTGGTTTTCAGGTAGCTCTCCTGAACCGGGGATCTCACTGGGTAGCGTGTGATTCCAGTGTTTAAGGTAACACACCTTTCCTATAACATGTCCCATGAATACCAACAAGTGATATCATTGACACTAAACTAAAGGAACGACAATCCATTCGAAACTAGAAATCAGCTAAGTTGGATTTATTGGAAATGGCATAATAATTTGCAATGCCATCCTTTATAAGGAAATTTGTTGACACTGTAATTTTTGTCCACAGGTATTTCTACTTTTCACCTAACTTTTGAGATCAAGTTTAAGATGCAACTGTGCTGTAAGTATCTGCAGAGACTGGAAAGAGTGATTTACTCTGTGTGCTTTCGTTGACAGGACAGAAATGTAGCTTTAGGCAGAACAGAAATTCATCTCCTATCACAGAACTTCACATTCTGCCACTTTCCTCTGCCTTTATAGTTAAAAAAATAAATGTTGCTATAATTTTAGAGGCCCCTGTTCCAGGGAAATGACTTTTCCTTTAAATCGTGTGTAATTTTATTTCAAAGAGAAAATGGAATCTGAGCTGGAGACAAGGATATCTGCGAAGTAAATCCATGGTACTGTGTCTACTAGAGAAAGGTACATTCTGTGAGAGAGAACTAGAAGCCATACACACTGTATCTGTATCTTGGGAAGTAATTGTGTATGATATCATCCACAGGAATTGAGGCTGTTCAGAACATCAAAGTTACTAGCCATGCAATACGGACCAATATTTCCCTTCTGGACCCTATCTCTAAAATGGGAAGAACCAGAATTGCAGTAAAGATTAAAAAGGACAACGTGTAAAGTACCAAGGTACATGATCATCAGGGCACCCTTGTTCTTGTATTAAATCTTTGGAATAGAGCATCTGTTGTATCTACATAACACATCACGATCTGCACTACTGTGTTTCTTGTGTCCACGAACTGCATGTGGCTCTTAGCTACCATATTAAACAGAACAGTACTACAAGGACCAACTTATTTTAAATATACAATTGCTTTAACAGAAGGACATCCCAAAAGTAATGCCTCAAGGGCACTTGAAAGTTAAACATTTAAATAAAACACTAAGTTAATATTTTAACGTGAGTAAAAGATTTTACAATGGGTAAAAGATATGTGCCAGAAATGAAAAGGAAGGAGCTATTTGCATTGCTAATGCCATGAGAGAGGGTGGCCACCACCAAGACTGGAATCTTCCCTAGGGAGTCATCACTGGGTTAAGGCATTATGTCCACAAAGTAGTTATAGGAAAATGAATTACCCTGAATGGATGGTTTTTACCACCAGTTTTTCTTCCCCATGGACCTATGAGAGAGCCAGAAAAAGTACACTACACTTATGTTCCTGATTAAGGACCACAGTGTTATCTATGATAAGTATAAGCTTGGGGGCACAGTTAGTGGCCAAATAAAATCTGACAGAAAGCGACCGAAGCAAGCTTTATTGGAATTTGGCTCTCCCTCGAAATTCCCAGACTTGGGGAATACAACTGAAGTAGGGACCCCGGAGAAAATCACACGCTGCCCAGGGTTTTTATAGGCCGGAATGGGAGGGTGTCCTGCTGAGTGACACCCTCACTCAGCAGAGGTGGATGTAAAGGGTCAGTGGAATTTTCTAGCCCACTTGATCAGTCACCATTTGGCAGGCTGGCCTTTGTTTCCGCTGCTCTGCTCTGCTCCCTACAGTCGCCAAAATTCCCCGACCTAACAACAAGAATGCTGCATGGTTTAAATGTGCTGATACACACAAACTTCAAGGCTCAGTATCAGGCACCTTGCTGTTATTGAAATTGTTTTTTTTTTTTTTTTTTTCTAAACTCTCTCCGTGAAGATTGAGCTTTGCCAAACACAAGTATGAGACTTGGCAGATCCTAACCAAGAATGAGGATTTGGATGATTCCATATATTTTGCTTCATATTATGCTTTTAATTATTTTTGGTAATTAGGGAAAGAATCGATTAAAAAATGCTACCAAGAAAGACAATTTTAAAAGATGTTGTTACCACATTTCAAATGTAAAAATAGAAGGGGAAATTCTACTAGAATTCCTTAGAAAACTTGGAATGGAACCACCATTTGACCCAGCTATCCCACTCCTCAGTTTATACCCAAAGGACTTAAAATCAGCATACTACAGTGACACAGTCACATCAATGTTTATAGCAGCTCAATTAACAATAGATAAACTATGGAATCAACCTACCCTTCAACAGATGAATGGATTAAAAAAATGTGGTATATACACACAATGGAATATGACTAGGCCATAAAGAAGAATGAAATGATGGCATTTGCAGGTAAATGGATAGAGATAGAGAATATCAGGCTAAGGGAAATAAGCCAATCCCAAAAAAACAAAGGCCAGATGTTTTCTCTGATATGCAGATACTGATCCATAGTGGTGGGGACTAGGGAAGAATGAAGAAATTTTGGATTGCACAGAGGGGAGTGAGGGTAGGGGAGAGGGTGTTGGGCGGAAGGGTGGTGGAATGAGACGAACATTATTACCCTATGTACATATCTGATTGCAGGAACAGAGTGACTGCATCGTGTGTATCCAGAGAAATGAGAAGTTGTGCTCCATTTATATACAACGAGTTGAAATGCATTCTGCTGTAATGTATAACTGATTAGAACAAACAAAAAAATTTAAAGAACTAAAAGGGGAAAATTCTATTCTGACTTCATAAGGAGAGTCTTTAAGGTAGCCTGGTGATCCCAGTGCAACACAATAGAAATCTTCTGGGACAGGAATTCAGTAGAAGGAAATTAAGTTCTCAGCTTCAGTCAAGGGAGTTTACTATTAAAATACGAACACATTGTCTTGCTTACCAGGTGGTTCCAGGCATTGAGAAGCTCCTCTGTTCTCCCTTCTCTGGACCACTGAACTATTACACCTGATTCCTTTCTGCTTCTCGCATGCTAGGATTCTATGTAGCACAGCTCCGTCCTCATGATTCTATTAACAGGTATGTGACCAAATTAAAGCAATTAGAATTCGAGAGTCCTCACCAACACAGAAGATGTTGGGATTCTGGGATTTGGGGATTAAGAAGAATTGATGCAGGTGAGAGTGATAAAAAAGAAATGAAGATTTGGGAGAGTGTTACAGGGCAAAGACTAAAGGGATGTCTTCAGAGTGAGAAGCAGGTGGGTAGAAGTAGGAGAAGAGAGGGTTCAAATGCTTCTGGGGATTGTGCTTCCCTGTCTTGTTGTTGAGGTAGATTTAGAATGGATTTGGGTTATTTTGAAAGAGCTGTAGATTGCTGGGGTATGTTCTCTCGATGAAAACACTATTCCTGGACCAGCCAGGTGGACTGTAGCATCATCAGTGTTCCAATTGGTTGCAGATGCCTGTCAGCCACGTGGTCAGGCTTTCTCCCTTCAGATTGGCATGGCTCTTCCACATCCACCTCTGCGCCCCATACACACATCCTGATCCTGTGTGTTGCACGAGCTATTGAATGTGTGCAGAGTGTGGCCACATGACCTCTTTCACTTGGGAAAAGCCAAGATGACAAGGGCATAGAATTTCCTTTCAGTCTGTAGTTCAGTTTTCTTTAGCTAGACTCACATCTGTTCTTCATACATGCCATAAGCAATGGAAAGACTCTTAAAAAACAAAACAAAACAAAAAAAACTTTTCTGAGGTTTAATTTGTCTCTCACTTTTTTTTCCTTTTGTGTTTCCACTGTTCTTCACTTTTTTAAAATTAAAACAGGAAGATAATTGCCCAGGTATTTCTTTCCACTCTTTCCACCCTCTCTCAGGTGGCTAACACCAGGGCAATTTCCAAACACAATCAAGGTATCACCTTTCCACAAAGCTTTCTTGACCTCTCTCCTTCACCCCAACACTTCTTGCAAAGCCCCTCACATCACATATCACTCCATCCTGAAGCAATTCACCAGGGCCACCTCTGCTCCATGGCAAGCTCTGCTCCCATCCACTTCCTTCTCCACAGAGCAAGGCCCTGCAAGCCCGGCTGGGCCCAGCCACCTGACGAACAGCGCATCCCCAAGCCACTCTCGAAAATTGCCTTATGGTCCATTTTCCTTTGCTGAAGCCCAGAGGGGTGGAGAAAACAGGGAACATCCTTCCCTAGGTTCCCATGGGAACTGAAATAAATGTGGCAACAATTAGAGGAGAAATGAATACACTAAAAATATCACTTTACAAAGTAAAAGAATGTCACCATTTCAAGTACGTGCATTATACCTGCTGCCCTTTCTTTCTTTTAGGAGAATGTTTAAAACACTTGTAAAATGATGATTCCTTGTTAATTACAAAGCTTACTTATAGACCCTAATGATACAACATATAGTTATATATGTAATATATATACATTATATATATATACGTTATATATATAATATATATACACATAATATATATATGATATATATATATATATATATATATACATACACACTCCAGGATCTAGATGGATCTATGATTCTCTGTCTGTCCATCTCTCTCTCTCTCTCTCTGATTTATTCCTTTAGTCAGTGTTTAATGTGTGCCAAAAACAATGTTCCAGATACCATGCTAGACTCCGGGTTACAACCATGAGTTTGAGAGCCAGGATAATCTTTCCACAATCTAGAAGGAGAACCAGAAGACTTGAAAAGCAAGCAAAAATAAATGCACTCTTACAGATTGAGCAAGTAACCTGCAGGAACTCACACAGTGTTATCATGGATACTCTTGGAGAGAGATTGGGGAAGAGCATCTCAGGAAGAGGTACCTATGATGACCCCCAGGGATGAGAAGGGACTGCTTCTGCTTCGAGAAGAGCTTGCTGGAGTACTGTTCCAGGAAAAAGGAATCACAAGTACAAAGAGCCTAAGGCAGAGAGCATTGGGTGTTAGAGGGATGGAGAGGAGGCTCATGTGGCAACGCAGAGCTGAACAGGAGGCAATTACATTCCATGGAGAGGAATTTAGATTTTCTTGAGGTGCAATCAGAAGTTACTGAAGCATTTTAAGCAGGAATGTGCTATAATCCAAAAACCATTTCAAAGATCACTGTGTGTGCTGCAAGAGAACAGTTTTGAGAAGACGAATGAAAAAATATGAAAGCCAAATATGAGATTTTCAAGAGACTGAGCAAGCAATGATGGTTTTTTAGACAAGGATGATGGTAGCAGAAATTGGGAGACTGGGACGTGCTTGAGAAATGCTTTGAAAGTAGACATACCAGGACTTCTTGGGTCATTTTCTGCTCAGACTCCTTTGATGGTTCCTCTTACCACTCAGGTTTCAGGCAAAAACCTGCAGAATCTGTAGCTCCCTGACCACTCTGCCCCCATGGTCTTCTGCATTCCCACCCCATCGCTGTGTTCCAACCATGCTGACCTCCTTCCTTTCCTTGAACACACAAGCCATGCCCTTAGCTTTTCTGTTTCCTCTGTTTGAAATAGTATCCCAGGGATTTTGCTTATCTTCATGTTTATTTCCTCAACTTGTTAAATTTGCTCAAGTATGTCTCACCCTTACAACTGCATGATCTCACCCTGAATACTCCTATGACCCTTCCTGTCTTGTGTTCTTCTTAACATTTACTGCCTTCTAATGTACCATGTCAGCTTACTTTTTCGTTCATCATCTGACATTCTACACCAGAATGGGCAAGCTTCCACAAGGTTCCCTGAATGTGGAACAAAATCTGGGTTATGGCTGTGGCTGGACAAATTCCGCCTTATGAATGTGAGGGGATCAGGGGAGAAATAGAGGATGGCTGTCAGGTTTCAGATGCAAACAAGTGGGGTTGAGGCAAACAAGTGGGGTTGAGGGTGTCGCCCATTGGCAGAGAGCTCTTCCCTAGCTTTGGGCTCTACCCCTAGCACCAGAAAAAAAAAAAGAAGGAAAATATTTTTTAATGAAATGAGAAAACTTGGAGGAGAAAGAATTTATCATGGACAAAAGACAGTTCAAGCTCATTTCATTCTATGATAAAGATATTCAGAATAAAATGGGGTTTGTTTTAGTCAGCTGTTTTGCTGCTGTGACTAAAAGGATCTGACCAGTGCAATCATAGAGGAGGAAAACTTTATTTGAGGACTCACGATTTCAGAGGTCTTAATCCATAGAAGGCCAGCTCCAAGCCTGGGGGCTGGAGTGAGGCTGGACATCATGGTGGGAGAGGGTGGTGAAGGGAAGCAGCTCACATCACAGTGATCAGAAAGCAGAGAGAGACTCCACTGGCCAGATACAAATAAATACCCCAAAGCCACACACTACCACTCAGTTAATCCCTATCAGAGGATTAATTCACTGAGTTAAGATTCTCATAACCCAATCATTTCTTCTCTGAACCTTCTTACATTGTCTCACATGTGAGCTTTTTGGGGATTTCTCACATCCAAATCATAATAGGATTGAACTTGTTTTTTCAAGAGGGTGAGAAATATTGACATTGAGGAAACCAGGAAAGCTTAGTAGAAAAGGGAGAGAGTTGGATGCTCACGGGCTCTTCCTCTCCTCTCTCCCTCTGCCATTGCACCCTCCCTGCACTCAGCCCCACCTCCCTCCTGCTGAAGAAGAAGCCTCTGCCTCCTCTCTGGTGAGCACTACCTCCTTTCTCTCCCTGTTGCCTGTCAACACTTCTTGCCTTAGCTTATAGCTGTCACTATAACCTCATTTCTGAGTCATCTGCAAACACAGAAGTGACCTTATCATAGAATAAAGCCTGCCATTCATTTTCCTCTACATGCCCTTTCCAAACTCTTCTTGCATCTATAACTACAAGAACCACCACCTGGACCAAGCAGACATGCCCTCGGCGTAGTCCTTCAGGCCTGCCCTGCTTAAGCCCACACACACTCCCCATTATCCATGGCAATTAAGCATGGGATTTAAACTGCAGTGACATGGGATAGCTCATGGCTTTCCTTTGGGTCAAGAGGGTTGCTAGAAAGTCTTCAGCAAATAAAATAAATGCCAGTATTTCATCAGAGAGCCACAAGCTAATAAAAATGCATCCTTAATTGCTCCCTTCACACTTTCATCCCTACATCTTGCATCCTGCTCTGTGCTGGCCCCTTAGAAGATGCTTTTAATTTTCTGTTTGAATAAGACACTGTTGTAGGAAAGATTAAGTAGAGCAATTTGTGCAAAGCAATTAGGACAGGATCTGGCATCCAGCAGGTGCTCAAGAGATGGTGACTGTCCTGAACGATGAAAGCCTTCTCCTCGTGAACTGATGAGGACTCACTCACGGGCAACCTCCTCAAAATGATCCTCAAAATCACTGTGAAACCTTCTCCACTAAGAGAACTTTTATTTTGTTGTCTATTTATTACTTATCTGGGGGAACATTAAGAAGTCACAGAATGGGAAGTCATGGCTTTCGGCGTCTGTTGTGGTTTTCCAACTCGGGTGCACAGTGATAAGAATGTGAGGATGGGAGTCCCAAGGGACTCTTGAGACCATTTACCTGACTTTTCATTTTATTTTACTTATTGGAAATTAATATCTGACAGGAGGAAAGCAACTGGCCTAGGGCAGTGTAGGGGTGACTACAGTGACTGATTAAGCATGGCACCAGGGTCTCCTGCCCCAAGCCTGTGCTCTGCACACTGGACTTCAGACTCCCTTCCTCACAAAAGTGAGGCCAAATCTTGGAATTTCATTCCATGGAGAGATAGAGAAGGGGCCCCTTGGGCTGTGGAGAAACGAAGGCAAAGACAGTACCTCTCACTCCTGCTCACTTCTCAGGACAGGGCAAGAGGGCCAGAGAGGGCCAATAAGGTGCAGACCTCCTATTGGTTATTGACTGCTTAGATGAGACCAGTTTGACCTAAACCAAAGTCCAGTTTGTAATTGAAGCAAGTCAAGGGTGGGGCAGGGATGGGCAAGGGAAGAGGTGAGCACACTCCACATTGTGCTTCTTTCAAGCGAAGCTGTATTTAAAATAAATATCATTTGAATAAGTGAATGAATTCTCAGTCTTTCCCTGGTGCTACCCTTAAGTTATATATCAACTTACAGAGAGTTTAGATTTCTGCCAAGGCATCAGACCCACTTAAATTAATCTGAAAAATACAAGAACTAGACAAAATTAAGGGCTAAAAAATAAACCTGAAAAAAGCTGTTCTCCAATTAAATGTGCCTCACAAACTTGTTTTCCATCTTCTTTATCCTATCTAATACAAATTCCTAATTCTATGTCTGTCTTAAAATCTTATTTTGACAATTTTTAGACAAAATGTAAAGCCCTTCCAATCATGGAAGTAAGACCAACAGTAATCAATTGATCATATAAATACTTGTATAATTACAACCATGGTGAGTAGCATAGAACAACTGAACTGTGAGCAACCATGATACATATATATTTTTTGAGCTTTTAACTTTGTATATGTGCAAAAGGTGGCAGAATGCTTCCATATTTCACAATGTTACCTTTAAACAGATCAGGCTTCCCTTAATACCTTCCAAAATACATTTAAATTCAAATTGCAGTGTGAAGAGTAACACAAAATTGTATATATGACTTATTGACAACACACTACTTTATCTAGCTATAAAACATAAAATACACAAATAAATACCAACCAAACATGTTTCCCAAGACTTTTGCTACACCTAATTTTAGTTTGGAGAACACCAAGTTGGCAAAGTGCTCTCTGAAGCTTTACATTTAACTAAGTTTAACTTTTAAAGTACAATTTAGAATCCAGAATGTATGGTAACAATAATCATAGGTCTGTATGGGTTAAAAAAAATCAAAGGATTGCCTTAAATCTCTTATACATTCAGGTAAACAGTGTCAATGATTAGAAATTGACTTAGTCAAAGCAAACAGATATAAGACAGGTCTTCAAATGACAGTGTGACCCTTCTATGTCAGATACAATGTATACAGGAGCACTTATGGGTTATCTTTCCAGTAAACTTACATAAACTTTCATTTTATAAACTTTTACAGAACACTTAGACAAGGCTTAGAGAGACAGAGTTCTCCGATGCATACATATACTAATTCACATATATTTAGAGTGTAAGTTATTCTGTTATAACCTAAGTAACGGTTGTTTGTTTAATCAGTTACAAACTAGTCATTTATGGCTTTAAAACAGATACAAACCCTAATTCCTTTAAGACTTAGTTTCCAAGTAATAAAATGGAACAAATACTAGAAAATTATCTCAATAGGTAAGAGCAGATCAAGGTTTCAGACTTTGCTTTATGTCAGTACATTAAAGTTCAAATAACTTTGACTGTATTAATTATAGTCAATTTAATTACCAACACAAACTTTTTGAGATTTACCCTCCACAAACCTTCTGTGACATGCTTAAATATTCACAACTTCTTTATATTCTTAGTTTTGTCCTCTTTCATCTTGTACTTTAGCCCAGGAATATTAATTTACCAGACAAAACAAAATCCAGAAACATGTCTTTTACCTCTAATTTTCTGTACTAAAATATATTTCCATACCTATAACTTTCTTTTATTTTTTCTAATTTTGAACCCTTTCTTGAATTCATATTCTGAAACAGTCCTTATGAATGTTATCTGTGCATTTAATTTATGTAACAAATTCCATCCCAGGAGAGGTTTGGACAATCTAGCATATACAAAAACTGTGCCTTGGTCTGGGTTGGTGGCTCAGTGGTAGAGCACTTTCCTAGCATGTGTGAGGTCCTGGGTTCAATTCTCAGCACAACATGAAAAAAAGAAAAAGAAAAATATTGTGTTCATTGACACTAATTTTTTAAACTGTGCCTTAAACTTTTTCTCAGATTGCCTTCAAGGGGTTGGAGCACAGGGTATTTTTGAGCCTGACCTGTCTCCATTATCATTATCACAATGCCATCAACTTTAAGTGAGTTCCCCATTGTCAGTTGTACCCCAAGGCTCCTTTTGGGCCTTTTCTCATACTTGGCACATTGATATGCAGTGGAGGAGGCCCTTTCCATCCTTTCCTTGAGGCTTCCTTCAAGATCCTTTTGCAGAGGCTGGCTACAAAACACAGGTTGGCCTTAGTTTCTGTCTTTTCCTTTTCTGGATGCAATTGTTTATCCTGCCAGTCTCCATGGGCATTTAGTTTGATGGGATACTGTTCTAGCAAGCACTGCTTTGCCCCAGTGATGCATATCCCCTGGCAAAATGGGGTATCCTGTCAGATCTTAGAAGGGGAGACTATTCCTGCCCCAGGTCTTAACCTAAAAGTGCTGAACCCTACCGCCACAGTCTTTGTGGCCAGCAGCCTCCACCCCCAGGGGCAAAAGGGCCTGGAAGGCAGAGCAGAGGCCAGGTTCTCTTTGGCCATTTTTCTACAACTCAGGCAGCTTTTCTGGGATTTTTTTCCCCCAGTTTAGGGCTGCTTATTCTTAACCCACAATGAGATGATCTGCACCTGCCTGGAGCCAGGCTAGGAAACAGTGCTAGGAATGCCAGCACTGGGTTTAAAAAGATTTAAATCTTTTTAAGCCTTTCTTCTGGTGTCCTGCTATCCTTGCACACCAGAGGCAGTGCCTTTTGGCACCTTCAACTTAGTTCCTGACGGTTCAGACCCCTTATCATGCAACTGCATAAAAACCCTGTACATACAGAATCTCTTTCACATACTTTACCCCTGACAGACCAAGTTCAAAATCAAGATTGTAAAATAATCCGGAAAAAAACATTTAAAGACCAGATTGTGTTCCAGTAAACCCTCTTTCTCTTAGGTTTATCCCTACAGGTGTCCCATGGAGCCAAGATCTCCCTGCTCAAGAGATTACCAGTAAGATCAAGGTAGCATGGCCCTTGTCTTAAAGGGCCAGTAACAGACCAAAAAAAAAAAAAAAAAAAAAAAAAAAAAATGGACAAAAGAGGGTCACCAAAACCAGGACTGACAGACAGGACCCATTAAAACAGACAGACCTGCACAGACACATTTCTTTCACTTACTTTACCTTTGATAGACCAACTCCAACTGCAAGATTGTACAATAATCCACAAAGTTATTTAAAAGCCAGATCATTACAGTAACAAAACATTATCTTAGACAGACTTATAGGTGGCTCTTTCTTCTACTCACTTTACCTCTGATAGACCAACTGCAATTGCAAGATTGTACAAAAAAGAAACAGAGAGACAACCAGAAGAGTCCCAAAACCATGAACAACATACAGGAACCTTTAAATTGACCAGCCAAGATCTTTCCCAAGAGACTACATGTAGGATCAAAGCAGTACTGGGCATGTCTTAAAAGAGGCAGTAGCAGGTGCAAGCAAAACAGACAACCAGAGGGAATTCCCAAGCCCAAGACCAACAAACAGATGAGAATCTAGAACACATCAGATGGGAGTACATATCCCTAGGTTCTTGAGTCCCTCTTAACCATGACTCCTACACCACTGGTGCCACAGATGTCCCTAGAAAGAGGGACCAAATGTTCCCACGAAGAGGAACTAGGTGTATGGAATCAAGGGTCTTGGCATGCACACCAGGGAACTTACCAAATGGCTAAGGGTGTGGCGACTTTCCTAAGTTCAGTTTCCTTTTTCTCAAAGTCTAGCAACTGATGGAGCAACTTGCGCAGTTCAGAGAGAGAAGGTGGGAGTTCCTCCGAAGCAAAAAGAGTTTCAGCAGCTGCTGGGACAGTCCCTCAGTCCCTCCCTTTACTCATAGGAACAGCTCCTCTGCTTTGGTCCCAGGCAAACTCACACCACCTCCCAATTTCTCCAGCAGTCAGCTCTCAACAAACTCGCCAGTCACGGTGTATCCTCAGCATGGAAGCGGGGGTCACTTGGAGGGCCAGACCTGTCCAAGAAAGCTGGAGTGGGGGCTGCTCTCAGGTCCCATCTGGAGTGTCAAATTTGTTCCCGAAAGCTCGGTCCTTGTCCCCAAGCTGTCAATCCAATAATGAGGACAAGGTTTTGAGAAAAAGGAAAATGAAGGTTTATTGCTTTGCTAGCAAAGGAGAAATACAGGGGACTCCTATCCCAAAGGCTGTGATTCTCCATGATATAACTAACAGAGGTATAGCTTTCAGAATGTGGAGGTGATGATCTTCCCTATGCTACCATTCTGAGTTCAGTTCTAGCAGCTCCCAGTTTGAGAACTTATCAAGAAATTCTACTGCCTCCACAATAAGTGTGACTTTTTAAGAGCTATTTTCTTAGGGACTTTGCTTCTCTTCAACATGGGAGGAAAACAAACAAAAGAAAGCTAGATTTCTTTTATCCATGAAAGATTTATGAAATTCCTGCTGTGTCAGACACTTGGGGAGAGCTGAGGATAGTGCATAATGAAATGGACCCGCTCGTCCATGGTTTCATCTTGTGGGAGAAGCAAACAGTAATCTCATGATCACTCAAAGATGAAAATACAAATAAGTCCCCGGAAGCACAGGAAACTGTGAAGGAATATAACTTAATTCTAATCAAGTTTCTTAAAAGGCTTTTCTAAGGATTGAAATGTCCATGGATAGTTAAAACATATTCAATAATAGAAAAGCAAAAACAAAGATGCCCTAAGACAGACACTATCATCAGGCCAGGTTGTCCCTGGCAAATGCTGTGACCTGGTGGTTTAGACTGTGAACCAGAGAAATTGATGATTTCAGAGTAGGGACTTAAAATGCTAAGGTCAACAAGTTAAATCTAGCCCTGCTGCCTACTTTTGTATAACTCATGAGAGAAGATTGGTTTTTTACTTTTTCAATGGCTCAAAAATAAGAAATAACATTATATGACATGAAAATTCTATGAAATATGGGCAGGCATAAACAAAATGTCATTGCAAACATGGATGCAGGTACTCCTTTTTATCATGTCTGGCTCCCTTCAAGTTTTTCAGAAAAAGAAAACTAACTATCTGGCCCTTTACAGAAGAAGCTTTCCAACCTCTGGATTACAGCAAAGTGCTTCTTTTGAGAAGATAAAATTGTCAGTGTTAAGGTTGCTACTTTAGGGAAGGCTTAAATGTTTAGAGTAGTAGTGGAATTATACTGGTTCCAGGAAACTTGCCTTCAAAATTCATAAAAGTGATTGCCTGCTCTCTGGCTCCAGGTGTCCCTAAGAGATAACTGGGGCTTCTGCGGAAGGTTTTTGCCTCCATATAATACAGCCACTTTGCACCTTCTGGGATAGAATAGGTACTAGCAATTGTGGGGGTATTTGGACTTTGGTTGCAGAAGCCTGTTCTCTCCCCCAGTCAGTAGCAACACACAGCATCTGATGACTGCAAGCCTGCCAGGATCTGTGGTCCTCCTTTCTCTCCTTCTGCACAGGCATAGAAAGATTTAAAGCAAGGTTGTACTATTTTAAAATTCTCCCTAACACTCTCTGAGGACCAGTGGCTCAGAGATGCAGAGTGTGAGCAATAAAAAGCATCTATGCTTGGTTGCCCTTCCTCCATGAGAATCTGACAGCATGCAGAAGCAGCAGGTTCAAAACAGAAAGTGTTCCTGCTTCCATCTTCCCTTGGGGAGGAGCACTATCAAGAGGGGAAGAGAGGGCCATGTGCTTGAAGGCTACAGACTGAGAAACAGGTGTTCAAGAGCAGGAAGAGCCTGATGTGACTGGAGTGCAAAGGACAAAGGAAGGGAATGAGGTAAAAGAGAGACTGGAGTCAGATTGTGGTGGACCATGTTAAGATATTGCACTTTATCTTTTGTGCCATTAAAAAATGCAGTAGGGTTTTTTGTTTGCCTGCTGTGGTACTAGGGATGGAACCCTGGGGCTCTCTACCACTGAACTAAATCCTCAGACCTTTTTATTTTTCATTTGGAGACAAGGTTTTGCTACATTGCCTGGGTTGTCCTTGAACTTGTGATCCTCCTGCCTTAGCTTCCCAAGTCACTGAGATTACTCCTGGCTGCAGAAGGGTCTTAAATTCTGTATGCATAGATTGATTCTCTCAGGACACAAGGCTTATCATACTTTTTAAATAAGCTACCAAACGTGCTATGCCACATGGTCTTCTTTCAATGCGAAGTGGATTTTCCTCCACTGTGATGTGGGGCTGCATTTCCTTCCTTTGAATCTGGGCTTGACTCTGATTAGAAGGGAAACCAGAAGACTTCCTTGGCTAGATTGTAGAAAGAGCAGCTCCCACCTGGTTCTTTTGGGATTCTTGTGCTTGCAATCACCATGCGGTAAGGAAGCAGAGATGCCACACGGAAGGGCCACGTGAGATGCTCCTGCCAGCTGAGGCCCCATAGGGCAGTTGTCACTAACCTCCAACCACATGAGTGGACAAGCATTTAGATGACCCCAGGTCCCAAGTGTTGAATTGCCTCAAGACTTCTGGTGTTCCCAGCTGAAGTCCAAGATGTTGTGAAGTAGAGGCAAGCTTCTCCTGACTCCCTGATCCACAGAATCCATAATAAAATGATCAGTGGTATTTTATGCCACTAGTTGACAAGGGGGCAGGAAATTGGGGTACACAGCAACAGATAGCCAGAACACAAGAGGGTAAACACCCAAATTCTAAGTTTCCAAAAACTCATTCTTGTCAATCTTGTTCTTATTTTTCTATTTTTATTTATTTTTATGGTATTAACAATATAGGAGTCTTCCCAGGCCTCATTTAACAGTCTCCCACCTGGCAATTCTATTGCAGTGGCCTCAGCTTACAAGTTCAGTTCTTTGATGGGACCCATAAACTCAAAGTACAAGCTCAACGAATAGCCTGACCAACACATTTTAATTTAATCTTTGCAGTTTTATCTTGCTTCTCTTCAGAGGTTTAGGTACTTTAAGGAGGTGTGGAAAAAAAAAAAAAAACTGGAATGTCAAATCACTTGTAGTTACAGAAGATTAACAAAGAAATGAATATTATATAAAAACCTAGCTTTACCCAGCTGAAAAAAAAATGAAAAAAACTTGGTAGAAATGAACACCTGTTCATAAATTGTCGCCATTCTCACAGACCTCAGCATGATTCACAATTCGATCTGCATGCAAATCCGATCAGAACATGGCCTTCTTGCTCATCATAACCTGTTTTCTTGGAAACAGATCCCTGCTGGGATCGCAGGAAGTTTGACGCCAATTTTAAGGTTTTTCCAGGTGCTGGCAGGCAATCACTCTGTGGGTGTCTTCTGCCAGCCACAGATTTCCTTGTCCACCACCTGTCTGGTCCATCCTTCTCACAAGTCTGCGACCCCAAGGAGGAGGCTAAAAGAAAGAAAGAGGAAGAAAACTAATTGTCTCTACTTTTGGGGCTCAAACTTTGCAGACTCTTCATTCACAGAGGAAGTAGAGATGTGAACCCTGAAGACTGTTTTCCCACCAGAGGGAGAGATTACCCTCAAAGCAGAGAGCATTTGTTCTGACAGGATCCTCTGCTCCTCCCCACCCTCTGCTCCTCCCCCCTTTTTTTTAACTAATATATAAAACCACAAAAATTGCATGTATTAGTTGGGTTCTGCTGCTCTTTCAAGCACAGTTTGATTTAAAAATAATAGTCTTCTGAATCAAATACTTTTTCATTTCTAAGAGCGCATCAATTCCAATTAACTTCAGAAATTCTGCTTTCATGAAATTATCTATTTGTGGTCTTGTGGGGTTTTTTCTTGCATAGGAAAATCTCACTGAGCTGTTATAGCTCGATGCAGGATGTATGCAGAAGGGTTTATTAATGCCTAAAGAACTACCTTAAAAGAAAATGAACCTTGTGGACCTCAAACATTTTTGATCCCTTAGGTGCCAGGCCTCTATACTAAACATTATGCACAAGGATTTTGCTTAATTTTCCAAATAATCTTATAAAGTTCAAAGTAAATTTGTCTCTGTTTTACAAATGAGGAAACTGAGGCTTGGAGACCTTAAGCAACCTTAACATGGGCACACAGCTGGGTAGTGGCAAATCTGGGATTCAACCCAAGCCAAGCAGCTCCAGAGCCAGCACTTACCAGAATCCACACTCGACTCTGACGTGGAGCCAAGTTTAAGAAGCGATAGGGAAAGGCTTCCAGGTTTCATTCAGTTCTAATCAGGCAGCACATCAGTCATGCACAACACAGTTTTGCAGGATGTCTGGTCTTAGTTGATGAATGATAATCACTGCCCACAATGTTTGCAATTTTTCTTCTTGACTGTCTGTATATTGTTATTTTTTAAAAAAGTCTTTGAAAAGTGTTTGGCATCTAAAAATACCAAACTATGCAATATAGTTCCAAATACAAACTTGCCTAAAATGGAATGCACAGTGATCACGATATCAAAAAGTCTGCCCAGGATTGGAGTTGGAAGGTCAGGGTGGGAGCCATACTCTGCCCACATTTTCTAGGCTGAATTGGGCAAATTTTCTTGATCTTCTAGACCTTACTTTTCTCATTTGTGAAATGAGGTTATGATAGTATGATCCTGGTTTTAAACTTAATACCTCAGAGATGCTTATGGGTACCTCTGACTTAAGTGAAAGATGGTGGAAGAGTGAGTGGAATTCAAGTTTCCCTGTACCCATAGAAAAGAATACAACTCTACAGCTATTATTTTGTATATTTGGGCTCCAGTTACATTTTCATTTAAAGACTAGCCAAATGCTGCTTTTGCCCAGGCACCATCAAACCCCTATCCTCTGCACAATCGCCTTTTGCCTTACAATGTTTCTTGATTTTTCTTCAGAAAACTATCCCCATTTTCACCTTTCAAGGTCTCTGTGGGGCTGTCAGTCAAGGGATCCCAAACACTCTGAACACAGAAGTGGCTCCATGACCCAGGTCAGGGCAAACCTCTGGGAACATGAGTTTAAAGCATGGGAACCAAGAAGAGGACAAAATGAGCAGATTCATCCCCCATGAAGATGCTTGAAAACATTGGGCTTATGAACTGGATTATGTCTCTCCCAAACTCGTATGCTGAATCCCTGTTTCCCCATGTGACTATACAGATGCTCTTCTATTGCTGATGGGGTTATGTTTGCACAAACCCATTCTAAGTTGAAAATATCATAAGTCAACAAATGCATTGAATACACCCAACCTACTAAATGCTATAGCAAAGCAGCATGGTCCACTGTACAGAACTGGCAGTTCACCCTCGTGACTGGCAGCTCATATGCTGTTGCCGCCCAGCAGCTTGAGTATCTTGCACTGCATTACTAGGCCAAGAAAAGATCAAAGTTCAAAATTCAAAGTATGGTTTCTACTGAATGAATATCACTTTCATATCATTGTAAAGTCAAACTGTATGTTGAGAGCAGCTGTGTTTGGAAATGGGGCCTGTAAGAAGGTAACTAAGGTTCAGTGGTGTCATAAGAGTGAGGTCCCAAACCATTAGGACTGAGTTCTTACAAAAGGACACCAGAAATTTGGGCTCAAAGAGGAAAGCCATGTTAGATCAGAGGAGAAGGTAGCCATCTTCAGAGCAAAATAAGAGACCTCACCAGAAACCCACCCTGCCAGCACCTTGATCTTGAACTTCCAGCTTCCAGAACTCTGAGCAAATAAATGACTGTTGCTTAAGACACAAACTCTGTGGTATTCTATTTTGGCAGTCCAGGCAGATAAAACAGCTGAGTTGTTTCCTAGATGCCCAGCACTGCCCTTCCTAAGACTGGATATGTCAAATTACTTTGGGATGTGTGAGTTTCCCCATGATCTTCCCCAAAATTCCCGACTGGTGCACATTATGAAGCATGGGCTTTTGTTGTTTAAAACCAAATAAACTAGCACAGTGCTTCTTAGAAGTAAAAAGCACACAAAGGTGGTCCCTAAAGTCTCCATCAATACTAGCCCTTCATAGTTTTTGTTACTTTCATGCTAGGGTCTAAAGTTGTTTCTCTGCTATAGTAAACCTTCAGATTCAACTGAAAAGGAAGAAAAAGCAAATCAGAAATTTGGCATTTATTCTAGAAGTTCCCAAATAGCTAAATAAGGGGAGTTTGACTAAAATTTCCAGTCTTTATAGTTACTACAAGAATATGATGGTAGCTAAGTCTGAGGAACCTGGGAAGAGCTTTGGGGCTAAAGAGCTCAGAGGTCAAACTTGCCATAGCCACTTACAAGTGCTTTACCTCATGCAACCTGTATAATCTCTCTGAACCTCAGCCTCCTTATCTGTAAAATTAGTGTGGCAAAATCATTCTTTTAGATATTAAACTACTTTATTTTACTCTATTTTATATTCCATAAGCCCTCCATGCATACATGCACATGTGCAAATGCATGTGCATAAAGCTTTACACATATGCACACACACAGATTTCCAAAACATAGCCAGGCCCTTTATGCTTCTTTGACTTAGGGCTCAAGGGAGATGCCCTTTCAAAACCTCCTCTAGGCCTTGTTTTCCCACACTCTGAGTTCCTGGAGTAATTTTGCTGCAAGAGGGAAAACTGGAAGGACAGGTCTCAGTATGGGCAGTAGGACGTGGTCAGGGGCTCTGCAAATAGTAGGAACCTGACTCTGATTCCCAGGGCCATCTCCAAGGAGAGGCCAGGACTTCAAAGGCTCTCTCAGAGGGAAGTCTAGCTTCAGCAAAGACTCTGCCACTAAGCTTCCCATGTAAGGCATTTGGGGCCCAGCCAAGGAACCATGCCAGTGTGGACAGAGTGTGTACCTGGTCATCACGGAAGAATGGGGCCAGAGGGTTTGTGATATAATTCCAGGGAAAGGGGGAAACTCCCCCGAAAGATGGGGATTGGATTTTTCTGTCTTCCTATCAAGCTGGGACTCAGAGACAGATTTCAGTTGATTCAAAGAAAACTATTTTTTTTTTTTATTGTGGCTCACAGTTTTTTTTTTTATTTTAATTTATTTTTATTGTAAACAAATGGGATACATGTTGTATCTGTTTGTACATGGAGTAACAGCATACCATTTGTGTAATCATACATTTACATAGGGTAATGGTGTTTGATTCATTCTGTTATTTTTCCTTCCCCCCACCCCTCCCACCCCTCTTTTCCCTCTATACAGTCCCTCCTTCCTCCATTCTTGTCCCCCCTCCCACCCCCCATTATGTGTCATCATCCGCTTATTAGTGAGATCATTCGTCCTTTGGTTTTTTGAGATTGACGTATCTCACTTAGCATGATATTCTCCAATTTCATCCATTTGCCTGCAAATGCCATAATTTTATTATTCTTTATAGCTGAGTAATATTCCATTGTGTATATATATACCACAGTTTCTTTATCCATGCGTCAATTGAAGGACATCTAGGTTGGTTCCACAATCTGGCTATTGTGACTTGAGCAGCTATGAACATTGATGTGGCTGCATCTCTGTAGTATGCTGATTTTAAGTCCTTTGGGTATAGGCCAAGGAGTGAGATAGCTGGGTCAAATGGTGGGTCCATTCCAAGTTTTCTAAGGAATCTCCACACTGCTTTCCAGAGTGGCTGCACTAATTTGCAGCCCCACCAGCAATGTATGAGTGTACCTTTTTCCCCACATCCTCGCCAACCCTTATTGTTGCTTGAATTCTTGATAATGGCCATTCTAATTGGAGTGAGATGGAATCTTAGTGTAGTTTTGATTTGCATTTCTCTTATTACTAAAGATGGTGAACATTTTTTCATATGTTTGTTGATTGCTTGTAGATCTTCTTCTGTGAAGTGTCTGTTTATTTCCTTAGCCCATTTGTTGATTGGTTTATTTGTATTCTTGGTGTAGAGTTTTTTAGTTCTTTATATATTCTGGAAATTAGTGCTCTGTCTGAAGTATGAGTGGCAAAGATATTCTCCCACTCTGTAGACTCTCTCTTCACATTGGTGATAGTTTCCTTTGCTGAGAGAAAGCTATTTAGCTTGAATCTGTCCCAGTTATTGATTCTTGCTTTTATTTCTTGTGCTATGGGAGTCCTGTTAAGGAAGTCTGATCCTAAGCCAACAAGGTGAAGATTTGGACCTACTTTTTCTTCTATTAGATGAAGGGTCTCTGGTCTGATTACAAGGTCCTTGATCCATTTTGAGTTGATTTTTGTGAAGGGTGAGAGATAGGGTTTTAGTTTCATTCTGTTGCATATGGATTTCCAGTTTTCCCAGCACCATTTGTTGAAGAGGCTATCTTTTCTCCATTGCATATTTTTGGCACCTTTGTCTAGTATGAGAAAATTGTATTTATTTGGGTTTGTGTCTGTGTCCTCTATTCTGTACCATTGATCTACCGTCTATTTTGGTACCAATACCATGCCGTTTTTGTTACTATTGCTTTGTAGTAGTTGAAGATCTGGTATTGCGATACCCCCTGTTTCATTCTTCCTGCTAAGGATTGCTTTAGCTATTCTGGGTTTCTTATTCTTTCAGATGAATTTCATGACTGCTTGCTCTATTTCTGTAAGGTACATCATTGGGATTTTAATTGGAATTGCATTGAATCTGTATAGCGCTTTTGGTAGTATGGCCATTTTAACAATATTAATTCTGCCTATCCAAGAACATGAGAGATCTTTCCATCTTCTAAGGTCTTCCTCAATTTCTTTCTTTAATGTTTTTTAGTTTTCATTGTAGAGATCTTTTACCTCTTTGGTTAGATTGATGCCCAAGTATTTTATTTTTTTTGAGGCTATTGCAAATGGAGTTGTTTGCCTCATTTCCCATTCAGGTGTTTCATCACTTGCGTATAAAAATGCTTTAGATATATGTGTGTTGATTTTATAGCCTCCTATTTTGCTGAATTCATTGATGAGGTGATGAGGTCTAGAAGTTTTCTGGAGGAGTTTTTTGGATCCTCTAACTATAGAATCATGTCATCAGCAAATAGTGACAGCTTAAGTTCCTCTTTTGCTATTCGTATCCCTTTAATTTCTTTAGTCTGCCTAATTGCTCTGGCTAGAGTTTCGAGGACAATGTTGAATAGAAGTGGTGAAAGAGAACATCCCTGTCTTGTTCCTGTTTTTAAAGGGAATGGTTTCAGTTTTTCTCCATTAAGAATGATGTTGGCCATGGGCTTAGCATAAATAGCCTTTACAATGTTCAGGTATGTTCCTACTATCCCTATTTTTTCTAGTGTTTTGAGCATGAAGGGGTGTTGTATTTTGTCGAATGCTTTTTCGTGTCAATGGAAATAACCATATGATTCTTATCCTTAAGTCCATTGACATGATGGATTATGTTTATTGATTTATGGATGTTAAACCATCCTTGCATTCCAGGGATGAACCCCACTCGATTGTGGTGTACAATTTTCTTAATATGCTTTTGGATACGGTTTGCCCATATTTTGTTAAGGATCTTTGCATCTATATTCATCAAGGATATTGGTCTAAAATTTTCTTTCCTTAATGTGTCTCTGCCTGGTTTGGGTATGAGGGTGATATTAGCTTCATAGAATGAGTTTGGCAGGGTACCCTCCTTTTCTATTTCCTGGAATACTTTGAGAAGTATGGGAATGAGTTCTTCTTTGAAGGTCTTGTAGAACTCGACTGAGAATCCGTCTGGTCCTGGGCTTTTCTTGGATGGTAGGTTTCTAATGGCTTCTTCCATTTCATTGCTTGATATTGTCCTGTTTAAATTGTGTATGTCCTCCTGGTTCAGTTTGGGAGGAGCATATGTCTCTAGAAATTTATCAATGTCTTTGATAGTTACTATTTTGTTGGAATACAGATTTTCAAAGTAGCTTCTTATTATGTTACATATCTCAGTGGTGTCTGCGTGATATTTCCTTTTTCATCACGAATTTTAATAATTTGAGTTCTCTCCTTCTCTTTGTTAGTGTGGCTAAGGGTTTGTCTATTTTGTTTACTTTTTCAAAGAACCAACTTTTTATTTTATCAATTTTTTATATTGTTTCTTTTGTTTCAATTTCATTGATTTCAGCTCTGATTTTAATTATTTCCTGTCTTCTACTACTTTTGCTGTTATTCTGTTCTTTTTCTAGGGCTTTGAGCTGTAATGTTAGGTCATTTAGTTATTGACTTTTCATTATTTTCTGGAATGCACTCCATGCAATGAATTTTCCTCTTAGTACCGCTTTCGTAGTGTCCCAGAGATTTTGTTATGTTCTCATTGACCTCTAAGAATTTTTTATCTCCTCTCTGATGTTTTCTGTTATCCATATTTCATTCAATAGCATATTATTTAGTCCCCAGGTGTTGGAGTAATTTCTGTTTTTTATTTTGTCATTGATTTCCACTCTCAGTCCATTATGATCTGATAGAACACAAGGCAGTATCTCTATATTTTTTTGCATTTCCTAAGGGCTGCCTTGTGGCATTACATATGGTCTATTTTCGAGAAGGTTCCATGTGCTGCTGAGAAGAAAGTGAATCCACTCGTTGATGGATGGAATATTCTATATATGTCTATTAAGTCTAGGTTATTGATTGTGTTATTGAGGTCTACGGTTTCTTTGGTTGGTTTTTGTTTGGAAGATCTATCTAGTGGTGACAGCGGTGCATTCAAGTCACCCAGAATTACTGTGTTGTGGTCTGTGTGATTCCTGAAATTGAGAAGGATTTGTTTGATATACAGGGATGCACCATTGTTTGGGGCATAAATATTTACTACTGTTGTGTCTTCCTGATTTATGGTTCCCTTAAGCAGTATGAAATGTCCTTCTTTATCCCTTCTGACTAACTTTGGCTTGAAGTCCACTTTATCTGATATAAGGATGGAAACTCCGCTTTTTTACTGAGTCCATGTGCATGGTATGTTTTTTCCCATCCTTTCACCTTTAGTCTGTGGATGTCTTTTTCTATGAGATGAGTCTCTTGCAGGCAGCATATTGTTGGGTCTTTCTTTTTTAATCCATTCTGCCAGTCTATGTCTTTTGATTGAGTTTAGGCCATTAACGTTCAGGGTTATTATTGAGATATGATTCGTATTCCCAGTCATTTGGGCTTATTTTTGGTTTTTAATTTGGCTTGGTTTCTCCTTTGGGTGGTTTTTCTCTAAGGTAGTTCCTCCCTTTGCTGACCTCCATTGTTGTTTTTCATTTCCTCCTCATGGAATATTTTGTTGAGAACATTCTGTAGCACAGGCTTTCTATTTGTAAATTCTTTTAACTTTTGTTTATCATGGAGGGATTTTATTTCATCTTCAAATCCAAAGGTTAGTTTTGCAGGGTATAGGATTCTTGGTTGGCAACCATGTTCTTTCAGAGCTTGAAATATGTTGTTCCAGGCCCTTCTAGCTTTTAGAGTCTGGGTTGAGAAGTCGGCTGCTATCCGTATTGGTCTCCCCCTATATGTAATCTGATGCTTTTCTCTCGCGACCTTCAAAATCCTATCTTTATTTTGTATGTTAGGCATTTTCATTATAATGTGCCTTGTTGTGGCTCTGTTGTGATTTTGTGCATTTGGTGTTCTGTAAGCCTCTTGCATTTGATTTTCCATTTCATTCTTCAGGTTTGGGAAATTTTCTGATTTTATTTCATTGAATAGGTTGTTCATTCCTTTGGTTTGTATCTCTGTGCCTTCCTCAATCCCAATAATTCTTAAATTTGGTCTTTTCATGATATCCCATAGTTCTTGGAGATTCTGTTCATGATTTCTTACCCTCTTCTCTGTTTGGGCAACTTTATTTTCAAGATTAAATATTTTGTCTTCATTGTCTGAGGTTCTGTCTTCCAAGTGGTCTAGTCGTTTGGTGGTGTTTCCATTGAGTTTTTTTATTTGGTTTATTGTTTCCTTCATTTCAAGGATTTCCATTTGGTTTTTTTTTTTTTTTTTTTTTTTTTTTGAGAATCTCTATCTCTTTGTTGAAATGATCTTTTCCTTCCTGCAGTTCCTCTTTCAACTGTTTAATGGTATTATCATTCATTGCCTGCATTTGCTCTCTTATCTCATCCTTTGCTTCACAAATCATCTTAATCATGTATAATCTGAAGTCCTTTTCTGACATTTCTTCTAACATACTGTCATTGGGTTCTATTAATATAGAATCTAGATTTGTTTGGATCATTTTCTTCCCTTGTTTTTTCATGTTGTTCATGTATCTTCCCCTCTAGCAGTGCAGATCTGGGGTATTGCAAGTTCCCCCCTATAGGCTTATAGTGGCCCTATAGGTTTCCAAAACCTATTCTTTAAAGGGAGATCAATATTAGCAGTGCCCAATTCAGACACTATGCAATCCTAGACCAAATAGTCTCTATGAGGACATTAACAGTATTGTCATAATAAAAAGGATGAGTTCAAATATTATCTTCAGTAAAACAAACAGATTTGCAATAAGGTCTGCAGTTTCTAATGGAGGACAAAGAGGATGCAGAGGGATGTAGGATATAGCTGTTAAAGGGATAAGAAAATAATATACAGAAGTTTTACATAATAGAAAGGGTGAGAGTATAATCAAAAGAAATTGGATGTTAGCATGCAAGAAAGGAGAAAGAGACTCTGAGGGAACAGGTAAACAAAAGGAAAAAGAGAGCAAGAAAAGTAAAGAAATAAAAACTTAAAATTTTTCAATAAGAAGAAAAAAGAAAATCTACAGTATAACAGTCATATAGTAATGAAACCTCCCAGTGTTCAGTAGCCTAATGCATGAGAGGTATCTGACATTGAGCTTCAATCTCCAGCAGGCATCTCAGGATGGGATTTGTTCCATTAAAGTTTGGAGCTCTGGCTTCCAGGATTATCCAAGATGGCTGCTCTGGCTTCCAAATATGTTGGCAAATGGGGAGCTGCAGCTCAGGGTGTGGACATGGTCAGCTGGAGGTCCTGGACTTCGGGTGTGTTTGGTGTGGTTGCGGGATCCTGGAGGCCAGGTGCAGTCAGTCTGGGGTCCTGGTGATAGGGCATAGTCAGTTGGTCTGGGGGTCCTGGCAGCAGGGAGCAGTCAATTGATGTGACGGTCCCAGAGGCAGGGAGTGATAGGTCGAGCTGAGGGCTCCTAGAGTCGGGGCTCAGTCAGTCTGTCCAGAGGTCCTATGGGGCCTGGCTGTTGTCTCAAAATGGCAGCAGCCACATGTAATCAAACCTGCAGGTACTGTAACAGTGAACTTCCAGGCAACAGCAGGCAGCTGGTGCTCCACTGGCGGTTGGTGATCAGTTTGCTGACTGTTGTCAGATGATCGGGAGGTGAACCTCGTGCGTTGGGTGATGGATAGGTGTAAGGCAGGTAATAGACATGCAAGAGGCAGGCAAATAGCAGATGATAGGCGCCTGACAGTGAGCAATCTGCACTCAAAAAAGGCGTCGATATGCTGGCAGACTGCAGGTGGTCACAGCAGACAAATGGGGTAAACAGCAGGGGATAGATAAGCAGCAAAACTGCCTCACCAAGAAACAGATATCTTCTGCTTGAAACCGGAGTTACAGAGCGAAAAGGAACACAGCCTCCCTCTAGTCTGCCATCTTTGATCTCCTCAAAGAAGACTATTTTACACTTCTTGCACACTTAAAGCATGTGGAATGAAGTAATGGCAAGCTACATGAGGTAGACAATCATGCCTCAAATTTCGCAAGCATCCAATGAGATCATTTGAGGCTGAAAGCATATTACTTTCTGTATAACTGTGTTAATAACTGGGAAAGTGTAGGTTAGTATCACCTGTCTCCCAAGGTGGGGCCTTGGCCACCATGTTCCTGGGGAAAGGCTGGGAGGAGAAGCATAATGACAGGATGGTGGCTTTGCCTTCAGGATGCACTTTGCCTCCTCCCTGCAGTCCTACCTGTATAACATGCCTGTGCGCTAGGGCCACTCCATCCTCACCATCATCACTGTCACATCTTCATCATTGCTGTGGTCGTCATCATGGCAACTACTTATTTTGTTGTAGACACTATTTTAAACACTTCAGTTTATTAATTTATTTGCTCTACACAAAACTCTTTGAACAAACTAATAATCCTTATTTCACAGATGAGAAAGCTGAAGTTTAGTGAGATTAAGTAGCTGACAGTGTTGAGTGGCAGCAAATTCCACTAATGTCGGGGATCACTGAACTTCATAAAAATAGCATGGTTACACATTGACATATCTGTATTAAAAATAAGCTTAATTCAGGACAAACTGAAACACAGCCATTTATATGTAATAATAAGCCCTTAGAGTAAATGTGAAAAACCAACCACTAAATTCTAAATAGTAAGATCATTGCTCATATGGTACTAACCAGCGATTGCCTTCTCCCTAGAGAAGGGTATCACCAAGTTTATTGTGAGTCCCAATTTTTATGTCAATTTATGGAGCTAAATCATTCCATGGCACTTTTCTACTTTCCTTTTGGCATTACTTCTTGATTCCATGTAAGATAATACATCAAATGGGGTTTTTAATTATTTTTCAAATTGATCAGAAAAATACTTTATTATTTTTTTCTGACTGCAAAGATAAGATTATATCATTATTTAAAATGAAAACATAATAGGTCTACATTTCCTGGAAATTAGTGTCTCCAAAATCTTTTGCACTCTTTTATGGTGTGGATCTTTAATATCCACCAAAAAGCTCATGTGTTGATACAGAAATGTTCAGAGGTCTATGATTAGATTATGACTTGCAACCTCCTAAGTGGATTAATCCATTTGATGGGTTGATAATTTGAATGGACTACAGGGTGGTAACTGTAAGCAGGTGGAACATGGCTGGAGGAGGTAGGTCACTGGGGGCATGCCCTTGGGTTATATCTTGTCCCTAGATTCTTGTGCATTCCTTCTCCTTCCCCTCTTCATTCTACCATAAGGTTAGCAGCTTTTCTTCACCCCACCCTTCTACCATCATATTTTGCCTCACCTCAGGCCCAGAGCAATGGAGTCAGCCAACTATGAACTGAACCTCTGAAACCATGAACCCAAATAAACTTTTCCTCCTTTAAGTGGTTTTCATTACAGTGACAAAATTCTGACTAACACACATTGGAAAGATAAACATTACAAAAAATTTAATCTAATTATTATTTCACTATATTTTCTTTTACATTATATGCTTATATATTAACAAATCTATTTATTTTTTGAAATGGGGTCTTGCTATGTTGCCAAGCTGATTGCAAACTCCTGGACACAAGTGAACATCTTGCCTCTGACTCCTGAGCAGCTAGGACTAAAAGTTTATGCCAATATGCCCAGGTGTATACTAAAAAATGTCAATGGAAATACAAATACACACATATGCATGCATGAATGTGTGTGTTTATAAAAAGTAGAATTGTGCGATAGTTAATATTTATCACTTTCTAAAAAATTAATAATGTAGTTTGGATCTTTTTCTTGGCAATACATATAAACCTGTCAGATGACTTTTTAATAGAAGTACTACATCCACACAGTTAAAACAAATTCCATGTGTAGGAGGTATAAAATAAGAATTCAAATGTATCAACCTGTTGCAAAAGTAATTTCCCAGAAGTACCATTCTATATGTATCCCTTGGAATATTTTAAATATCTGCGAACTATCTTACTTCTGCTTTTAGTTAATCTTAATCAAGATCAGTCATTATGGTTCCTATGTCTTCTTTGTTCCTTCTCTGAGTGGCTACCTGGATTGCCTATCCACAAGTAGACCTTATATTCTTGCTTCTAAACCATTCCCTCTGTAACGGTTGTTAGAAATAAACTCCAGCACAAGGTTTCTATTTCTTGAAGAATCAGACCTTTTGTCTTCCAACTTCCCAATCTTTTTTTGAAGCCATAAAAAGCAGTGTTTGAAACAAGAATGTGCAAGCTACTAAACAAAAAATATATAAATTTGAGTGTGATCTAGTTTTAAAAATAAGCCATAAACAGCCTTCTCCAACAAATCCCACCTACTTGTTCTCAATGATGGTGATCCCAAGTTCAAGCTTCATGCAGTGATACAGACTTTCTAGCCTGTTTACTTAACACATCCCTCATTTATCACATGGCTTCTCTGTTAGTCCTAGTTATTCAAGCCAAAAGTAATTCAGAAACCTAAATAGCTGCTAATAACCAGTGGAATTTTGAGGAAAAAATTTAGAAACAATTTTAATTATATATCTAGTCTTCTCTGTATTCCCTGTAACCATTCATTATCTGAGGGGGTAGCCTGATCAGGCCAAGATCTTAACTCAAGACCACACTGCATGAAACCCTATTTGACACTACAGTTATGGTTGATCGTACAATTCCCAATATTTTCCCTAAAAGGAACCCACTCGAATGCTATAGCGCAGTCTGTGCACTTCAGGGGGGAACAGAGTAATCAGAAGTTTTCAAGCAAGGAATGGCAGATGTGGGTCTGCTTTTTATAAAGGATGTTTTGCAGTTTCTGGAAGAGATGTTCAAGTGGCTAGAAGGTAAAGGTGATGCTCAAATCCATGTTCAGGGAAGACACAATGAAGGAAAGGCCAGAAAGGTGCAGTAGGTTGAAGTGGGCTAGTCACATCTAGGCAGATGAACTCAGTAAGTTTTATTGAGATAGTACTAGAAAAGAATAAGAGAGGTTGAAAGTAACTTTGAAGTTTGTAGTTTTTTAAAGATAGCATAGAAATGATATAAATAGAGATGCCTTGTGACAGAGCTCTATGTGGGGAAGGAATACCCTTGGGAGTGAGAATAGGCCACAAGAACTCTATCAAGGAAAAACCAAGGTTGTGTGGCTACTGGATATCTTCTAAGCATAAGGAGAGCAGAAAGAATAATCCATCACAGAAACCAAAACCAAAGGGTTCATGGAAAGGAGGAGATTATGTGAGAGGCGTTTTGAGGCATAAAAAAACACAAAGGACTCGCTGCAATTTTAGTTCCCAGGGACACAGACTCATTTTTATACAAACTTAAGTGTTTTACTCAGCAAAGAGGAAGCTGTCAGTGGATCGCGGAGCCCAGAGGGATGCCTAGGGCTTAGGCTACTAAACATCATCTCTTTACAAACAACCAAATGATGTGAGGCACAGCGGCTTCCCCTCCTGAAAGGAAATCCAAGAGCCAGGCTTCTCCTCCTGCCTTCCAGATGGCCCTGCACAGCTGAGGAGGAAGGCTCAGGAAGCACTCTCCAGCAACTGAGGGAAAGACTCTCCTTCTTTGGAGGCTGCTCCCACCTCCTCTCCCTCCTTAAATGGAATCTGATATGTTTTTCCCAAGTTACCCCCGACTAGTCCCTGCATTGTTTGCTCTCTTGGTAGCTACTCTGCAGCAGACAGATAAGGATGGGGCTGGGTGACGTTTACTTCATTTACTTCTTGGCTGGTTTCCTTAGCAATGCCCCAGCAGCCTCCAGCTTCCCCACAAACGTGCTTCTGAGTCAGCCTGCTTTCGGCTAGAGTCCAGGCTCTGCCAGGACACCACTGCGAAGCGCCAATTCTTACGCTTTCACGGCACTTCACAGTTTATAAAAATGTTTCACTGTCTTTATTTTGTTTTATTTCCACAGTATAATCTCACAATATATTATCAATATCATCATTACATAAGTAAAGAAATGAAGGTTCACAAAAATTTCATGATTTGCTTAGGTCACAGAGCAGGGAGTCAATAAAGAGAATGGACTTAGAGGCCTGTGGAATGTGTTCAGCTTGGGCAATGGTGGCCCCTGAGTTACAGCTAGACTTTTCCCTGTGGTCCAAAGACTTTAAATCAGGATTATTCCAGTCAAGGAAGGAAATAGGGGGCAAGGTTTCCCTACACATGAGATAGGTTTGGATTTACTCACACAGTTTTGTTCATGATAGGGATGACAAATACTCCTTTGTTCAAGGACCAGCTTGTCTTCAGTAGCTTTAGTGGTTAAATATACCAGTTTTATAGTGCCCATCTTTGAGCAACTGTACTGTGGGCCCGCCAAAGGGAGACCCTGACAGTTGGTTATATATAAATTTAATTTACACATTGTCATGACATAATACACATGGTCATGACAAAGTCTGTCAGATATAACACTGTTTCGAGTGGGTCATGGTATTGAGTTGGTAGAGCTTGTCTTGAATAATAGGTAGAGACTGAGATCAAGCTGGCATGTCAAAAAGAGTGCCTGTTTCCTGGCACAAAGCCAGCGTTCATATGTGTAGGAGGGACCAGAAGAGAGTAAGGGCTTTCCTCAAGGGACCCCACAGCACTGAAAGGTGACGAAGTGTCAAGCTGTGTAATAGTGGATGCATCTGTAGGACTTCCAGGGCACTAGAATGTAGGGTTAGTATCTGCACTGCAATTATTTTTCAGCGTTCTTTTGGATCTTTTTATCTCTTGAGGGGATTTGAAATTTCTAATATCCGACGGTAAGACATACACTCAAAAATTTAAGAACTGTCATCCTAACTTCTATTTCTGACACAATCAAAATGAATATTTAAGATAGCGAATCTAAAAACACCCATAAATTGCCATTAGGTAAATTTAAAAGCCATTGAATTAAAATGTATACCCTATCTTCAAGAAGGTTTCTCCTATTCTGCCTAACTCATTGACAGGAATCTCACTGCTTCACAGATAGTATGATTTTTCTTCCATACATCACCCTATTTCTGACAAATTATTCTGGTATCTTATTCAGGAGCAATAGCAGTGACTTGCAGTTTATAGAGTCTCTCTTCTTTATGTGGACAGAGGGTTATATACCTCTACTTAAATCCTTCCAGCAATGAACAGGTCCACACCTCCCAAAGCACCACATTCTTAATAAAGTCACATGCTACATGATGATGTTTCTGTCAGTGATGGACCACATATGTGATGGTATTTCAATAAGATTAAAATGGAGCTGAGTAATTCCTGCACCTGGTGGCATATCCCCCATGAGGTTATGGTACAATGTCTTGCTCACCTGTTCATGCAGACGCTGAAAGCACATCTGCTGAACTGCCAGTCACATTAAAGTACAGCAGTACAATTACCTTCAGTGCATGATACTTGATAATTAGTGATAATGAACAACTATGTTACTGGTTTATGTACTTACTATATTATACTTTTTATCATTATTTTAGAGTGTACTACTTCTACTTATTAAAAAAAAGTTTGCTGCAAAACAGTATGTTCTATTATGCTGGCAGAAAACATCTTGTATTTATCTCTTGATTACATGAGGGGTAAGAGATAAACCTTTACCATCTAGGTTTATGTAAATATACCCTACAATATTTGCCCAATGACAAAAATCATCTAAGACACATTACTCAGAATTTAGTCCCTTGGTTAAGCAATGCATGACTTATTTTCCTTTATAATGATTTATGTTCTGCCTTATTACAGCTTCCAGGAGAGACAATTAGGTAAAAGCAATTATCTTGGGTTTTGAAGTCACATAACCTACATTTAAATACTGGTTGTTTCATTTCCTGCTTCTGTTGAGATGAATTATTTAACACTTTGGAGTGGCAGAATCCCAATCTATAAGCAAGGACGAATAAAAATAATACCTCTAGTGACTATGATATTGTATTGAAATAATGCATATAATGTTCTTATAGCACAGTGCTTATCATGTGGTGGTTATTTAGTTAACCATAGCTATTATTAATGCATATTCTATATCATATCTGACCTGGCTTGCTCTTATGGAATTGGGAGAAATAAATCAATAAACTCCACATGTGAGGATTCTCATGCCTTCAAAAAATGTTTCCAGTGACACACATCTTTTAGGGAAACTGATCTTAAGTTACATTTCAAAATAAAAATAGACCAATTCTGTCCCCACATGCTTGATTAAAAGGTAACAGTGTTCACCATTGGTATTCCAGATAATCAGATTTAGCTTCTAAATAAATCTTTTAAGAGATGTTTAAAGAGGTGACACAGTGCAGGGTGAAGAACACACCTGATTAGGATTCCTGAGACACTGGTTGTACTTGCTCTGTGCTCCTGCGGAAGCCATCCGGCCACTCCAGCATCTTCAACTGCAGAAGAGGAAATGAAACGAATGCCACACCTCTGTTCTGGGGATCATGGAGGAACACATGCAAAGTAACTGTAAGGAGGACAGAGCTCCAAGTATGTAGGCATCTGATTGGTTAATTTCATCTCTAGGTCCCAGAAATTCTAACATTTGATCAGCAGTCTTGGTCTAGATAGTCAACCACAGCCTCTTGACCAATGATAATGTTAGTCTTTTTTACTAGTCTCTCTGCTTCCAGTCAGTCTCTGAAAACCTAGTTTTAATTATGTGCTTAGAATCTAATAGCATAATGTTAACAGAATAATAATCACACATCGAAATTTGTAGGAAATGTCAAAACAATATTTAGAGAAAAGTTCATAGTTTTACTTGTTTGCATTCATTAGAAAAAAAGATTAAATTCATATTTTATTATATAAGGAAAGGAAACGAGGGGGGAAAGCTGCAGGAAAATAGGAAACTGTAAATGTAGTAAAATAAACAAATCGATTAAAGATTGCACGAAACTAAGGGAAGTGACTAATATAAGCAAAGATTACTTCTAAGGACTAATAACTGTCAGACAGCAAAATCTAATTTAAAGGCTAATAAAATTAGAAATAAGTCAGAAAATAGGGCACCCAGGAGAACAGGGGAAAACGTACCAAAAAACACTTTGCACAGTTAAACACTAATGCATTTTAGTGAAATGAGCTGTTTTCACCAAACAAGGGCATTACCAGTTGGTGAGTATCTGGCTGTCACAGCACTGCTTTATGTACTTTCCCTCCTTTTGCCAGTATAATAACCTTGTGAAATAAATATTTGTCCTCCTTCCACAGACAGGAACTTTAGCTCAGAAAGATAAAGTTATATGTCTAAGATCAGCCAGCTACTAAGAGATGCAGCTGGAATTCAAATTCAGATCTGCAAGGCCTGGGCTATTTATGCTTTTCCAAGTTTTTACCCTAAAAATATAAATAATCAAAAGGGAAATTTAAATATCCACTAACTAAATACATTTTTTTAAAAAAGCGTTTGCACACTGTCATGAAAATAAGACTTGGGCATTTTTTCGTTGTTGTTAGATTTTTTTAGTTGTCAATGGACCTTTATTTTATCTATTTATATGTGGGACTGAGAATCGAGCCCAGTGCCTCACACAGGCTAGGCAAGTGCTCTACCACTGAGCTACAACTGCAGCCTGGGCATTCTTATTTAGATAAAAATTCCTCCAAATTACCAAGTAGCAAATAGTAACCTAACCATTCATTGCATCCCCTAAAAGAGAAAATAATAGCAAACTTTCTAAACTCTATTAAAAAGGAGAAAAACGGCCTTAATTCTAATTGTGATTAGGTTATGTACATGCATACCTGCACACATGATCATAGGGAACTTTCATTTTATAATATGGATTTTAAAAAAAGCACAAGTAAATGAATAAAGCAGTAAACCAAAGTAATCATGCTGGAAGAGACTAGCTCACAGAGTGCAAGCATACTAGAAGAATTCAACAAAAGGAAAATATAGTCTATTTAATATTTTCATTTCAAAAGCTTGCTCACAACAAAATCTTATCAATAGAAGCAATAAGTCATTTGACAGAATCTAACACCTATTCCTGATTTTGTGAAGGTTTAAAAAGATACTGTAGGGCAGCATGACAGCATGAGGAACTCTGCAGACATGCGACATCAGAGCTGAGCCCCATGGGGAAGGGAATTAGGCTTCACTAAAATAATCCGGTCAGTCACTAAGTACCCAGTAATAAAAGGCCACAGGCAGGGAAGGTCAGAATCCAGAGTTGCTGCCATGTATTATCTACTTGCCCTGCTTCCAACAAAACTGCAAAGATAAGCAAAGAAACAGGGAAACATGACATATATTAGGGGGAAAAGTTGGCAGGAGAAACTGCCTGAGAGAATATTCAGGGATCAGGATTTAATTTTTAAAAAGCTCTGAAAATAGCCATGAGTCCAATATGTCCACAAAGAACTGAAGAAAACCATGGTTAAAGAAGTGAAGGAAGTGTGGTGCAATGTCACATTCAGTAGAAAATGCCAGTATCAAAAAAGAGAAATCATATTTTAAAAAGTGAAATTCTGGAGTTGAAGATACAATAGCAGAAAAGAAGATTCGCTAGAGGAGCTCACCAGTAGTTTTGATCTGCAGAAGAAACTATTTAGCCATACGAAGATAAATCTATAGAGATGGTATGATCCAAAGAACAAAGAGAATAAAAGTGAGGAATAAACAGAGCCTCTGAGAAATGTGGGACACTATTATGTACATTGACATGCACATGACATAAGTAGGATCAATGCAGAGACTACAGACGCCTCTTTGTCAAAATGTTGAAAACCTAAGGAGAAAACCTTGAGAGCAGTAAGTGAAAAACGACTCATCACGTAAAAAGCAACTGCAATAAGATGTCTTCTTATAAGAACAAAAGATACCAGAGGACAGTAGAATAACATATTCAAAGAACTCAAAGAAAAAGTTGTCAGTCAAGAAGGTTATATCCAAAAAATATATATTTCCAGAAATTAAAGGGAAATTTCCAGATTAACATAAACTGAGAGAAATTGCTGCTTACCCACCATTTTACAAGCAACAAAAGAAGTTCTTTGGGCTGAAATCAAGTAAACCCAGTCAGTCATTTGAATCCACGCAAAACTCAGAGAACACCAGTAAAGATAATTCTGTAATTAAAAGAGATGGCAAAATAAGCCAAACCCAAAAACCAAAGGCCGAATGTTTTCCCTGATAAGTGGATGATGATATATAATGGGAGTGGGGGTGGGGAAGAGAGAAGAATGGAGGAACTTTAGATTATGTAGAGGGAAATGAGGGGGATGTGTGAAAAATGGTGGAATGAGACAGACATCATTACCCTAAGCACATGTGTGATTACACAAATGCTATGAATCTACATCGTGCACAACCATAGAAAGGAAATGATGTACCCCATTTGTGTACAATGAATCAAAATGCAGTCTGTAAAAATTAAAAAAATTAAAAAAAACTCAGAGAACACCAGTAAAGATAATTCTGTAATTAAAAGAGATGGTGAAACAAGCCAAACCCAAAAACCAAAGGCCAAAACTTTTCTCTGATATGGGGATGCTTCACAATAAGTGTGGGGAGGGATAGGAAGGATAGAGTTACTTTATAGTAGGTAGAGGGGAGTGAAGGGAAGGGAAGAGGTATGGGGGTAGGAAGGATAGTAGAGTGAAATAGACATTATTACTTCATGTACATATATGACTGCATGACTAATGTATCCTACTATAATTAGAAAAATGAGAGATTATACTCCATTTATGTATCATCTACCAAAATGTATAAATGCATCTACTGTCACATACAACGAATTAGAACAAACAAAAAAATTTTTAAAAAGAGATGACATAATGCACATTTCTTCTCCTTTCTTCTCTTAACTGATTTTAAAAACAGCTGCATAAAACAGTACAGATGGTATGTATTATTGGGCCTGTAAAGTAGGAATGTGATACATGTGCCAAAGAACAGCACCAAGAACATAGATGGGATTGAGCTGTATTCAGTAAAAGTAACAACCCCAAATGCTAACTTGAATTCACAAGAACAAACAGAGATGCAGAAATGATAATAAAAGGATTACTATGAGTGGGAGAATATCTTTGCCAATCATACTTCAGATAGAGCACTAATCTCCAGAATCTATAAAGAACTCAAAAAACTCTACTCCAAGAATTCAAATAATCCAGTTGACAAATGGGCTAAGGAAATGAATAGACACTTCACAGAAGAAGATCTACAAGCAATCAACAAACATATGGAAAAATGTTCAACATCTCTAGTAATAAGAGAAATGCAAATCAAAACCACCCTAAGATTCCATCTCACCCCAATTAGAATGGCGATTATCAAGAATACGAGCAACAACAGGTGTTGGCGAGGATGTGGGGAGAAAGGTACACTCATACATTGCTGGTGGGGCTGCAAATTAGTGCAGCCACTCTGGAAAGCAGTGTGGAGATTCCTTAGAAAACTTGGAATGGACCCACCATTTGACCCAGCTATCCCACTCCTTGACCTATACCCAAAGGACTTAAAATCAGCATACTACAGAGATACAGCCACATCAATGTTCATAGCTGCTCAATTCACAATAGCCAGATTGTGGAACCAACCTAGATTCCCTTCAATTGATGAGTGGATAAAGAAACTGTGGTGTATATATACAATGGAATATTACTCAGCCATAAAGAATGATAAAATTATGGCATTTGCAGGCAAATGGATGAAATTGGAGAATATCATGCTAAGTGAGATAAGCCAATCTCAAAAAGCCAAAGGAAGAATGATATTGCTAATAAGTGGATGATGACACATAATGGGGGGGTGGGAGTGGTTAGTGTTAGGGTTAGAGTTAGGGTTAGGGAGGGGGGCAAGAATGGGGGAAGGAAGGACTGTTTAGAGGGAAAAGAGGGGTGGGAGGGGTGGGGAGAAGGGAAAAAATAACAGAATGAATCAAACAACTTTATTCTATGTAAATTTATGATTACACAAATGGTATGCCTTTACGCCATGTACAAACAGAGAAACAACATGTATCCCATTTGTTTACGATAAAATAAAAAAAAAAGAAGTCAGTGGAAAAAAAAAAGGATTACTATAACAAAAGTTATCAATATATACTCCCTTCACTTCTATCAGCTTCTTTAGAAAACAAAGTTATGAATGATATTGTCCTAATTATACTACTATATTGCACACATGTATGAATGTGTAACAATGAGTCCCACCATTATATCCAACTCTAAAGCACCAATAAAAAATATGGGGGGGGAGACAAAGATATATAAGTAATAATTATTAAAAATGTATTATTGAGTTTGAATATTTATAGATATAATATTTGTAACAATAGTACCACAAGAAAACGGGCATTAAAATATAGATATATTGAAGTAGCATTTCTTTTTCATTCTGGGATTAAATTAATTATACATCTGAAGTTATTTTCTATATGTTTGTATATATATAAATTCTAAAGCAACCACTAAGAAAATAACTCATAAAAATGAGTGAAGGATCACTAACAATATTTAAATGCTACATTAGAAAATATTCACTTAATGCAAAAGAAACCAGCGAAGGAAAACTAGAGGCAAGAAAAAGACAGGAGAAGCCCAAAACAAAAAACACAGTGGCAGATGTTATTCAACCACATTGACGATGACACTAAATGTATGAGTTAAACAATTCAACTAAATCAAAAGGCAAAGTTTTTCAGACGAAATTAACAAAATAAGACCCGCAATAAGCTGTCTGCAGGAGATACACTTAAAAACTTTTAGACTAAATACTTTTATCCTAAGGATTGGAAAATGGCAAGAATGCCACTGAGCTTCACTCCCACACCAAGATTCAACAAAAATGATGATACAAAACCAATATGCAAAAATATCAGCTGTATTTCTGTATATTTGTAAAGAACAATCCCCAAAGGAAATTTTTAAAAAGTCAATTTGCAATAGAATGAAAAAGGAATTAAAAACTTACAAACAAATTTAACAAAAGACATGCCAAATGTATAGTATAAAACTATAAAGCAGTGCTGAAGAAAACCTAGAGGTCTGAATGAGTGGTAAGCTGTGTTTGTTAATCAGAAGACTCAATACTGTCAAATGGCAATACTTTGCACATTAACCTACAGATTCAATAGGATCCTTGCCTGAATCTCACCTAACTTCTCTGCAAAAATTGACAAGTTGTTTCTAAAATTCATACAGAATTGCAATAAATGCAAAACACTGAAAAGAATACTGAAGAAATGAAAACAAAGTAGGAGAATTCACACTACTTTATATGAACATGATAAAACTGATAGTCAAGACAGTGTGGTTTTGACAGGGATAGACAAATAGATCAATATAACAAAACTGAAAGGCAAAAATAAGCTGGTTGTCTATAGTCAACTAAGCTAAAAAGAGTTCTGAAATCATTCAGTGGAAGAAATAATAAGTGTATGTTTGTTTTTCTACAAGTAGTGCTGGGACAACTGGATAGCCAAATGCAAAGAAATGAAGTTTGACCTTACCTCACACCATATATAAAATTTAACTTGAAATGAATTGAAGACCTAAATGTAAGAACTAAAACTATTTGACTCTTAAAAAAAAAACAGGTCAAATCTTTATGACCTTTGATTTGGAAATGGATTTTTTCAAGAAGTTATTCATTAAATAATGAGCAACTACAACAACAAAAATAGTTAAGATGTAATTCATCAAATCAGAAACCTTTTTTGCTGCAAAGAAAACCATTAAGAAAGTGGACAAACAACACACAAATGAGATAAATATTTGCATTTCATGTATCTGATTAGGAATTTGTATACAGAATATATTAACAAATCTTAAACTTAATTATAAAAGGCAATTAATTCAATAAAATATGCAAAAAATGGGAACAGACATTTCTCCAATAAAGATATAAAAATGATCCATAAGCACATGAGAAGATAGTTGACAGCATTTGTCCTTAGGGAAATACAAATCAAAATCACAATGAAATTCCACTTCACAGCCACTAAAGATTGCTCAGTCAAAAATGTACATCATAACATGCATTAGTGAGAAGGTGGAGAATTTGGAACCGTCACACACAGCTGGTGGGAGCGTAAATGGTGCAGCCATTTTGAGAAACAGTGTGGGAATTCCTCAAATAATTCATCACACAGTTACTGTATGCCTCAACAAGTCCACTCCTAGGTATATACCTAAAACAATGAAAATGTATGTTCACGTCACAAAAAAGCTTCTGTACAAATGTTTATAGAAGAATTAATCACAATAGCCCAAATGTGGAAACAACCCACATACCCATCAGCTGGAGCAGTGATAAACATAATGTGGTATATTCACACAAGGTGCATTATTAGGCCATAAAAAGAATAAAGCATTGACACAGACTACAACATGCGTGGATCTTGAAAACATTCTGAGTGAAAGAAATCAGTGACAATATACTAGTTAATATATAATATTTCAGGTGAATCCCCAGAATAGACAAATCTATAGAGACAGAAAGTCAATTAGTGGTTGTTTAGGGGACTGGGGGTGGACTGGGAAGGGAGGAGGTGGTAAAAGGTATGGGGTTTCTTTTTGAGATGATGAAATTATTCTAAAATGAACCATAATGAAGATTGCACATACCTGTGGATATACTAAAAATCATCTGTATTAGTTTACTAGGGATGTTATAACTAAATACCACAAACTGGGTGGCTTAAACAACAGAAGTTTATTTTTTCTTGGTTCTGGAGACTGGAAGTCCAAGATTAAGTTGCCAGCAGGTTGGGTTCCTCCAAACCTTCTCTGCTTGCCGTGCACATGGCTCCCCTCCTGTTGCTTTGTCCTCTTATGGTCCCTTCCTACCTTGTACAACTTGCACAACTGACTCTTAGAAGACATCTATCTTGCAAATGCCATAATATTATTCTTCTTTATGGCTGAATAATATTCCATTGTATATATATACCACAGTTTTTTTTTATCCTCCATCTGTTGAAGGGCATCTAAGTTGGTTCCACAATCTAGGTATAATGGATGGAATTGGAGAATATCATGCTAAGTGAAATAAACCAGTCCCAAAAGACCAAAGGTTGAATGTTTTCCCTGATAAGTGATGATGATATATAATGGGGAACTTTAGATTATGTACAGGGAAATAAGGGGGGGTATGAAAAATGGTGGAATGAGACAGACATCATTATCCTATGTATGATTACACAAATAGTGTGAATCTACATTGTGCACAACCATGGAAACAAAAAGATATACCCCATTTGTGTACAATGAATCAAAATGCAGTCTATAAAAATTTAAAAAAATTTAAAAAAGAAGACTCCAATCCTATTAAATCAGGGCCCCACCCTGCTGACCTTGTTTTAAACTAATTACCCCATAAAGACCTTATCTCCAAATATGCTTACATTCAGAGGTACCAAGGGCCAAAACTTTAAAATATGGATTTGGGAGGACATAATTCAGCTCATGACATCATTGAATATCACTTTATATGGGTGAATTATGCCATCTATAAGTTATACCTCAATAATTCCTTTTAAAAATTTGAATAGTATACTTACAAGCATATTAGTAGTGCTCTTATTTAGTAAGCTATAGTCCAATAAATTTATTTAAAATAATCTAAGTTTTTTTCTTTCTTTCTTTTCTTTTCTTTTTTTTTTTTTTTTTTTTTTGTGTGTGTGTACCAGGTATTGAACCCAAGGGCACTTAACCCCTGAGCCACATCTCAAGCCCATTTTTATATTTTATTAGAGAAAGGGTCTTGCAGAATTCCTTAGGGCCTCACTAGGTTGCTAAAGCTGGGTTTGAACTTTCAATTCTCCTGCTTCAAACTCAGGAGCTGCTGGGATTGTAGGCAAGTGCCACCACAATAAATGATCTCTTAACGGGATAAAATACCTTTCCCTAAAAGCCATATTTAAACTTCTTGGAATAACATCAGTCATTCTTCTTAAAAACAAAATGCTGATACTACAGAACATTTGGAATGAAGGATATGTGGGTAACAGGGTAAGAGAAGAAAGGAGTAGTGATAATTTCTTAGAGAAAAAGGAAACTGTAAGAAAGTGAGTTTCCTCACTTTCATGATACCTGGATTGTCCCTACAGTGTGTTACAGTTTGGATGTGAGGTGTACCCTAAAAGCTCACATGTGAGACAATGCAGGAAGATTCAGAAGAGAAATGATTGGGTTGTAATTAGTGAATTAATCCCTGATGGGATTAATTGAAGTGGTAGAGTGTGGCTGGAGGAGATTGGAATTGGAGTATGGCTTTGGGGTATATATTTTGCATCTGGAGAGTGGAGTCTCTCTCTCTCTCTCTCTCTCTCTCTCTCTCTCTCTCTCTCTCTCTCTCTCTCTCTCTCTCTCTCTCTCTCTCTCTCTCTCTCTCTCTCTCTCTCTCTCTCTCTCTCTCTCTCTATCTCTCTCTCTCTCTCTCTCTCTCTCTCTCTCTCTCTCCTCTCTCTCTCTCTCTCTCTCTCTCTCCTTCCTGATGATGCAAGCTGCTTCCCTCGGCCACGCTTTTCCACCATGATGTTCTGCCTCACCTGGTGCCCCAAGGAATGGAGGCAGCCTTCTATGGCTAAGACCTCTGAAACTGTGAGCCTTCAAATAAACCTTTCCTCCTCTATAATTGTGCTGCTCAGATCATTTAGTCACATCATTGAAAAAGTTGACTAAAACAACCATCATATTGATCCATACACTGATCCAATCTTCTGAGCAGCAACCATGTGCTAGGCATTGTTCCAGGTGCACAGCATACTTTAGTAAAGAAAGCAAAGCAAAGATCATGCTTTCATGGAGCTTCCAGTCCAGCAGGAGAAAGAGTATGGACAATAGAAAGAAGACATGACAGAAAATAAGAAAATTCAGTATGTTAGAAGGTGTCACGTGCTAGCAAAAAAATAAACGCTTTAACTGATGAAGGGCAGAGGACAAACTGAGAGGAAGTCGAAGGCGTTGACAATAGAGCTCTGTTCCTTCTGCTGCAACAGTCCTTGCAGAGACCTAGGGGAAGAGTATACACAGAGAGTAAGGCCAATATAGGACTGGAAAGCTGTGGGCAGAGGAAAGAGTATCAAGAGACTAGATCAGACTGAGCCTGCAGAGAACCACCACATGCAGGCCTTGAAGGACTATGAAGGCTTGTACTTTGCTCTGAGTATCATGAGGAACTGTGGCAAGTTTGTGATCAGAGAAATGACAAGCTCTTCCTTGCATTTCAGAAGGAGCCCTCTGACTCCTGCTTTGAGACTAGAATGTAAGGAGGTAAGGGTTAAGGTGGGGGGACTTCCAGGGAGTATGAAGACTGGATATGGATTTTATTTTTTAAATCATGGTAGAGCTGTGTGCAGTGGTGCACGACTGTAATCCCAGCCACCTGGGAGGCTGAAGCAAGAGAATTGCAAGTTCAAAGTCAATCTCAGCAACTTAGCAAGATCCTGTCTCAAATAACAAATGAATTAAAAAGGGATGGGGATGTGACTCAGTGGTTAAGCACCTCTGGGTTCAATCCTCAGTACCAAAAATAAATAAATAAATAAATAAACAAATAATGGCAGGCACTTAACGCATGGAGAGGAGGAGAGGAGGAGGGGAAACAGGATGGGATAAGAGTGAACCGCTGTATCATAATAAGGCATCAAGTAGATAACATCTAAAATTAGTAAGTAAAGAAATAGCAATAAAATCATAACATTTAAAAACATCAAGTTAATTAAAATAAGAGACAGATAAAATAGTTTTAAATGATTGCCACTAGAGAGAGAAACAGGGGAAAGAGGAACAAGGGACAGCTGTTTCCTATAATGAGCCTTCCAGTTCAGATTTTTTAACCATATGAATGTATTACTTTGATAATTTTTTTTAGAAAGAACCAGAACAAGGATGGCATTCGAGTTCATAATTAATGTTGGGCTGGGGAATTGTGCAATTGCAGTAAGTTACAAAGGAAGAAAAGAAATCTAACTGTTGGGGAGGTATATGCAAGATACCATTATTTGCAGATGGCAGAATGCCTAGTTAAAACAAGAGAGTCAACTAAAATATTTCAGTAAAGTGATCAGATAAAGAGGAATTTACTGGTTAGTATAATGGCTTGTTTAATAAATGTTTCTCTTAAGTGCAATAGAATAATCGTTACTACTAGAAGTTCACTGCTAAATTCAGCATTCAACTACAATGATTAATACCCTAGAGGCTTGATGTTTTTAAATCTTAAGTACTAAATGACCGTGTGGCTTTATCTGTGCTTTAATATTATTTACTGCTTTGAATTCCTTTGGGAGGGAAAAAAATGTATCCTTTCCTACTGGATATTTTTGGTTTGAAAGCATTTGCTAAGCAGACCAATAACCAGACCAAGTTTAGGCACATGCTATGCTCTGTCTGGATTTCAACAGAAATCCAGGTCAAGGGCAGGTCACTACAGATGGCTCTTAGGATTCTCTTCCCACTATTCTGGAAATCTAGGAAGTGGTTTCTGTCTAGTTCAAGTCAGCAGTCATGTATCCAACCTTCCATTCTTCCACTTGTTGGAAGGCTACCAAAGCAGCAGTGAGCTGGGCACTGAGATTCAACCAGAAGGATTTGCTCCCAGCTCTCAGTGGGCTGGTGTGAATAGCAAATTTAGAGGACAATGGGAGTCAACTTCAGTAAGGACTGAGTGGGAGGTTTGCTGAGAGTGCTAGTAGAGATAGGTCCAGAGTGAGAAAGGGTGGAAAGTCTTGGAAAGAGTGATAGAGAAGTAGGAAAGATGGTGGAATGAATCAACATGATTTTCCCATGTATGCAAATGAAAAGGACACAGTGAATTCCACCATCATGTACATCCATAAGCATGGGATCCTAACTAGAATAAGATTCATTCCATGCTTGTATAATTACATCAAAATGGATTCTGCTGTCATACTTAACTAAAAAGAACCAATAAATTAAAAAAAAAAAAATTTAGAAAAGAGAAGCCAGAAAGATGGTGGATTGTACTGATAGAGCAAAAGTAAAAATGTTAGAAAAGACAGTGGAGCAACTGAGAAGAGAGAAATCACAAAGTATAGTGCTTTGGAGGAACTTCAGAGAAAAAGAGAGACAGAGAAAGAGCATGCTGTCTGGTGGTCCTAACCTCAAATGACCACAGGATCCAGGCAGATAATACAAATGAGGGGAGGGGACTGAATCCTGGGAAAGACAAGAGAGCCACCACTGTGGTGAGCTTAGGAGAGCGTGTCCCACTCGAAGGAGGTAGCCGCCCCAGCACCTGCGACCCTGCCAGGGGGACCAGTGTTCCCTTATCTCCTGCCTTTTCAACAGAAATCCAGATTTGCATTTGAGTATGTGTGTATGAAATTGTTAGTGAATTCAACTGTCTAGAAACTATAATAATAAAATCTATTGGAACACTTCTCCCTCCCTTAACACATCTGTGGTTGGTATTAGTATGAAAATGGTTACCTCTGGTATGATGCTTGAGTTCTTCTACCATATCCCCTACCTTTAATTTACTTTTTTTTTTTTTTTTTGAGATAGGTTCTCACTAAGTTATCCAGGCTGGCCTCCAACTTGTGATCCTTCTGCCTCAGCCTCCCAAGCTTCTGGAATGTGTGTCATCACAAACCCAGCACTAGCATTATTTGAAGTTTCATTTACCTCATTTGCAATACTAACATTATTTTATTTATTTAAATTACAGGAATAAAATAAGTGAACCAACATACTGTCATTCCCCACTTAAGGATGCTGTTTTGCTATAAAATTGTCTTTGAGATAATTTTAGTAAAAATAACTGTTGGCAGGCTAGGCTTGTGGCTCAGTGGTAAAGTACTTGCCTGGCATGTTTGAGTCACTGTATTTGATCCTCAGCACTACATAAAAATAAATTAATACAATGAAGGTATTGTGTCCATCTACAACTAAAAAATATTTTTAAATTAAAGATAAATAAACTGCTGGGCATGGTGGCATACACCTGTAATCCCAGCAACTGGGGAGACTGAGGCAGAGGATGGTAAGTTTGAGAACAACTTGGGCAACTTAGCAAGACCCTGTCTCAAAATAGAAAATCAAAAAGAGCTGGGGATGTAGCTCAGTGGCAAAGCATCCCTGGGTTCAAGCCCCAGTACCCCTCCCCAAATATATACTGCATATTACAGGACACTATATGTAGTGAATGCATTGCAGTATACTCTGCACATACCCGTATTTGTTCTGAGCCAATGAGAGTTCAAGAATGGACTCTATGGAGGCTACTCATCAAGGTGTGTAGTTTAGTCCGCTACTAAATTCCTTTCTGCCATTTATTTTGCCACCTAGCAAATAGTTTTGAACTATAACAGTTAGCCAAGATCAGGTGGATGATAGTGTGGACCCCCCTACAGATAATACAGGAAAGTTGTCAATCTGCATGTGGAAATTCGAGTCTCAGCAGCTCAGGGGCTTTGAGGAAATGACTGTAGCTCTTAAGGTACAGACCAAGGCTTTCATCAGGGGTTGCTTGTAGACCTGGGACAGCATGAAGGACATTCCCGCAGCCCAGGAAGATCAAACAGAAATTGAATTAAGAGAAATTGGTAAAAACTGAGATTAAGGACACTCGGTAGTCTCAAGAAGTTGGAAAAGTATGGAACAGCAATGAATAGAAGCATCCCTAGGGAGTACACCCCAAAGAGCTTAATTTAGTCAATAATCCCACTTCTAGTAATTCTTACTATGATCCCAATGGTTTATAGTAAAGTTTTTTTTTTTTTTTTAATACAAGCTGGCTCAGAAAGGTGACTTTTATTATTATTTGCTTGATATGACTAGATTATAAGATATACTGTAGCAAGCCATGAGGCCAAAATGATGGCTGGCCAGAGGCCAGATCAAGAAATGTCTTGAAAGTCTATGCTAATTGAGAATTTGGAATTTCTGCAAAATGTTGGTGATATATTGAAAGATTCCAAGCAAAGCATTAATCACTATAATTGTAAAATATGGTGTCTAACAAGTAGTTTACTACTTTCACTCGAATGTGGAATGATTGACATGAAACTGAAATACATTGAATTTTTCATTCCTTTCCAGTGTGACAATTTATACACTGAGTACAATCTTTAGAGTCTTCCTTTAATTAACGGCATGTGTGTCAGAGGAGAAGTAAAATTGAAATACCATATGTTCTCTCCAAACAATGCCACTGTTTTGAACTCTTCATAGTGATGGCTGCTCTAAGACAGCATCAGCAGAGGACAAGGACAAAGAGATCTCACTGGAAAAATGACACCTCCTTAAACTTGAACCACAACCTCTGAAATAGACAATAGCAATGAACCAAAAGGTGTGTTAATTCTGCTTCCTGCTTTCTGAAAACAACAGTGGGTAGAGTCAAGAGAGGGTAAGAAGTGGGTGGTAAGAGAGAAGGAACTGATTTTTTGCTGATGGAAATAGTTTCTGGATAAGGTCTAATCCACAAATACTAAACAGTTTCAAAAAGATGTCACAGGAAAGGTTTTCTAATTCTTGGCATGAAAAGGAGCTAAGCAATTTCGCCACTGCTTTTCTCATCATTTCTGGATGATGGCACAAAAATTAGTCGAGATGAAGTATCTTTGTGAATTTATACCCCTGATAGCTCCGAATATTCTTAGTCCCAGAACCACAAAGAGCAAAGGAAACTAACACTGATTGAAAACTTCCTAACCTGCTATTTCCTGGCCATTTTCCTCAAAATTGTCCAGTCTTTTTCTACCTGCCTCTTTCCTACACCACCCCTCCCAATCATCTGTCCTGATCTCCCTAAGGAAGAAGAAGTTTGAAAATAACCAATGGGCAGAGGTTGCACCATGAGTATCTTTTCTTGTTTTCGTTGTTGCCCCAAGTTCAGAATTCCAAGATGGCCTCCTGCACACTGTCAAGGATGCAGTTTGAATTATACCGAGCCCATGAAACAACTTGTGCTTACAAACACACTGCTGAACATATTAAAGGTGACACAAATCCAACTAGTGAGCACGACACTGGACAGGGCCCCTGGACAAGAAGCACCAGTCTCTGCTCCAGAGTAATTGCAGTTGCGCCTCCAGGAAGCTGGTCTTTAATAAGTCTATCAGCTTATTAAAGTATTTGAAAAGGCTTTTCCCTCTGCACCTATTTTAGATGGGTCACTGCAGAGTACCATGTGATAAATAATAGATTTTCTCATATTCTTCCAGATAAGATGAATCTCTGCATTCTCTTCAATCACTCCGGATTCAAAAGGCCGTAACCACTAGGGGAAGTGGGGGTGTTTGACAACCTCATACCTTCTACAGATATTAACAATTGGGCAGGGGGAGAAGGGAATTATTTTCTTTTTTCATATCTGTATTTTTATTTTTAATTAACACATAATAAGTATACATACGCATGGCCCACATTGTGATATTTTGACACATGCATACAATGTGCAATGATAAAATCAGGGTAATTAGCATACCCATCACCTCAAGCATTTTCAAAATGAGATCTCAAGGTAGAGAGTGGAATAGTAGCTACCTAAGGTTAGGAAGGGTACGGGAGGAGAGGAAGTGATAAAGAAGCGTTGGTTAATAGATACAAAAAGACAGGATTCACTTCTAAGCATTCTATAGCATAGAAATTATTATTAATTAATGGATTATTAGTTAAAGCACACAGTCCAAAATGCTGTATGACAGAAGCTGATAATTGCCTACTTCCTACCCATTGCCCCCTTTTTCTTGATAATAGCAGCCTGATTTTGTTGGTGGTAATCAATGTGCACGGTTACAAATCAACTTTCCCAGATTCACCTTCAGACGGGGTTAGCGAGTTAGTGCCAGATGAGGCTTTAGGAAAGGTGCTAACTCAGGAGGCTTTTCTATTTCCCTTCCTCTTTTCTACCTGGAATATAGACTTGATGTCTGGAGCTGCAGTGGTTACCTTGCATCTTGAAGATGGAAGTCACATCTTAATAATGTCAACACAAAAAAGAAGTCTAGGATATAGGTGGAATCATAGAAGCATTGTGACCACTATAGAAAGTCAACCTCCCTGGGGCTGGGGCTGCCCAGTAGTAGAACATTTGCCTACCGCATGAGCCTCAGCACCACATAAAAAATAAATAAATAAAATAAAGGTATTGTGCTCATCGACAACTAAAAAAAAAAAAAAAAAAAAAAGAAAGAAAAACAACTTCCAGATTGTCTATATATACGAGAAAAAAAATCTGATCTGTTGAAACCTTTTTTGTTTTTGTTTTCTGTTATCGACCCCCAAATGCAATTCCTTACTGATTTATCCTCTGTGGTATAAGAAAAGAAACAGCAAAATAAAAAATATTCATTCAAAGTATGAAATAAGGAAGGTAACTTTTGAATTCAGTGATTATCAGGGCAGGGTGCATTATCTGTGGGGAGGCAATTACTAGGTAAGGACCACGGGAAATAATGGTGCCCAGACTGGAGAGGGGAAGGCTGCTTTTAAGAGAAAGCTGTAAGAATCCGGCAGATTTCACCTGTGCTTTCAAACACTCGGTCTTTCATGGCAATTATGAAATGGCATTATTTATCAACATTGAATTTGTTTAGTCTGTAGGAGAAATGACTGCTCCTTGTTAAGTGTCTCTGCTTGATTTCTGAATCTAATTAATGAAAAATGAAACAAGACAGAATAAGTTTAAGTTCATTCAAGTCAACATCAATGCCAGTTTCTCCAGAAGCAGAAAAAAGAAACCAGCAGAGAAAGGTAATAAAAAGCTCTTGGCTCTGCTTTCCTAATTACTCCTAATCCACTAAAGAGCTGGAAACATCTTACAAATGCTAATTAATTAAGCCCCCTGCCAGTCAAGTGGTGAATCCAGGAAGAGGCCTCTGTTCAAAGTGTGGACTGTGGGAGAGCTCAGTGGGCGGGGCATGCGGGTCTAAGCAGGCGACATTTAAAGTCCTGTGAGGTCAGCTGAGCAGTGAGAAGCACTGACGAGAGCTCCAAGGACAACAGCCAGAGAACCGCCACCACCTCTTCACTCCATCCTTCCTGTGGTTTTCACTTTCGCCTCACAGTGGAATGACCGCACCAAGCCCCCCTTTCATAATTCCTTTTCTTCAAAAACTTTTCCAAGTTTGACCTTTGTGCCTTTCCAAAGCACTACCCAAGAGCACACACACATGCCAGAAACGACCACGTCCCGGCACTGACCCGCGTTCATGGTTCCGGAATTGTGCTCTGCTGGATCAGGTTGCAGAAGACGTTTAAGTAAGCCATGATGTTTTGACAGCAAATAAAAGAAAATTCGAGTCAAGGTGGTTTAAACATAAAAATTTGTTGTTTCTGGTTTACTTAACTGAGGAGTTTAAAGGTGTGCCAGCTACAGGCATGGTTTGAGATAGGGTACTGGCTCCCGTTCTCTGCAGTTTTGGTGTGAGGCGGTTTGTTTTCCTGAATGATTTCTAATACAGTAACAAGATGCTAATGCCTTTGGTGATCTGGCGACACTGTTATACATCATCATCAAAGGAAAGAGAGTGCTTCTTTGCTCAGATGTCAAACAAATGCCTTGAACATCATCATTAACTGAGAAATTAGGTTAGGCATCTAGTCTTGAAAAATGTTTATTCTGGCCCAAGAAATAGTGCATGCCTCAATATGGGCTAAGCTGTACTGTGGTAAAAAATGGCCCCAAACTCTCAGGGGCTTGCAAAGCAACAAAAATTTATTTCTTACTTAATTTGCACAATGGCAACTACAGATCAACTAAGACTTGATCCATGTCCTTTTCATTTGGGGGCTAAGATTGAAGGAACAACCACTTTCTGGGGTGTATTAAACTTGTAGCAGTTATGAATGGATGATAGCAGAAGTGCATGCTGGTCCTGAAAATGTTCACTTGAAAATGGCACATGCAACTTCCACTCACATATTATGAGGCAAATGAAGTCATTGCCTAAGCATATCATCAATAGGATGAGAAGTAAAATCCTTCTGTAGGAAAGTCCAAATGAGTTTGAAATATTTTGAACATAATATGGTCTATTGAAGATGCTATGTTCTGATTGACTTAAAATGGGATACTCATCCCTGAACAAGGTATGAGAGAGAAAATCATGCTTTTGGATTTCTATCAATCAAAGCACTCCAAGTGAATCAAACCATATGCTCTAATGCACCTGCCTACAAATAGGACATATTGCACCTTCATTTTACAGATGAAGCTTAAAAGATTGTATCTTTTTGAGACTACAGAGTCAAAACTCAAAGCTAGGACCTTAAAACTGATGTTCAAGCATTGTTGTAAAGACTTTGAAATTGGTACTATTCTGTCTAAAATTCATCTCCTTGCTCATTTGACCAATAACACTATATGCATGGAAATCATATTGGAAATTCACCATTCTTCTGAGAGTGCTTGCTATCTATAAAATAATGCATAATTTCAAAATTTGAAAAGCACATTAGCAGTCAAAGGCAGAAAGGGAACATTTTATCTAAGGAAATCAGGCATCTTCCTACAATGCAGTTCAGAATATGCATGGCACAGACTTCCTGAGGATCAGTTGAAACAGCTCTAAGAAAAGCAGAAAAATAAAGTAACTACAGAGATGTTCAATGGAGCAAAAATTTTAAACAACATAAATATTGAAAACCATGGGATTTTTTTTTTAACAAAACCAGAGAATATATTGCATTTAACAAAGTACTATGTAGCTATTCAAAAAGAATCTCATGACTGAATATTTAATTTCATATTTTTAAAAATTATTGTGGCAAAAGCAAGTTATTAAATAATATACATGTACTATGTTTCCTTTTGTATACATGGAATTAGGGAAGATATGGGATTTTTCTTTTTATTTATGTTTACATTCAAATCTTCTTTATCAAATATGTATAATTTTAATGCTAAGAAGATAAACAATAAAAATTTCTTTTTAAATCAATCATTCTCCCAAACTAAAGCCAAGAGAAGAGAAACAGATGAGATGACCATCTGCAAAAGTAATAAGCTCTAAGAATGTTTTGCTGATTATACCAGGTTGTCTATCATATATGATAAAACAAAATATAACTGAAGCAATGTATGGTATGTAGTTTTGTGATAGCCAAACAAAACTGGGTATAGAAAACTGAGAAATTGTGAATAAGAATGGTCAAAATGACTCTATTTCTGCCTATCAGGCAGGGTTATAATTTCAGTCAACCTTGTCAGAGATTGAAGCAGAATTTTATTGAGGCAGAAGTTGGTCATTCATCCAAATGTTCCAATTTGATACTTTTTAAATGCCAGATTCCTTTCATTTTAATCCTACACTGACCCAGCTGCCTTCTGTCTGAATTTTCTCTTTCATCAAAAAGTAATGGCTTTGAGGCTGGGTTGTGGTTCAATGGTAGAGCACTTGCATAGCATGTGTGAGGCACTGGGTTCAATTCTTAGCACAGCATACAAACAAATAAAAAATAAAGTTTCATTGACAACTAAGTGTGTAAAAAAAAAAAAAAAAAAAAAGCAATGGCCATCTGGGCTTAGTGGAACACACCTGTAATTCCAGCAACATGGGAGGCTGAGGCAGGAAGATCACAAGTTCAAGACCAGCCTGGGCAAATTAGTGAGACCCTATTTCAAAACAAATAAAGCTATGAAAATGTAGCTCAGTAAAGCACCCGTGGGTTTAATCCCCAGTACCAAGCTGGAGGTGAGGGCGATAGTCATGTCAGTGACACGTGTTAATTTTCCTGACTGGTATAATTCCCATTGAACAGAGTTCAGTAAAAATTCTGATCTCTAAGTCAGTTTGTGGTATGGGGGTGGGGGGGCAGATTTAATCAGTGCCATTGAGTTCACCCAATTCATTCCAGACAAGTATGAGCTAATCCTATCATGTGGAGCATAGCCAACTGACTTCTTTCTCTTTATTAACATTTCTACTTCTTTCTCTACCTGAGATTTCCCAGTGCAAACAGACGTGTTGGCCAATGTTTCCAAAATTTATCCATGAGTTCCTTAAAACTCATTTGTAGGTGTAGTAGCCTGTGCTCCGTAATTTATTTAGCACCAGAAAAAGAAAATTTAGAAGTGCTTCTCCTCCATAATTTGACCATACTTCCACCTACAATTTTAGTGATAAATCTCCTTTATTATAGTTGCATTGTCTGGGTATATCTTATAAAGCTACATTATTATGCCTTTATTCAGGCTCTTCCTTAAGTCTCAAATTCTTCCCACACCACATGTCACAAACCACCAACTCCCAGATGGAAAAAATAATGTCTAACCCATACTCCTTAACTCTAGAGTTCTGGATCATGAGTTAAGAATGTAAGCTCTGTGAAGACACATATTTTATTTTGTTCATTTCTTAATCTGCATTTATTATGGAAGGCATCTTTATCTTATGTTAGTAGAGAATGTGGTTTGTGAAATTTAGTGCAATTACATTATTCCCAGCTTCTCCCCTCACTAGACCAAATGCTCTTAGGAATGGAGAAGCTGTGCTCCTGTATCTCTCGTGGCATTGCACAATATGCACGCTTAACTTCTTATGCTGATCGTTTGCCAACGTAGTGATATGCTGATAGTTTTTACCACCTTAGTATAGGTAATAGCTCCAGCCCAAATAAACCAGTTTTTATTTTAACCATTTTTCCATATCCAACAAAGAAAATCATGAGCAATTAAAAATGCATTCTTACATGAACCAAAGATAAAGTAATCTCAAATAAAATCAAGTGTATATCCTGATTGAGTGCTACATGCTCACTTAAAAGTCAAAATTTACAATGGTTTCCAATCGAGGTCCTAATTTAACCAATTGAGTGAAACCTCTCAAACTGTTACTTAGAGAATGGAATTAGCATATAGAACTTCTTAATGAAGCACAACACATCAGTGTTGGAAATATGACTTGCACTGGTTTTCAAGATTTGTTTCATCAATGCCATGTCCTAAGGCTTTCCATTGTGATAGCTGAATTTGCTGCATTTTTCCCATAGAAGTAAAAACTGTGACAGAGAGAAACACCAAGACTGTGCCAGAACATACTTATTCAAGAACATCTTTTTAAAGAAAAAATGGATCAAATAAAGAAGCAAGTCTATGTCTACAGATACCTCTACATCATTGAGTTGCAAAGGAAATTCTAGCTGCAGACCACTGCTAGTGTGCCTTTGACTTATGCTCCTTCTGTGCAACAGAAAGTTATTTTTGAAGTTATAAGGCACTTTTGGATTTCAGCAAGGAATAATGGAATCTCATAGTTGAAAATATAATATACAACTTGACCTGGGATCAGAAAGAAAGGAAATGAATGATAAGAACCATCAACAAAGAGGAACATCTTAGGCCAGGTGAGTTAGTGCCCCAGAATTGGGCAGAAGGCTTGTGACTAATTAGACTTACCTTATCAGCAATCCAAGGTGTCTGATGTGAGAGTAGGAGAGGAGTCAGTGCACAGGGACCATTCTGTGCTACAAGAAAGCAGTAGCACAGTCCCAAGGAGTCTCTTAACTTTGAAACAGAACTAAGTGAGCCAAATGTAGAAGAAATTAGGGTCATGGGAGGATTGGAATTGGAGACAGATACAGTTGTGAGCAGGTCCTAAAAGCTGGAAGAATCATCATAATAATAGCTACCATACATCATCATCATCATCATCATCATCATCATAATAATAATAAACATAATAAATAGCTACCATGATGGCCATCCTGTGCCAAACTTTGCACTAGATCTTTGTATGTATTGCTTTTTTCTGCTAACATTGCCACAGCTACTCCATGAAATATTCACTAAGCACTTATGATGGACCTTGAGTTTTTGTTCTATATGTATTTTACATAGATTATCTTATATAGTCCTTACAATATCTGCATGTGCTAAGTACTTTTTTGTATTTCCATTATTGGAATGTTTTCTCTGATATGCGGAAGCTAATTCACAATATGGGGGGGGACAGGGAAGAATATAGTTACTTTATGTTAGGTAGAGGGAAGTGAAGGGAAGGGGAGGGGTATGAGGGTAGGAATGATAGTAGAGTCAAAAGACATTATTACCTCATGTACATATATGACTGTAGGACCAATGTGATCCTATAATATGTATAATCAGAAAAATGAGAGATTATCCTATATTTCTGTATGATCTATAAAAATGTATATATACATTCCACTGTTATGTAAAACAAATGAGAACACATAAAAAATTCAAAAAACAAAAAAACAAAAAAAATTGAGATGAAAAACTGATTTAATTGCCTCTGGTTCAATTATTTCCTCCCAGATCACACCCAGAGCAAAGGGGGAGAGGGAAGATTTTAATCCATGCATTGAGTCTAGAGTCTCAATCACTGCCTCATGATCTCTAAGTCCTGGAAGAACTCTTGCTATGGGAAATTTACAATTGATAAATGGACAGATGAGGCTCCACAGTGCACCAAGGGTGTGCAGGACCTTCAAATGTCTTCATTCACAGGCCCAGAAAGGCCTTGCCTTGAGCAAACCGCTAAGTAAGTAGCAAGGACAGTGCAGATCTGCATCCCTTTTTGACTGATATAGATGGACTACATACACCAAAGAGTGTCCTGTCTACTGCCCAGTGTTTTCTTGTCTATCTCTTTGTTTGGCTGGCCAACCCTCACAAATCTGAAACATAGCTTTTTCTATCATCCTTCCTTTCTTCTCTCTCTTTCATTACTGGAAACTGAATCTTTATCACAAATAAATACTGACCCAGAGGGATATTTGCAGAACTTGATAAGGATACTTTCAGAGGTTTCTGGAAGCTTGAAATGGCAAATGAATCTCTAAATTACTGGTATTCATCAAATGCCTCCTAAATCTCCTTACTCCATTGCTTTCCCACATGACCACATTAGCTCTGATCCAACTCTTTCTTTGGCATAATCCTTGACACCTGCTATTCTTAGAGTTGCTCCATCCAAGCCATGGTAAGTTACTGACCTACCGTACAAGAAGAGGTGGCATTTAACTAGTGGGAGGAAAAGGGGTGGGCAGCAATGAGCCAGTGCTAAATCACAAACCCCCAAATTAGACTAGCTGTGGCTGGAGGAAGGCCGGAAGGAAAGAGGATAGAAGGCAAAGGAAGCAAGAGTCACCATAGGCTCAGTGTAAACAAATACTAGACCAGCTCCCTGAGGTAACAGTTGATGACTGTCACTTCTCAGCGTATGGAATATCTGGTTCCTGACAGGCCCCCTATGAGAGGTTCAAAGTGCTACTTTAGAAATAATATTTTATAAGTTCCCCAGAGTGTGCCAGGTACCATGGCATACATGACTCCATTTCATCCTCACAAAAGCCCTGCAAGCGAAATGGCACAAAAACCACGCACTGAGAAGCCCCCCCTCTATCCTCGCCCCCTCACCCTTTTCCCAACCTTAACCTTGAACATTTTGATTTAGCCTCTATTTATCTTTTTCATTTTTAAAATTAGCTGTTTTGTCTTTCTTTATTTTTTCAGACACAAACAAATGAAATTATACATTCTTCTTTTCACCCAATAAAGGTAGTATTATCCCTATCCTTGACACACAAAGACACTGAAGTTCAGAGAAACTGACTGAATCTTCTGGTCCTATCTCTGGTCTGGTCCTTTGGTGAAGAATACATCTGCTCCCAGAATCACTGTTGGATACAGCATGCTGGCTGAGGACAAAGGGCCAAAGAAAACAGCAGAGAGCCACTATGAATTCTAAACTCAGGATTCCTGGTTGAGTTAGCAGATGTGAAGTTAGCAAAAATGCCAAGCCCTTGTTCTATGGTCCTAAGACAGCAGGGATCTAAGCCTTTGTACCACTAATGCTTGAAGCTGGAGGTTTTCATGAACCCTTCAGTGGATGTCTTGAAAGCTTTTGGAAAAGGAAAGGATGACATAGGTGCACTTCGGGGGAGGTAGTCAGATAAAATGGGGGGTGCCCAGTTAAACTGAGTTTCAGATAAACAACCAAATTTTTTAGTTTAAATATGTCCTGCATAATATTTAAATGGATGCCCTATATTTTATCATTATTACTAACTAAATCGGGTAGTCATCGGATCGGGGGTTGTTGAACTTTGACCCTGAGCCCTCTAAAGAACAGCTGACCTTAGGTCCGAGTGGCTAAGCGTACTCCTGGGTTTGCAGAGGAGCTGGGTGGGACCTATCCATTCATGTTGATAAGGTTTACAAATGGAAATTTTGAGTTCTATATCTTCTAGATCTTAATAATAGAGAAAATAACCTTAGTTAGTTCTGAAAATAAAAGTTTTTAAAGTGTTTTCTCGATCCCAATTAAACTGCCACCAGAAGCCCATGAGCAGAGTTCAGGTAGCCTAACCTAGCCAGTTCAGCATGGGCACTTCCTTAAGGCTTTCTTTGCCATTTATTTAGCAGTTGGGCGATGACACTTTAATGTTCCTTCACCTTTCATTTGCTTGATTCCAAGTTAGCATTCTCTTGTGCTTATCTTTAGATGAAAAATGATCCATCGAAATTAAAACTCATCACAGATTATTATAGACAGTATATAGATTATTATGTATATACTATATGTACTATGTATAATAATATAGAGTATGTAGATTATTATAGATCATGGAGTACTGTATAGTATATAATTACATATATACTAAATATAGATAGGTAGTATATAGATTGTTATATACTATATATATTGTTATATAGATAGTATCTAAATTATTATAGATAGTACAAAAGTTTTCTCATTTTTATTTTTAAAAATTTTCTGCCTTGCTTCTTATCTTTTAATTTTAATTTTCTTTGCATATGTGTGGTACTAGAATGAACCCAGAACTTCACACATGCTGGGCAAGTGCCCTACCTCCTAGTTACATTCCCAGGCCTTTTTATTCTGCTTGAGAGAGGGTTTCACTAAGTTGCTCAAGCTGGCCTTGAACTTGTGATCCTGATGCCTCAGTTTCCTGAGTAGCTGGGATTACAGATGAGTGCCACCAAGACATGCTTATTTTTAATTTTTAATTTACAGATATTTTAATGTTTATTCACATGATTCTATCAAGGTTTTTTGTTTCCTTTGTAGTTGCTTCTATTACTTCAAAGCAATAGAAAGTCACCATCCCTCTATGGATTTCATATATATTTTCTTTTCTTTTCATCTTCCATGTTTTGGTTAACGTTTTAATCTAGTAGTTCTCAAGGGGTGTTTTGAGAACCTCCTGCACAAGATTAGCAGTTTGTTTTAGTGCCCTTTCCCAAAACCCATAACAGACCTGATTAACCAAAATTGCTCTCAAAGAGCCATGGGCATATACATTGTGTACCACCCCACGTGATTCTTCTGCACATGAAACTTGAAATCACTTCTTTAAGTCATGACACAGCTCTATATTCAGGCAGTAGATTGACTAGGAATAATTTAAACAAAAACATTATGCATTGGAAAGATTGGGGAGAGTTTAATGGAACTGAAGTGAAACGTGGTGTGCTGGGCTTGGAGGAGGAATGACCAGGCACCTCTGGCTCCACACACCTAAGAGAACACAGCAGCAAAAATAAAGAGTGCTAGCTGTCTTTCATGCACCCGCCCGCCCCCGGAATGCAAGCTCATGGATTTGCCTGGCACAGAGCAGGTGCCCAGTGGATTTTCCTCCTTCTTCTTGCTCCAGTAGTCTCTTGAGACAGACTCTATCCCGACTGGGTAACAGTCACCTCTTGATCAGAACAGGGCAGGGAAATTTGTTACCAATATAAGAGGAGGTTATTCTCCAAAAGGAAACAAAAATTTGTCAGCACAAGCAGAGGGAACAGATTCTGAGGAGATTAAGGACACTCACCTGCTGTACTGTGCTGTAAGCTATGGCTCTGAGGTGAGCATTCCCCAAATTGCTGCTCTAATTATTCCCAAGGTCACTCGTTTATCCATCAGTCTTCCCTTGAGTACTTAAGTATAAGTTACATGCTAACACAGCTGCATTCATATTGAGGTTTGTATTTAATCTGTAGACCTAAAACTCTATGTTTGTAACACTACATTCTTTCCTCTTTAAGACATGGAGTTTTCCCATCATAATTTAGAAAACATAAAGAGCTTAATTAGGCTGTCCCTGGTGCTACCTACATGGTTCCATTCTCTGAAAATATGCTTCTGGTTTAATGATTCTATTCTCTGAAGAGTAAACATCTTACATTTCCCTCTAGGACTAAAAATATGTTTGTTGAGCAGTGGATCCTGCTTCATTCTTCCTTTAGGTATGATCCAGGCAGAAATTAATCATAAGATAAAATTATTCATAGGATAATTTTCATTGAACTTCTCAGTGAAGGTGATCCCAACCTTATTCATTTGAGTTTATTTTAGGAACTATAAAGCTGTGGGTAGCCAACCACGAAGGCCCTAGCAATATGTATCCCCAATTTCTTCAAGAGATCCCCTCTGCTTCACAACAAACTAATTTTGTCTGAGCTTCTATTTTATATTTTATCTACTTTTAATACAAATATCCATATTTTGTTGAGGGTGCCTCCTCTATTATTATTCCTGATAATCCTCAGGAATTAGTTTCATGCTGTAACAAATCTGCCTCATCATTGGTCATTGTCTGCTGCGTATCATTGCTCTTGTTCCCTCTGCTACCCACCTCTCACTATCTCACAGCTGTTTTCCAGGCTCTCTCTGCAAGATATTCTCCAAGCACACAGCCCCAAGTATGCAGCCCCTGTTGAAGCATAGCCCCAGCCAGGAGGACACAGCCTTTGTCCTGGTTCTCTGTTGCCCAGCATGTGCTAGAACTGAAAATGTCTGATGAACTCTATTCAAATCTTGACAATAATGCAAAGACCAGGAAGATTTTAAGCACGATCGATATTAGATAGCACAGCTCCTGGGGATCCATAAGTCCACCCAGCCATAATTCAGAGCTAGTTTACCTCTCTCATGAGAGCTTCGTGTATTTTGCTTTTTTGGCCCTGGAGTCCAAGATCTTTCTCCCTTCAGTGCAGAGAAATGAGCAAGCAGAACCACCTCCTCCCTTAATCCAAGACCCAATTCATTTCTTCAGTAGGATGTATCCCAAGAAGCATTGGCCCTCTTGAACCAGGGATGTGATCCAGTGGGAGGGGGCTTGCCTAGCATGTGTGAGGCTCTGGGTTTCATCCCTAATACTGGAAAAAGAGTATACATTAAATATATAAATACACACACACACACACACATATATATAGCATATGCATGGTAATATAATATATAGTATAGTATATGTATACTATACTACACATCTTACATGTATATGATCCCAGTGCTGGAAAAAAGTAAAAAAAGTATACACACACACACACACACACACTCTCTCTCTCTCTCTCTCTCTCTCTCTCTCTCTCTCTCTCTTCCTCTCTTCCTCTCTCTCTCTCTCTCTAAATATATATATATATATACATATATATATATATATATATAAACAAATGTAGTAACTTACAAATGACAAAGGGGAAATGAGGCTTAAAAAGTCATGAAAGGTGTTAGGGACAAGCATAGAAAATGCAGAATGAAAAGACAAAGAAGTTGAAATAAAGATAAAAGACACTGAGAGAAAAAAAGAGACAGGGATGTGTGTATTTATATCCCTTCTACCATGTTAGGATCAAAGCAAGTTCATTAGAAAATGTGTGTCTAGTTTATAAAATGTGTGCAGGGCATTGAACAATTTAATCCACAATAAACTTAACCACACTGGCCACATCTTCTTGTTACACCTCAGCCTAAAGGAACCACAGCCTGCCTGTTGTTTGCTGGGAAGAATCTGGTTTTGTGAGACTATACTGACAACACTGAAGCCAAACCCTCCCCAGGAGGAAATAGTAATTCTCTGTGATAGTCCAAACTAAATCTACATGGAAAATAAAAATGTCTCTTCTTTATTAGGTCTAGTCCTAATAAAGATAGCCCTCATTTTTGTTACTGATGGAGAATTTTTCATGGTGCCCTGAAGTCTTTGGCAGTGTTTGGCTGACTCTGGGTTCTGGGCTTCTCTGGGTACAGTGATGAGCAGCCATATGGTGAAACATCTTACTTGCATATGATTAAATGTCTCCCCAAAGAGCTGTGGTGAGGAATTCGGCCCAAAAGGAAAAGACAGGCTTTAAATTTGCTAGTGAGGCATGAGGAGCCATGTAAGGAGGACCAGGTGAGCGACAGACTGCAAGTCCACGCTGGCAAGTAGCACTTCCGGCAGCATGTCTGAGCAAGAAATGATGCACTGCTGCCAGAGGCAGGTTTCCATGACCTCTGTTTATGAAGGGCTTATCATTGGGCCACAAAAGACTCTGTCCCGAGTCATGACAGAATACCAGAGGAGCTAAAGGGAGGACTTGGACTCCTTTCTTGCTGGCAAGTAGTCTCCAGTGGCTTCAGTTCTGAAAAAAACGGCAGAAGCAGTTAATAGCTTACTGTCCTAGAGAGTCTGCAGAAGGCACAGTGGCACTGCAGACTCCACATCAGGTCTTCACCCCAGGAGAGCTGGGTGGCTGCAACTCCAGGCAAGTGGCTTCACTTCTCTGTACTGAGCTGAAAAACAGCACAGCTGACTTGAGGACTGGGGTGTGCTTTGATAATTTTCAAGAGTGGATGAGTTGGAGGGATTGGCAAAAAATGAACTCCTAACTGGAGATGGGTACAGATGGCAAGAGCAAGAAACATGGGACCCTGATGTCAACGAACAGTCCCTGGCTGCCTGATCATGCTACCTCTGTTCCCTTTACAGTTTGTTGTTTTCACACTTTTTACAAGAGTTTAAATTAATTACACTACAATTCATTTAACAATAGTTACTATTTACTGCAAAATGGAACTGCTTCAAATCGTGGCCAAGATCTGCCCTCTAATGGTCTGAAAATTGCAAAGCTTCTTATAATTAAATTGTTCTTGAACTTTATGAGAATTTTCAGTGGTTGGGCGACCCCTGCTGTCATATTAGTTATGTCTCAGAATGTCAAGCTAACAGACTGAAAAATCATCTAAGCTATCTCTTTATATAATTCAATCCTTCCAAAAATGTACCAGGTTCTTGCTTCAACATCCAACCTCCATGTAAAGATACCAGAGTAAAACAAGACCACAGGAACTTCCTCCCACGCCTGATGAAATGATTATTTTTTTTTAAGTCAAATATTTCATCAATAGCAACTAGAGAGGAACTACAATCTTACAGGTTTGGTAGCCATGAAAAGAGATTCAGATATGATTGGTACAACTCCTGAGGCCAACCTATCTCCAAAAGCAGAGTTAATCAACAAAATACTGAAAATTTAAAGTAATGTTCTTTTTAAAAAAATTCAAGTTTTTGTTTATTAAACTGAAATCAAAAATAGGATGTGGACAATTGCATAGTCCAAAACAGTAACCACAGTCATGTTTTATTTCACAAATTCTGTTTTGGAACCTTGCCCCTCTGCATTAACTGATGGAGTCTATTTCCCTTGTCTTTTAAAAAATGTGTCCTTCTCATATATTCATGGCAGTAGAATGTATTTTGGCATATTATACACACACAGAATATAACTTATTCTACTTAGGATTCCATTCTTGTGGTTGTACATGATGTGAAGTTTCACTGGTCATGTATTCATATATGAACTTAGGAAAGTTATGTCCAAATCATTCTACAGTACTTTCTATTCCATCCCTCCTCCTTTTCCTTCATTCCTCTTTGTCTAATACAGTGAACTTCTATTCTTCCCTCTCTCACCCCTTATTGTGTGTTAGCATTCACATATCAGAGAGAAAATTTGGCGTTTGGTTTTTTGGGACTGGCTTATTTCACTTTCTCCATTTCCATCCATTTATCAGTAAATATCATAATTTCATTCTTCTTTATGACTATGTAATATTCCACTGTGAATATATACCACATTTTCTTTATCCATTCATCTGTTGAAGGATCATCTAGGTTGGTTCATAGCTTTGCTATTGTAAATTGAACTATTGTAAACATTGATGTGACTCTGTCACTGTACTGATTTTAAGTTCTTTGGGCATCCCACTGAGGAGAGGGATAACTGGGTCAAATGGAGGTTCCATTCTAAGTGTTCTGAGGAATCTCCATATTGCTTTCCCGAGTGGTTGCATCAATTTGCAGTCCCATCAACAATATATGAATATAACTTTTCCCTCACATTCTCACCAACATTTGTTGTTGCTTGTATTCTTGATAATTGCCATTCTGACTGGAGTGAGAAGAAATTTCAGTGTAGTTTTAATTTGCATTTGTCTAATTTCTGGAAATGATGAACATTTTTTTCATGTATTTGTTGATCATTCTTATAAAAATAATGTTCTTTAATTGAGAGAAATACATAGACAGCTACACTCAGTTGTCCACCTAATATCTTGACTGGGAAAGACAACATACTTCCAGATGTGGTAGGAAGGGTATTGTGGAGAACCCCTTCACACCACTTTGGGGAAACTAGAAATAATCTTCTCCTTGTTAAACATGAGCAAAAGGAAACAAAATTATGCAAACCTACCACTACAAAAAATCAGTAATATATCGAGCAAGAAAAAAAAATCATACACATGAAACAAACAAAATGCAAATGTAAAAAGCAGGGTTTTTTAATGCTCCATTACAGAGATGAATTCATGGAGACTATGAATTCAATAAAACAAGACCTCTAAGAGAAATTACAAAACAATTGATTAGGAGGAAGGAAGAGATTATAGACCCAAGGAAACAAATTGAATAAACTAAACAGAGTCATAACAAATGTAGTAAATTACGAATGGCAAAGAAAGGGACATGAAGCTTAAAATGGCATGGGAGACCAGGGACAAGCACAGAAAATGCAGAATGAAAAGACAAAGCAGTCAAAACAAAGATAAAAGGTATCTAGAAAGGAAAAAAATAATACCCACTGCCAAGACAACTGGCAACCTTACAGTGGAAGGGAAAACAAGAAGGAATCCAAAGATATAACCTAAGAAAAATATCCTGAAAGGAAGAATGATAATTACAGAGTGACAAAGATATTCTGTACATCTAGAAAAATTGATACAGCATGATCTCAACTCAGAAATGTCCTGGTTAAACTGTTCAGTGTCAAGGATAAAGAAGAAACCTCTTTAGACACTCAGGCAGAAAGAGGAGAGTCAGCCACTAGAGGAGGAGGCAGGTGGGTTCAAGGTCTGCGGGACAGACACCTCCAGTGCCCAGAGACAACGGGGCGATGACCACAACTTCTGTGAAACAGCATGATCCAAAATTATCATAGCAGGCCAGCATGTCATCCAGTACCAAGACAAAAAGGCAGATATTTTCTGACAGGAAAGAGCTTGAGAAACACAATCTGCATGAACTCTTTTAGAAACAAAGCCAAATTAAACAGAAACAAATTGATAAATAATCCCAGCTGAACAAGAGATGAAAAATAAAGAAGGGAAAAGTTATGATAAAAAGAATGAGGGTGGACTACTATGTTCCTTTAATTTCAGAGCTAAGGCTAATCCTGGTGGATATGAAAGTAGCATAAAAGAATTTATCCTAAGTCCTAACAAAATAGAAAGTAGTAAAAGCAAAAGCAGAAGAAGAGTGAGGTAGAAGCAGGAGCAAGTACAGAAATTCTCTTCCTTCTGGTACAGGTCAGCAAATTACAATCTGTAGGCCACATTTGGCCCACCTCCTGCTTTTGTAAATAAAGATTTATGGGTACATGGGCACATTAATTTACTTACATATTTTCTGTGACTGATTTCACGACAGAGCCGAATAGTTGTAACCAAGATAATTTAGCCCACATGACCTTAAACCTTTCCTAGTTTACCCTTGACAGAAAAGGTTCACTGGTCCCCGTTTCATAACATGCAAAAATCCACATTATCTGAAATAAAAACACGGTTTAAAAATATGTATCTTATTGCTTTAGTAATTTTTAACTATAAAGGGTGCATATTGAGGATATTTTTATCAAACTATGCATGCGTATACATGCAGAGACACTTAAACAGTGATGCTCATTGAATGTTAGTACTTGTAACTTCTAAATAGTAAGATCTGGAGTGACTTGCTTTTCTTTTATGCTTGTGTATTGCCTGATTTTTTTTTTGTAATGAGCATATATGATTTTTTAGTTTTTAGAATAAAGTGAACTGAGTAATTACTTTTTAAAGAAAATGGAAGGACCAATCTAGCTCATCTTTAACCCAGATTTCCTGAAAACACTCATCCTGTTGTTTGGGATCCTCTTCACGATCCTTCTCTCATTAAGAAAAATGTTGGCATGCATTGGGAAAATTGGAGAATTTCTATCCATTCCAAAGTCAAGAGCTTAGTTCCTTTCCTCCCTTTCTAGATCTTCCATCAAATGAGGGTTAAGAAGCACTTTGAACAGCAGAGGGCACCCTTCTCCATGTCTATGGGAATGTAACGTAGCGTCTGCCCCGACCCCAGGGCTGCCAGCTACAAGTGGAATAAATGGCAGCACACAGTTACTGAAGACTAGGAGGACTCTGTTTCTCCTTCTCCCACTCCTTTCCTCCACCAACCTATCCCCACACTGCAGAGCACATCATGCCACCCTCCTGCCAGCAACCCCTCTGTGACTTCCCACTGCACTCAGAATAAATTCTGAATTCCTCAATTAGGGCGCAGAAGGGCTCCGTGATCCAGCTCCTGCCTTCGCCCTCCACGCTGTACATGAAGCTCTGTACTACAGCTACCCTGTCACTGCATACAACATATTAAGCTCCTTCACAGTCTGGGCCTTTGCATTTGCTATTTCCTCTTCAGGGCTCTTTCCTCTTCCTCATTCTTTGCATTAAGGAACCTTAATTTGGTTCAAGCAAATTAACTGTCACCTTCTCTGAGAGACCATCCCTACTGACCTGTCAAAATTAAAATCCACTTTCTTCACCATCACAGAGCTGTATTATCTTGCTAGTACTTCTCATGGTCTGTCATTATTTTATCAGTCTCTCCCACTAGAACATGATTTCCCACAAGAGCAAGGAGCTGCCTGTATTCTTCATCATTACATCTCCGGGATCTAGTCCAGTGGTTCGTGCCCAGTAAGTACCCAGCAAATGTTTGATGAATGAATGAATGAATGATAAGGTTTGCAAAATGTGAGTATCGACAGCTCCCTCAAGGCTACCATAAAAAGAGAAAGTGTGGAAGTCTGTGTTATGGGTTGAATTGTGTCTGCATCTAAATGTGTATGTTGAAACTCTAACCCCAGTACCACTGCATGTGACCAATAGTGCCTGTAAGAAGGTTATTGAGATCAAATGAGAATAACAACAATTGCTGTTGAGAATGTGAGGGGAAAGATACACTTACACATTCTCAGGGGGACTGTGACACCTTTTTGGAAAGCAGTATGCAGATTCCTTAAAAGACCAGGAATAGACCTACTGTATGACCAAGCTATCCCACTCTTTGGTATTTATCTAAAAGAACAAAAATCAGCATATTCCAGTGATACCGGCATACTAATGTTTATAGCAGTGCAGGTCACAATAGCCAAGTTTTAAAACCAGCTCAGGTGCCCATCAAAAGACAAATGGATAAAGAAAACGTATACACACACACACACACACACACACACACACACACACACACACGATGGGGTTTTACTCAGTCATAAAGAAGAATGAAATTATATCAATTGCTGGTAAAAGGATGGAACTGGTAAATGGATGCAGAGTAATAATATAATCAGACTTGGAAAGTAAAGGTTTGAATGTTCTCTCTCATATGTGGAAGAGAGAAAGAGAGAGAGACAGAGAGAGAGAGAGAGAGAGAGAAAGAGAAATAATTTTGAGAAGAGGGGGATCTCACAAAAAGAGAAGGAAGACCCATAGAGAAATGGAATCAAGAGGCACGGAAGAGAGGAGAATATGGGAAAGTTCTGGGCAACAAAATCTACCAAATTATACTATGTCCATGTAAAATATACCACAATGAATCCTGCATATATATATGATATATATATATATCATATATCATATACATGATAGTATGCTAATTAAATAATACATAATAATCAGAAGGGAGATCAGCAGTGTAGAGTAAGCAAATCAGGGGAGGGAGGTGGGGAGGGAAAAGAAAGGTGGTAGAGGAGGAGACTGAGCCCATTATGTTATGAACATGTATGAAAATGCATTATGAATCCCAATATACTGCATAATTATAATGCACCAGTTTAAAAACAAAATGATCCAATGAAGCCATATTGGTAGGCTCTAATCCAATTTGACAAGATTGAAAAGGAAGAGGCAGTTTGGGCACACAGGAAAGACACCATAGAGCACAAGGAGAAAGACCATGTGGGGCCACAATGAGAAGGTAGCCATCTGTGAGTCAAGGGGAAAGAGCCTCAGAAGAAACCAAATGGCCAACACCTTGACCTTGGACTTGCAGCTCCCAGAACAGTAAGGAAATTCATTTCTGTTGTTTAGGTTACCCACCCTTCGGTATTTTGTTATGGCTTCCCGAGCACACTAATGCATCTCTTCACAAAGTAAACACTACTAAAAGCAAGTAACAACTTCTTATTAGAAAGAAAAATGATCCAGCACTAACGATGGATTAACATGGCAAGTGAGTTCAAGTTGTTCTATTGAAACAGTAGAACTTGAGAAGTTAAATAGTGAAGCCAGAAACAAAAAGGAATGGCTATGACTCTGTGGGTCCCAGTGCAAAATGAAACGTGAGATCCTCTGTTCAAAGATCCAAAGAAACACCAGTGCACTAAAGGCACTAAAATATAGAAATTACTCGTTTTCTGTGGCCACTGTCTTCATTTATCATGGTGTTTTATGTTCGCTGTCTGTTGATTTAAGAAAAAAGTAAAATTTAAAACTATCACCATAAATTTTACCATTCATCTTTATATATTGTTCAATGGTAGTTTGAAGAGAAAATAAAAGATTTAACATGATGCAGAGTTATTAAAATTGTATATTTTAGCTCACAGACACTTTCCATGCCAGAGCAGTGGAAAGCTCAACCATTTTAACTTCACTTCTTGATACGTTCACATCCTACCAACTCTCCACCTTTGACTTACTGATGAGAAAGGAAGGACCAACAGGAAAAGGGGCTACAGATGGTCTAAACTTTCCCTTCCCTTTTACGTCATCATTTTCAGCCTATGTGGCTGACTATCCATGGAAGTTACATGAGCCTGAAAGGTCTGGTGGGATCCTGGCCATTTCATTTCTCAGATTGCCACTGCCTCCTTTCTGTACTAAAAGCACATTTTGGCTTAACAGAAAGCTGGCTCTTGGAGTTGTTGGCTCCCCATTTACTCAGAGTTGAATTCACTGTCCTGTTGCACTCTCTGCAACACAATGCAGTTGCATTTTGTGCTCGTGGGGATTTGTGTGAAAGAGGTTTTGAAGAATAATAGTGGACACACCTATCACAAGGCTCCTCTGCCCATGTGCATGCTCCATGGTCATATCAGATCTTACCTTCTTTTCTTACAAACTCACAGAAAAAATTATTAAGAATTTCAAAATGGCCACAGCAGTGAATTCACCTAACCAGAGCCCCTCAGAGTGAGGGTCCCTGTGTACATGCACAAATTATAAGCCCTTGACGCCAGCCCTTAGGAAAAGTGAAGCCATCAATGAGTCAAAGAACAAAGAGAGTAAGTGGATTCCAGACTGATCAAAAGTGAATTTCCAAAGAATAAACATCCTGCAGAGGTCCCTATGCCTTTATTTTAAAAAGATATGCCAAAGTGAAGTTGAGAAGCCAATCCTGGAGAGCAGACAGAGGAATCAGCAATTGGGTGCTACTCATTTTCACGACGGTGTGTATTACCTCGGGTTCCATGGGCTTTGTGAGACTAGAACTGTAAAGACACAAAACCATCTTTCTATTGAAACTGTTCCTGATTTTACAAACATCAACTTGCACATCTTATTTGGGAACAAACTCAGTTTCTAAGGTAAAACCACCTGCACCCTTGATTCCTGAGAGACCATTCAGTTCTTCAACAAAGCAAGAGGAGACTTTGGCATCTTATTGAGACCATTAAGAGGAAGATGGAGCAACAGTGAAATTCCTGGGCCAAGAGTTGTTAGACAAGGGTGGAGTATTCCACTCTGGTAGGAAGTGTGTGATCTTAACTCACTTTCAAACACCAAATCTGTTTTCTCCCTTTTGCAAAACAAGAGAGTTGGATGTGATGATCCCCAAGGGCCCATACTGTTCTAAAAATAACCAACACCAGGAAAACTTTGTGACTGAGATGGCAGAGAGAAAGGAATGACAAAGTCACATGGAGCAACTTGACAGTGAATAATGAACTAGAGACAGTTTTAGAAACCACTGAGGGCTGTTCAGCTTTCTGAAGGTCTTAAAAGTCCCCTGCCCCTTCAGAGTGACTCCTCTCAGGCCACGGCAGTGTAGGCTGGTGGAAAGATAAGCAGACTTTCTTCCTGCTTATTTATCTGCTGCCAACTGAGCAGTACCTTTCCCCCATTACTCTCTAGTCCGAATTTGTACAGCTAGTGACCCTGAGCCAGAGGAATATTCTAAATGACTTAGAATCTCTCTGAGTTTTTTTTTTTTTTTTAATCACTATTATTCTTTTTGACCTATTCCTGTCTTCTGACTAACTTAGGTCTCTAAGAACATTTATAGAAACAGAGCAGGAAAGTGACAACAGGGTATAGGAGACAGTAAGGTGGAAGGACCCCCCTGAGATCTAGCCCTGACCCAGATCCTAACAAGTTAGATGACCTCGTCTAGGCCCCTTCTTCCTGAGATCATAGTTTTTGTTTTTTTCTCTTCAACACGCCTTCTCAGATGACAACAGCCTGTTTCTCATTTATGGATAGGCTCCATAATTTCATAATAGGATTTCTGTAATGAAATCCTAATACTTAGTTGGAATTGACCCTTTTCTTAGCTCTATCATTAGGCTGTTACATGTCTCAATCCAATTGGCAGGTCCCATCCCTCTGACCACAGTGATGGATCAGGGCAAACAGGACCAGAGTAGAGGCAATGAGAAGAGCTCAGACCTGTGATAGGGAATGTGGGAGAGAAAGGTTACCTGTTCACTAGATTTGAAGGCAGGGGCCTGTGTGGCTTGTTGCTGCTGTAGCCAGCCTTGGAGGGAAATCAATAAATGTATGAAAAATAGCGTCAAGAATATAGGAGTAGAGGCACTGTGCCTTAATGACATTTCCTAAGCCTTTGGCTCAAACTACACCTGAAGCCAAAAATAATCTCTGGATTTGAATCAATGAGTATCTTTGTTTATTTAACCTAGTTTAAACAGGGCTTTTGGTCACTTGCAAGGATAATAATCTTAGCTACTATAATTTGCCTCTCGGTCTTCAATTTCCTCTACTACAAAAAGACTATTTTCTGAACAGTAAGTAACCCAGGCCCACATACTGGCATTATCTCTTTCTGGAGTGACCGTAACATCAGAATGGTAACAAAGATAATTTCAAAAGTGTCAAGGGCTGATTTCTTCACTCGCTAAGCATCAGATTTCACAGCATGACAGACTTCCATACATGTAATTGTCACTGATTACATAATTCCGTCTTTCCAGCTCAGATCTGCCCTCTGCAACCCAGGTACCATATACACCTGATTACTGGAAACCACCTAGATATTGCACAGTTGCCTCGACCTGGCAGGTGCCAAACTCAGCGTGGATCTTCCCTGACCCCGTGGGCTTCTTGTGCTCCCAGTCAACAGCAAGGGCACCACCATTCACCCTCTTGACCAAGCACGAAGCCTCTCTGCTTTCTCCATAATCCATCTGCAAGCCTAGGCAAGTCGGTCCTACCTAGCTCCCCTAACTTTCACCTTTCTCTCTGACTCTCCTGTACTTCTGCATTAGGGCTGCCATTTTCTCTTGTTCAACCACAGAGAACTATTTCTAAAAGTTCTAAAGATGGTACTCTCCTCTGGATTAGGCTCCAACTCACTCCCCTCATCCTTTCGGGCCTAGAAGTGGTGACAGCCCTCTTGCTATAGCCCCTAGGTAACTACATTGACCTTTATGATTTCTCTTTATAAACTGACCTTCTCTAAACTGTTCTCATTTGAAGGCCCATCTGTTTTCTATTGGGACTCTAAACCCTACACATCATCCCAAGAACACTTCTCCCCACAGGCTGACTCCTGTGGTAACTCCTCCGTTTCTCTCTTCTCTCTTAGCCTCCAGATCTCATACCCTAGAGAGGAATAGGGAGGAAGAAGCTGAGAAGCCTGTGATTGGAGGATCAGGCTTGACTTTTAGGAAGTCCTGGGTATTTATAGACAGAAGTGTTCTGGCACTTTAGAAGGCTGGACCAGTCCCTCTGTGTCACTGTGTAGGGTCCTGCTGGTCAGTGTTGAAGTAATAGGAAAACTATGTGAGACCACCCTATTACATATGACCTTCCGATGCAAGACTTAATGAGGTGTTCAGACCCAGAGGCTTTGTCATCGCAGGTCTTTCCAACTCTGGTTGATATTTTCTATTTGTTAAGTCTCTTACTAAAGCTTTGCCATGAATGTGTATTGGTAGGGAATAACCAGGTACCTAGCTGTTGCCCCTACCTGGAGAGGGAAGCAGAACAAATATGCTTGACCTGACCCAGCTGGTAGTGAATTTTCTGCATCTGAAATGTCGTATTTGTGCAGCGCGTTACAGTTTAACAAAGGCTTTCATCCTTTGTCGGCTGGCAGATGGCTGAGTAATCAATAAATGTTTCGTAAATGATTGAATGATCTATAGAGTCATTTTCTCCTCTTCAAAATAACCCGGTAAAGTAGACAGAACAGGGGTTATCATTCCCACTTTACAGGAAAGGGAACTAGGTTCCAAAGAAGTGGAATGTTTCCTGAGCCCACACAGCGCGTCACTGTTGCTGCTCAGACCAGAACGCGGGAGCGGGGGACACCCACGCGGGTTCATTCCACAAGGAGACTGGCAGCCCTGTCAGGACAGGGGAGGGCTTCTTGAGGGACCTGGAGTTGGATCTAGTGCTTGAGCATTTCTCAGTCTCACGTTTCTCCGCTAGCCTGCCTCGGTCGCCCCAGGGCAGTTAGGAGCTGCCACAGGGAGGATGGGTAGGCAGAAGTTCAGGCTGCGACCAGCTGGGAATTGAGCAAGGGGAACAAGAGAAGGAACTTCCGGTGCCCAGACTCCAGGGACATGTTTGTTGACTTTCTGTTTCACATTGACTTTTTCCAACTGGGCTTTGATGCTAACTTTTTGATAGAAAGGCTCCCTGGGGTGGGTGGGTGCGGGAGTTCATGATCCTGTTGGTGTGGTTCTCCAGGCAACGGCAGACCCAGCAGCTCCGGGAAGACGCCCGAATTACGCAGAAAGCAGAGAGGGAAGTACAGAGAAACCTGAGAGATCTACGAGGAAACTGAAGTGAGATCATCACGAAGTTAAAGGGCAATACAAGAGAGGCCAGAGGGGCAGAGTGACAGTCGTCATAGCTGTGCCTTGAGGGTGACCAGGGTGCCTCTTCTGGGGTCCTGCACAGCCTGCTTGGCCCTATAGAATCAAATGAGAAGGGTCTGAAGGGACCAGGGCTCCTGCTCTCAGCCAAGTCCCTTAAAGTGGGTTTCTTGATGGAGTGGGCTCATGAAAGCAGAGTGCTGAGCATGCACATGCCCCTCCTCATCAGCTCCGGTTGCCCCCTACTGCCATCAGAGCAAAGTCTGCCCCTCAGCAGAGCCCACAGGTAATGCTGAATGTCTCCGTCCATACCCCAAGATTCTCTTGAATCTGGTCTGGGCTTTGTGCAGGTTTCTGTCTTCTGGGCTAAATGCTAGTTATCCCAAGATTAAGTGTCCATTTTACTTTCTATAGAGACGTCCCTCTGACTGTTTCCACCCCCATATCGGGTCCGGTGTTCCTTCTATATGTTTCCATGGCACCTGGGCATGTTATAGTGGCCACTCCACTAGCTCCTCCAGGGACACATTTGTTGCCCTCTTGGCTACATCTTCCTCATGAAGCAGAGGTCCTGACACTTAGGAAATGTCAATTAACTATCTGTTAAACAAATGAAAAGGAGAAATGGACAATATGTCTAAAACAGCCTTCTCTCTCACAGAGCACAAAGGGAAATGAGAATAATTACATGTGGGGATTTGAACAAAGAGATTATTTTTCTGAGGAGCAGAAACCCAGAGAGACAAATGACCTTTATCTGAGGGTTATGAAAATGTGTATTATTCCCTTGGTAATTGTGCAGTTATAACTGCCTTGCTGGCCCTTTTTGGAAGAATGACTAGGGATATTTGGAGATATCCTTCCTTAAGAACAAGCATGGAAAATCCAAATCAACTAAATGTCTGAAAAGAGCTCAAACTTAAGTGAATGAGTAAACAGGACAATCAATGGGGTCTGACACAGCAGCCTGGTCTAAAGGGATAGCTACATCTCTGCTCAACAAAGTGCTGAATGCAGGATGCAGAATGCAAGCCACAGCGGCCCCCCCCCAGGTCCTCTACTTGTCCCATAGCTCCTGAAGTCCATGGGCATGTGTGTGTGTGTGATTTTCTGAATCTTAAATCTCCCCAACTTGCTCACACTTTTAGTAGATGCTAATGAAGCCCAAAACAGGAACTCATATGAAGCCCAGAGATGCCAGTGTTTGACCTTTGCAACCAAGAAACTTGACCTACCATGACTCTGTTTATCTAAACATGTCAACACCAAACTGCGAACACCAAAACTTCAGGCAATGTGATTTACCCACCAAAAGTGATCAACACAAGAACTGCTAAATGAGGAGCAGGGTTTTTCTGGGTCAATTATTGGCACTTAATAGGTGTCAGTGGGAGAAAGAACAAACAAGGAATGAACGTTTGCAGTTCAACATTTCTACCACCAGATGGTGAAGTTTGATTTCTTCTGTAGATGAAAGCATCAAGAAATAAGATCTTTACATTGGTTTTATGGGTACACGAATACTTGTAGATGTCCCACAAACATGGATGCTGTCACAGCTTTCACCTTGTCTTTGTGAACTCTCTTCACTTCCCACCCCAGTCAGCTCCAGATACAACTGAAATCATTAGAAAGAGATGGTTTTCTTTGATGTAAGCAGTGTCATAAAATTGGGAAAAAAGGATGAATGATAGCAATGGTGATCATAATGTGTGTGTGGCGGCATAAGTGTTGGTATGCAATAAGGGCACAGTCTCAAATAAATAGGCCTTTACTCCAGTCAAAATGCAATATGTTTGATCCTGTGCTGGTGGTCTGTACATGATGATATGTGGACACAAAGGAGAGAGCAACCACACTGTCTTGGTTGAGCAGAGTGCAGGAAGACTTCTCAAGAAGTAGCTCATGGGACCAATAGACCCTCAGTGGTGAGAAGGAATTCACTAAAGTACAAAGCAGAGAGAACATTCACTCACTCATCACATATCTGCTGGGCAACTGTGTGTGTGCCTAGTGCTCTGCCTGCTACTGGTGCAGGACATGATGGCCCTGTCTCCAAGGGACTTTCAATGCAGTGAGAGTGACACAAACATCAAGAGAAGGAATGTGTTTAAAAAATGACTGTGGAAGAAACTAGGAAGGAAAGAGCTAGAAGGTTGTGATAGGAAATTAAGAGACAAGACCTATATTATGTAGGGTAGTCCAGGTGGTCCTCTCTGAGGAGGAGGCATTGGAGCTGCAACTGAAGGATGAGAAGGGTCCAGTCATGCAAGCCAGATGAGGGAAGAAAGGGCTGAGGTGTCAGTGGGAGGCAGCGATGCTCCAGCAGAGGAAATAACAAATGCTGCCCAGGAAGAAGAGGTAGCCTTTATGAAACAATTTAGGAAAGTTTGGGAAAATTCCCAATATATTTAAGGATCTAGTTACTATTATATTAGGATGGAAATAGAGAACAGGAAATAGTGGGTCTTTGCAGATGTCCCTGTCACCTGTAGCTGCCTACTAACTGCCATGGGTAACCCCACAGAGTTCTTGGACATTATCATCAATGGCAAGCATGTGGGCTGCATCTCCTTGGAGCTATTGGCAAACAAAGTTCCAAAGACAGCAGAAAACTTTGATTCTCTGAGCACTGGAGAAAAGGATTTGGTTATAAAGGTTTCTACTTTTCACAGAATTATTCCAGGATTTATGTGCCAGAGTGGTGACTTCACATGCCATAATGGCACTGGTGACAAGACCATTTATGGGGAGAGATTTGATGATGAGAATTTCTTCCTGAAATATACAGGTCCTGGCATCTTGTCCATGGCAAATGCTGGACTGAACACAAATAGTTCCCAGCTTCATCTGCACTGCCAGGACTGAGTGGTAGGCATGTGGTCTTTAGGAAGGTGAAGGGGGCATGAACATAGTGTTAGTCACCTTTCCATTACTGTGACAAACTACCTGATGTAAGCAACTTAAAAGAAAGATAGACTTATGGCTCCCAGTTTCAGGGATTTCAGTGCATGATCTCTTGCTTTCATTGCTTCTGGGCCCGTGGTGAGTCAGAACATCATGACAGGGAGCAAGTGGTGGAGCAAAGCTGCTCAGTTCATGTCAGGAAGGAGAGAGCGGCAGGGAGGGAGGCAGAGCCAGGCTAAGAACAAAATATGCCCTTCAAGGGCTCGTGCCCAATGACTTGCTTCTTCTAACTAAGCTCTCACCTCCTAAAGTTTCTACCACCTCTCAATAGTCCATTAAATTATGAATCCTTAAAAGTACTAATCTATTCATTCCATTGATGAGGTTAGAGCCATAATGATCCAGTCACCCACCAAAGGTCCCATCTCTGGACTCTTCAGTACTGGGGACCAAGCCAACAGCACATGAGCTTTGTGGGGACATTTCAAATCCAAATCATAATAGACATTGTGGAAGCCATGGAGCAGCTTGGGCCAAGTAATGACAAGGCCTTCAGGACGAGCTCCACTGCCAGCTGTGGACACTCGGCTCATCTGACTTGTCCTAACTACCAGACAGTTGTTTCCATAGTTCAGGAGGGACCCCCCTGAACTGTCTTGCTCCCAAGATCCTATGGTGTTCTCATTGTAGTTCTTTACATTCTGTATTTTCCTTGAAGGCTAGCTGGATTGAAGAATTAAGTTTATGATTATGAATAAAAACAAAAAAATAAAAATCAGAAGAAAAGAAAATAGTGGGCACCAAAGCCAAAGAGGCAGGCAGAACCCCATTAGGAGAGAGCTTCGGATCTTTATATCAAGGTTCAAGTGTTTCCCAAGCCAGTATCATATCCAGGACGACCTCATCGTTTCTACCGTTCCTTCTGGACTAGTATTTCCTTATTTTTCTTTCAATACATTTAATGTCTTACTAAATATATTTTTAAAGAAACAGTATATAGAGAAAAATGGTAACATTTGCCATTAAAAGCCGTTACTCAGAAAAAGTAAATATGACTAATAAAATTTTGAAATATTTTACATGCCTTCTAACATTTTCTTGAGTGGTTCACATTTTATACTTGGGGATGTGAAGATGGAGAACAGTGAGGAATTTTAGAGGGCTGAGATGAGATTGCATTCAGAAGTGAGTGCTAAAAGCACTATTCCATTTATATCTCCTACCAAAACATGACAAGGGTTCTGGCAGGCAAATAAAAACTAAAAGGGATATTCCTGAACAAAAGCTTCTCCCCTCAAGGGGCTTTCCAGGGGAGAGTCACATGAAGTCAACTTTTGAAAGTCCTGGTGAATAACAGGCTACCGCACAAGGTTAAGAACAACCTGCTCACTGAAATCCCCAAATTCAGTATCATTTCCTCCAGCCCGAGGAGGACTACTTAACTACTTGGAAGCTGGTCAGCAAAAGAGATTTAGATAAAGCTCTTAAAAATGAGGAACTAGCTCCTAATTCTTGACTCAACAAATCTACAACACAAAAGCTTTTGAACTCCTATCTGTCAGCTTAGAGAAAAAAGCAAACTTAAACACCCCTCTCCTGAAACAGTTTAGCTTTTTATTTTCCCATTTGAAAAATATTTATGAAGCAACTGTAAAAAGTCTGATAGTGTTTAGAAATCAAAAGTGCCTAATAAGGTTACAAATTCAAGTGCATAATAGGCAGCAATAAAAAAAAAAAAAAAAAGATTCACGATGAAGCAACCCAGTATAAGACAATAGAGAGTTGTGGGAAGTACAGTGAACTGCAAAACAGCCCCCTTTAAAATCAAAAATTGTAGAAGACAGGAAATAATTAAAATCAGAGCTGAAATCAATGAAGTTGAAAGAAAAGAAACAATTCAAAAAATTGACAAAACAAAAAGTTGGTTCTTTGAAAAAGTAAACAAAATAGACAAACCCTTAGCCACACTAACAAAGAGAAGGAGAGAGAAAACTCAAATTACTAAAATTCGTGATGAAAAAGGAAATATCACGACAGACACCCCTGAGATACGTAACATAATGAGAAGCTACTTCGAAAATCTGTATTCCAATGAAATAGAAACTACCGAAGACATTGACAAATTTCTAGAGACATATGCTCCTCCCAAACTGAACCAGGAGGACATACACGATTTAAACAGATCAATATCAAGCAATGAAATAGAAGAAGCCATTAAAAATCTACCATCCAAGAAAAGCCCAGGACCAGACGGATTCTCAGCCGAGTTCTACAAGACCTTCAAAGAGGAACTCATTCCAATACTTCTCAAAGTATTACAGGAAATAGAAAAGGAGGGTACCCTACCGAACTCATTCTATGAAGCTAATATCACCCTCATACCCAAACCAGGCAAAGACACATTAAGGAAAGAAAATTTAGACCAATATCCTTGATGAATATAGATGCAAAGATCCTTAACAAAATATGGGCAAACCGTATCCAAAAACATATTAAGAAAATCGTGCACCACGATCGAGTGGGGTTCATCCCTGGAATGCAAGGATGGTTTAACATCTGTAAATCAATAAACATAATCCATCATGTGAATAGACTTAAGGATAAGAATCATATGGTTATTTCAATTGACGCAGAAAAAGCGTTCGACAAAATACAACACCCCTTCATGCTCAAAACACTAGAAAAAATAGGGATAGTAGGAACATACCTGAACATTGTAAAGGCTATTTATGCTAAGCCCATGGCCAACATCATTCTTAATGGAGAAAAACTGAAACCATTCCCTTTAAAAACGGGAACAAGACAGGGATGTCGTCTTTCACCACTTCTATTCAACATTGTCCTCGAAACTCTAGCCAGAGCAATTAGGCAGACTAAAGAAATTAAAGGGATACAAATAGGAAAAGAGGAACTTAAGCTGTCACTATTTGCTGATGACATGATTCTATATTTAGAGGCTCCAAAAAGCTCCTCCAGAAAACTTCTAGACCTCATCAATGAATTCAGCAAAATAGCAGGCTATGAAATCAACATGCATAAATCTAAAGCATGTTTATACACAAGCGATGAAACATCTGAAAGGGAAATGAGGAAAACAACTTCATTTGCAATAGCCTCAAAAAAAAAAAAAAATACTTGGGAATCAATCTAACCAAAGATGTAAAACCTCTCTACAATGAAAACTACAAAACATTGAAGAAAAAACTGAGGAGGACCTTAGAAGATGGAAAGATCTCCCATGTTCTTGGATAGGCTGAATTAATATTGTCAAAATGGCCATACTACCAAAAGTGCTATACAGATTCAATGCAATTCCAATTAAAATCCCAATGATGTACCTCACAGAAATAGAGCAAGCAGTCATGAAATTCATCTGGAAGAATAAGAAACTCAGAATAGCTAAAGCAATCCTTAGCAGGAAGAATGAAACAGGGGGTATCGCAATACCAGATCTTCGACTATACTACAAAGAAATAGTAACAAAAATGGCATGGTATTGGTACCAAAATAGACAGGTAGATCAATAGTACAGAATAGAGGACACGGACACAAACCCAAATAAATACAATTATCTCATACTGGACAAAGGGACCAAAAATATGCAATGGAGAAAAGATAGCCTCTTCAACAAATGGTGCTGGGAAAACTGGAAATCCACATGCAACAGAATGAAACTAAAACCCTATCTCTCACCCTTCACAAAAATCAACTCAAAATGGACCATGGACCTCAGAATCAGACCAGAGACCCATCATCTTATAGAAGAAAAAGTAGGTCCAAATCTTCAACATGTCGGCTTAGGATCAGACTTCCTTAACAGGACTCCCATAGCACAAGAAATAAAAGCAAGAATCAATAACTGGGATAGATTCAAACTAAAAAGCTTTCTCTCAGCAAAGGAAACTATCAGCAATGTGAAAAGAGAACCTACAGAGTGGGAGAAAAATCTTTGCCACTCATACTTCAGATAGAGCACTAATATGCAGAGTATATAAAGAACTCAAAAAACTCTACACCAAGAATACAAATAACCCAATCAACAAATGGACTAAGGATATGAACAGACACTTCATGGAAGAAGATCTACAAGCAATCAACAGATATATGAAAAATTGTTCAACATCTCTAATTATAAGAGAAATGCAAATCAAAACTACCCTAAGATTCCATCTCAGCCCAAATAGAATGGCGATTATCAAAAATACAAGCAACAATAGGTGTTGGCGAAGATGTGGGGGAAAAGGTACACTCATACATTGCTGGTGGGGTTGTAAATTAGTGCAGCCACTCTGGAAAGCAGTATGGAGATTCCTTAGAATGCTTGGAATGGCTTGGAATGGACCCACCATTTGACCCAGCTATCTCACTCCTTGGCCTATACCCAAAGGACTTAAAATCTGCATACTACAGAGATACAGCCACATCAATGTTCATAGCTGCTCAATTCATAATCGCCAGATTGTGGAACCAACCAAATGTCCTTCAATTGATGAGTGGATAAAGAAACTGTGGTATATATATGTAATGGAATATTACTCAGCCATAAAGAATGATAAAATTATGGCATTTGCAGGCAAATGGATGAAATTGGAGAATATCATGCTAAGTGAGATAAGCCAATCTCAAAAAAACAAAAGACAAATAATCTCTCTGATAAACAGATGATGACACATAATGGGGGGTGGGAGGGGGGCAAGAATGGAGAAAGGAGGGACTGTAATAGAGGGAAAAGAGGAGTGGGAGGGGTGGGGGAAAGGAAAAAATAACTGAATGAATCAAACACCATTACCCTATGTAAATGTATCATTACACAAATAGTATACCGTTACTCCATGTACAAACAGAAACAACATATATCCCATTTGTTTACAATAAAAATAAATTTTTAAAAAGGGGGAAATTACTGCCCAGTGCTGCCCAGTGCCAGTCCAATGCAGCAGTGCAGGAACATGGGTCCTGTGATGATAGGATTTCAACTGAAGTATATAATTATTCAGTGGTCATTATATTTAGGGATGAGATTGGGGATGGAGATAGAATACTTTTTGAAATCTGAAAAATATTTTTTAAAGGTTTTAAGCACTCTGAAAGTTAAGTAGAATATATCTGGAGGTAGGATGCAACCCTAGGGCTCTGGGTGTGATCTTGGATATCACAGAGTCTCAGCTTTTAAAGAACTTATGTGATAGGAAATGAGATCTAGTCATAAATAACTGCAGTAAAGAACACAGTTATGAGTTGTATGAGCAAGACAGTACTCAGAAGAGGGAAAGTTGACTAATCCTGAAGGATGGAGTGGGTATGTCACAAAAAGCTTTTTCTGACCACATATGGGGAACTGATGGACACAATGAGGAAGAGAAAGAGGTGTCTGATGATCCCGAAATGGTGATCAGGGCAATAACTAATGAAGTCAGAACCGAGGGCCAACACATCCCAAGAAGCACTTTCAAGCATTTTCAGTCTGTTGAGCCCTAGGGGGGCATCCCGAATACAAGAACCTGCTGGGATGAGGACCATGCACCGAACTGAAAAATGTCTCTTTACCTAGTTCTCACTCAGGCTCTTCTTTAAGAACCTTTGAAGTTCCAAAAACATTGACTCAAGTAGCAAATATGGCTCTTTGCCTTTCTGTCTCCCCCCAATTCAAACTGGATCCACAGGTTGTCAGGTGTCCACCCCTACTGTGTACCCTCAGTACCTGTATACCAGGTCCCACCCAGAGCCAGCTAGGAGCCTGGCAAAGCACTGCATTAGCCAGGGTGAGGGTGTCTTCTTGCCCTTGACCTTTGGAGCAGGCACTCTCCTTATTTACACAATGGCACTCTGTGCTAGAGAAGCTGCTAATTTTTAGGCACTGACACATTTCCAGGCCACCTTTCTCTAAACATTGCCTAATAAAGAAAATTCCATAACCCTTAACTTGGCATGGGTGCTACAGAAAAATGCCACCAAAAGTATATATTGTATTTTCTTAGAATTGAGGATGGAATTGATATTCATGAAAATTCAGAAAATTCACCTACATTTCCCCACATATAACTCAAAAACCTCTTCATGTGCCTTAGCTTTCAGATTCTTTCAGAAATACCCAGGCTCAGTTTTCACATCAAAGAAACCCAGTGAACAGCCCCTATTATCTCACTATTATTGTAGGCACACGAGAAATTTTTCTGAGCTCCAAATCTGCTGCTCCTCTTCCCACTGTGCATCCCTCCTGAAGGCTGCTTATCTAAAGATCAATCTACCCTAATACGCTTACTTCAAACTGTGTCCTGTCCCAGAGAAGACTTGCAAGGAATGCAGTGTTCTTTGTTTTTTTGCATCATATATATATATTTCAAAATCAAGGAAAGCTTCGATATGTTGTTGATTTCTTGACTTCCTTCTCTTTTGACTGAGGATCATTCTCTTCCATTCTAAACTCAATAAAAATGCATTTTTGCATACCTTCTAAGCCTGGGAAGGAAGACTTTGGATAATGACCATTAGTATCAAAATTAATGACTCCATCAAGTTTCAGTAGTGGCCATTAAAATGAGAAATATTTGTATCCTGTGAACTCCAGATGCTGTCCGAAATTAAATGAGGGGAATCCCCTTGAATTTTGCAAAAGCAATTCATCCTGGAAGTCTTGAAGTTGCAGTCATAGGGTAGAGCCAGCCCATGCAGTTTGATTATGCTCTTATGTACTTGAGAAGGGGAAATAATGAGCCTTTTAAACAGTAATACTTCATGTCATATGCATTTTGTAGTTTAGAAACATTCATGCATCCACTGCTTCCTTACATTCTCGAAGCAGTCTTGGGAGGTGGACAGAGGATTATTGTAATCAATTTTCAAAGAGGAACTAGAGGAGCACGTTGTGATAAGCGATCCTGTTGCTGCCAAAAGTCCCTTGACCCCTTCTTCTGATCTCCTCTGGGGAACGTTCTCCCTCATTCTGAGTCCACGTGCTTTTGAAAGATCTGACAAAACAATTCATCACTCTAAGGAAGGGCACGGGAATAAGAGCATTAAACCCTAGGCTAGTTCTCATGGAGACTCTAGTTCTCATGGAGACTCCGTTAAAGCTAATTAGGTGCAAGAAGACTTCTGTCAGTTGGAAAGATGCATCCACTGCCCTTATTATCATCAAGTGCTGTCTCGAAATGAAGCAAAGAGGAAAGAACAAGATAGTGAAAAGTTTGCTCCAGGTGAAACTATTGATTTGCTCTCAAGCTGGTTTCTTGGTACCTGCAACTAAAGAGTGATTCAAAATGCTTGACATCTATGGCCCCAGAACTTTGCTCCTGAGAGACAGATCTCTAGCCCCCACTTGGCATCACCTTTTTGCATTCATGTGTGCTGATAATTGGAAACTTCTCTCTGTTTTTCAGGGAGAGAAGTGAAAGGGTGGACATGTAGCCAACTCTTCTTTTCACACCTAAAAATTTCTGGCCACCAACCAGCCAGTGAATTGCATACCTTTGGCTCAAGTGTACCCTCCGTTCCAGACCCAACCCACAGTGGCCAGAATGGCAGGCAAGGGGGTGGGAGTGGGAACACCCAATGGGTAATAAGGCACAGGATATGGCCACTTGAGCAGCAGAGGCTTAGAAAAGTCAGCTCCCTTAGAAAGAGACTGTAGGCACAGTAAACCTTTCTACTGCTCCAGTGCTTCTCTACAGTCTCCAAGACCTACAAATTCTTGGACATCCTAAAATAATGTTACAGTTTTGCATTTAAATGTTATGTAGATTCAAATATTTTAAACACTTGGGCCATTTACATGACTAACTTATGAGATTTCAGTATTTGTATTTGTTGTTGTTTTTAAAAAAATTTTGTCATTTTTAGATATACATGACAATAGAGTGTATTCTGACATATCATACATACGTGGACTATCACTTCCCATTCTTGTGGTTGTACATGATGTGGAGTTTCACTGGTCATGTGTTCATATGTGAGCACAGGAAACTCATGTCTGATTCATCCTACTGTCTTTCCTATTCCCATTCCTACCCCCTTCCCTTCGTTCCCCTTTGTGTATTTGTTGGTTTTTAATTTTTTTTATTGTAGATGGACACAATACCTTTACTTTATATATTTATTTTTATGTGGCGCTGAGGATCAAACTCCGTGCCTCGCATGTGCAAGTCAAGTGTTCTACCACTGAGCCACAACCTCAGCCCCGTATTTTTTTGTTTTAAAAAACAAATTGGTACCAAGTAATACCACTCAGTTGTCATGACTTAATGAAAAAAAAAAAATAAAGGCAGTCTTAATAAATAAATGATGTGCTCCCATCAAGTGAAAGTCAAATTATATTATAGGATGTCATGGAACAACATTTTGCAACAGTGCAAATATAACACCTGTGACATAAAACTGAGTCTCTAGGGAACAGACAAGTCAAATTCCAAAGACCCTGCCAGAGCAGGATGAGAATTCCTTGCAGGCCAAAAGGATTATCCATCACACTCAGTTATTTTTTCAATTTAAATTTTAATTGTTTTATAATTTTATTTACATTTAATTAGGAACTGAACGCCTCTCATTTTGGGTTGTACACAACTACAGAATGACCAATTGATTCCTAGTTTTATTTGGGGAACATGTAAATGGCATTATGATAAAGAGAATTTTCTTTTTTCTTTACAGGGTGGGTCAGTGTCTCAAGTTTAAAAACTACAATGGTATGATGTCTCTTCCAGGACTCCCTGCCTACTCCTGGCTCCCTCCTTATAGTTTTAGTTTTATAATACCTTTAATCTTTCTTAATCACTTTATTAAGTTATGATTGATATGCAAGAAAAACTGCACTCATTTACTATATGCAACTTGATTAGTTTGAAGACAAAGTACACACCTGTGAAACCATCACCACAATCTATACCATGAACCTATCACTGAAAATGATGCATCCTACCCTCTCGCATGCTCTTCGTGTGTGTGTGTGTGTGTGTGTGTGTGTGTGTGTGTGTGTGTGTGATAAGCACATTTTACATACGATTTACCCTTTCACCAAATTTTAAGTACACAATATTGTAAAGTATAGGAACTATACAGTAGATCTTTAAGGCTTATTCTTTCTATATAATGAAAACTTTTGTGCCCATTGAATAGTACTATATCCAGATTTTCCCCTCTGAAACTCCTGGAAACCACCAATTACTCTTGACTTTAATGAGTTTGATCATTTAGATTTATCATGTAAGTAGTATCATGTATCTGTCCTTCTGTGTCTGGCTTATTTTACTTAGCATAATATTCACTGGGTACTTCTATGTTGTCACAACTGGCAGGATTTCCTTCTTTTTTTGAGACTGAGTAACCATCTACTCTCTGTATATACCACATTTTCTTTGTCCCATTCATTGGTTGAGGACCTCTACGTTGCCTCCATGCCCTGGCTATTCTGCGTAATGCTGAATGGCATGGCAGTGCAGATATCTCTTCAAGATCTAGATTCCAAATCCTTTGGATAGATGCCCAGAGTGAGATTACTAGATCATATGGCAGTTCAATTTTTTATTTTTTGAGGAACATTTATATTGTTTTCTATAGTGCATGTAGTAATTCGCTTTCCCACCAACAATGTACAAAGGTTCACTTTCTGCATTTCCTTGCCAACGTTTGTTACCTTTTGCTTTGTTGGATAATAGTCATCCTAACTGATGTAAGGTAGTCTCTCCCATTGAGATACTTACATTCACTTATATTTCCCTGATGATTAGTAATACTGAACACTTTTATATACCAACCCACTGACAATTTGTATTTTCAAATTTTTTAGAGAACTGTTTATTCAAGTCCTTTGCCAATTATTAAATGAAATTATTTGATTTCCCCCCCTATGGAGTTGTAGAAGTTCCTTATATGTTCCCATTATCAGACATATGACTTGCAAACTCTTCAGTAGGTTCTATTTTCATTTTATTGGTTGTTTCCTTTGCTGTACATAAGTTCTTTGATGTAATCCTATTAATTTATTTGTCATCTTATTTTTTTTTCCTCCTCTGAGGCGCCAGGGACTCAAACCATGGTCCCTGCACATGCTAGGCGAGCGCTCTCCAATATGAGCTATTTCTTCAGTTCAATTTATTTGTTATCTGTGCGGTTGATGTCACATCCAAGAAACCATTGCTAGGGCCAACATCCACAAGCTTTCCCCCTGTGTTTACTTCCAGGAATGGCAAATTCTCTAGTATCACATTTAAGTCTTTAACCTATTTTGAGTAGTTTATTGTTTATGGTGTAAGATGAGACTACCTTCATAATTTTTGCATTTGGATATTCAATTTTCCCAATGTCACTTGTTTCCAGTACTTTCCTTTTCTACACTGTGTTCTTGGCACCCTTCTCAGAGATCAGGTGATGATATGTGCATGGGTTTATTTCTGGCTCTGTTTTGTTCCATTGACCTGTATGTCGGTTTTTATTCATATCACAACTGTTTTGATTATTATAACTTTGTAACATATTTTGAAATCAAAAACTATAATAGCTCCAGTTTTATTCTGGCTCAAAATTGCTTTGGATATTCAGGGTCTTTTGTAATTCCATATGAATTTTGTAATTGTTTTTTCTATTTATGTAAAAAAAAAAAAAAAAAGATTGCCTGAATCAATAGATTCCTTTGAGTAGTATGAACATTTTAACAGTTTTAATTCTTCCAATCCAAGTACATAGAACACCTTTCCATTTATGGATTTTCTTTCACATCTTTAATCAGCATCTTATCGTTTTCAGCGTATAAGTCTTTTACTCCCTCAGTTAAGTTTGTTTTTGAGAATTTCATTCTTTTTGAAAGTATTGTAAATGAGATTTTTTAAATTTTCTTTTTGGATGATTCATTTTTAGTTGTCTAGAAATGCCAGTGATTCTTGCATGTCGATTTTATATTCTGTAAAGTTGCCAAATTTGTTAGTTCTATTTTTTTTCTGCATATAACTTCTTGTCATCTGCAAACACCATTCATTTTACTTCTTCCTTTCAAATTTGGATGTGTTTTATTTCTTTTTCTTGTTAAATTTCTGTGATTAGACTTTTCAGTACAATGATAAATAGAGTGGGCATTTTTGTTTTCTCTGATATGCAGATGCTAAATGACAATAAGGGGTTGGGGTAAGGAAGATTAGAAACACTTTGGATTAGACAAAGGGGAATGAAGGGAAGGGAGGGAGAAGAGGAATAGGAAAGATAATAGGAAAGTAGAATAAATCAGAAATTACTTTCCTAGGTGCATATATGAATTACATGACCAGTGTAATTCCACATCATGTACAACCAGAAGAATGGGAAATTATACTCCTTGTATGTATAATATGTCAAAATACATTCTACTGTCATGTATAACTAATAAGAACAAATTAAAAAAGAGAGTGGGCACTCTTGCCTTGTTCTTCATTTTAGAGGAAGAGTTATTCACCATTGAATATAATAGCTGTGGGCTTCCCCTACATGATCTTTATTGTGTTGAGGTCAGTTATTTCTATACATAATTTGTGTGTGATTAGTCCTGGAGAATGTTTTATGTGCACTTGAGAAGAACATGTATTCCATGTGATTGGATAGAATATTCTGTAAATATCTGTTAGGTCCATTTTGAAATAGTGTTTTTCATGTCTGCTGTTTCCTAATTGTTTTTCTACCTAAATAACCTCTCCATGATCATAAGTGCTGCATTAGAGTCCCCTACTATTATTGTATTGCTATCTATTTTTCCTTTCAGATCTGTCAATGTCTGTATACAGGAGCTCTGGTGCTGGGCTTATATAAACTTTTATAAATTCCTGTCAAATTGGAACTTTCATCATTGTATAACAGAATTCTTTGTCTCTTTTTACAGCTTTTTACTTATTTTATTCTTATCTTGGCTGATATAAGAATGGCTGCCTCTGCTGTCTTTTGTTAGCATTTGTTACAATTGCTTCATGTTCATCCTACGCGTGTCCCTAAATCTAAAGTTCATCTCTTACAAACAACATGTAGATCTTATTTTTATCCATTTGGCTACTCTGTCTTTTGATTGATAAGTGTAATCCATTTTCTTTAAAGTAATTATGATAGGTAATGACATTATTACCATTTTGCTGGGGGGTTTTTTTGGGGGTAGGGTACTGAAGATTGAACTCAGGGCACTGGACCACCGAGCCACATCCCCAGTCCTATTTTGTATTTTATTTAGAAACAGGATCTCACTGAGTTGCTTAGAGCCTCGCTTTTGCTGAGGCTGGCTTTTAACTCCAGATCCTCCTGCCTCCGCCTCCTGAGCTGCTGGGATTACAAGGTGTGTGCCACTTCACCTGGTCGTTTGCTGTTTTCTATTTTGTAATTCTGTTGATCACCTCTTTATCTCTTTCTGTCTTCCTTTATGATATGACGATTTTTATACTGGTATGGTGTGATTCATTTCTCTTTATATGTTTTGAATGTGCCACAGGTTTTTTCCTTTGTATTTACTATCAGGATTGAGTAGAACTTCTTATTGTCTTAACAGTCTTTTGAACTGAAAACAATTTAACTTCAGTTGGATACAAAAACTATGCTGTTCTCCTCCCCACACCCTTTATGTCATCAATGTCAGAATTTACTTCCTTTTTTACTGTGTACCCATTAACCATTTTTTTGTGGTTATAATTATTCTTAGCCCTTCTGTCTTGTAATTTTTGTTCTAAGGATGAAAGAGACGAATGTACCACCATTATACCATTACATAATTCTGTGTTTTCCTTATATTTATATTTACCAGTGAGATTTATACTTTCATACGCTTTCATGTTGCTGTTTAATGCTCTTTGATTTCAGCTTGAAGAATTCCTTTTAGCATTCCATGCAAGACAACTCTAATGATAAGAAATCCCTCAGTATTTGTTTATCTAGGACGTTCTTTATTTCACCTTTATTTTTAAACAGCAGCTTTGCTTTGCGTAGTATTCTCAGATGATTTATGACTTCTCATTCTTCTTTCTCCTGCACAGTTTCTGCTGAAAAATTTACTGAAAGTGTTATGATGATTTTCTTCTATTTGACAAGTTGCTTTTCTCTTGTCTTTTAAAAAAATTCTATCTTAATATTTTAAATTGAATTTTTAAATGTGTCTTCATGTAAACTCTTAGGTTCAACATTTTTGGGATCCTTTGAGCTTCATGAATTTGATTCTTTATTTTCCTTCCCCAAATTTGTGAAATGTTTAGCTACTATTTTGCTAAACAAGTTTTCTTCCCTTTTTTTCTTCCTCTTCTTCTTCTATGTCTACCATGCTGGTGTAGGTTCACTTGTTAGTATCCCATAAGTCCTGGGGGACTTTCTCATTCTAATTCATTCTTTTCTGTTGTTGTTCCTCTGATTGGATTAATTCCTAATGACCTGTTTTTTGGTTTTTTTGTTTGTTTGTTTGTTTTGTGGTGCTGGGAATTGAACCCAGGACCTGTGCTTGCAAGGCAAGCACTCTACCAACTGAGCTATCTCCCCAGCCCCTAATGACCTGTTTTTAAGCTTGCTCATTTTTTTCTTCTGCTTTATCAAGTCTTCAATTAAAGCTCTGCTGAACTTTTTCAGTTCAGTTATAGGTTCTTCAACTCCAGCATTTCTGTTTGGTGCCTTGTAATGGTTTTTATCTCTATTGAACTTTTAATTGTGTTTATATATTGTTTTCCCAATTTCATTTAGCTGTATTGTAGTGCTTTCTTTTAGTTCACTGATCTACTTGAACACGATTTTTAACTCTTTCTTGGGGAATTTATTTATCTCCATTTCTTTAGGTTTTGTTGCTGAATTTTTAAATTTTATTTCTTTTCTTTCCTTTTGGTGGTGTCTTAGGGCCCTGTTTTCTTATGGTCCATGGAGCCTGGTACTGATGTCTGTGCATTCAGCAAAACAGTTACCTCTTTTTCCAGGCTGTCTCCAACAGGGAAAGACTTCCACAAGCCATCTTGGCCAGAGATTCTTAGCAGGATGACTGGCAGGGTCCATGGATGGACCTGCTGCTAGAGTCAGTGGGAAGGCGGACCTGTTATAAGGGTCCCTGGGGGAGTGGGACCAATTCCTGGGTCAAAGGAAGGCCTGGTAGCCATGTCTATGACAAAATCAGATGCTCGTATCACTCTCCCTGTGCCTCATGGAAGAACTCACAGGCCAGGATCTTCATTGCGAGTAGCTCTCATGTGACTTGAGTCATTGATTCTGGAGATTTACTGATCACAATAGTCCTTCCGACTCCTTCACCGTCCTAAAGGTCAGTGGGTGACCCAGGCCCTGTCACACACACTGTCCTATCTCTTGAGCACAGTGATTGTTTCACAGGAGTGCGTGTAACCTGTGCTGGTCAATCAGAGCTCTTCCCTGGAATTTTCTGCTTTGGAGTGGAAAGAGAGTTCACTTTACCCTCTAAGTAAAAAGAGCACAAAAAATGTCAAATTAAACTTGTCCTGTTTTGCACAGATTCCTATAGTTGAAATCCTCTAAGATTAAAAATTGAATATGTGATCCAAGTATTTATTAGTTTTTCAACCAGTTTATAATGATTTTTGCCTCACAGCAAAAGCTTAAATAACCAACCAAATCCTGTGGGGCCTCCTTAGGCAGTACTCATGGTTTTCCTGGATTTGAATGTAGAGAAATAAAACTTATTTTCTTGACAAGTATATCTGGGAAATTTTGACAATTCAACTTTTAGCCATTGTCTTTCTACACATTGTAAAAAAATGCAAAATTACAAACCCAGAATGTTTACAAAATGTTCTGGCAAATACAACAACAAATATAAAACATAGTAGTCACACTTACCACCAGTTTATCAAGAAGACCCTCAGAATATGGAGGAGCCATGTGCAGAAAGCATGCGTTGTTCACTCACTCAGGCACACAGCATTCCAAATACATCATGAACAAAACTAAATACAGTCTCTGCCTATATGGAGTGTACATATAGTTCTGTTGGTTCCATTCATTTGTTCTGTTTTCCCTTCTTCTTTTTTTTTAGAATCCCATTTTAATTAAACTATTGGTTTTTTAGCCATATCTCTCTGTGTTGTTGTTATTATTGTTTATTCAAAGTTTAGCTCTTGACAATTTGCAATATCTGTTTCTAAAATTCCAGTCTCCTTAATATTGTGCCAGTGTATGTTAAATGCACACTATTTTAATCATGTTTGTTTATCCCAACATCATTCCTTTTTTCTATACTTGTCATGTTTCTTACATTCAGCAATGCTATAAACCCCACAATTCAACCTTCACTTTAAATATTTATATAAGGAAATTAAGAAGAAAAATTGTTTAAAATATTTATCTTACTAAAAGGCCACATTTTAATCTGGTATAATTTTTTTTCAGCCTGAAGAATTTCTTTGGACTTCTTTTTAGTATAGGCCTTCTGAGGATGAACTCTCCTGTTTTACTTGAGATGATTTTACTGTGTATAGATTTCCAAGCTGATGATTCATCTCCCCCTCCCAATTTATACCCTCGCTCTCATTTTCAGCACTCTAAAACATTTAACATTTGTCTTCTTCTGGCATTCTTTATTTCTAGTAAGAAGTCAGGGGCAACTTACAGTGTTATTCTATGCAATGTATCACTTTTCTCAGACTAATTTCAAGCTTTTTTTCCTTTAGATTTCAGCAGTATGATTATTATGTGCTTAGGTAAGATAAATTTGTATTCCACTTACAATTCTCTGTTCCTCTTGAATCTATAAATGCACTTATAAATTTCTTTATTCCAAGACTTTTTCTGTTTCAGTCACTCACTCACTCCTTTCTTTCTGGGATTTCCATCATACATTTCTCTCTATATATCTTTTTCTATATACATGCACACAAATGCATAAGTACATGTGTTTAGATATAGATATAGATATATACTCTCACTGGTCACAAAGGTTGTATTCAATTATTTTTGGTCTTTTTCTCTCTCTTATCTTCAGATTAACTATAAAATATTGGGAATGGTACATCGAAGTAACTAGATTCTGTTATAAACATCTGTTAAGATTTATTTTTGAATTTTAATAGACAATAAACCTATATAACCTCAAACTCTAAATTCTCACCTTCCAGTAGTGGGCAGCAGTTTCAATTTCCATTCAGTTCCTTCAGGTTTGGTCTGTGTGTGCATATTTCAGGCTTGACCAGAGATGAGGACAAGAACTTAGGGCTCTCTGTGACTCCCCCTTCCAAATTTTCTTCCACTTCTAATCCTCGTGGTCACTCCAGTCTCTATCTTCTAGTTCCTCTAGTTATCAAGACTGTGAGGGTTTTTCCTGAGTTTTACCCATCCAGTTTTTGCACATTTGAGCCTGTCCTCAGGAAGACTCTTTTTGAAAAATGGGATGCTCATCCATTGCCATTCCCTTCTCCCAGGTGTAGACTCCTATCCGCTTCTGTCTGCTTTAGTTCACTCTCTAGTACCTTCAGGTATGTGCTTGTTATATGTTGCCCTGTTTTTGGAAATATTAACTGCAGAGTCTAATAGGGATTACATCTCCATTTCCTAATCCAGTTGAAACTTCATTCTAGTGGGGAAGACAGATAAAGGTGAAATTCTAATTATGCTAAACTGCTAAGAAAGAAAGGTACATGGTATTGATAAGAATCTATATTTTGGGTTATTGACATAGATAACTCTTAATTGAGCTGCTTTGATGATAAAATGAATATGTATATAAGACCCTTAAAAGTACCTGGAACATGAGAAGCACTCAATAAATGATAATTACTACATTATTTTTATTATTATTACTGTTAGGAAGATCAGGGAAGACTTCTCTTGGGAAGGGGTACCTGAACATAGTTCTGAAAAGGATTGGGAGTTAAGGTCGTGAATGGGGAGGGAAGAGTTTTCCAGGCGTAGATGAAGGACATGCAGAAACCTAGCAGTAGCCAAGCACAGAGTGCCATGGAGGGACTGCGGGCCACTGCGGCTGACATAGAGAGAGTCATGGCATGGGGCATGGGTGGGAGTGTAGAGAAGGAGAAAGCTGCAAGGGAGGGAGAGGCCAGACTTCTTGGGGGTTGAGGCCATGGTAAAAAATTTTGTCTTTATCTCAACTGCAACATGAAATCATTGAAGTACTTTTAAGAGTAGAAGCAAAAATGTGTCCAGTGCCAGACAATGAAGTGGATATGACTGGACCAGTCAGAAGACTGCTGTAGGAGTTCAGGTACCCGGCACTGTCAGCAGTCACTACTGAGTGGCCATGTAAAGGTGGAGTTAGGTAGAAGTTAGGTCGCAGGAGAGACTTGGAAAGAGCTTAAATTGAGTCACGTGCTGTCTCACAACAGAAATACCTTCCGAGAGATGCGCGGCTAGATGATTCCATCATTGTGCGATCATCTTGGGTGATGGAGTGCACGCACCCAAAGTCTACAGTTCATCTAGGCTATAGCATAGCCGACTGCATGCTACTGCGGTGAATGCTGTAGGCAATTGTAAAGCAACCGTGTCTGTATATCTGAATATATGAGGCAGAAAAGATACAGTGAATATGCTATGAAAGATTAGAATGGTACATCTAGGTAGGGCATGTACCATGAATGGAGCTAACAGGACTGGAATTTGCTCTGGGCAAGTCAGAGCATGACCAGCAAGTGATTGTGAAGGCCTCGGACATGACTGTGCCTGACTGGACACTTTATAAACATGGTGCACTTAGGTGGCACTAAATATACATTGAGAAATTTTCATTCTTCAATAATAAATTAATCTTAGCTTACTCTTGCTGTTTCACTTCATAAACTTTATGATTTTCCTGTCCTTTGGACTCTTTTGTAATGACACGTAAACATTATACAGCTAAACAAAAATATTTTCTTTCTTTGTATTCTTATTCTAGAAGTAATCTCCTAGAATTTTTTTTTTTTTTTTTTACTTTTTGAAATTTTGTTAAAAACTAAGATACACACACACACATGAGTGTAGGCCTGGACAGGATCAGAGTCATCACTATCACTGTCCTTCACCTCCATGTCTCAGACCACTGAGAAGTCTCCAGTGGCAGAAACACACATGGAGCTATCACTCCTATTCTAACAATGCCTTCTGGAATCCCATCTGAAGAACCTGCCTGAGGCTATTTTACAGCTAATTGTTTTTTTTTTTTTTTTTTTTTTTTTACAAGCATAAAGACTATGCTCTAAACAATAAAAGGTATAATATTGTATATGCATAAATTAGTAATATAGTTTTTCATTATCATTATCAAGTGTTATGTACTGTGCATCTTTATATGTGCTATACGTACAATAATGACTGGCAGCACAGTACTATTGTTTACACCAGCACCTCCACAAACACGAGTGACATGCTGCCCTGTGTCATTATAACAGTTATGACCATTACTGGACAGCAGGCATTTTTCCGCTCCATTATATTATGGAGCCACCATCACTTGCGTGGTCTGTCGTTGACCAAAACATCATTATGTGGTGTGTCTGTGTAGGCTACCTACTGGGGCCACATTCTCCTGAAGGGTCCTCAGGCATTGTGTCTTCACAAGAACAAAACATTATGTGGCAGAAATCTCAATGGTATTTTATTTTATTTTTTATTTTTTATTTTATTTTATTCTATTTTATTTTATTTTATTTTATTTTATTTTATTTTATCTTATTATACCAGGGATCAAATTCAGGGGCACTCGACCACTGAGCCCCAGCCCTATTTTGCATTTTATTTAGAGACAGGGTCTTACTGGCCTTTGCCAAGGCTAGCTTTCAACTCTCCATCCTCCTACCTCAGCCTGCCAAGCCACTACAGGCATGTGCCACTGTACCTGGCTAGCAATCTCAGTGATTCTTGATGTTGTACACTTTTCAGCCCCAATCAACTGCCTCCCAAATCCCAGCAATTCTTCAGTGAATTCTCCCTGTCTTCATCCACTACACTGTTGGAAGAGGGTTGTCCTTTTCCACTCAAATGAGCAAAACACCTAACCTATCTCCCTGTTTCCAAGCTCAACCATTTCTTATTTGTCTTCTATCCAGATCCCAGGGCCACCTCTTGCAAAGATTCAATCTAATGTGTTATTTCTGCTTAACGATCATTTAGGGTGACTATTTGATACAGGGGCAAGTTCATATCCCATAGAATGGTATATGATTCTCATGATATGTGAATCTTTCATTCTTTCGGCCAAAAGTCTTGTGCACCTACTATTTACTGGGGAAAATGAAAAAATTGTTGGCTGAAATAAGTGTCTTTCTATTGCCAATAGTCTAATGGGGGAGATGGAGACCACTTTCAAATCCATCTCCCTCTCTTTCTTCTCCATCCTCACTGCTCTCCCCAGATTTTCTCCAACACAGAATTTTTTACCATCATTAATCACTTTATTCTATTCCTTGACACCTTTGAGACTTTGCAAATGCCGTTTCCATTTTTGGTCTTTCCTCGTTTCTTCTTGTTATCAAGATCTGATTCAAATGCCACATTTTCTAACCACCGACTCACTTGGTACATTTTCCCCACTTATTCACTCAAATTTCTATTAAGAATCTGTTTTGTGAGCAGATGCTTTTCTGAGAATCCTTATAACTTCAGATTTCACTGTTTCCTCTCATGTCTTTTGCAAAAAACCTCAGTCTTTGAAGGCCAGAAACAGATCTAATTCATCTTCCTGTTCCATCACTTAGCACCTTGCCCAGCCCTCTATCGGTAATCAGTTGTTTATTGGCTCTTTCACATCCTCCTCGTTTTATAAATGGGGAAATAAAATCCAGAGAAGGGAAGTGACAAGTCTTGCAACAGGTCTCGGAGTTACTTTCAGATCAGTTGCTTTAAGTAAGGTGTCTTCAGTGTTTTATCTGATGAGATTTAAGATGAGGTGCCACGTTGGAGTAAGATGTGGGATTGTGGATAGACAAGTGGAAGCCGGTGGAAATTGGGCGGAGGCTGAAGAATTTGATCAGTAGTTAAATAGCCTCTACCCACCGAATCCATGAACACAGATTGTTAGATAGAAAGCAACAGGGCTGAAGTGAAAGAGAACATGCGAGAAGAAAAAGCAAGTTCTAGTCATAGTGCTCAGCTGCCTGGGGGATCCTAGATAAGTCCTGACTTCTTTCTGGGTACCAACTTCAAATAATAAAATAAACATTAGCAATAATAATAATAACCATTATTATTACAACAACAACAATAAACCATTTAAATTTACAAAACCCTTTCTATGTTCTAAGTACTGTTCTAAAAACTTTATGTCTTATAGATGAGGATACCTACTTTTGTCTTTTTCAAATTGTAGATGAACAGCATGCTTTTATTTTTTTTAATTTTTTTTATTTTTATGTGGTGCTGAGGATTGAACCCAGTGCCTCATGCAAGCTAATGCTCTGCCACTGAGTTATAGCCCCACCCCCAGGATACCTAATTTCAAAGAGTTGGAGAAACTTGGTTAAAGGTACAAGGTTAATACATGGTAGAGTTACAAATTTTGCTGCAAGATTTTGGGGGAAAAGGTACACTCATACATTGCTGATAGGAATGAAAAATGGTGCAACTATTATGGAAAGCAATATGGAGATTTCTCAGAAGACTTGAAATGGAACCACCATTTGACCCAGTTTTCCCTCTCTTCAGTTTATACCCAAAGGACTTAAAATCAGCATATTACAGTAACACAGTCACATCAATGTTTATAGCAACTCAATTCACCATAGCTAAAATATGGAACCTACCTAGGTGCCCTTTAACTGATGAATGTATAAATAAAATGTAAGATATATCTATATATATATATATATATAGATATATATATATATATGATGGAATATTACTCAGTTTTAAAGAAGAATGAAATTATGGCATTTGTTGGGAAATGGAAGGAGTTAGAGAATACCATGCTAAGCCAAATAAGTCAAACCCAGAAAACCAAAGGCTGAGTGTTTTCTCTGATATGAGGATGCTAACTCACAATAAGTAGAGGAGGGATAGGGAAGAATAGAGTTACTTTATATTAAGTAGATGGAAATGAAGGGAGGGGAAAAGGGGAGGGGTAGGAATGATGGTAGAACTAAAAAGACATTATTACCTCATGTACATATATGACTGCATGACTGATGTGATCCTGCAATATGTATAATAAGAAAAATTATAAAAATGTATAAATGCATTTACTATCAGGTACAACAGATTAGAACAAATTTTAAAAAAAAAGATATTGGACAAGATAATCAAAATTCTAATTTAACTATCCAGACATTAAAAGAGTTCTGTCACAAAACAAGAAACAAAAAAGCAAATACCCTCAGTCACCTTAGAATTTATTACAAGAGTAACTCTGTCTTCTAAGGTGACCTATGCACCTAGCTCCCTCCCAGTTGGAGGGAGGGAATTTCTCACCTGGAAAGTCCAGTGATTATCTCTGGTTTGCACACACATGTAAAGCACTGGTCATTTAAGATTCTAATTGGCAATGATGGGAAATCAGTATTTTAATACTGATCTTAGCAGATGGAGATCTTATCTGCATGGTTCTCTATTTCACTGTTATTTTCTTTCTTTATTATTAATCATATCAGCAAGTTAATACTTTCATATAAATCATGTTATATAGTCCATCCTACCTGTTTGGGATGAAGACAGAGACTTATCCAATGGTTTTCTTAAAAGCACACAGACAATAAGTAGTGGTGTTGGTCTTTGGACTTCAAATGTCTTTGCCATCTTTCCACCTCTGCAATGTGGCCACAGTCACAAGTAGATTTAGGTGAATCACCAAGTAATGAGGATTCTAACGTCTCTTGACAGGCTGCTTCACATGGTGGAACACAGTGTTGGAAGGGTTCTTCAAGGATCCTCAGGTCCTTCATTCTTCTTCTTACTTCATCAATTCAATACTCATTTTTGCAACATCCCCATTAGGTAATGATCCAGTTCCCAAAGGTAGTTGTGATGCCCAGATTGCTGGTTAAATATTACTTCTTGGTGTGTCTGCATAGATGTTTCTGGACAAAATTATCATTTGGATCAGTGCTTGGATAAAGCACATTGCCCTCCGCAGCATGAGTGGGCGTCATCCAGTCCTTTGAGGCTTTAATAGAACAAAAAGTAGAGGAGGTTTTTAATTCCCTCTGCCTGACTGCTTGATGTGATACTAATCTTCTCCTGTCCTCAGTGCTCCTGGTTCTCAGGGCTTCAGATGCAGATTGGAACCCAGGCTGTGGGCTCTCTGGCCCTCCGGTCTTTGGATGACACTCCCAGCTTCCTGCATCTCCGGGTTGCAGATAGCAAATCACGGGACTTCTCAGCCTTCATAATCATGAGCCAATATCTTATAGAATCTATGTATATTCTATTGGAGCTGTCACTCTGGAGAGTCTCAACTAATACAGTAGCCCATTTTATCTCTGAGCAGCTTTAAAGGCTAATCTGAAGGTTTATCATCTAGGATTGAGTGAAATCTGCCTCCTGCTGTTGTCAGTCATTGCTCCTCACTCAGCCTTTTGTCTCTTCTCTCCAGCAACCGCTCAGATCATTCCTTCCCATTCTCATCATCTTTGATTCTTTTCACTTCCTCTGTGGGATTCAGTTTCCTTCTTCAGAAAATGGGTGGATGGCCTGGTCTTGTGTGAATTCCATAAAGCTTTCATCTTACGATGTTTTCAATGTCCAAATAATTGTACCCCCAAACAGAAAAGCTTGCTTGCTGCCAGGAGCTCTAAAAGGAAAATGTTCCCTAACATTTTGCCCATTGTGTCCTTTCCTTCCTTCCATTTTGTTTGTGTTTCTCTGGAGATGGAGAAGATAGTCCAGAGAAGCTGGGGTGGGGGGCCTGCCTCATTGTTGGCGCTGCCATGTACTCCAGCTGGGAAGAGAGTTGAAGTGGTTAGGGATGCTGAAACCCAAAGCAGCCCCGCCCTTTCCCACCTTGGCTTCCAGCTTCATTTCCAAATTACAGGGTGGTTTCCAGATAAATACTCTGATTGGCGTTCACCCAGGGTCCCACACAGCCTCCTCTCTGGCATCTTCTCACGGATTCCTCATGCACCCAAGTGCATCTGTGACCTGTATTTCAAAGTCTTCTCTGATGGAATAATAAAGCCTTCCTGCAATATTTCTGAGAATACAGAGAGAACTAGATGTTTTAAAAAAATTTGTTTAGATACACAAACTGGCTAGTATATGAAAAAAATAACAACATTAAAAGTACAAGCAAATAGTTATTTAACAGTAAACATATTCCAACCACTGGGCTCAGAGCTGTATGCATTTTATTTTATTTAAATCTTACAATAACACTATGAGATAGGTATTATTTCAATCACCTTTTTATGGGTGATGAAACTAACCTTTAACAGGATATTCATATCAGTGGCCCAGAGTCACACATCTCACAAATGACAGAGTCAAAAGTCCAGTCCAAGTTGATCAAACTTCAATATCCCAACACTTCACATTGTATACAATAATGCCCTGTTTTTTAAAAAATTATGTTTTAAAATCATGTTTAAAAATGTTCACATCTGTATATCACTTCTTTCCTAAAGCCCCCGTACCAGTCTAAGGAAAGAGAGTTCAGTAAGCATAATAGATTTCATTTACCATCAACCTTCACATCTCAGGAGCAAGACATTTATTATACCCAAATCACATCAAATTCATACCTGTTCCAATTACATATGTGTACCAGTGTAAATACATGAAAAGTTTCTGGGCAAATATGTTAGAAACCAGTGAAAGGCTTTGCCCATAAGGTAGAAGACTAAGAATCTTCAAGGAAAAGAAAGTGTGATTTTCATTGAAAATATTTCTATCTTTTCTAAATATCACATCATGTATTTGTATCATTTATACTATAACAAATAATTGAGCTAATTTACATAACAAGCTTATCAAAATGTATTAAAATAGTTGGCTTAAATTCTAAATGACTGGTGCTCAAATCAACTCTAGGCAGAGACCCAACTTGATCTTAAGTTGTGTTTTCCTTAGGATTCAAGAAGAGAAATTCCTAGCATACGCAACGCAAATGCCGCGGTTCGAATCCCCAGCGCCTCAGAGGGGAAAAAAAAAGAAAAAAGAAGAGAAATTGTGGTCAGGTCTATAGAAGTTTATTTGCATGGGATATTAAGAAATCTCCTGAGAAGTGGCAAGAGAAGGATATAGGAATTCAGAATTATAGTGTAAATAAGAAAAATAGCTAACATTTAACCTAAGGCAAAGTTCTAAACTCTTTACACAGGTCATCTCATTTAAATAGCCTAGTGAACAGTGATGTGGCAAATCAATGTTTATAGCAGCTCAGTTCACAATAGCTTAACTATGGAATCAACCTAGGTACCTTTCAACAGATGAATGGATAAAGAAAACGTGGTACATATACACAATTGAATATTGCTCTGCTATAAAGAACGAAATTATGACATTTGCAGGTAATGGATGGAACTAGAGACTATAATGCTAAGTGAAATAAGTCAATCTCTAAAAAGGTCAAATGTTGTCTTTGATATGCGGATGCTAACACACAATAATGGTGGGGAGGGAAGAATAGAAGTTCATTGGATTAGACAAAGGGGGATGAAGGGAATGGAGAGAGGATAGGAATAGGAAAGACAGTGGAATGAATCAGACATAACTTTCCTGTGTTCATATATGAGTACCCTACCAGTGTAACTCCATATCATGCACAACCACAAGAATGGTATGCATATATAATACGTTAAAATACACTCCACTGTCATGTTTATCTAAAAATAATAAATTAAAACAAATAAGTAGCCCAGTGAAAAAGGTACCATAATTATTTCTGTGGAAAATGGACACTCTGAGAAGTTGAATAACTATCAAGAAGCAAAGTTAAGATTTGATTCAGTCAGCCGAAAATCAGAGCCCAAGTTCTTTACTCATGGATTCTGATAGCAAATGCCTTCCAGGCAGTTGAAGCAGCTCCACCAGGGATAGCATCAATCAAACATCAAGCCAACAAGAAAAATGCCCAATCTCCTTGGCCACCTCTTGTCCCAATCCTTGGATTACATGTGAGACATTTCTTGGGGACTCCCAAAACCAGCTGGAAAGAATTGAAAAGAACTGGTGTTTCCACAGAGAGAACAGAAGGATAGAGTCAGAGAAATATTGTCATATGTGTTCCCATGAACCTAGTTTTACTTCCTGAAGACTGGGAAAGAGTTTTACATAATGGTGTTTAAAAGAAATGGGACATGTCAAAACAGGGGCTCCCATCTCTAAGTCTTGAGAACAGATTATCTTAATTCCTACAATGCAAAGTGAGCTGCAGTTTAAGTATGGGAGGAGAAAAATTCATCTTCTGCAGAAGTCCTTGGTCTGTTGGTGCTAGGGACACCTAGACTAAGAACCTGGTAGGGAGGCTGGCCATCATACTGATGATCTGCAATTTTTCCTCTTGGAGAGTGAAATGGAAACTTGGCTTTGCATCTCCTAGGACTTGACAAATAGTGATGTAAATGACTGCACTCCCATTCACTATGAATCTTGAGACTGAGCCCCACAGGAACTAAATACGCTGAATGTCAAACAACTAGAGCTAGAAAGTAACTTGAAATTCATGTAATTCAGAGACTTTCACTTTTGTTTGTTGCTCGCTTTGTTTTTTCCAATGTGATCTTAAGTAGAGCCCTACCACAGAAAACTGATAAAAGGCTAACTGCTCTGGGTGACATGGAAAGCACTGCTGGCGTATGTTCCTAATGCGCAGCCTCTGCACTTACTTCAAGGTGTTGTGAGGTGGTTCCAAGTAACTGAATCATATAATTAATTATCTAAACCTGGATACTTTTGAACATGTAAGAAAACTCCGTTCATACATTGGTGCAATGACAGGTGTAAACTGGGACAGTTCTGGCCAAGTCAGGAAGTATGAAATTTAGTCCAGAACCTCTTGGCTCAATCCAAACTCTGCATGGAAGAGATGTATATTCCAGAGGCAAGAATTTTCCCACAGTCATACAGTGACTTAGTGCCAAGGGCAGCACCAGAGCTCAGGGACCCTGGGTTGATAGGTAGCAGTTCATCTTGGCACCCCTCCTCTAATTTGACAGTTGGGTTAGCCCCCATGATTTGTTTCAGTAAGGGAAATCATGCCCTGAAGAGAATCAGGAAACCCCAGAGCATATGAGCCATCTAATCCACAGGATCTGGATCCAGATGTTCTACACCAAAATAAACAAGCAAGGAAATGACTGAATTTTTTTCTTAAAAAATGAGTAAAGGTTGACATTCTGAACCTGTTATCCCAGTACCACCTTTGTGCTTTCTTGTCCTATCTGCATAGTATCTGTGCTGCTATTTACTTCACATTGTTTTTTTTAACCTTTTCAAAATCTTAAATTTAATTGGACTTTATATTTATAATGGGTTTCTTACTTTATTTTTTAATTATTTTTTCTTTTAACAGACCACATTTTGACTCACTGTACACAAATGGGGTACATCATTTCGTTTCCATGGTTGTGCACAATGTAGATTCATACCACTCATGTAATTATACATGTACATAGGGTAGTGATGTCTGTCTCAGTCCAACATTTTTCATACCCAACCCCTCCTCCCTCTCATTTCCTTCTGTGTAATCTAAAGTTTCTCCATTCTTCTCTCATTCCCCATACCCCTCACGTCCGTTATATATCATTATCCAACTATCAGGGAAAACATCCAGCCTTTGGATTTTTAAAACAACTCACATCTTACTCTCAATATCTACTTTACTCTCACCAAAGCAATAACATTTGTGATGTCATGGAGTTTGTGTGCTAGAATCATTAAATTCATAATACTCATTAAAATTATACTACATTCAAAACTACTACTAGAATGCTATTATTAGATCGGTGTATCTCCAAATTTACCAATATTGCACCTTTAGCATGCCTAGTGAATTTTGGAAGCTACTCATATTTAATAAACAAAACTTTCTGAATTTTAAGAACTAGTCATTTTACACTGTTAGTTCCACGATTCTGTTCTATACATAGAATATAATTTGACATCTGATTCAGTACAGCTTGCATGATTTTTGTGTTACATTTAACATAGCAGTATACAATCCAGTTCTATAAAGAGCACTTCAATTTCTAGGAACTTTGAAAAGCACTATTATTTCTAGGAATCAGTGAACTTCATAAACAAGACAGGCACTTTGCTCCATCTATTTCAGCCTTTCTAATATGGGCCTCAGGGTTCTATTTAACTCCTGCTTTTTCCCTATTATGTGTTAGTTCATAGATGTGTTTGTGTACTGTCTGTTAATACAGAAAGTTCTTCCCAGTTATTTTTAAAAAGGCACATTTTATGTGAGAGGAATGAAGCTACTGGCATTAATAATCCTACAAATATTTATTAAGCATCTATCATGTGCCAAGTCCTGTCTAAGCTGAGATAGTCAACAGCATAGTGCCTGGCCTCGGGCTCCTTTGCGTCAGTGGGACAGACAAGCAAACAGGTGGACAAAACACACAGTGCTGCAAGCTACACTGAAACGAGGTGTGGAGGGCCTCTTCCTGCTGATCAGCTTGGGAGGGGTGATGACCTGTGTTGGGAGCAGGTAGGAAAACTATACTCAAGCAATCAGATGGGCTGATAAGACATTGTAAGAGGATACAGACATGTGAGACATGTACTTGAGTGCTTATATCTCAGGGACAAAGCCTAAATGTTTAATAATACAGATGAACAGAAATGGATATTTATTTTTCTAACAGAATGCTATATATCTTTTTGAGTCTTCTCTCCCCTCCGAAAAAAAAATAGTTGCAAAAATTCCAGTTAATTTTAGTTTATCATTTAGCCCCTCAACCAAAATATAAGCTGAACTTATGTATAATTCACACTCTGCCTCAGGATTCTTCTGCCCCGCTCAGCAATGGCATCTGTACAGGGCAAAACAGGAGTGGATGGCACTATGGGGTTGGGGAATAAGAGTGTTCATGTCCACAAACTGGGCTCCAGAGCCTCACAGGCCTCCATCCCAGGCTCTGAGCACCTTCCGTTGGCTTTGGATGAGTGTGATTCCCCTGACCTCTGTTTGAGGGTGTGACACTGGCCTCCACTATTGACATCCATCAGTCATGGACAGAAACCATGAAGTGGCCGCAATCTAAGACCTTCTTAGCTTAACCACAGTCCCTCTGATCTACCTGACCCCTCAGCTCTTTCCTATCTCCCTTCTGGGTGTGGGAACTCCCACTACGCTGAGGGGATCAGGGCTCCTCATCTCCCACACCAACCAACCCGTGTCTTCAGCCATGACTTCTCTGCTGTGCTTCTGCCACATCAGCCATGGTGTCTGTGCCATGCCAAGAATTTAACCTTCCCATACTCTTTCTGGGATCTACCCCCTGCTCCTGAGTACCTCTCAACCCCGTGAGGTGCCCTTACGCCCCAGGTTTTGGTGCACCACATCCCAGTCTTGCAGACCCTGCCCTTCTTTCAGATCCTCATCTTTTTTAATCCATAGTCAATATAAAATCTTTGCTGTGGCTTTCCTGGTTTTCTTCATATGTAAAGTCCAGATTTGAAAGACCTTTTTTCTTTCTCAGTAAAATTGTTTTTTTCCCAAATCAACAATGTTCCTATCTATGTATTGCTCAAATATGGACTATAAAAACTCTAGGAACGATTAGGGTTTTACTGGGAATAAAAACAACTGACTAAATATTTTTAAAAATATCATTCCACAGAACATTCAAAATTATCAAAGCAGTTTCCTCACAGTCATTTCAGTCAATCCATCACCTAGCCTTTCTGCTCTTGAGAAGTTAAGGGGAATTAAGGGAAAAGGCAGAGATAGGTAAATTATCTTTTATCGAATGACAGTGATACCAAAGCACAGTTCTAGATATTTTATGTTCCGCATCTTCTTTAATCCTTATATTATACCCTGTGTGTAGATGTAACTATCAACTGACAGAGGAAATTCAGATTAGAAGAGAGACTATATAACTTTCTCAAATGATCTGGCTAGAAGTGATGAAACCAAAAGTCACATCTGGATCTACTGCCTGCTCCCCAAACTCTTTGACTTTCCTTTCTCTTCTTCCATAGTAAGCAAAACACCATCACTGAGTGTCAGTCTAACAGGATAGTTAAGTTTCAGGCCATTTTGTTATTTATAGCATATGACTGTCTTTGCCATAACGCTATGGATATGATGTCTTTATGACTGCTTTCCTGTTTTATGTTTGTTTGGTTTTGCTTTGTTGGAGTAAGCATGATGTACTAACCTTGAACATCAGTGGCAGCTGTTTCTGCTTACTTTTGCTTTCAGACCTTTTGTTGGTCCTACTTGGTTTGATGTAAAATCTGCTGTTACTAAGAAAATAACCGATAATGACATGGATGGGGAAATTAAGCCTGTTGTTTTAATGACTTACTTTTCAATGTAGTTTTGCAAGAGAACTTTGCTGGTGAAGAAAGTACACTGAACCAAGACTCTCTGATTGGTCCCCAACTCAGAGAGAAGTTGCAAGTCTCTGTGCAGAGCAGAGTCCCATGGCTGAGCTCTGCTCTTACTGAGAACCCTTCATGTGGCATGCAGTAAAAGAAGGGCATCAGCTGACATGAGCATGCCCAAGGCTGAAAATTGCACAAGTACAATTATTTTTTACCATGAAAATCCTCTCAGGCGCTGCTGGGTGTCTGTGACACAAATCCTCCCAACAGAGGCCAAAAGGCATCAGTGAAGCATTTCTAAAGAGTTGAGAACAAGGCTTCCAGATTACAGACAAAATAACAGTCCACGATCAATGATAAGCAACTTACCTGTTTTCCAAAAAAGGAATTCAGTGGCTTATGACAGCACAGGCAAAGAGCTGAAATTATACACGTGCTCTTCATTTATAAGTGCAATCCAAAATTAAATTGGACTCAAAATTTTATGCATCTATAGAGCTATAGGTAAATGTGTACATATCTGTGTGTGTGTGTGTGTGTGTGTGTGTGTGTGTGTGTGTGTGTGTATACTATGAAAGCATAATTTGAAAAAGGGCACTGAACTAGCAGTCAGATTCTAATAACACACTGCCAGTCATTGAACTTTTCTGGGCATCAATTTTCTTAGCTTTAAAGCAAAAGTAGTAGACCTCCTTTAATGCCCATCAAGGCATATGAAGAATAAGATATGCTACATGGGCTTATAATAAGCCAATATATTCAGTTCTTCCTGAAAGTAGGTTAGACTGGCCTTCCAAAGTTTCCACTTATAACTGCCTACATACTGTTATTGAAGGTGAAATCAAATAGTAATTTTATAATTTTTTGGTCAGTTTTTTGTTCTTTTTGTTTTTATTTTGAATCACTATCAGTCACAAGAGGACAGGAATTGCACGTTTACTGTTCCTCATTGTATGTCTATCTGCACAGTGTTCAGTACCAGCTAATGTTTTTTGAAAGAACAAATAGTTGCTAAAAGACAATACACTGTGATAAGTTCTGAGATTTTGCAAAATGACACCTTAACACAGCAGCAGATCTGCAGCACTCTCCCCATTCTTGCAAGTCATCTCTGACATCAATTGTCTAATACACAAAGTTCAAACTCAGGTGTCTGGATCCTTTTGGATCCCTCTGTGGTTTCCAGCACTGACCACCAACCTCGTCCTCTGCGTTTCCTCCTCTTGTCTCTGTGATGAGAGCCCTTCGCAATCCTTTCTGTGTGTTCCCAACCACCCCTCTGTCACTTCTTCAGGTGTCCCCAACCCTTTACCCTTCTCAGTATCAGATTCCTATTCTGTAAGCATATTGCAATAAATAGATCTGGATTCATCCCTATAATTATAAGATATGCACCAAAAAGGCGTTCATATGTTTAGAAGGTAAACATTTGTTGAATGGATGATCCAATTAATATCTGTAGCTTCATGCATCACTTCTTAACACTCTCATCCGCATTTCCAAATGTCTACCTCTTTCTATTGTCCAGATTAGTGTTATAATTTACCTAGGGCTATTAAACAAATTACTGCAAATTAAGTGGCTTAAAAGATCAGATATTTACTCTCTTGCAGTTCAGGAAGTCAGAAGTTCAAAATCAAGGTGTCCTCAGAGTTGGTTTCTTTTGGAGGCTTTCAGGGTAGAAACCACCCTATGTTTCTGTTCCAGCTTCTAGTGATTTCCAGCAAATATCAGTGTTCCTAGGCCTATGGGCACCTTAGTCCTATCTCAGACTCTGTCTTCATATCACTTTCTCTGTCTACTTATCTGTCTCTTATAAGATAACATTCATTGAATTTAGGGCTCACCTTAATCCAGTATGTTCTCATCTCCATTGTTACCTTAATTATATCTGCATAAAACCTTATTTTGAACAAGGCCATATTCTGAACTTCTAGGTAAGCATGAATTTGGAGAGGACATTATTCAACCACTGTAGAATATCTTTTGGACCCTCAAAATTCATGTTTCTATCCCACACACAAAATACGTTCACCCCCATGACAATATTTAAAGTCCTTCATTCCATAATCAACTCTGAGTGCTCAAATCTTACCATCTAAGAGAGAGATCTGAGTCTCTGTGGCCCTTCAAAACTGGAAAGCAAGCAATCTGCTCCCCAAATGTAGGCCCGGACAAAGAATAGACATTCCCTTTCCCATAGTGAGAAATAGGAAGAAACAAAGGGGTCTTTGCTTCCAAGCAAGCTCAAAAACTGGGGTGAGGAGATAAATACCATTCAGTTTCAGGGCCTAGGAATAATCTGTGGCTTGATGTTTGAGATATAAAATATAAAATGTCTACATAGCAAAATAGCCATGAGCAAAATTGTAAAACGAATGACACACTAGGGGACATGTAATTTGTATGATAAACCACATATTGTTTTCTTAAAATATAAAAAGCTTCTGAAAAATGACGAAGACCAACATCCATTATAAAAGTGAACAAAGGAAAATTAGATATTCACAGAAAAGGAAACTCAAGTGGCATTTTGGCATCTTATAAAAAGATGTCCAAAAGCATTCAGAAAGAGAAATACACTTTCAAACTTCTCCAAGAAAAACAATGTAAGTTAGACTACTTCTTTGGAGGGCAATTTGATAGTCTCTAACAAAATTACAAATTCACATTCTCTTTGGCCTAGCAATAGCATTTTTGGAAGTGTATCCTGTGTATCCATTAACAGAAGTACAAAATGCCAAAGAACAAGGTTAGTTACTATGTATCTCTGATCATGATAACAGAATATTAGAAAATATATGGGTAACCGTTAACAGAGAACTGTTTAAATGAATCATAGTTTATTATGCAGCCACTAAGAAATGAAAAGTTTCTTCACATAAAGATGAGAAATATTCTCCAAGAGATATTACTAAGTGAAGAAAAATCAGTGTGCAGATCTCTGAGTGTAAAAAGGGAAATGAATGAGTGCATGAATTTGCATATCCATGCATAACATATTGTTGGAAGGCTGCCAAGAAACTGTTGACTTTGGTTGTACAGAACTGGTTGGCATGGTGCCAAGGTGGAAGGGAGTGTTTTCACTCTAAAACATTTTGTACCTTTTGAGTTTTGGACACTGAGAATGTTTTGCTTATTATGATTCATTCATTGATTCATTCATTCATTCTCTGAATTTTTAAAAAACTATTAGATTATCAGTTAAGGCTGACAGGTCATGAATATGATTTATCTTCATTCCTTCATAAAACCCACTAACTACACAGTAAAGGATTTTTTAAAGTCCTATGTCAGCAAGGACAAAACAAATAAAAGAGAGTCTCAGATGTTATGTGCCACAAAATCTTGGAAGAAGGAGGAAGATGTGGAACACCTATCCAGGAACAGGGACCCCAGGATTTCTGAGAGTAGGGTACAGGGCAGAGAGAAAACACAGGGAGATTGCTTTAAAATGTAATGAAAGTATAACAATGTTATTCAGAAATATTGTGATAGATAATAAAGAATATATTTAAAAGAATGGAAAGAGTTTCTTTCTGGGGATGGAGCTTAGATAGGGAAGAGTAGAGTGTAATACAGATCCAATTGTTAAACTATGCATACATTATTACTTTGAAAAATTATTTAAAGTTATTTTAGGAAAGTGGGAGGAGTTGTTTGTTTTTTTGTTTTGTTTTGTTTTTGGTCAATTTTCACCAAATAAATGTCACGCTTTTTGTTTTTTGGCACTGGGGATTGAATTCAGAGTTTCATACTGAACCACATCCCCAGCCCCTTCCTATTTTTAATTTTGAGACAGGTTCTTACTAAGTTGCTTAGGATGTCACTAAGTTGCCCAGCCTGGCCTTGAACTTGCAATTCTCTTTCCTCAGCTTCCTAAATTACTGGGATTATAGGCATAAGCCATAGTGCCTGACAAATGCATTTTTTTTAAATAAGGAAATTACTATATCCTAAGCAATTCATTTCATTATGAGATTATTCTAAATAGAATCTAAGGAAATAGAATTCATCCATAGGCTAAGAGAATTATCCTCTGTGACTAAAATAAGCTTACTATTACAAAACTAGGAAAATTTCAAGTAAACTAGAAATAATAAACAAAAGCAAAAACCATGAATAAGACTTTTAATAAAAATTTCTATCAATCTCTGACTGAAACCAGACTAGTACTGGGGATACAAGAAAAAATAGAATGTGTGTTCTGTCCTTTAGGGATTCACAATTTTATATAAAAAAAGGGTAAAAGGAATTCTTATTTAACATTCAAAGGACTCTTGACCAAAACAATTTAAAACATTGTAATGACTGTTAAAATCATCCACTCGTTGAGCAAATACCTTTGGAATGTCCATGAGCCAGACAGACATTCTTGGGTAATCGGTTGGATGGAGATGATTAAGATTGTGGTCCTGATCCTGGACATTTCCATAATATGTTTCTCGAGCACTCTTTATGTGATGAAGCTGGAAACCTTACACATAGCGATCCTGACCAGAGTTTCCTCAGCTACAGTGAAGAATCAAGATGCAGCGGAGTCACACTGTCAGGTCATTAGGTCACATGAGGGAATAGAGGGAACTGGGAGGAAGCTGGTAGTCAGGGAAGAAGACCCTGCTCCTCACCTGTTGGACATCCCAGCTCCAGAGTCACACAGAGGATGGGCTGAGACAGTGCATGAAAACCCTGTAGCCCACACCCCCCATCCCACTTTCTTCCTTCTCCCCCAGCTATTATTCCTAACAGCACGGCGAGCAAATCTCCATCTTAGAGTCCATTTCCCAAGAACCCAGCCTGGGACACTGGAAGAATCCAAGCTGCAGAAGAAGCAAATGGGCCCAAGCAGAGACCACATAGCTAAGAGAGCCAGATGGAACCTGGACAGCACCTGTGGCCTCCCAGTTCTCCTATTCTCCTGAATCTTCTGACCTTGCATAATTACACTCAATTCCAAACATCCCACCCTTCCTATGATTTGATGCTCAGACCTAAATGTAATTGACCAAAGGTGGACTTGCTGGGCCAATGTAGGGGGAAATTTTATACTTGTTTTACTTCAATTAATTCAGCTGAAAATTAAGTCAGATTTTTAGCTGCCCCAAATGCTCTTGCTTTATTCGAGTTTGTGTTCCATAAACACTCCCACATTTCTTCAGAGGAGCCAACTCCCTCTCCCTGCATCCAGACATCGATTCCCCTTCTCAGAGAACTGCCTACACTTTACGTCTGGCAATATTTCTTAGACCTTTGCACTAAATATGAATATGGATCTGAAAGGGGTTGGGGGGAAGAGGAGGTGGGAGATGTTTTTGTGTGGGGAGGTGTAGTTTATAGTATGGAAATAGTAAGCATGTGAAATACATTTTTTTCCAAAAGTGCACAAACTATTCACCCATCCCATATTCAGCCTCCTTGAGAGGAGCGTTTTTCTTTCATGATGGCTTGATGTTTTTGTTGTTCCTATTTGGAACTTCTAACCAGAACTACTGTGTATGGCACCTATAACAAAAGTCCCAGAGATATTCATTTTGCAAGTAATGTGACTATGTTTGAAAATTAGATGTCCTGGTGATTACGTCCCACTGAGAAAATTGAAGTGATGACAGATTTAAGCAAGTTTATTTTCTTTAATTTCTAAACATAAAATCTAGTGCAGAATGGTGGACACCCCTCATTCTCCTCACACTAACCCACCCCAATCCTGCCTCAAGAGCCCTTGGCAGACATTGCTAATCAAACCCAGCACTTTTCCCAGGAACTCCTCTGCTGCTCCATTCCCAGAGAATCTTCTTCCCTGGGCCCAGATGGTACTCCAAATTTCCCTGCATACCACATCAGACACATGCTACCAATTATTTGGTTCTGGATAACTAAATAAACTTTATTTTCTTTCCCTACCCTATTCTCCTAAAGCGCATAAAATGGAGGATCCGAATTTGTGTCATGGTTAGTGATGGAGCTTCAACTCCTCATTCCCAATTCAGAGCTTTCTTCATCTGCCCCTTTCTGAAAACTTTTTAATCATCTCCACCATCACAGGCCTGCAAACTGGCCAGGTATGCAGAAGTCTGGGCCCAACCTCAACAGGCGTGTCCTCCATTACAGAATGGGTAAGTAGCCATTGTTCAGCATGCTTCTGACATTTATGGGAGCATTGAGGCATCTAGAGGAAGAAAGGGGGTAGAGTCAAGCCTTCAGGATCCACGAGGCCCAAGACATTTCAACGATATTACTAATAAAATGCTGACAGATAGAGACATGCTCTGGACCCGCTGACTCATAGCTCTAAACTAACCCCTCAGTGGCCCCGCCCCACTATTAAAAACATGAGAGAGGAAAAGTCAGTTCTATGTATGCCTGTCTGTTTGGTAACCACAACAACCAGCCATAAATGGGAAGTTACTCCTGACAAATGGTTTTGTTTGAAGACCAGCCCTCTGACTCCTGAGCTGTCACCTGGGGTCCTGAAGAAGCAGTGGCCCTCAAGCTATTTGGACTCCTGGAAAATGCTAAATGTCTCTAGCCCTAGAATCGTTTTTCTTACACCTGGAGCATGGTAAAGCTGCAGGCAGGATGGAAAACCACTCGCTGGCATGAGGTGCCCTGGGAGCCATTCAGAAATTACAGAATGATGTGTCAGGATCCAGGAAATGATAGATGTAAGGAGTGGATCATTCTTTCTCCTTGGTACAAAGAACACACCTGAAACTCAAACTCCTATCAATGAGGGTCTGAACCTTAGAGACACCAGAAACAGTCACAAAGATTTTTAGAATTAAGACCAGAGAAGGAGACGATCTAGTCAAAGTCACACAGCAATTATGACTTGGGTTTCCAAAAGTAGGTTCTTTGAGAACTAAAAAGAAAGGAGCTAGAAACATGTAAACATTAGGAGCAACAGCACTCTGAAATGATCCATCCAGTGAAATACCTGTTGGTCTTTACAGAGCTGCTCACCGCAGAGAGCAGAAGTCCCCTCCCCTGCCACATCCTGCGACTACCTGCCCATGGGTCTCCCTCTTCCAAAGTGCTGACTCTTACCGAAGCAAAATGCTGGCTGAAGTGACTCATTTTGGAAACAGGCTCTGTGACTCAGTCTGTGCTCTCTAACCACTAGCCTAAGCTCCTGGAGGCAAAGAGGTTTCCTTCATCTCCCAACAAGTTGGCGTGGCGGGTAGGTTGGGGTCCTCCTTGCATGAAAAAGACGTAGATGGCTTGTGGATCAGTGAAAGAGCCCATGAAATCGATACAGTGATTCCTAATTAATGAAACTCGGACCAGTGCCAGGTGCCCTCGCCCCTTTCCTCCTCACAACACCCCCACAGGCGACGATGACTGTTGGGTCATTTCAGAAGCCAGGGGTCAGAGATGACAAGTGACTAGAAAGGCAGTTTTGGGGCGGTTGAGTGACTTGCCCAGGTGGGCAGAACCAGGATTCCAAGTCAGTCGCCCTCGTTTCCTGGGCCCCTCCCACTTGCCCCTCAAACCCGACCCACCGCAGCACTTTTCATTTGCTCACGGCCCGGCCGCCTCCTTTTTTTTTTTTTTTTTTTTTTTTAAATCGACACAGAGTTCTATGGAGAGTTGGCAGAGAATTCATGACTTATTACATATATATATATATATATATATATATATATATATAAAGACAGACTTTGGAGGTGGAAACCCCATGGGGCCTTAAGGAAATCACATGCGATCTATGAGCCTCAGTCTTCCTCATCTGCACTATGGGGATAAAAAGAGCTTCTGTCTGATAGGTTTTCTTTTTTAAATAAGATGAAATCAACAGGCACAAAACACTTGTGTAAACTGCCAAGTGTCATTCTGTCCAGGCGCAGCGCATGGCGTCACCCCTCAGGAGTAGAGGAAGGTGTGGCAATTCTGGAAGGGCGGCCCTGCTGCAGGGGATGGAGCCCTGCCACGGTCTCCACGGATCGCACACAGGACTCTGCCTGTGAGTGGCTCCCCAAGCTGTGCTCAGCCGGGCCTGTTGCTTCTTTCTCATTTTTCTCCCCAATTTATTTTCCCACAGTGCTTTTTCTGGACTTCTTCTTTCCTTAAATCCTCAACTCACCCCGAAGGACCCTGCCTTCTCCTTTCTCCCTCAGTCCACTTCCCAATTTTCCTGCAAGCTTGTGAGTCACCCTGTGAGTTGACTGGAAAGGGTAGCCCCAGCCTCAGTCCTGTGCCTGGGCAACAGGGCAGCATAAACCGTTAGAGCCCAATCTATGCTCCTCTTTTAGGGGCTTTTTGACCCTGGACACACAGCTTGGCTTTTATATAAGATTAAATGACCACTGGTCTCCAAGGACCACCATGGCCACAAGAGGAAAAATGCTTGACAGAAGCATATGGCAGAACACCTGCAGTCAGTGTGCTTGCCAAGACCTGTGCAGCCACTGACTGCCCTTCTCCCATCCCATCTCCCATCTCTTTTCCTAAGCCAAATCCTCCACTTACTCACACCTTCCAACCTCCCCTGGGAACCAGGTCCCAGAGCTACTCTTCCTCCACACAGCATCCTCTACTTCCTCTCTTCACCCCCCACCATGCCTCCTCTTGGATACTCTTTTCTGTCAAAGACACTGCCAGTACTTTCGAGAGCAGCGACTGAGTCATAGGTTTTGAACTGTCCCGTGACAGAGGCAATACCCCTCTGGAGAACTCTCAGTGTGAAGGCGCCAATTGAGATAGCCTAGTTGCTATGGTGATGCCCTGTTCAATAGGAAGTTCTATGCCAGCCAAAGAGCTCTTCAGTCCTTGACCTTGAGTTTCAGTTGCTGGAGGTAGAAAGTTATGGGCACAAGTTGATAATCATAATTGGGCTGCTCATACTCATGACCATAGTTCTGCTTGCTTTGAAGAAACTTTCTCACAATAACCCTTTTTAATGATAAAACTTATATAATAAATGTGCTGAGCTGACTCATGGTCATTGTATTCCACCTGAGCGTAATATCCACTGGGTCCCAGGTTTTTCTCTTGTTGTGTATCTGTTTGTTTTTTCTAATCTCCCATTGCTCTCCTCACCCAGTTTCCTGAATTAACTGTCATGCAGGTCAAAACACACTACACAGCCATGGCAGGACATCTGATGGCCTGACTTTCCTTTGTCTCCAGCCTTCCCATCCAGTCACCACAGCCCAGGGATTCTTCCACATCATCTCCCTGGCTTCCCACTCCTTGCAGTGGTTTACTGGTCTCCTTGCTGCCACCTCAAGTCCTTGCCCTTTCCTACCACACCAGGCCCTTCCTGATCTGACCCCTTGAATCCCTTCACCCCTATCTGTGGAGAGCCTCTTCCTTTCCCTGCAGGGCAGATAACAATCCTTTCAAGTATGACCAAACTAAGTCTCTCATTTTCAGTAAGTTTTCAATTCTCAGAGTCTGCCCACTTTTCAAATTATATTATTATACATTTGTGCTTTGTCCCTGAGATAGAAGCATCTCAAGTACACATCTCACATGTCTATATATTCCCTTATAATACCTACTAGAGTGTCAGAGACATAGAAGGCCCTCAGAAAAATGTGCACTGATGGACTGATAATGAATCAGTCTTCAAGCTTTAGGAAAGCAGATACCTGAGTTCAGAATCATGTTAGCAACTTTTACTCAGTCCTTACTATGTGCTAGGCAATGGATTTAGTGATAGAAAAAAATAAAATGAAATGAAAGAAGAGCATCTACCACAGTGCCAAACACTTTCACTCATTTTTTATTTCATCTTCACATATCTCAATGCTATAAGTGCTATAAGTATGCCCATTTTGTAGTCAAAGAAACTGAGACTTAAAGAAGTTAAGCGACTTGCTGGTTTAGTGTGTTTTGTGCTGCCATGACAGAATATCACTCCTGGAGCAATTTGTAAAGAGAAATCTACTTCTTACGGTTCTGCTGTCTGGAAATCCAAGATCTTCAAGCTGCTGGCAAGGGCCTTTATCCTACGTGAGTGTACGTGCACAAGACAGGGAGAGGGAGGGATTGGGAAAACACACCAGGGAGGGCTGAACATGCTTTAACTCAAACTCACCCTCACAATAACGGATCCAATCCCGTGATAAAATTAGTTCATCCATGAGGGCAGGGCACTCAGCACCTAAGTACCTCTCCAAGGTCCCACTTTTCAATATTGTTGCACTGGGGATTGAATTTCCAGCACATGAATTTTGGGAACGCGTTCAAACCACAGCACTTGCCCATTGTCACACCAGAAATGACTGTCAGTGCTGGGTACATTCTGTTTACTGAGGAATTCAGCTCAATGTTTATTAAGGCCTCCCATTTTCTTTCTTTCTTTCTTTTTTTTTTTTTTTTTTTTAATGTCAAGACTCAAGATCCCCAGAGTTCTGGAAGTGATTTCTAGAGACCTCAGGAAGACATGTGAATGTGTAGCCCACGGCTCTCTCAAACCCAGGGCCTGTGCCCCTCTGCCTGCTTCTGTCAGTGCAAACAAAAAATGGGGAACGTGACTAGATTTGGAAGGAAATGAGGCTGTATAGAGTCTTTGTAAAGATCGAAGTTGATATTTGAATGGTCAAAATAACATTTTGCCTTGAAAATAAAAACAAAGTTTTCATTGCTGTCAACCAAATACTCTAAAGAATCTACATGTTGGGTGCAGTGGTGCATGCCTGTAATTCCAGTGGCTTGGGAGGCTGAGGCAGAAGGATCCCAAGTTCAAAGCCAACCTCAGTAACTTAGCAAGGCCCTTAGCAAGACCCTGTCTCAAAATGACAAATGAAAACAAGGTCTGGGATGTGGCTGAATGATTAAGTGTCTATGGGGGTTCAATCCCTAGTACCAAAAAGCAAAGCAAAGAAAAAGCTACATATTTACATATTTCAAAAAACTTTTAATGAGCTGCTCTAAACATTGTTTTAATTAGAATGAAAGAATCAAGTCTTTAAGTGCCTTTCATCTGTAAGGTTCTATATTTGTGCCCATGAACCACAGAAAGATAAATAAAATATTTTCCTTTTTCTTTAATTTATACTGTAGCACTTGGGTTATTGAGATGAGTGTAAAAATAGAAATAACACAGTCTCACTTATTGAAACCATGAATTCTGTGGCAGGGAAATATAAATAGAGGCTCAGTTATTTCACTGAATCTTGTCATTGACCATTATTTGAAACTTGACTAAATGATTTTTTGACTTATTCAATGGATATTTCTTACATTCCTACTCTATACCAGTCAGTCTCCCAGGTTGTTGAGATATGACAATGAAGACAAACAAATTCCCCTCCCACTTGGGTCTCACATTCTGGTGGGGAAAACAGATGAGAAAATCAGTCATCCATTGAATATCCAAAACACAGGATACAGAATAAAGGCAGCAGAGGATGGGGTCAGAAAAAAGCAGATGAAGAAAAATCTCTCCCATATCACCTTCCTGGTCAGGTCCAGATTTCTGGGATGACCTGACCAGGAAGGTGATATGTGAGAGACCTGATGAAGGGGAGGGAGTGAGCCAAGGGAGGGTCTGGGCTAAGAGCATCCCCAGTGAAAGGGAGCAAGTACAAAGGCCCTGCGGCAGGAATGAGCTTGGCATCCTCCAGGAGGGTCGAGAGGCCAGTGTGACTGGAGAGATGCAAGTGAAGATTAGAGTGGAAGGAAATTAAGTTGAAGAAGCAGAAAGGGCAGATCCTTGGGTTCCAAGAGTCTCTATTTTCTTCTATAGATTTGGGTAAGATATCAGAGGATCTGAGCAGGGGACTGACATATAATTTGTGCTTTTAAAAGACTATTGTCTAACCCATTGTAACATGGACCTGTGAGGTCTGAAATAACAGGAGTTTGGTGGCTGATCATGGTTTGTCTGGGGTGACTTCTTGAGCTGAGGAGTATGGATATGAGCAAAGAGAAGATAATCTGTCTCCCTGGAAGGGGAAACCATTCCCAGTGATGAGAAATACATGGACAGTGATGTAGGCAGGAGGCAGGAAGTTTTGTAAACTGGCATTTCCCAAAGTAGCTTCTGTTACCACTGGTTTCAAGGTGTGTGGATTCATGTTACACAATGAAGGGTTGAGTCAGCCTGGGAAATGCTCTGTTGAGCAAAGGTAACCAGACCTCTTTTCTGGGGAACTTCAGCATCTCCAGGGGTCTCATTTCCCTCTGTTCTCTTCAAGACAGGACTTAAGTTGATGGGGCTCCTAAATCTTATTTGGCTCATGGACCCTGTTCACATAAAATACACATTGGGAAACCCTAGTGTAAAGACTTCAGCCTAAAAACCAGCGAAGGTGTGTTCAGAGATGAAGACAGGCATGTAATGAGTACAGACCCTGAAGCCAGGGACCAGGTATTCTGAGGCCAATGCACACTGACTTAGATGCTAAATTTCATAACAAGTTTACTTTTGTTGTCCCGTTTGGAACTGCAGGATAAAGCAGAGGTCTCCAAACATCTGAGGGCGTTTTTAAGATGATCCATCAGAATGTACAAAGAAAATATCACGACAGTCTGTTTACATTTATATTATTTCAAAAATCATAAATAAATGCATATTCTTATATTCCACACGAGTTGCCAGTGGCCCATAGCATTATTTGAGTACATACAGTGGCCTTAGGTGTTCTGAAGTGTCACGTGGTCACAAAAACTTGGAGATGGCTGGATTCCATGACTTGGAGATAGAAGTGCATGCTTGCCCCGAGGCTCAGGTTGTGGACATGAAGAGGAAGGGGGAATAAATCAGGAACCTGGTGGAAGCAGGATTTGGGATGCTATGGAGCTGGCAGTGGTCATGAGCAATAGCTAGGACAAAATGAGTGTGGAGCGGAATGAATTATGTCTCCAAGGCCAGGAGTTCTGCAGAGGAGCTGAAGTCTACCACTGAGTATGTTGGGGAAACTAAGGAGCAGAACAAGAATGCAAAGCAATTATTCTGCAGCCATGCCACAACACTAATTGTAGCATGTAGCCAAGTGTCTGGGATATAATACATGTTCAATAAATGTTTGCAAGGTGGAAATGTGTGAATGGATCAATGAATGAATAGATAAATGCAGAGGGCTCAGCAAAGAAATCAGGAGTAGGAAAATTATAGGTGAAATGAAAATGTCCTTCCAGACCAATATTCCTCAAAGTGCCATTTCCTACAAATAAAATAAATCATAAAGCCTGATATCTGTCCATTTGTTTCCCACATAAGATTGATGATATTTTCAAAAGAGCAATTTCTTGTATGCATCTATACATGCTTTTATGACAATCTTTTGAAAATGATAAATCATATATATTCACTGGGAAAAAATTAGACAATATAGATAAGCTAAAAAAAACAAACAAACAAACAAAGAGGTAAAGATAAAGCTTATCATGGAACCACCCAAATATAATACAGGCATGTTTTTATAAAAATGAGTCTACCACTTGGTAATTTTCACTAAATGATAATATTCTGAGTATCTACTCATATCAATAATATGTTTCTATGATTTCATTTGACAACTGCATAATACTCTTATCAAATGGAGATTTTAAAATATACTTAATCAATTATATATTGTTGCTCTATTGGCCTATTTTTTTGTTTATTTTCATTATAAAAATGCTGCCATGCATATACTGGCAACTACATCTTTGCCTCTATTCTTAAATTAGCTGCCCAAGCTCAATACCTGAGTCATTTTAAAGGTCTTTGATATGCATTTTCAAATTGGTCTCATGATCTGGAATGAGATTTCATAACACATGTGAACTCTTTAAACTGTACTTTGCTTGCACTCATATCTTACTTGATTTCCACAGTAACCTCTTAAGCAGTATCCTTGTCCCCATTTCACTGCTGAAAAAGAATTCCAAAGCAATTAGGGACCTTTTTCAAGTCTGTGGGGCTTTAACAACAAGTTACTGTGAGGGCTTTTTCTATATCACTGAATGGTTTGCCAGCTTGTCAATGGATGGTACCAGTACCCTGCTCCACACTTTTCTCCAGTAGCAAAATACCTCAGATCAAGGTTCTAATGAGGGTGTTTTGAAATTAAACAATAGTTAATACTGCCTGTTTGACACTGAATTATCTTTCCTTGTAGAAAAGACTTTCTGACACCTTGCCAAATACTAATTTTGCTTTTAAGTAAAACACTTTGCTAAAATACAGTTGCTTGGAACTGAAACCTGGCTGTCAGGATATTTATGATTTTTGGATATTCTTGGCTTCCTTTAAGCAGAAAAAGAATCAGAGAAATATAGCACTCAAAGGGCCTAGAAGACTGTTTCAATTTCCTCTCAGCTAGCGGAGGTAAGGAAGCCTGTCCATGTCTAATTGAGAAGTGCTAGGGTTTGAATGTCTCCACCAAAACCCATGTTGAAATGGAGTCCTTTTTGAGAGATATTTAGAGGAGGGACCAGGTAATGAGGGCTCTGTCTCATGAATTAATGAGAGCATGGGCTAACTAATGGGTCCTCTCCAAAGTAGGACTATTATGAAAACCAGTTTGGCTCTGTCACTGGCAAACACCCCTCTTGCCCCATACTACCTAGCGACTATGGACAGTACTCACTAATAACAGGGCCTTTACCAGATGTGCCCCTTGACCTTGAACATTCCAGACTCCAGAACTGTGAGCTAGATAAACCTTTATATATAAATTACCCCCTCTGCATTTTTCAGCTATAGCAACAGAAAATGAACTAAGAAAGGAAGTGACTTGCCCACCATCATGCAGTGGGCAAAGGGCAGAGATAAAAATCAGAGGGAATTATCTCCTGATCTCCAACTAGAATTCTGACTAGCATCACAAAATAGTGTGATTAGCTTGTAACTTAAAGGCATGAGGCTTAGTCACATAAATTTGCATTTGGAGAAATTGGAAATTTGGAAAAGCAACTTACTCAATGCCACACAGGTTAATAGTAGAACTTAGAAGAAAGCTCAGCTATGAGGTTGGCCCCAAAGCACACACCAAAAGGTCGGGAATAGGGTGCGTTGACTTTGCAAAGAAGTGCAGATTTTAATTTGTGGCTAAGATAAATAATATCTTAGTATAATGTTTTTAAAGTCAAAATTAATACAAAACCTCCAGAATGAGCAGATATTCAAATTTTAAATAGAGGATTTGATTCAGCCTTTCACTGGTATGATTCTCTTCCCTCACTTCACTCTAATTTTGACCTTGTTAGATCCTCTTTTCACTCAAAACTTTGATATTTCACTAATAATATTTTTATACTCATTTTTGTGCCCAAAGCAGGCACTTACTTATGTCATCATAAACCCAGAGACCTTCAGTGTGTGGCCTGAGGAGACCTCACCAGTAATGTGCCAGGATGGGACAGATTGCTCCCAAGAAAGCTACAGGCGATACCTGTCTATGCCTAGAACTCATGGGGTTGATCACTTGGATAGAATTGCCCTCCAGTTGGGTCCTAGGGCTATAAAGAAAAGGAAATTATTTATGAACCTAAAGTTTGTAATGACTCAAGTTCTCATGATAACAACTTAAGCCATTCAAAGATTAATCATTTAGGAATCTGTGTATTGTGTGGCATTTGGTATCATAAAAAACAGCTGTTCAAGCACTTGATGGAGGAACTTGCTTGCCAACTAATGTGAAAAAGATATGGACCTTTTAATTGACCACAAGCTTAACATAAGCCCATTATGGGAGGTGACGATCGGAAACACAAATGGAATCTTGAGCTGTACTCATGGGCTGGTGGTATTCAGGAGTTGAGAGCCTCATTCTGTAGGAAGCCAGGGTCAGAAGATTATATTCTGATCTATCTGTGGGGAAGGCTCAAGATTGTCATTTAAGGATACTAGGATGCTTTTCATTAGCTGATCTGCATTCCCCCAAAAAGATATTGAAGTTTCTTTAGTTACCCCCAGTACCTAATAATGTCACCTTATTTGGATATAAGAACTTTTCAAATTATCAAGTTATGATAAGATCATTTATATCCTATATGACTGCACCCCTGACAAAAGGGGAAATTATACACAGGGAGAACACCACATGAGGATGAAGGCAGGGAGGACACCAGAGATCACCAGAAAACCACCAGAAACTAGGAGAGAGGCATGAAACAGATTGTCCCTTGCAGACCTCAGAAGGAAACAACCCTGCTGACACCTTCATTCTGGATCTAACACAGTGCTTCAGGGAGCAGTTTCCCAGGAAAACCTACCTGTACCTAACAGAAGCAGGACCTGTCCACCATCCTGTGTCTATCACAGGGCCTGGCATGTGGTAGATATGTGGTGACTATTCACTGAAGAAAGAAATTAATTTCAAAGCACTCCACTACTTTCAAAGAATAAAAAGACATGGAAAGACCAGGTTACCCTCTTTCAACTTCTCCATTATACCAAGCATAAGCCATACTATCCTGATCTAGTTGGGGGAAGTGAATCATAGGATATCAGACAGTCTGCCATTCACTTCACTAATGAGGAAATAGGACTTAATGAGGAAAGACACAAGTTCTTTCTAATTATATGTCTCCCTTTCATACAGGGGAACCATTTTCCCTTTTCTTCTACCCATTGAATATTCTTCATTCACAGTTTAAAATTCAAATGAGAAATTAGTTAAGACTACCAGAAGTCAGGAAAAATCTGTGACCCGCTGGTTGTTCTCATAAAGGAATAGCCGTGTCTAATTTCTCTGGAAAATGTATTTTGGGTCAGGTCCCCTACCCAAAGTGCTTAGATTCACAGAAATGCTACCAGGTAGTTTTTATTTTATCCTTGTTTTATAGGTGACTCAAATGAGTGCAGGAAGGTAAAGCAATTTGTCCAAGTGGTAGAGTTTAAACCCAGTCCAAGAGTTTCGGAAGTCTATTTTCTTAATTTTCTGTGCTGGGATTGGACAGAATTGGGAGGCAATCTGAAAAGAAGTCTGGGATGGAAAGAGGTCAGACCCAGCCACCAATTGATTCTGGGACCTTATAAGTAAATCTAGCAAATATTCTTACCTACCTAGTACTTCATTTCCTCACCAACAAATTGTTGTGAATGAATTAAATTGTGGTTATTGAAGCTTTTCAACAGTGCACCATAGTTTCATTCTTTCACTCCACAATTGAATGCCTCCTACTAGCCAGATACCATCCCAGACACTGAGAATATAGCAATACTAATAAATAAAAGATCCCTGCAATCATGGAATTTGTAATTTATGGGTACTGGAAGAGCATAAAATAAGTAAAATAAAAGTTTTAGAAAGAGATATAGTACTGGTGAAGAAACTAAAGCAAAGTAAGAGATTGAGCATGTCAGGTGATAGGTACAGGATGACCACCCTATTTTATATGGGGTACTCAGGAAAATCCAACCTGAGGAAGGGATCTTTGAGCAAGAAATGAAGGAGGAGAAGAAGACATAAGGAACAAGTATCCATAGGTTATGTGGAATTAATGCTATGGGCACGGAGGCCTCACGAGGGTCCTCAGCTGGTGACTACTGAAAGTGATTCCAATTCATCAGATGTATATGGAAACTTTATTTAAGCCTCATCTCTTCAAACACACTTTGTCAGAACATCTTTCAACATGAACCCAATTTTATAATGTAGCTTCAAAATTACACACTTTTCTCAAATTCAATTGCAACTCCATATTGTGCTATGCCTAATTAGGTGATTCCTGATCAAAGCAGGTTACAGAAAAGACCTGCAACAGGGCAGTAGATGTTTTCTGTGGCATATCACCTTATTAGGGTTTTTTTTAAGTTTTTATTAAAATATCTGAAATGATTCAGGGGTCATTCATATTGTATCTGATCCACTTTTACATGTCAAAAGCCTCAGGAAGAAATGGTGGCTAAGGTGCACTGATTTCACCCTCACGTTGCTTTCTTACCAGTTCTTTTCTCTCCATTGTGTCACTATTGCTTCAGGGTAGACCGCCACCATTCTTATCCCTGTCCTCACTCTTGCCTCCTCCAGTCCATTCTCCATACTGCAGCCAGGATGCCAGTTCTGAATGGAAAACTGTGCCATGTCTCTGCTGTTCTAAACCCTGCAGTGGCGATTGTTCCCAGCCCATTGGTGGCCTTACCTGACTCTATATGTTGGTCAAAATCCATAGAGCTGCACACTTAGAGTAAATTTTATCATTCGTAAATTTTACCTCAATGAACTTGGATTTTAAAAAAGATAGGGGTTGGGGATATAGCTCAGTTGATGGAGTGCTTGCCTTGCAAACACAAGGCCCTGGGTTCAAATCCCCAGCCCCACAAAAAAAAAAAAAAGGAAGAAAAAAGATAGGCTTTGCTTTCAAGATAAAAGTCAACCCTTTCATGGAGTAGCTATTACATAATGGCGAGAGGTTTATTCCAAGCCTAGATTCCAAGCTGAGATTCCAAGCCCAGTCTCACATCACTTATTAAATGACTATCCTTGGCCAAGTCACCTAAATTCCCTGTGCTTGTTCTCCTTACTTGTAAATTTGAGATGATGAGAGTTAGTACCTATCCCACAGTGCCCTCATGAAGATTAAATTAGTTAAGACCTGTAAAGCACTTAGAACCTCGTGTTTAATAAGTGCTTGTTAATCATGCAGTATTACAAACAAGCCTCATAATATTCTTCATGACTAGTCCCTGTGCTGGTCCGCTGGTTTGTATTAGCTCTGCCATGACAAAGTCCTACATACTAGGTGGCTTAACTAATGGAAGGGTTTTGTCTCACAGTTTGAAGGCTAGGAGTCTGAGAACAAGGTGTCTTTAGGATTGGTTGCTTCCGAGGCTCATGAAAGAGGTTCTAATGGGCCACATAGATTTTTCTCCTGGCTCTGTGGCTTCTTGACAGTCTTTGGTGTCCTTGGCTTGTAGAGGCATCATCCAATCTCTGCCTTTATCTTCACAGGGTATCCTCCCTGTATCTGTTTTCTGTCTCCAGATGTTCCCCCCTTGGTAAGGACACAATCATAAATCAAGTCGTATTGATTTAGGGGACCACATTACTTTACTTAAGACCTCATCTTAACTAAGTATATCTATAATAATACTACTTCCCAAAATGGTCACCCTCTGAGATACTGATGGTGAGGACCTCAACACATAAATTTTGGGATGGAAGACAAAACTAAGTCTGTAACAGGCCCTGACATGTCCTCTTAACATGTCTGCCCACAATGTCTTCCAGCAAACCCCCATGCTCACGAGCTTGTTTAACAATATCCTGTATTTGTATCTCAGGCTTCAGTTAGAATTTACTTTCTTGGGGAAGTCTTCCCTAACATTTTATATTAGGGCCCTTTCTCATGTCCCCCCAGTGTCCCATATACTTACTCCTCTCACATTGACCACTTCACACTATTCCTGCCTATTAATGATCTTTCTCCCCATGAGACTTCAAATTCCTTTCAGTCAAGGCTGCTTACTACTGTGTTTCAGAATCTATGATCCTAGGTTAAGATCTGTTGAATGAATAAATGCTAATGTCTCTTTCCATATTCTGGATATCCCTATTTTATGTATCTATGGATGATTATAAGGAGAACACTGCAAAAATTACAAAGTAAAAATTTTCAACTATCAGTTGAAGTTCAGTCTGAAGATGAGAAACCATAGTGGTTTTTTTTTCTTTTTTTATTTGTTCTTTTTAGATACACATGACAGTAGAGGGTATTTTGACATATTATACATACATGGAATATAATTTATTCTAATTAGGATCCCATTCTTGTGGTTGTACATGATGTGAAGTTTCATTGGTCATGTTTGCATATATGAACTTAGGAAAATTTTGTCCGATTCTTTATACTGTCCTTCCTATTCCGATCCCTTCCCCCTTCCCTTCCTTCTCCTTTGTCTAATCCAATAAACTTTTATTCTCCCTTTCCTTCCCCATTATTGTAAGTTAGCATTCCCATATCAAACAGAATATTGGCCTTTGATTTTTTTGGTGGTTGGCTTATTTCACTCAGCATGATATTCTCCAGTTCCATCCATTTACCAGCAAATGCCATAATTTCATTTTTTCTTTATGTCTAAGTAATATTCCATTGTGTCTATATGCCACATTTTCTTTATCCATTCATCTGTTTAAGGGCACCTAGGTTGGTTACATAGTTTCATACTAAGTATTTTAAATAAAACATTTAATTCAGGGAATTAACAAAGAAGGTTGGAAGATTATACAGACCAAAAGGAAATATTGGAGAAATTCAGATGTGAATAACTTCAGGAAACAACTTTCACCCATAGGAATGAGAGAATAGAAAAGAAATGGAAAAGTTACCAGAAAGTAGGAATTCACACCTGGCTGGTGCTTAGATCTCACAAAAAAAGGAGAGACCACATGGTTAGAGCTTGAATTTCTGAGTTTGGGAACAACCAGAGCTTATCCAAGAGGCTGAAAGGAGATGGAGATAGAGTAATAACTGCCCTCTGCTGCCAGAGGGGAATATCAAGATACCCAGCAGGAGATTCCAGGAAATGTAGTCTGCAAATTTTCAGCACCAGCATCACAGACAAGGTTCAGGAAGGAGCTGAAGAGGCAATAAGTACAGAGTCTGCACAAGGAAAGAACATGATACAAAAGCAGTGATGTCACATAATTAGGAAAGAGTCCTGGCAATAGATTTCTAACCCTGGCTCTGCCATAGGTCTTCTTCTGAGATTCAGATTCCCGGTCCACCACGGGAAGAAGAACTGGACAATCTGAGGGCCTTGCCCAGTAGGCATTGGATTTGACCAGTCAATTACCAGGGAGTCACTGTCACTTCAGTGGATCCTATCTCTGGCTTTAACCATCAAGTGAATACAGCATTTCCTGTTTCTGGTTCTGTGGCTACTGTTTACATGCTCCAATAAAGACAGAGGAAGGAAGCCAAGGCTGTCTATCTCCAATGCAGTGACTCTCTTGGTCAAACTGATTTCAAAATGAGCCATTCAGGGAAATGTTTCACTGTGAACTTTGAGCAGTAAATGGATAAATAACCCAAATGGCAGTGGTGGGAAGAAGCACTGAGAAAGAGCAAGTTGAAGAACGTGAAAAGAGCAAGTGATTTCAATATACAGGCCCTAATCTGCTGTGCACCTGATCCACACTAGCAATATTTTCTCCAGCCCTCTCTTCCAGACATTGCCGCTCTGCCTCCCCCGCCCTGTTGGGAGTTTCATCACGATGTCAGGAGGCTAGGTTCAAGACTCAGCTCCTCCACACACTAGCTGGGAGACCTGAAGCACAGTGTTTAGTTTTACCTTCTGTCAGTTCCATGTCCTTACCTGAGATTCCACCTGCTTCTCAAGATCATGAAGTTCCAATGAGCTATTGGATGCAGAAGTTCTCTCTCAATCTGGGTTTCGTTTACAAAAGTATAGTCATTTTATGAGTATGCTTAAATGTTCAAATACATTGATAAAAATACTTAAAGTTTTCACTTATTTGTATCTGTTATACTGCAATAAAGCAATTACAGGAAACGGTAAAAGTGTGATTTAAATTTTTTTTAACTTATGAACTAATGGTAATATCATGAGATAAGAAGTAACCTACTTAGATAACAGAGCCAATGATAGCAATAAGTAATGTAAATAGGAACTAAGCGCTCCAGGTCTTATATGCATAGCTAAAATTCTGTTGGTATATACCCTACTTAAATTGTAGTTTTGTAAAAGGAAAAGTATGTTTATTGCAGAAAAAAATTTAAATGTAGGAAAATACGAAAAAAGAAAATTAAAAATAATCGAAATTTTAGCCTTCACACACAAAATAAAAGTGATCTATGAATTGTAAGTGCTAATCAAAAATGAAAGACTGATGAAAATCTTATTCCTCTAGTTTTTTCCTCTCTATTTTCTGACATGCTCAGAATTTGAGAATTCTTATAAACCACACAGGGATAGCAATGCAAGGGCCTACAGCAGGCAGGAAGTTTGCACAAATGGAACAGTCTGATGAATCATAGCAAGTGCAACCTAAATAGCAGCTGACTGCTTAGCCTGAAAGCCTGGAGACTTTACGGAGTGGCAGAGACTGCAGCCAATTCAAGACCTTGTGCCCTAAAACAGCAGCCCCTACTCAGCTCTAACTCATTATTTTCATATTTCCTGTGTGGTTGGATCACTGATACTTTTAAAAGAAGCTAGGCATCACAAAATTTCATGTGAAAGTCCCCAATTCTTAAATGTTAGAGCCTAATTAATTTTTAAAAATCTGCAGACCAAACCAAAGACATCTGTAGGCCAGATGTGACCTGTGGGTGCCAATTTGTAACCACCGCTACGGGCAAAAGGTTGGGGAGGAGAGTTCATTGAGAGCATCAGTCAGGGAAGTTGCAGAAGCAGAATTGCAGTTCAGGAACTTTCTGAGGTAGCTCAGGTGGAGGAGGGCTGGAGTGGGGAGATGCTGGAGGTGGTGGAAAGAGTGTTCCCAGAGGGCGAGGATGACAACCTGGGCGGGAGTAGAGCAGAGGGACCCTGGTGAGGAGAAGCGGGCATAGGGTGTTGGAAAGTTGATGCAAGAGGGATGCCCATGTTGCAGTTTTGCCAGGGACCCTGGCAACCCACTGTTCAAATTTGAGGAAGGAAGTGCCTTGTTTGACAACAGACAACAGTAGAGGAGGAACTGCTTGGCATTGGAGATGCCTCTTCCAAAAATAGCAAAAAGACTAAACAAGCCATTGACTCTGGGGCTTGAAGGTGGCTGGGAGGGAAGGGAATGTGGGTGGAGCAGCCTCAAACAGAGGTCAATGGAAGGGAATAGAACAAATATGAAACCAAGACCTACACCTCGATGGGACGGGTGATGCATCTTGTGAAGAAGAAAAGCCACAAGGAAAGCGGGAGCTTGCTAACTTGCTTGCAATAATTCTTTACTGAGCATCAACATGATCAGGAGTTCAACTGGTGCTACACTTGGGGAATATGGGTGATAAGCAAAATCAAATGAAATCTATGTTGTCCCTGCCTTGAAGAAGCGTTTCGGAAAAGATATTAGTGGAATAATCTCACAAATAAAAGCAAAGGTACAAAGTTGAGATTAGTGCTGTGAAGGAGAGGAGCTCAGTGCTCCAAGAGTATGTCCCAGAGGGTGGGGACCTAGACTTCCAGGGGAAATGATTACACTCAGAAGTAACAGAAGCAGGGGAAGGAAAAGATTTTAGGCATAGGGGAAAATATGTGCAAACACCTACCTGACTCAAGGACAGACTGAGACCACTGGAACTGGAGCACACTGTGGGGGGCACGCAAGACTATTTTCAAAGGCCTTGGGGTTCCGTGGGGTGGAGGAGGGATGAATCCATTCCATTCAGTCTGCAAATGCATCCATTAAGGGTGCTGCAGAAACATTTTAAGACAGGAATAGTGGAGTCATTTGAGATTTGTCTTTAGCTCATAAAAATAAATAGCTTCATTTATTCAGTTTCACTATGTGCCAGGCCCTGTTCTAAGTAGGTGCCTCATGAATCCAGACAGTGGTCTCAGGAAGTTAAGCATTCCCCTTACCTATTGCTCTGTGACACATAAATCTCAAGCTTAAAACAAATATTATTTTACTATTCTGTCTCTTGGTTCAGGAAGGGGTTTAGCTGAGTGAGTTTTGCTTGGGGCTTCTTATGTGTTTACAGCCAGATGGTGGCCTAGAAATGAAACCATCTGAGGTTTGGGGCTGCAATAGGCGGGGAGATTTCTATGTGTGAGTCTGCTCTACCATGTGGTTCATCTAGGGTTCCTGTGAGGGTGGAGGTATCTGGGTAGTATTCTCACACAGTGGAGGTCCTTACGTAGCTCAGGAGACAGGCAGCTGCTGTCTGTCCTCTAAGGGACTAACTCCAGAACTGGAAGTTCATTGTATTCATGGGTCACTGCTGTTGTAAGTCAGACCAGATTCAAGGAGATGGAATATTACACCTCGCCCCCTCTTGTGACGATGGCAGGTGCACACAGGAAGGAAGCACTCACTGGAGGCCACCTTAGAGATAAGCCATCATGGCAATTCCAGTTACCATCTCCAATTTACAAATAAAGGGATCAAGGTAAAACTTTCCTCAGATCACAGTCAGCAGCAATAGGCAGGACTGGAATGCTAACCCAGGTCTATCTGATTCCAAAACAACCTGTGTTTAACCACAGTGTCATTCTTTTTGTGGGGTAGGATGAAGCAATGGGAAAAGTGCTAGGCCGAAAGTCTGGACTATTGAGCTCAGCATAGCATCTGACCTTGCTGTGTGACACTGTTAAGCCCCTTCTCACCGGTGGGCCTCAGGCTCCTCACTGCGCAGGCAGGATGGGGCTCCTTGATCTTGCATACCAGCTGGGCTTGGGATTCTAGAGTCCTGAGGGTCTGTGCTGCACCTCTGGGCTTCTTGGTCACGGACTGAGTGCTTCAACCAATTAGTGCATCAGCATGTGAGTCTCCCTCCCCCCTACAGCAAGGGGCAGGAGCCTCTGCTCTGCCTCTTTCCGATTCATCTTAGCAATCTGCCACTTTGCTCCCCTGGCTACTCTGTTTACCTGGCCTCTGGTCCACTTTCCACTAAGCAGCAAATAGTGCACTTACATCCCCTCAAAAGGCTTCCCTGAGCTGCTGGTTTCCTTCTTGACTCTGAACTTCATGGAGCCTGAGATGACATCTTTTAATGTGAGACAGTGCACATCAGGCTCTGCTGCACTTTGCAAACAATTGGAAGCTCAGGAGAGTGCACTGAATGAGTGAACAAATATTCGTAAGTGATTCCATGCTCTTGTTTTGTGCAAACTGCCAAACTGTGTTCAGACTACCAACCGTCCAGGACAGAAATTTTGTCTGACATGCTCATCATTGTGTCAAGAGTGCCTTTAAAAGCAACTGACCTAGAGTAGGTAATCAAACCTTTATATGCTTTGGTTGCATCTGCAAAATTTGTTTAAATCCCTGCCATTAAATTTTTTCAATTTCCATTTTGCTTCAATTCACCCATGAAAGCATTTGAGCACAATTTTCCTCTTTTGTCTGTTCTGTTTAGTTCCTGATTTTTCTTTTCTTTATTAGTTTTCATAAACCTCATATTTTTTTTCATCTAGGAAGATTCTATTTTACATTAAGCCACCAACATTTAAACTTGCCTTTAGTCCTTTTCCTCTTCTTTTCCAGCTATAATAAAAGGAATTTAAAATAAAAAAGCATACAAAAGATTGAGACTCAGAAGCCCTGAGTGCTAGACCCAGTCTTTCCACTATTCCTCTGATAATTCTCAAATTCCTTCTTCACTTAGATGTTTCCCATTTATTCTAAGACAGAGTTAGAATAGCAGTGGATAATTTATTTTTTTAGAAATGGAAGATATTCACAAATACAGTTTTAAGCAGACACAGCTGAAGTGGGGCAGCGCTGGTTGGGGTGCAGACCCCTGGCCTCCCACTGCCTCCCTTGCTGTCGATGGCCTCCTCAGGGGGGGTTCCCTTTGCTAGAGTGGAGCTCAGCTGAGCGAGGTGATCCTTCAGAGCACTCCAACCCTGAGACAGAATGATTTATAGCCCTGTTAACCCACTGGACTGTCAAAAAGGACCGCATCAGCAGACACATGCAGAGATACAGCACTTACACACACATACACACACACACACACACACGCACACGCACACACACACACACACACACACACGCACACACACACACACACACATACACATATACAGAGCAGAAAAGAGGCCCCAAATGCTGCTTTAGCAAGCTCAGTCTTTTCTCATAGCTTCCTCATTTCTTAAAGTTTTCGCCTTCTTTATTTTCATTTCCTGGTTTCTTCTCACATCCTTCCTCCTCCCTCCTCAAAAGGGGTTACCAAAAATATACCAAAATATATTACTAAAAATATACCAAAATCATTTATATTTTTACTTCTTTACTCTTGTCCATTGTACACTCCCTCCCCATCCTCATCCCTGGTCTCCACAGACACAGATTTATTGCTGAGTTTATTAACTTTGGCTTAAATCACATCTTGATTTCTCCAAAAGAAAAGAGAGAGAGAGAGAGAGAGAGAGAGAGAGAGAGAGAGAGAGAGAGAGAGAGAGAGAGAGAGAGGGAGAGAGAGAGAGAGAGAAAGACTTCTGTGGTCATGATAATATGTTCTAGAATTTCATGGAGTATTATATTTTGTTTTTTTACTAAATCGAGCTTCTTGATAAGACTCAGTAAAAATTCAAACAGAGCAGATGAGTACTATGATATAACTAAAGGAATACTGCCCAACTTGCTTCACCCGTCCCAGCTCCCAGTCCCTAGCCCCTTCTATTAGACATATACTATTAACTACTTCTGAGCATCTTTCAAATTTTGTTTATGAAAAAAGACACTTAACACTGTTTATTCAAAAGATGTATATTATACAAAGTTTTGTTTCAAGTTTTTTGCGTAATAACTTACAGATCTTAATGAAACAGCACATATATTTATCTCATTCTTTTGAACAATGAAGTTGCATTGTACATTTCTACTCATTTATCAAATGAATGCGCACATCTCCCTAAGGGTGCACATTTAAATTGGGTAGATGCCATACAAAAAATGGTTTGTTTACACAAATGGAGATGTGCTGCTTATATTTTTAAGATTACCTCTTTTGCTTTATGACACATTCTGGATACTGCTTTGTATAAGCCAATACAGAGTTACCTTCTGTTTTCATATAAAGGACTTTACTTTTTAGAGAAGTTTCAAGTGCACAATGAGTGGAAGGTATAGAGTGCTTGCTCTATAGCTACTGCCCTGCACATGCATGGCCTTCGCCACTGTCAACATTCCCTACCAGAGAGGGACATTTGGTACAACAGATGAACCTATACTGACCCACCATAACCACCAAAGCCTATAGTTTACATAAGGCTTCTTTCTCCGTATTGTATATTCTAAGGGTTTTGACAAATGTATAACGACATGATCTACCATTATGGTAACCTACAAGATGGTTTCACCTCTCCCCTGTGTTCCTTCCTATCCACCTCGTCCTCTCCCCAACCCATGATAACACTTGATTTGTATAGTGTCTCCACGGTTTTACCTCTTCCAGAACGTCATGTAGAATGCAGTCTTTTTCAGATTAGCCTTCCTCACTTTAGTAATATGGATTTAAGTTTCCCTCATGTTTTTCTGTCTATCACTGAATGGAATTCCATTCTCTGGCCATACCTCAACTTATCTATTTGCCTACTGGAAGACATCTTGGTTGCTCCCAAGTTCGGGCAATTATGAAATAAAACATCCATGTTTGCACAAAAGTTCATTGTGTTAATACATTGATCTTTGTAGTCATTCTCCATCGACAAACATTTAGGATATTTCTTGGGGTAGTGTTATTATGCCAAATAATACTGCCAATGGACATCCTTAACACATAACTTTTATTTATCTGCATGCCTATATCTGTAAGAGTAAGTCTTGGTAATCAAATTGCCAAGTCAATGAGTATGCGCATTCTAAATTTTCATGTTAACACTAATGGTCTGTTGGTGTCTGATTCCAATCCTGAGTATGTGTCAGGCATTAAGCTTTTCCGGTGTGGTAGTATATAAAGGTTTTCTCATTGTTTCTGGATTTTACATGTTGAACCACTCATTTCTCTTCATCCCTCATGGCACAGATGACCACTCCATATGCTGCCACAGCTTGCCATGCCTCCCTCCCCCTAGGTCAACCTGAATGCTACCCTTATCTGAGACCTGTCCTAGATTCTCTTGCCACAGTAGTCACAATCCCCTAGAGGAATGCAGCCCTTCTCTGGCTGTCAGCCCCAAAGCTGCACACACATTTGTTCATTTGATTCTCACCACCACTCGGCGAGCAGAGAGGAGAAGAGCAGAACTCTGATTTACAAATGAGGAAACAGACCTGGCATGAGCACAGAACCACGGGAGCCGAGCCACATTGCTCTCCTTGCCAATTTGCTTCTTTCCTCATTCGCTCCTTTGGCACAGGGCTCCTGAGCACATCTCTGTGAAATAGCCTCATTTATCTCCCATCGGCTATTTTCCAGATTGCAGTTTTCCCTGGCCTGCTCCGCCTGCTTCCGTGATCTCTCTGAAGCCTCTACCCATCATCTCAGGCATTCAGTGGCTTTCAAAATATACAGTCCAACTGCTACTAACTGTTCCCTCTCCCCACAGCAGTGTCCAAGCTATCCTGCAATATTCACAGTTTCCTGAGCAGAGTTGAAAGTTTCCCACTTTTACACTTCTGTTCATGCTCTTTTCCTGGGCATTTCCTCCTTCCCAGCCTGACTACCAAAGCCCGTGCAGCCTTCAAGCCCAGTTCAATGACCGTTAACTAAATGAAAAATGTTAGATGTATTTTCATCTTTCCTGATACAACTAAGAAAATTATCCCTCTAAGTGCAGATCCCCTTTTATTTTTTTACACCTTTTAAAGCCTTTATCTCACACACTCCATCAAATCATAATTTTGTGTCATATTGATGCCCTATTATCATACATTTTGTAGAACTGCTACCTCTGTCTCCTAGACATTACACCAGAACTTGGAAGTATTGGCTTAGCAGAGCCCAAGCTCACATGCATATTTTTTCAACAAAATAAAACAGTATCATTTTTCACCTGGATGACAAAGTGAGGGCAATTACCCAGGTCAGTGCACTTAGGTCTGTGGATTTCACCCATTTTAATAATTATACACCACAACACCATGTATTTCTTCTAATCTGTTTAGCCATTTCCCTTTCTGAAAATTAGTTTTTAAAAATCTCTCTTTATTACAAGCAACATTCTAAAAAACCCTTTACACATATAACTGATATTTAGGGAATAACTTTCTAGCCATGGAATTTCTTAGTGAAGGAACATTTTACATTTTAATGAATTCTACTAAATCACTTTCCAAACTGCCCTGGCAATTTATTTTCCTTTTTAAAATCCCATTATTACCTTGGCTGGAGATTCCTTGTTATCTGATGCTTACCTGCTCTTCATGGAAACCTTCCTCATGCCTCCTTCCCAGGGTTTGTGTGGGGACATGGGTACTGAATGGGTCCTCAATCACTCATAAAATCAAGTCTATGGATCCAAAATAGTATTTACTGTAATACATGGAAGTCAAGTTTATGTAATAGTCTGTGCATTTCTTAAAGGCAAAGATCTTTCCTCCTTATTCGTTGTTAGCGCTTGCCTGACATGTTCGAGGCACTGTGTTCAATTCTGAGCACCACATAAAAATCAATAAATAAAATAAAAGGTATTGTGTCCATCTACAGTTTAAAAATGTTAAAAAAAGAATATCTAGGTTAACATTTGAGTGCGTGCATGTGCACAGGTGTTCACATGCCTGGTCATGTGTAGTGCACGCTTTCATATTCTGTACTCTTGTATTGGGGAATTGGAGATTCAAGCAGGTAAAGCAGTATCGGCAAGTCAGTTGGGGATAATAAGAACACAGGTGAGTGTACACTGGGATAAACATGCATCTTGAGTCATCTAACTCAGCCTTGCAGTTAGTAAGTCTTCCTGGAGGAAGCTCGTGTGTGTGTGTGTGTGTGTGTGTGTGTGTGTATTAGGGGTTGAAAACCAGTGGAGGAGATGAGGGGAGCCCCCAAAGCAGGTGGACTGGGGAGAGTGCCGTGAGTGAATAGAGGAAGTGGCACAAGCAAAGGCTGCAGACTCATGGCCGGTGACTGCCAAGCTCAAATGTCCTCCCTCTCTTTTTAGAAATCATGACCAGGATGCTGGTCCCAGAATCTTTGTCTTTTGGCATCTTCCCCATTATGGATTGGAAACTGCTGCCTCTTTGCTTCAGGAGTCTGGTAAAACTCAGAGGTGAGACCCTGAGAACCAGAGTTATTCCTGCTCAGCCTCTTACAGAGCCGGGACTGCTGCATCTGAGTCCTCAGAGAAAGGCTTGTGTTCAGCTGGAGTGAGTGAGGGTAGAACCCTTCCCCTCCTCTTACTTACCATAAAACCTGGGGAGGCTGCTTCACTTCTCTAAACCTTTGATTTTCTCATCTTAAAATGGAATAACTACACCTATCGCATAAGGTTGTACAGAAATGAGAGGAGGATATAAGATGAGAAATGAGAATGATATGCACACTGTCAAGCCCAGTGCCTTATATATAATACACAGAAGAAGCAACAACTACACTTTTTATCTTTTGGATTCCTTACAACCATCAATTAAATACAATGTACCAGGTAGTGATCTTAAGGACCCGATTTCACCTTACCACTTTACACTGAGGAAAGAGAAACCCCAAGAGGGGTAGTTGTCCAGTAGGAGGGAGGGCCAGGGCAACTTTCTCCTTTTGGCAGACCCAGGGCATGTTGTACCGCCCCATCATGGCAGCAGTTAGACTTAGCTGTGTACCCTGACCTCCTCTCCTTGACCCACAGACATCTTTCCCTCTGGACCCCCAGCAGAAGGCCCTGCTTTGGAGAGAGGTCACCCTATTCCCTTTTCCCAAACATTCTTCTCTTCCTCTGTCCTTCCCTATCATCTCTTTTATCTCCAGTGGTTTCCCCATTAGCCCTGCTTTCTCCCTCCTCTTTCCCAGCAGATACGACTTGATCTTGACAACTATTTCAGTTCTTTCTTCCAAGGCCCACAAGACACTGCATTTACTTGCCTTATGCCATGGTGCTGGTAGTTTGCACTTAGGGGTTCTTCAGTCCAAGAAATTTCATGTACAACCTTTCCTGTGGGATGTTTCTTGATTGTCATAGCTATAGACCTTTCCACGGCTCCTTGGGTTTAATATCAATAATTAACTTAGCACTATGTTGCTGGCCAATCCTAACCACTTTACAGATATTAGCTCATTTGATCCTCATAGCAACCCCATGAAGTTGTGAGATATTATCAACAGCTCCAATTTATAGATAAGGAAAGCGAGACACAGGAAGATTAAGTAACTTGTTCAGGGTTTTACAGCTAACAATTGGAGGAAGCAGTTGGCTCCAGAGTTGTTCCAAAGCTGCTCCCAGGATCAGGCTCTGCCTGGATCTTTCCCTTGGCTTCTTCCCCTTCCTGGGCTGCTTCTCCTACTCCCTGCCCTGGCTTATCTAGGAATCCATTCCTTTCTCAATCCTTTGCACACCAATTCTCATCTCAGACCCTGTTTCTAGGGAATCCAATGCAAGACATCCCCTCAAATCCATCACCGAAGTTAACTCCCTTAGTAGTTTGATGTGCACAAAAAATTGTATTCCTATTGGATTCATTTATTTTAAATAATTGTCCTCAGAAAAATTAATATAGTTTCCTGAATTGGAAACTGCACTAGACAACCCAAGATGATGATGATGATGACAATGACAATGATGATGATAAACACCTCTTTTGGAAACATTGTGCTCAGCTCCTTAAATGCATGACTTGATTTGACGACCCAAAGCATCTTCTGAGAATACTGCTATTCTCTGTTCAGGGATGCCTCCATCATAACAGACAGCACCCACAGACACAGCCCTCTAAATCTATTTATCTTCTAATCACTATGATATTTTTAACTTCCATTTGATGACCAACTAAAACCTCGAATTTGATACAGTCATATCTGAACTCATCACCTCTTCCTGCCTGACAGCCACAGTCACATCACTACTCTTCTCCACCCGTTTGGTAATGACCCCAACTCTTTGGTTCATTCCCTTACCGGCTCCCAGTCAATCCAGGTTATGCTGATTTGTTCCATTATCATGTCTGTGGATTCTCTCCCTTCCTTTCCATATCCAATGATTCCTACATTTTTTCCATCCCCTTAACAATTACCTAAGATTTTGTCCTCATCTTGTATAAGAACACTCTGAGGCCCCGAATGATAAAGCATATTGCCTGGAACACACAACACATTGAGGGCAAGACCAGGATTGGCACCCAGATCCATCTGACTCCAAAGCCCTTTCTATCATAGCACTGGGTTCCATTCACAGCCAAGCTTCCCATTAGCACAAGTCTGGAGCTGAGATACCTTTAGGTTTCTTAATAAGGAGAAATTATTATCAATAACTCAGTACAGCATAGTAAATAATCCTGCACCATCTAGAGGCTATTTCCTTTTCAATTTCTTTCAGTGTTTTTAACATAGGTAGAGAAAGTCCCATTTGGTACTAGAATACCATGAATATCTCTATAGCACTAGCTAATCTTCCCTTTCAATAAAAAGAGAGCATGCCTCAGGCACAGAACCTTGGCAGGCAAAAAAATCAAGCTGAAATGTACTAACATTGTTTTGTTTTCATGGTTACTTTCTATTTATGGCAAATGACACTGGTTTTCCACGTGTGGTAATGGCAGTGATATAAATTTTTCTTTAAAAATAAATGTTTTGAGCTTTAAAAGTGAGTCAATATTCTAGTAAATCATAGCACACCTGCTATTCAGAAGAGCAGAAATCATGATGATAAAATGTGAAGAGCAGAATGTGGTGATTTATGGGGGATGACCCATAAACAAGTTGTTTTATAGGAGACGAAGTTTAGCCTGCCAACTCCACAGTGGCTCTTCAGGGATAGGAACTCCTCTCCTCAATAACCCTCAAGGCACTTCCTCCCACTACAGCCTTGTTCACCAGAATGGAAGGCCCTTGGATGTTATCAAGCCAAGCTCCCAGTTCATAGATTAAGATTGAAGCTCAGAAAGAAGAGGACTTATTAAGGTTACCTAGAACATGAAAGCTGTGGAGGGCCTAGAACCGAGGTCTTCTCATCCTCCTTCCGTGCTGTCTCAAACTGCTTCCATCACTCACAGACATCCAGCACACATCTTCATTCCCCTACCTGAAAGAGAGTCCAAGCAGGCTCTCTTCTGCTCAGTAATAGAACCAGATCCTGTGCCGTGGGGCAGCTAGTCCATGTATGTAATGGCTTAATTTCTCTCTTATGTCCCTAGGAGGGCAACAATTTTGTACCACCCTTGGGGGAATTGGGAAGAATAGTCACTCAAGTAATTTTCATAAAGGTTCAGTTCTCTTGCAAAATCCCAATTGAGAAAGCTACCAGATATCAGCCCCTTTGAATGATTAATTCTCTTCTGGCCAAGGAGTCCTTTATATGGCCAACTGAAGTTCCCTGGCTTTAATTTAATGCCATCTCCCTTTGTTCAGTGCTCCTTCGATGTGGAGAATTTATTAGCATGTCTCTCATAAAACTCTAGCATAGCAGGAAATTAAATTCATCTGGTATAATCAGCTACTCAGAAAGCTTTGGTGGTTGCTCTGCTTTACTTTATGGTTGCCAAGGTGATTGCAAAGTGATTGTTCTAGGATCACTTGTTCTAATATCTTTCCAGGTATTGATGGTAGGTTTAGACATCAGCAAACAGGAGCATGAATAGAAGAGATCTGCTGTGATGGTAAAGGGGCTCTAACTCAGGACTACTAAACCTGAAGAGGAGAGGGTTTAGAAGAACTTTAAGGGATTCTCCCAAAAGCTGAAGAACAGTCTTAGAAGAAAGATGGAAGACCTGTTTTGAGTGACCGCAAGGAGGCAGACTTAAGACCCTTGGGCAGAAGTTGTAAAATGGATTTTAGTTCAAAATCTGGACCTACCTAAGGGGCTGGTGAGTCTGCAGTCACTGGAGATGACTCTCTGAAAATTCAGGGACACACCATGTTGGGAGCTGCCTAGACTCTGAGACGCGTCATCCAAAAGCCACTGTCACGCCATCTAGCTGCATAACTCAATGTTAATGGTTATTTTCAGAATCATTCTTCATTCTGAGGAATAAATTTTTGTTTCTTTTTTTCAATTGCTTTTCACAACAATCAAATTAAAAATAAATTACTCTTATCCATGTTCAAAGGGTCCTTTCACACATATGGTGAAAAAGTATATTATTTATATACATTTTAATTCAAATATAATAATAACATCTATCTCTTTTCTAAGGCAGCATGCTAAGCAATTTACATGCATTTAATTTCATTTAAATTTAAAGAGGTAATTCTTTACAGATATATTATTAAAGATAGACTTTTTTAAAAAAGAAATCTACAGATGTTACTCTACTCAAGGATCATAAAGATGGAAGGACTGTTGCATAAACCAAGACCCAAGATAATATTCATCTAAGCCATCCATCCAGTATCTGTGTAAGGGCATTCTCTGCACCACAGAACCTGACTCCTGTTCAAACAGTCATTAGATTAAATTAAACTGTGGTTTTTATTCCTGTTTTGTGGCAGGAAGTGACAAATCAGTGTCTTAAGGGATTGACAAAATATGTAATTAGATACTACCAATCGCCATAAAAGAGCCTGCTTTTTCTTACATCAGATAAAGGTGTATTTTGTCTACCAAGAACTTTCTAGTTCAGCTGAAGCATTAACTCTCTAAGGCCACAAATTCAGTAGGCGGTTCTGGTCAAACCGTTCCACTGGGAAATGAAATATCAGTTGTCAGGCAGTGAAAACATGTGAGGCCATGAGGCGGAGCTGGACTCCTGATTTTCCTACCACCTTGGACGGGACTCTTCTTGTTTCTCCACTTCAGGTTCCTCTTTTGCAAACTGTGGAGAATAAACTAAATAAAGGATCTATTAAACTCTTTCCCACTCCAGTTGCTTCTCATTCTAGAATCCTAAAAGGAAGTCAGAGAAAAGAATCTTGGAGAGAAGACAAAATATTGAAATTGCTACCAGTGTTTTGGGATATAGGAGAGAGAGAGAGAGAGAGAGAGAGAAAGAGAGAGAAGTAGTTTTTATCAATTTGTTAAGGCTGGTGGGCAAAGTGTCTCGGGACTTCCTATTTGACATAAGCAGTTTCCCCTTCTGGATTTAGTGTTTGTGGGTTTTTAGAAGGGTGTTTCCCCAAATATTCAGTTAAATTTTTTAGTCTTACATATGCGTCTAAATAAATGATCGATTAATGTTTGTTTTAAAAGGGTTTTCTTAGTTCTTTTTTGTTGTTTGTTCGGGGACAATGAAACAATATGCTTATTTATTCCATAGTTTTACAAACAGGAAGGTTTTAAATGGTTTAGTTCCACAATTCAGTGTAGATGGATATTTAAAGAAGTGTTGCATAACACACACCACCTCTTCCTAAAATGCATCATACCAGAGCCAATTTTGGAAAACACAAATATGAGGTGGGTATATTTTGAAAACTATGGGAACATAATAGATCCTTAATTGATATTTGTGGCTTTTATGGAAAATATTTGTTTTTGGAGGCATCTGTCTTGCAAAATGACAATCTCTGCTATTGACAGAAGTTCATGGAGACACATAGATTAAGTTTTGTTTCTGAGCTTTATTTCCAAAGTAAATATTCCATTTATTTTGTCTGGAAGTATTTTATTGTTCTGGTAAAGAAGAGTATATTCTAAATGCCTAAGGAATTTATACAAACTTCACCAATAACCCATATTTGGGTGACAAAAGCACTTTCATGTTCATCGTAGCACTTGATTATCACTCACCCTAGTGAAAGTGACTTTATCCTCCACCTTTTAGAGATGGAAGAAATTAGGCTCCCACCTTGTGATTTGCCCACAGCAAGTGAATGTGAAAGCTCCAGGGCAGGTGATTCTGGAATCTGAGAATACAATTCCTTTCATAGTACTTCTGTCCTCTGAGCTTTTTGCATGTGTAATGCAGTACATTGAAAAGACTTAAAAATGGGTCTTAAGAGTTAGGCAGATTTGGATTCAAATCCAGCTTCTAGCACTGCCTGACCACTGCCCTCAGGGCAAGTTGTTAGCTTGTTTGAGCTCCATTTGTGAATTAAGCTAAAAATAACCCTTCATGGGACTGTGGGAAGGATTAAATGCAATAATGCACAAAAAGTACATAATGGAATGTTCCAAAAATGTTACCCATTGTTATGTTATTACATAATCTGCAAGGTATGTTTGGTTACACTACATGAAATACTTTCAGTTTTTCAAAAACACCACTAATACATGAGAAATCAAACCCTGAAAATTAAGTTTTTTCAACAATAAAGTCAAATGCCAGATGCAAAGGATAATATTTCATGGACAAAGACCTCAGTTTTAAGGCTTGGTCTGACTTTTTTAATAGAGAATTCTTTTGCTTTCTACGGTTTCAAAATGTTCTTTATGCTAACACATTTTTAATAATATGAATTGTATGAAATTGCCATTTTTGTCAGTCAAAGATAGCCAAATGATGGCAATTTCATATGGTACAGCCCAACAAATGAACAAATTATCCATGAGATAAAGGATTAAAAAACAAAATTTTAGTTCCAATAGAGTTACTAATGAAATTAAGTTCGTAAGGAAATGTACATTGTTTTCATTTTTAAAGCATCTCTGGTGGAACAGATAGCAAGAAATTAAAAACAATAATTAAAAACATAATCAGACAATTTCCTCTCTTGTCCCAAAATATATGCATACATACCAGCTCCCAATGAAACCTAAAGGGTAAAATTATGTGTCTCAATGCTTTCAAATTCCCAAGGAGGACACCAAAAACTCTTGACAGTTAGTGTGCTGAGGAAAACGGCAGTTGTTGAAGTCACCTCCTGAGATCTTGCCAAATGTTTGAAAGGGAATATACTGGATGTCTAATGTCGGGGGAGAGGGGGACAGAAGCTGTCATTTGTGAATGCTGCATGAGGGCAGATATGAGTACCTGGAAGGGGACATCCACGTCTGAGTCCACCTGAGTCCAAGCAAGCCATTGTGTGTGTTTATTTGTGTGTGTGTGTGAGTGTGTGTGTGTGTGTTATGTTCACGCCTTTGTGCTTCTGGGTGCTTCTGTGTTTGTTTACGGATGCCTCTCTGCTTTAGACAGGGGTGACTTTTTGCCTGTAGGCTTCTGTGTGAGCGCGCGCGAGTGTGCATGCCGGTTCGCTGAGCGGGTGTGTCTCAGTGTCTGTGTCTGTGGTTCGGTATAAGTCTCAACATGTCTATCAGGGTGCATTTGTGCCAGTATGTGAGTGTCTCGGTGGGCACTCTCTCTATTCCGAAAATGGTGGAGTGCGGGGGATGCTGCCCTCTGCGCTGAGACCTCTGCTACGCCAGACAAACAGGTAGCAGTCACAGAATAGCGCAAAGCTCCTGAGTTGACGGGTAAGCATAGCCGCCCCAGCTTTATCCCTCTGGGGCCAGCTAGGGTAGCCGGGAGGGAGTGGTGGCCCGCCCGCCCGGGAGCAGCTGGGCCCCGCCCGGGCCAGCCTCAGGATCCGGCGGGCGAGGGGAGGGGAGGAAAGGCGAGCTGAGCCTCGCCCCTTTGGGACTGCAGGCGCGCGATTGGCCTAAAGTTGCCGCACGTCACAGGGAAGGCAGTACTCCTAAAGTCCAGGGCACATAACGGGCAGAGCGCACTCCGAGGCGACTTCTCCAGAGCGCGGGCTGCAACTGGCGGGCACCGCGAGGACAGAGCACCCCACAAACTGAGTGTGCAGGACGCGCCCCCACCACACCCTCCCCACGGCCGCTGAATGAGGCTCTCAGGCATCAGCTCGCTGCCTGCAGCGCCCCGCCGGAGGTGCGCCCGCTGAGGCGCCGCCAGTGAGCAGGCAGCCTGTGCGGCTCACCTGCCAGCCTGCGCGCCATGGGGCAACCCGGGAACGGCAGCGACTTCTTGCTTACCCCCAATGGAAGCCATGCGCCGGACCACAATGTCACGCAGGAACGGGACGAGGCGTGGGTGGTGGGCCTGGCCATCGTCATGTCGCTCATCGTCCTGGCCATCGTGTTTGGCAACGTGCTGGTCATCACAGCCATTGCCAAGTTCGAGCGACTGCAGACGGTCACCAACTACTTCATCACCTCACTGGCCTGCGCTGACCTCGTCATGGGTCTAGCGGTGGTACCGTTTGGGGCCAGTCACATCCTCATGAAAATGTGGACTTTTGGCAACTTCTGGTGCGAATTTTGGACTTCTATTGATGTGTTGTGCGTCACCGCCAGCATTGAGACCTTGTGTGTGATCGCAGTGGATCGCTACTTTGCCATCACGTCTCCCTTCAAGTACCAGAGCCTGCTGACCAAGAATAAGGCCCGGGTAGTCATTTTGATGGTGTGGATTGTGTCAGGCCTTACCTCCTTCTTGCCCATCCAAATGCACTGGTACCGGGCCACCCATCAGGAAGCCATCAACTGCTATGCCAAGGAGACCTGCTGTGACTTCTTCACGAATCAAGCCTATGCCATTGCCTCCTCCATAGTGTCTTTCTACTTGCCTCTGGTGGTCATGGTCTTTGTCTACTCCAGGGTCTTCCAGGTGGCCAAAAGGCAGCTCCAGAAGATTGACAAATCTGAGGGACGATTCCATGCCCAAAATCTCAGCCAGGTGGAGCAGGATGGGCGCAGTGGGCATGGTCTTCGCAGGTCGTCCAAGTTCTGTTTGAAGGAGCACAAAGCCCTCAAGACTTTAGGCATCATCATGGGCACTTTCACCCTCTGCTGGCTGCCCTTCTTCATTGTGAACATTGTACATGTGATCCAGGACAACCTCATCCCTAAGGAAGTTTACATCCTTCTAAACTGGGTGGGCTATGTCAATTCAGCTTTCAATCCTCTTATCTACTGCCGGAGCCCAGATTTCAGGATTGCCTTCCAGGAGCTTCTGTGCCTACGCAGATCTTCTCTAAAGGCTTATGGGAATGGCTACTCCAGCAACAGCAATGGCAAAACGGACTACACAGGGGAGCAGAGTGGATGTCACGTGGGGCAGGAGAAAGAAAGCGAACTGCTGTGTGAGGAGCCCCCAGGCACGGAGGACTTTGTGAACTGTCAAGGTACTGTGCCTAGCGATAGCATTGATTCACAAGGGAGGAATTGTAGTACAAATGACTCACTGCTGTAATGCAGTTTTTTGTTTTGTTTTGTTTTTTTACTTTTTAAGACCCCCCACCCACAGAACACTAAACAGACTATTTAACTTGAGTGTAATAAATTTAGAATAAAATTGTATAGAGATTTGCAGGAGGAGGCATCCTTCTGCTTTTTCTTTTTTTATTTTTTTAAGCTGTAAAAAAGAGAAAACATATTTGAGTGATTATTTGTTTCTTGTACAGTTCAGTTCCTCTTTGCGTGGAACTTGTGAGTTTATGTCTGAAGGGCGTTAGTCCTAGGACCTGGGTCTGTATGTTTTGATGACTTTTCCATGTATCTACCTCATTGGTCAAGTATTAGGGGTATTATATTGCTGCTGGTAATTTGTATCTGAAGGAGATTTTCCTTCCTGCACCCTTGGACTTGAGAATCCTCAATATCTCGGACCTTTCAGCTGTGAACATGGACTCTCCCCCGCTCCTCTTATTTGCTCAAATGGAGTGTTGTAGGCAGGGATTTGAGGGACAGCTTTGTTTTCCTGAGCAAAGTCTAAAGTTTACAGTAAATAAATTGTTTGACCATGACTTCATTGCACCTGTTTCTCCAAAACCCCTTGACTGGAGTGTCCTTGCCTCTCCCACTGAAACCACAGGTAACTATTTGTAATAAGTGCCCAGTGGCTTAATGTGGAATGATACAAGAATGACATGCACTGAATGCTTAACCCTTTCATGTGCCTTTGAATCTGTGACTACAAACCTGTATCTCTCCTAAACTGTCCTTGTGCTCCAGATCAGTCCTGCCTGTTCTCAGCATAGCTCAGCTCATCCTACAGTTGTTATTCTGTGCTGTTACCTCAGAAACACTGACTCATAGAAACAGTTATGGGCATATGCTTTGTCCCTCCCCATGCCCCCGCCACCCACCTCCAGTTCAGATTGTTTAATAACTGTGTATATTTATATCTTTGCTATGTCTTATAGTGGAGCCCTTTGTACTACTACATCAGGGCTTGACATTTTCAGGATAAGGAAGGTGTTCTTATGCAAATGCCACTCAACCATAGCCTTGTAATTCCCAGGGACTGTCAGAGGGCATTGGTTAGAGGGAGCGAAACTGGAAAGCACCTAACTGATTAATACCTCATGACCCAGAAACCAGATTCTAATCCTCCTTCACCCATTCCTTTTCTCCTCTTCCACTGATTTTCCACACCTCAGTATAAACCAAGTTTCTTGTCTTTAACACTATTAACATTGTTGAACCACATCACTGTCATAGGAGGGCAATCACATGCATTGGTGGGTGTCTAGCTGTACCTGCAGTACCCCTGGCTTCTACCCATGACATGCCAACAGCACTCCCCAAGTTAGGACAACCAAAAAAGTCTTCAGACATTAACAAATACCCTCAGGGCTGAAATAACCCTTGGCAGAGAGCCACTGATATAACTTTGATCATCAAAATCGATCTTCAGATTCCACCTAATGTAAGCACTGTATTTCTCAAAACCTCAGCTCATCCAGTTGGTGACAGACCCCAGGCCAACACTCCTTCCTCTCCATCATGCTGCCTTCTCACTTGCTTTCCAGCTGCCCAGATAGTAGCTCTAAGGCATTCAGAAGGCTTTAGGTCTGCACACGAGTCGTTCAGAAGGGCTTATCAGTGGAGGCGAGGCCTGTGCGCCCTTACTGCCTGTTTGCAAAGAGATTATAATACTGTTAAGAGGCAAGGAAGGGAAATCACAAAAGTAAACACATTTCTTTTTGCAGCCCCTTTCTATTTTTGCCTGTGTGTCAGAGCCAGATCTTGGCCCAGGTTTCATGGAGTGGATCGTCCTGCTTGGCAACGCCAGGCTGGGAAGGATCAACCCACAGGGTTCATTGCCATTTCACTTGTTCATGAAGCTGACTCCTCTTCTGTCTTCCCTTCTGTCTGAGCCAAGATCTCCGACCAGAGAAGCACTGGCCTTCTCTGCTTCCTGTCAACTCACTGATGGGGCATCAGGGCAAACACTGATCCCTCCGAAGAACAGTGGGCCCATGTTTTTGGAACATTTCACGGCAAATTGGAGAGTGTAAGCTATTCAGTGCTTTTAAGTTTTGTCCAAGGTTTTCATACCTGCTATTACACTCTCCTCCGGCTCTGTGCCCCACACCCAGAGATGCAGGCAGCTTCTGTGGCTATCTTCACACTCCCGGTAGCCTCACAGGAGCTTGGATCTGGAAGTGCCCATACTCTGAAGAGAATGAAAGTCTGTGAGGGGGATGACCTGCCCAAGGCAAGCAGCCAAAGATGTCAGAGTGGGACTAAGGCCAGGGACCTGTTTGCCATGCCAGAAACTGCTGTGTTCTCTCCACCACCTTGTCATTAAAGCCTGCCCTCGCCATCAATCGTGGAAACTTTTCCCCGGGGCTGTGACATAAAAATTTCATTTCAGCAGATGTTTTTATTTCTTCTGAATCCTTAGCACAAAATTCAGGGAAGAAACAAATAATCTACAATAGGAACAAGAGAAAGACTTGTTCGTTTCGCTCTGCAAGAATCTATGAGGGTATTCTCTGCATTTAGAGAAACCGAGAGATGCCTTAACTCTTTATGACCTACCAGTAATTTCAAACCTCTCCCAGGTGGAAATTTTGGAGAGTCTTGATTAAAAAACAAAAGTTGGAAACTTGTCTGTCATTATTTGTCATTCCTTCTAAGTCCCACAGCCAATACATATTGTTAATAAATCATGTCAATTTCATACATGCTTACTATTTTGACAAAGGACAGCTAAAGTATTTTCAGCCAAAAATTCAGATATGCATGTCAATTTAGATTCCCAGATTAAAAGAAAATTTAGTCATATGTGTTTCCCTTTAGGAATATTTTAACAAGAGAACTTTCATCAGTTTGAAGGGTCTTTAAAAGCAAGAGCATCGTGGGCCTATCTCAGCCCCTGGCTTTTTACCTTCTTTTGTGTAGCTTTGTTTCCTTCTGTCCCTCTGTCTCTGTTTACTGACATGCTGGTTACATAACATTTGTGTTGGATTCATCATCATAAAGTTTTCTTTGCCTGGACAGCAAGTTCTCAGAGTCTGTCAAGTGAGAACTTTACCCTGAGATGCAAGCTGACAGGTGTGAACAGTGGCAGGACAGGGTGGGCCTGTCTACTGAGATAACACTGGGGGAAGGGACCTCGGAAAAAGAGAGCTTGGGGATAGGAGCGGTCATTACGTGGTGCTCAGAACATTTTCAATGGTGAACTTACTGCGGAATAGAGCCAAGTCCAGAATCAATTAGGGAGTATTTACGGATCACCTGCTGTTTGCAGCAAGAGAAAAGCATAAGTATCAGTCTCTGCTTTTTGGACCATAATATTAATAATACTTAATAGGTATCTGTTGTGGAAACTAACTAGATGTTGGGAACTATGTTAAGCACCTGTTAGGCAGTATGTCATCTTTACAACCTTATAAGTGGGATAATTGTCCTCATCTAACAAATGAGCAAACTGAGGTTTAGAGAGGTTCAGTAACTTTCCAGAGCCACACAACCAGCTAGTTGCAGAGTCAGCACTAGAACCTGGGTCTGTGTGATTCCAGCGTCCGTGGAGCCTAGCACCCATGCAAACCAGGAAGCGGCGCGAGGCAGCTTCTAGTGTGTGCCAAAACAAGTGTGCAAACTGGAAATGCAATACCTTGTTGAGAGAAGAGGGAGACTGCTGTGGGCTGGGGCAGGGAGGAATGTTCCCTTTGAAGCATGTGACTGCAGGGTAGCTGGGGACTGGGACAGGAAACCAATCGCCGAAGTGCCTAGCTTGCTTCTTTGAGTCTTTGCTTTATCTTTTTATCAGAGAATCAGGCCGCACTGAAAAGAGGATATGAAACTAAAGCGAACACATCAGGGTAAAACAGAAACATAGGCCGCCCCGCGTTCCAACACACTATTCTGGGTTCCAGAGCTGGGAAGCCGTTCTTCTCAATTGAACCAGTGACCAAACCTTATGGAAATTTGGTCTGGATAGTCCTACACTTGTGCTATTCATTTTGAGTTAACATTCTAGGTTAAGGGCAAGGTTTTTTTGATCAGAGAGCAGGGAGGATTAATGTACTTTGAACAATACTTTTCATTGATAGCATAAACTCTACATAGTCAGTCCTGTACTAATTCCCACTTTATTGACAGTACAAATATAATTTGAAGGAGGGATTTTTGAAATGCCTAAGAGAACAAACTTCCCAAGCACTTTCAAGAACTTGAGAAATACTGGTGTGCTATGATAATGGGAGGCAGGGTGAAGTAAGAAAAGAATCCTGAGTTGGGATTCTTACAGTTGAGCTTCAGGTATCATCTCAACTTTCTCTTTTTCTCCCTCTGTCCTTGAAGCCAGGTAAGGTGATTTCATCATGGACCTCAGTTTCCCCATCTGTAAACTAATGAGGCCAATACAGATGGTGTTTAGATGTACTCATCTCTAAATTTATCTAGCTATTAATTTAGAGGCTGATTAGAGAGAGCCATCCATATTTCTAGAGTTGGTGATATTTGACATATAAATAAAAGTTGAATATTCTGGGGAGGGTCAGTCTGAAAAAGAGACCACAGTGAAGGACTATTTGGTACATAATAACTGCCTTCAAATATTTGAGGACCTTCTGGGGAAAAGGAATTACCAGTGACTATCAGAAGGCAACTTAAGCTTGTGGAAGGGGTGATCCAGCTCCGGTGAAGGAAGGCTTTGCGAAGAGTGAAGAGTTATCTGTCAGAATAGTGAGCCTCCTGCCTTTGGAAGCAATCAAGACAAGCCTAGATGAAGCACTGTTCAGGATAAAGCACAAAGCTTCCTGCACAGAGCAGGAGGCTGGACAAGCTCCTTCCAAATCTGTGCTCCTCTGACCTTGAAAATAATAGACCTGGATGTCCTTAAAAAGTATTCAGACTGTTCCCTGATTCCAGCTGGCCTTCTCCCCAATTCCTCTGCATTTCAGAGGTTTCACTGCATTCCTAAATGGGAAACCTCTCGGGGAAATCAGGATCTCAACAGTCCTTGGCCATGGTGGAACATCCAGAAATAGAGCAATAAGGTTAAGCAGTTTTCCAAACTATTAGACCTTTTCATCAGCTGCTCTTCCCATGCCTTTTGCAATTGACCTACTAACTCCCAAAGAGAGAATAATGAGAGCTGCAAAGTGCTCTCTGCAAAGGCTATTACATCCTTCTCCACCCTCGAAATCACTGCACTTCCTGTGGTCTTTCCGTCACCCCAACAGAGCGGGAAGGAAGGCAGGCAGGTCCCTGGCCGGCACAGAGCACTTCAAAGCCCTCTCGCCCAAAAGCCTAGAGACCTAGATCTATCATAACCCAGCCACTAACAGTGTGGGTGGGACTCCTCTCGCAGGCAGGCCTCATCCCTTCTCTAGACATTTCATCATCATCAAAGAGAGGTACCTCGGTTTACATGCATTCCTGTATTTCCTTCTTTCTCTGAAGTTCTGTAAGATTTCAGGAAGTCGTCAGTACTGCACATCTGGCTCCATTGCTTTGATTTTATTTTCTCTTTAAAAGACTAATCAGCACTTATTATAGAATTTTTAGAAGTGTATGAAAACACAAAAGGAGGTAAATCAATCACGCATTATGTTATCACCTAGAGGTAACTATTGCTGAACTTCATGCGTATGCTTCCAATCCTTGTTTTAAACGTGTATAAATGTACTTTTAAATAAAAATGGAATTAGAATATTTCTACTGGATTCATTGCTAATACTTTCCTAAATGCCTTCTTGAATGTTTTACGGGTAATAAGATCCAGATACCATAATTCCTGCTGTTCCATCCACCTGGTGATGTAAATTGGCAGTTCTTGAACTAAGGGGTGCAAAGGAATTGCTACTCTCTGAGAGCGGGAGTCAGGAGGTCTGAGCTGGCATCCATGAATTTGCATTTTAGCAAGTTCCTCCAGGTTTTCCAAACCAGGGGGATCATGGGCCGCATTTTGAGAAGCAAGCTTACAGAGATATGAATTAAACAGAGTGGGCCCCATCCTATTCCTGCTGGTGGATGAAAAGGCTGCTTTTGTACTTGCTTTGTTGAAAGCGTGCTTTCTGCATCTGGGCCCAAATCTGCTTTTAGAGCCTAGAAACTGACCACTGAACTCCCAGAACATGGTTCTTTCTATGTCTACATGGTTGAATGCCTCCAACCCTGCCTGTTGACTTGCATTAAAGTTAGTCTATAAGCATAGTGACCCGCATCTATTATATGAAAAGCACAGCAATAGGTACCTGTTTACAGTTGTCATGGAAATGCTGTCTAGGGGCCACTCTAACTGACCATCTTCTGGCCTGGTCTCCTGTAGCAGCTGCAACAACTCTATGAAATAATACTGTTATGTTTGTTGTCATTTTACAAATAAGGAAACTGAGAATCGAAGAGCCTAAGTTGCCTGAGATCACACAACCCTCTGGAGTGAACCAGAACTCATGTGTTTGCCACTAAGATACTGTCTTTCCCCTGAGAATCAGGTAAGAGAACAGGGGGAGGTTCATTAAAGGATATTTTAATAGGCTCATTTTGTACTAATTCTCCGGGATCCGATTCATTTCTGACTCTCAGAACAAAGAGGCAAGCCTGCCCATCGAGGTTGATGGCCACTGAGTGTAGACTAGGAAACCCTGTTGCACCTAGAGTGTGCACCGCTGCCTTCCACCACGTTTCCAGCCTGGTTTGATTGAGCTTTGCCTGCCAGGTAGGAGGGCAGAGGGAGCGCCTGATGAGGGCGTATTGGTCTGGGCTGAGTCAGATCACCACTTTCGGCTCAGGAAGCCCTTGACCTCTAGAAATCAGTGCATCTTCCCATTTCTCTGCCCAGGCCTGTGTCATCACCTGAGGATTCTCATCAGACAATATTAGGGCAGAACGAACCAGGACAGAGCCGTAACCATTTAATGCTCCAGCAGTTGGTGTCACCCAGTAAGGTAGTGCAGGAGCCAAGAGAAGACGTCTCTCCTGGCTTGTTTTCTTTATCTATTCTGCCAGGGCTGTGAGGGGAAGACTGGAGTTTCTAAGTGTGTTCACGTCCAGGAAGAGAAAATAGTTCTTAAATCACAACAGCAACACGCATGACACAGCAAAAACGGAATCCTCGGGAACTCCTGCTTTCTTTTCAACCACATCACAGGTTTTGCAACCCAAGGCCTGCACCCAAAAGCCACAACTGCCTTTGTTCAGGGACTTTTTTCATTATGCCAGTTCTATTTCTAGTCTTCCGCCTGGTTTTTCTCTTTATCAAAAGCCTTTTAGAGGTTTCTAAGTATTGCAGACTACTCTGGCCATCTGTTGGTGGGGTTTGGAGTTGGTTTGGTATTTTTGTCTTGTTTTGATGTACTCACAGTTTTCGTGATGTGTCCTACAAGTTGGTTCAGACTCCCTTTCCTGTTTCATTTCCAGTCTCTGTAAATTCAAGTGCTCACCGAGCACCCTCAGCCAAGAAGAATGGAGGCTCAGCCTCAGGGATGTAAGACTTCGAAAAAGTTCTTTCCTTAGATCATGAAAGAGTTAGTGGTATCAGTTTAGGCATGAATTTCTGGACATTTACTGCAGTGAGTCCTAAATCTTACAGAGCACAAAAATGATTTGGGAGGAACTTCTGAGGAAAAGCACATCCCTGATCCCCATCCCTGAGATTCTGATTCAACAAGACCATAATTGGAGACCAGAAAAAAAAAAATGTCATTTTGCCTCAGTTTCCCTAGAGGATTGTGAAATAGGTGCCCTAAGGATGCAGTTTGGGGCCCTGGAGATCACATTGTTGTCTTGTCCCCTTCCTGCTCTGGAGCACAAAAAGTAGGCAAGTAAAAACTGATCTTTTATGACCACACACATTTACACAAATTATCATTCTGCCAAATAAACAGATTCCTAGTTTTCATATGTTATCCAGTAAAAAAATGTAGATGAAAACAATTTATAAAGGTTAAGACATGATCATAAAAGATGATAGTAAATTGCCTCAAGAAATTATACACCTAAACGAAATTGTGTTTTATCACTGTGTGGCATCTGAAGAGTTACACCACACAATAGCATCACCTAGTCCCCAATTCACTGCATGCACATGGACAGTAGCAGCCCAGGAAGAAAATGGAAACTTGCTTCAGTGATAGACTCCTAGTCTAGGGCTCTTTCCTCTACAACACCCTGCATCGGCTAAGTCAAATCATGCTGAGGTATATATAAATCAATTCACCTAATGTACATACACCTTCTACTTAGAAATCTGAAAGGAGACCCACCCAGCCACAGAGAACAGTATGACTCATGCATACACATATACCCCCAGAGACGCACACACCCAAATAAACAGATACATTACATTAATTCTGCTGTGGTTTTAATATAGCTTGTCCCTTTTGCAACTCATGTTCAAATTTGATTGCCTTTATGGTGGCATTGGGAGATGGGCCCAATAAGAGGTGACTAGGTTATTAAAGGGGTTAATGTCTTTCTCAAAGGAGTGGACTCATAAGATCATATTGTTATAAAGTGAGGCAGCCTCTTATGTTTTTATTTACACCTTCCCACTTTCACTTCTTTTCATCATGAATCAAAATATCTTTAGGTCCATGACAGATACAGCCAACCAATATTGGAGTCTCCAGCCTCTAGAACCATGAGTCAAAAGAAACCTCTTTTCTTTATACATTACCCAGTCTCAGGTGTCCTGTGCCAGCAACAGAAAATGATCTAAGATAGATGCTACACCCATGTGAACACAGATACACACACACACATTTTCACATGGATATAACTACACCTCTAGGGTTTTTTTGTTTGTTTGTTTACTCCCATAAGAATATGTATACATATGTAGGACACAGACACACTCAGAACTAAACATTTTCCCCTAGCTACATATACATACAGGGATTCCTAAGCATACTTTTGTATTCTCCAAGTAAGTAGACTTGCCATGTCAGGTAATCATGGTCATACTACCAAAGTATATACAGGTTCATATGCTGACCCCTCTTTCTATGTAAGTATTTACACTGTTGAATCAGAATGTGTCTACTGTGTTCTTATTTTATGTGCCAGGAACTGTGTGTTCAGTGAATGAACAAAAACAATTTATCTGCTTTAAGTTTGTACATAATGAAAAAAATAAAATTTAAACATGTACAAAATTGCAACTATTGTAGGTGTTATTGAGATATAAGGTTGTTTTGAGGGAACCTGATAATTCTGAAGGGTAATCAAGGGTTCCCCCAAAGAAGTAAAGTTTCAGCAGAGAGTCAAAGTATGATAAGCTAAGTCCTTACAAAAAAAGAAGAGGGAAGAATGTGCCAATAGGCAAGAAAAGCATGTGAAAATGCCCTGGGTCGGAAGAAAACCTCCTGTGGAGGAAAAACTGAGCAAAAGTCAGTAGCTGGTGTGCACAGAGAGGGACACATAAGTGTACATAACAGCCCTGCAACAGACAGTCAAGGTCATGCCGCAAAGGACTCTTAGGCTGTGTTAAGGATTTAGGCCTTTATTTCAAGAGCATTTAGAAGGCTTTGGCTTGATGTATTTAAGCCAAGATCATATTTTTATTTTGAGGGAATTTCTCTGAGGATATGCCTACTGACACATAAGCATTCTCACATAGATAAGTGCACCTATGTAGGTTGGTATGTACACTTGTGGGCATTTTCTTTTAAACTATGTATGTACATATAAATATTCACTGGAAGACTCTGCTTCTTAGAACACACCTCTCATGTATTTCTATGCACAGTATATACAAACCCAGTGGGCACTGGGAGGCTGGGAATGCCCTCCTCACTGCCTTACTGGGCACCATTGGACCTAAGCCAGTCTTTGGGGCAAGAACTAGGGAAGTGATGGATTTGAAGGGAGCTCTCTGCCTTTGGAGCTTCCTCTGTGTGCTGCTGCCTGGCCTCATGCATGTGCCTCCAGCCCTGCTCCTCCCCTTGGCTCAGAGCATCAACGACAAGGTGGGGTTTCTCCCAGAACACGATCATTAACTATTCTTGGCCTGGGCAAAAAGGGGAGGATGGGCAGGCCTCATTGCATAAAGATTGCCTTGTGCCCTCCCAGAATTGTAAGCAGAGCCTCTGGCAGCTCTGAGCTTGGAGTGCTCTTTGCACAGAGTCCGCATGAGAAATAAACACAAGTAACAATGGCGGAGGAGACCAGAGATCTTCAGGACCTGATGAGGACTATGATACAACTAGAAGTAGTGCATCCTGTCTGCTCCCTGAAATGTGACTCTGGAGGGGGAAATAGAGTAAGGCAGTAGGAAAGCCTATTAAGGCAATATGTCCCTCTGTGTTCCCTACTGCCTTGGTGCAGTATGTGTTTACATGTATACACATATTTACACATTAGCAAATTTTTCTCCAGTAGGTGTAGCATCTCACAGCAGAGGAAGTAGCAAGTAATTTATCAGCCCCAACACCCTGCATTACTTACCCTTCATTAAATAGAACTATACTTGCGTATACTCGGCTACTGTTTGCCAGCAAAGCCAGTAAGGGCCTTGGACAGAGCCAGTGTCAGGTTCCAGAGAAATCAATAGAAACATTCATGCAGAATTTGAGATTCACCTTGAGCCTTATATCCTGAGGCCATAAAGATGTTCCCAAAGAATTTTTTTGATATTCTAAAGACTACTACCCACTGACATTTTCTGCATCCCAACATGAGTTTAGAAAATGTTGTCTTCCACAATTAAGAGGAAGGCCATAGTGTTTTCATTTCACTTTAGGCTGTGTGGGGGACATGTTTCTCACCCCCACTCCCACCCCCACTGCATGTTCTTTTATGCAATCCTGACAACAAGCTACCAGGATCCATCAAGCTGCTACAGACTGTGGTGCTCAGGGGGACCGTGTAATTGCAAACCCTTAGGTTGATCCTGCATTTGGCACTTTACAAAGGGCTTTTATATTTGCCATTATTGTCTAATCCTCCCAACTACCCTAAAGTCAGCATGGTTCTTCCCATTTCACAGATACAAAGACTGAGGTTAAAAGATTCGCCTAAAGACATAGAGCTCATATACGGCATTAACTTGAATTTGGATCTCCGTGCTCATACTCAGAAAACAGTGCAAGTGTTACTATACACTCTGCCACCCGCATAAGACCTGGCTCTTACTGTGCTGCTCTGCTCTCTGCTACATTTTATCTTATGAAGTCAGGGCCAACGCTCCTAGCACCGCAGCCACAGATGCCAAAGGGCAGATAAGCAATTGCCTGCTCCAGAGACAGTCCCCAAGTTGTTTTTAATGTTGACAAGTTACAAGTGTGGGTGAACGCATGCTGGGAAGTGGGAAACAGAGAGCTCTCTGGACTGTGGCTTAGAGCAAAATGTCCGAACTCTTCCTGTTCCTTTTCCAGTCATGAGATGCACTCTCTTCAAGGCAAGGTTATGGGCTTCTGTATCCTGTGTCTCATACCTGTCCTACTAACAACCTCTCCTGAGGTTGTCCTTGTTCACTTTGCCCAATTCCTCTTGGATCAGGATGTTTTTTTGTGGGAAGACCCAATGTGATTTGCCCCAACCCCACACCCATTGGAGACTGCCCAGACAGATCTAAGGGCCAAGTTCCACACCTCAGTAAAAATTGCAGGCTCCGGGAAGTAATTCAACTTCTTGAAAACAGCTTGTGTTTGGATGAAATGTTTTATTTTAGTCATAGCAATTAGATGTTCTTGTTTTGCACAACATCTTCCATCAGCAATGTCTTCAGCACAGGTGAGCAGCATGTACAGATTCAGGTTTGGGAAAGTTCTAGGTGAATGACAAATCCCAACCATGAGGAAAAGGGTTGGCAATCTCTTTCCATCTGAGTGTCTACTTTTCTGATTTAATTAGCTTTCTAAGCAATGTCGTAACTCCTTCATTCACTTTAAAAAATTGAAGACTTTTACATGCCAAAATCTGTGCCAACTACCAGAGATACAGCGGTGACCAAGACAGATAAGTCTGATCTCTACCTTTGAGTTTCTTTCAGTCTAATGGAGAAGACAGACAATGAAAGGAGAATTATAAATAGTATTTGGATCTAATTTCCTAACACTAACATTCAGGGAAACTTAAATATATATATAAACAGGCATGAGGGATGGGAAATTGGCTTCTGGATTTTGCAAGTAGATTCAGAAGGCTATCTGGTATCTGTCAACTTCAGACGGGCTTCTCGACATGCATAAAAATGTGATTATCTTCTCTTTAAAAATATATCAGGGAAGAGCAGAGTTGAAGGTGGCTCTCAAGTTTCCCAATGTCTCAGTCTCTGGAATATTGTGCCCAATTCTGAAAGTCACATTTTTCAAGGGAAGAGCATACTGGGGGCTCTTCTTAGATTGCCTGATTTAGCAAAAAAACCAAAAAGAAAATAGGACTCTGTACTAAACTTGAATTTTAGATAAGTAACGAATACTTTTTTCATCTCAGTATGTCCCAAATATTGTATGGGACATACTCATTGGAAAAAAAAAAAAAAAAAAAAAAACAACTTCTTTGCTTATTTCAAGCTCAAATTTAACTTCACATCATGTATTTTAATTTGAAAGCCCTAGTGAGAATAAGAGTGAAGGCTGAATAAACCTCCACACTCTGTCTGAAAGTGAATAGTTGGAGTAGCTTTTCCTTTTAGCTTGGAATCAATGATAGTAAAAACAGACTTGTGTAGGAAAGCATTTGCAAATATTATTTCTATTAATACATATGGAAAACAGTAAGAGATATAATGGGTGAACAAAAAAGCATTTTGAAATCAAAAGTTCGAGAGGTCAAAAGTATGGGAAACTACACGTCTAGTATTTCCCTTTTAAAAATCATGCTGTGCAATAGTATTATAGAAGTTCTGAGAAGTCTTGCAGGAAGCTTACCTGGTTAACCTGGTTTAACCTGGCTTGCCCACAGACTGCTATTTAAGGGGTTTCTCTGTTTGCTTTGCTATGTTTATTTTATAAGGACACCTAGTAACATCATGCAAACTTACTACTCTGCTCAACGTACTTGGGAACAATGGTATATAAAAAAATGAAACTTGTCTTCAAATATCCAGCATGCTGCTGCGTAGGGAGGAAGCAGACTCGGTCTTTGTAAACCAAAGGGCAGATCTGCACACAAGGCATACATCCAGGAGGCAGGTTTTTAGCTCAACTTGAAGTCTAGAACTTTCTAACAATTTGAATAGTCTGAAAGGTAAGGAGACCCCTAATCCTGGTGACATTAAAGCATCAGGGACACTAGAGGAAAGACTTGCATGGCAGTCCAGGAAAGGACAGGGTCTGGAGAAATCCAGATTTTGAAACTGGTCCATGGTACAGCACCCAGCAACAAGCATCTGAGATTTGTGGCACAATGTTGTCCGGAGGGTCAGCCAAATCCCAACTCTGCCCCTCCTGGGGTCTGTGCCCTGGAGTTTTACTTCTCCTTGTGTGTGTGGGGAGGGGGGAATGGAAACGGTGATAAGTACATCATACTTTTAGAAAATTTAGAAGAGATTAAAAGTACATAAAAGATCCAGCAGAATTCCTGGTAGTGAATATTTAGTAGACATTCAGGAAATGTCTATTTAATGGGTGATTGTGTTCATCACCATCATCATAGTAGCAGACTTCCAAAGAAGTTAAAAAACTTCTTTAGAAATCCACTAATCGTATTCCAAAATTTCAAGCCACAGCCAAAATAATAAACTGAAAACTCTCTAGATCTCTGACAACTTCCTCTTGAGAATATATGCCTGAAAACAGAAGCTCAAATGCCTGGATTAAAGAACACAGCCCCGGGGCTGAAGGCAGATTGCCTGGATTCTTGGCTCAGTATAGCTGCAGGCTCACTGGTGGATTCAGGCTTCATCTGAAAAATAGAAGGGTTGAATGGGCCAGGGTTGTTTGCGGGTTCCGTGAGCTACGCCTTTGAATCTAAGCAGCAAATGAAGATATTTCAGTAATCTACTGGCTCACAGTGCTTAGCAAAGCAAAGACCTTGCAAACCTAAAGCCGTGTGTGTGTGTGTGTGTGTGTGTGTGTGTGTGTGTGTGTGTGTATGCGCGTCCACACATGTGCCCACACAGAGTATCATGCAGTATGCACAAGATGCTTTGATACCACTTTAATTGCCCCTTGCTCTGGGCCCTGCCTCTCTGCATGGCAAACAGACCCAGAAAGGTTTGTGGGGGAGAGAGTTGACCACTGACGCAGAATAGGAAGAGCTGGTTCGAAACCCAGCCCCGACTCTGCTACTGATGCCCGTTTACTAGCCCTACTCCCATTCTTAGCCCTCTCCATCTTTCACATAAGGGCTTGATTACAGCATCTCCAAGCTTTGTGTCTCTTGGGAAAGTGTCTCTAATCTATTTTCACTTGGATTTGCATGCACTCCATGCGGATTATCATCTGACCGAGTTGAGTTTGCTTCTCTTTTGTTTGATCTACTCTGGTTTCGTAACACAAGCTCTACAGCCAATTTTAGCCCTTCTTGGATTTTGGGAGTGTCAGAATTAAGGTATCAGAGCGTTTGTCACGGTTTCTGCTCAGGATACGTGCCCCCCCCCCCTTTCCATTTTGGCACAAGCAGAAACCCTCCCCCTCCCGACAGGACTCCCTAAGTGGAGTCCGGTTTTCACATTAGCTGAGAGAAGGCCCTGAAGTCAGAAATCCTTGGCACATGAGTCACTTTGTCTCTTTGTGCCTCATTTCCCCCAACTATAAATAGGAGGAGTCTCGCACTTTCTCATCTGCCAGCATGGAGGTGATTCTATGCAGATCCAGAGCTCCTTCCCCGGGAGCTGCTCTGCTTCACAGGTGGTCTCTCTCCAAGGTCACAGCCCAAGGGAATTCTCTAGTAAATCAATGTCTCATAGCTTCCTTTCCAGGCACCCTGCAGACAGACCCCCTTTATTATAGCCTGAATGAAGCTTCAAAGTACAGGAGTCTGCCTTGCTGAAAAAGCCCTCATTGGCTCCCTATTGCCTTCATGGCAAAGTCTTCAGGCACAGGTTCATAAGGAAGCTGACAGCTAATAACACACCCAAACACATTACCCATTCAGGGATCAGACCCCTAGGTACAAGGCAGCGTACTGAGAATTGAAAGAGGAATAAGATTTGACCCCTGTGTTCAAGAAGCTTGTCCTCTTTTACAGAAAGTTAACAAGCACACATAACGGTTCATATTTTGAATACCCGAAGTGCCTGAGCATTGACTTTGCCCAAGTGACCCATTTTATAGATGGAGAAGCTGAGGTCACAAATTTTAACAAAAAACACATTTTTTCTAACAGGTCTCCCTGCTTCCACTCTGCCCTTCCACCGCTTGAGGGAGAGTCATTCTTCTCAGCAGAAGGTGACTTTGTCACTCTTCCTGTAAAACCTTTCTGTGCACCCCCACCCCACATGTATATAGGAGCCAGACTTCTTCCTGGCTGGTGGGTCCTGCTGTCTCAGCTTACTCTCCTGGCACACCATTTGCCTGCTCCTTTGCCTCCTCTCTGCTGCCAGCACACACTAAGCCTCTGGAAGCCTTGCCCGACCCTCAGCCTTCTCATGGCATACAGTCTCAGATCTGAGGGCACCTCCTAAGCGCTGCCCACCCTGATCACACATGCAGGGAGAAGGTCTGTCCCACTCATTCTGCCCTGTCACCTGACTGGATGCCTCACGGTAGGTAGCAGCACCTGCACAATCGCACTTGCTTACCCGCTGGCTGTTCTTGTTCCCTGTCTGTGAGCACTGGCTAAAGGGTAAGTTGCCAGAGGGCCGGAAGTCGCCTCTGTCTCCGGTGTCTAGAATAGTGTCTAGAAAGTTGACCCATAAGAAATATTTCCTGAGCGACTAAACAAATGAATGCATATGGAAGGAAATTAAAAAATGCAGGATAGTATGAAGAAGAAAATAAAAATCATGCATACTTCCTCTTTCTGAGTATTCCTTCTGTGAACATTTTGGAGTATTTCCTTTTCATCCCCCCAGTTCTTTATATTCTGGTATATAGTATATATTTAATAAATTTGAGATGTTGCAAAAGTGTCCTTTTATGCTGCTTTTTTCACTTATGATATATTTGTATGTCCACATGTTGTGAAAGTCTTTTAAAATGCTACATTCAGCGTTGCCAAATGGTTCACAAATGTCAAAATTAAGTATTTGCCTATTGCTGAATACTGATAACTTGAATTTTTTTTCTAATTAATCTACCCTCTGTCCAAACCATTCTAATAGGACCTGACAAGTAAAAGCCTTGGGGTAACTGTTCCCAGCTATGAACAATTGGGTAAAAGATGTTAAATTACTTTCCAGGAAATGTCAACAGACCCATCTTTAATGTTTTATGTTTTCTGCAGCCTCGTATAGTGGCGATTGACTTAGTTGGTGACCTCGTTATTAAGTCAAAAGTTTGTGGTTATCTGAGGGTTGTATTTCTAAAACTTCCTGATTGGAAGGTAAACCAATAAAGGTGTTCATGAGTGAATGGAGCTGATGGGGGCGGGTGGAAGCAGGTCCGGATCATTCATAATCTCAGAGTGTTTTCCTGTTGAAATTAATTAACACTCAGAGACAGAAAACTAAAGAGTTTCTAAATACTCGTATATTTATAAAATCCTAGTGAACTGAAAGAAATACAAAGACAATTATTTCATTTTAAGAAAGAAACTGAGTCTCAATGAGGGACACTGTCCTGCTCAGGGTGGGTTCCCACAGCAAACACAGATGGTGTCCACACTGGAAGAGCCAGCCGTTTTTCACAGGCCTGGCTGGAGTGATTTCTATGCAAATGGACTGCAACCTTGTTGCATAATGCAGTTCAGAGTTCAGGTGTCCTAGTTAAAAAAGAGATTTGGACTATAATATTTTAGAGAAATCCATTACAGAAACATTACAGTTGATTGTCCAAGTATTAAACTCACTTAGGTGGATAACCCTAGATCCTAGTCTCCGAACTTTTCTGAAGGTGCACCCTTATCAGTAAAAAATTGTTAGCAAATTTCTACTATGTATACATGTATTGTACCCAGCATCTACACAGACTACTGTAATAATATACTGTCTATACTTTAAAGCATACACAAAAAATAAACATTTTATCAAATGAAAGAAAACCATACAAATAGCTATATTTCTACTTTCCCCTTTATCTTAATAAACTTTCTCTTATGCTCCCTCAGGGGCCCACAGCACAGACTGGAAACCACTGCTCAGGATCATTATTTTCCACATGAAGGGAAAGGTCATTGCTCATCAGTGGGCCACGAAGTCAATTCAGCAAATTACACCTACCACATTTTAAATGAGCTACAATACAACCCTTAGAAAACAGCAGGTGGATTGCAGGTGGTAAAGGTAGCTACTGTTGAGTTGGGCACCTTTTCAATCATTTGTGTGAAAGAGTGTGTCTTGAGTGGGGGAGGTAGTGCACTGCAAAACGTGAATCTATCCAGATGAGAAGTTTGACAATCATGAGAGTCATTCCTCTATTACTTCTGTAAGCTCTCAGCTCACCACCCATCTTCAATTTGGTTGTTCCAACTTTGCAGTTCTTTATTGATTTAGAGTGAAACGGCGCTCTGACTACTCTTCTGTTCAGAAATCGTCAGTGCAGGATGGAGTTCTGCCTTCCCTGCCTTGAGTCTCAGATCCTCCAAGTAGGTCCTAACCTACCTTCCTTGTCTGGTCCTCTCCGCATTTTCTGCTGCTATTTGCATACTTTGATCTTAGCCCTCCCCATGAGAACTTAGGACAATGTGAATTCCCTCATCCCTTTTCCATTTTCAATTCCAGTTCAACCCCCCTAACACCTTCTCTATGAGCTCCCTAGGGTCTTTCCATTCTTTGAATTATCTCCATGCACTGGAAAAAAATAATTTTTTCTATAACATATAGCTAAGTGAGTATGGCTTTAAAAAGAACTATAAGACAAAGAGAGGACTAGAGTCACATTCACTGGCTCCCAACATCCTTTCCCTGGCACCCTCCCCACACAGAGGACACACACAAAAATCCCATTTTCATGCTGAGATTTAGAGACAATCAGGGGCTATAAGGAGATCATAATCCATCAAGAAACAAAGAGAACAACTGGAAGAAGTCTTGGAGGTCAGTTTATTCAATTTCTTCATTTCACTGATGCTGGCAATAATACTAGCAAAAATATATGTACCAGATTCTATGTTAGAATTTTCACAGGCATTACATCATTGAATCCACACCATATCTCCATGGTATAGGAGAATCAAACTGGGTCACAGACAGATTGAATAACTTGCCCAAGTTTGCATAGCCTGGAGTAGCAGGATTTAGACAGTTGAAAGCATAAGGCTGCAGGACCTACGTTCAAGTAGCAGCAAAGGAGAAACTGAGGAAAGTGTCTAAAGCCACAGGTGGAGTCCCACCTGCCATCAAGTTCATGAGCTCAGTCTTTCTTCTTTTCTGCTCTTGCTTCTTCCCTTCTCTTTCTTCCCCCTCTTTTCCTCCCTCTTTATTCCTTTCAACATTAGTCTTTATAAACTAGATGTCAGAAGAGGCTGCACAGAGCTAGATGGAATCTAAGAGATGAACTATTTCAACCTCTTCTTTTTTGAAGATGAGGAAATGGAGGTCCAGACAAGGGAAGGGTGTGGTACCAAATCACGAACAGCTGTGGCAGTGCTGAGGTGAGAACCCACTTCCTCTTCCTCCTCTTTCTTCAGTCATCCTACTGCCCCAGCTTTCTCAGGCCTGTTCGCAGCCAGTACTCAGCAGGGTCTGCCCCTGGCCTCTCTTTCCTTGCAAAGTCACATTATTCCTCATAGAGTGGAGAGACGATAGCCTTCCACAAGAACCAGTCAGTATCCACAGAGTATTGACTGGAAACACAGCACTGTGTTAGTGCTGGGGATAAAACAGAACGTATGTACAACTGGACACCTTTTCTTATCAACCCCACCCTCCCTGCTGTGTGCACACATAGAGCTCAAGCCCCTCCTTCCTGGCTCTGACCACCCTGGCTGCGTCACCCTGGTTGTTGATCTCTCTCACTAGACTCTAAACTTGTTGAGAGTTGAATCCCCTTTTCTTTGCTTTCTCAGGACTCTCTACCCTATTATACAAGTTAAGGCATAATAAAAGCTCCATTATGGACTTGTTGAATGGACAAATAAGGGCACAGTCCCTGAATTGGTTCGGCAGGGCTACCATGACCAAATGATACAGACTGGGCAGGTTAAACAAGAGAAATGAGTACTTTCACCACCTGAACACTGGAAGTCCAAGACCAAGATATCTGGAGGGTTGCTTTCCTCTAAACCTCTCTCCACAACTTACATACAGTTGGCCACCCTCTTGCTGCCTCTTCACAACAGTATTCTTTCTGTTCATGAACATCTCTAGTATCTCTCTGAATGCTCTAATCTCTTCTTATAAGGTCCCCAGTCAGATTGGATTAAGGAGCACCATAACAGTTTCATTTTAATTCCATCACTTCTTTAAATGCCCTATCTCTAAATAACTTCATGTTCTGAGGTACTGAGAGTAAGGGCTTCAGAAGATGAATTTTTCAGGTATAAAATCCAGTCCACAACAATGCCCTATCTTTGACAGATTTACAGTTTAATAAAACACAATGATAAGACAACATAAAAACTGCTTTGATAATAAAGTACAAAGCCTTGTGGAACACAGATAATGGTTAATCCTCATAATAGTTGCATCACCAAGAATCTCTATGTGTCATGTACTGTTCTAGGCACAGAATGTATTATCTAATTTAATCCCTGCCAAGGATTAAATATCAGCAAACATTTACTAGTGCCTGCCATGTCAATCATTATACTAGAACCCAGAGATCCAAAAATACATGAGCTTAGATCATAGTGGAAAGACTCTCACTGCTTAATAGGAAAATGTGTGTCTCGCACACACACATGCACACATCACAGTGGGATAACATAGCTGTCTATTCCTGCTACATTTATGGTTCCTAAAATAGTTATTCCATAGCAGGTAATTCAGTCAATGCCCAGTCAGAAAATTGGGAATTATTCTAAGTATTTCAATCTAAGGAATTTAACGTAAGCATTATCAACACTTGCAGATGAATAAACTAAGATATAGCCAGTAAGTAATTTGCTGTATATCACCAGCTAGTATATGACTGGTCCAGGGCTTAAAACCATTATTCTGCCTCCAAAATCTACTCTCTTCAGTAGCTCTCTACACTGCCTTTCAATGATAAAGGGACTTAATTATTTTTATCCCAACAGGAAGGGGGACCTGAGACCACTGCAGACAGGAGAGAAACTAAGCAGAACCACAAAGTGGGGTGAAGCAAGCAGAGAGAAACAGAGCAGGACTGCGAGGCGAAGATCTGCAGGCAGCTGGCTAAGCAGGTGGCATAGAGGGCTGGCAAGGGAGGTGAGGTTGGGAAGGTAAGCTGGGCCAGATTAGGTGAGGTCTTATTTAATGTGATAATAAAATTAGGCTTGATTCTTTAGATACTGATGAGCTATCAGATATTTTAGCAAGAGATCATTTCATCTTATCTCCTCATTTTATCTGTGAGGAAACAGACGACAAGAGAGAAGAGACGCACCCAAAGTCACAACAGGTCAGTAGCAGAGCAGAGGCCAGCAACAGGTCTCCCATGCCTAGTCCACTGCCCGAGTCTTACACTCTTTCTGTGTGAGATATGGAAACTGAAAGGACTTTAAAGATCACTTCTTCCCATGTCTTCCATGTTTTCCTATGTCTTTCATACCTCACCCTCTTTCTTTTCTCATGAAATTGTACTTTTTGCTCAATGTCAACTGATTAAAATCTTCCCATGTAAAATAACTACTATGGATCTAAAGTAACCACCAGGGGTTGGGGTGGGGTAGTGTCAAAGCCAGCATGAGCCCATAGAAATGGCTAATGATGCGGCTTTCCTGCGAGGCTCTGTAGCAAATGGCCAAAGGGCTCACTGGTACATTTAACGAACTTGAAGGACCTGTATTTCTTATGTCTAAATCTAATAGATACTTACAGATACAGAGATAAACTAAGCAGTTACTCTGGCTGGATTTGTTTTGCCAAACAAACATATTAGATCAGCAAATATTTACAGGTGCCTGCTAAATACCAGACACCTGTGCTGGAGTGTCAAGATCCAAAGATATATACGTTTAGTTCCAAATAAAAGGGCTCTCACAGTTTAATAGTAAAATGCACGAACATACGCCTATCTGGTGAACTCTCTTGGTCCGTTTCTGCTGTCCTTATGACCTCATAGTAGTGATTCCCCAGCCAGGTGATTCAGTCTGGGTCCAACCAGGAAAATAGAAACCATTCTAGGTCTTTCAATGTAAGAAAATCAATATAGTATTCTCCCTTTATCCACAGTTTCACTTTCTTTGGTTTTAGTTACTTGCAGTCAAACATGGTCCAAACATAGGCAATGGAATATTCCAGAAATAAACAATTTATATTGTTAAAATCATGCACCATCCTAAGCAGCATGATGAAATCTTTCTCTGCTCCTCTCCATCCCACCTGGAGCCATGAATCATCCCTTTGTCCAGCATACCCACACCCCCTCACCCCATTAGTTGCTTTGTAGCTGTCTCAGTTATCTACAGGGTTCTGTACAGCCTGTGGTTTCAGGTATCCATGGCAGGGTTCTTGGAACATATACCCATAGGTAAGGGGCGACTTCTGCATAAGGAATTGAATGCTCAGGGAATGGGGCACCACAGAGATTAGCAACAGCAGGACGATATTACTGCTTCCAAGCCTGGAGGGACACAGGAGAAGGTGAGATTACCAGATCCTGGAAGCCAGGGCACTTGGCAGGAGCTGGAGGTGCCCAGCACATGAGGCCACTGCTGGAGATGCCACTGGAAGCAGAGAGAAGAAACACTTGGCGTCTCCCCTCCTTTCCTCCAAGCTTCTATCATCAAGTCCCTTAGCTAAACCTGCCTCAGTACACCAGGGTAAGGAGCCTGGTGCACACAGCTCCCTGGAGTGCTGAGCAGAGCAGGATAAGCCTGAGGAAGAGCGCTCAAGAGCAATGGCAGCTGACCAGCACAGAGGGTGACCTTGAGCAAATCACTTAGTCTCCAAAGTCTTAGTTTCCTTGTTGGTAATTGGAGAAGAATAACACCTCTCAGGTTTGTTGTGAGACTTACATGAAATGAAGTATGTGAAAGCATTTTATAATCTTCAATAAGCACACATATAAATGTAAAGGTTTTTATTCTTGGTTTTTATCTAACTTGTTTTGGAATTTGGGCTCTGGGGGGAAAAGTGGAGTGGTGTTCAGTGGTCATCAGGAACTTCATAATGCCCAGCTGATTACCTAAGCAAAGGAGTATAGCTTCTCATTTTACTGCTTGTTAGCTCAATCTGTCATCCTGGTCCATCACCTTTGAATGCACAGACTGATTTTGAATAAGTTGGTACACAGCAGAAAGGATGTTAGAGCGTAGCCTCAGTTCTATCTGGCTGTGGTGATTTTGAATCAGAAAGTGACAAACAGGACTCTAGAAATTACTGTGAGACAATTTATTCTATCCTTCTCATTTTATAGAGGACTAGAGGGGAATAGATTTGCATAATGTCACTTGCCAAAATCCTGGCAGAGAGAGCCAGCCACTTCTCCCTGACTACTCCTCTCTTCCTTGAACACTGGGGGCTCAAATCAGTCTCCTGTAACAGTTTTTACTTCACCTTGTCCTTTTTTCTTACTGTCCTGTGCCTCCTTTTCCCCTTTCAATCTTTTCTCTCTTCTAATAGTATTTGACAAGTCAATTTCAAGGGCTCTTTCCTCGATACTATGCTGATGGATAATGAAAGTTTCACATTAATCCATATATATTTCAAGTTGAGAGGATATAAAATTTTCCTAAATACTCTAATTCCCCTTTGATATCAGATATGAGAAAGTACCACAAAAGCTTTGAGGTCAGCTTTTCTGCCAACCTTGGTGCCGATAAAAATCAGAAGGTTTGATCTCTTCCTTTCTAGTGGAAAGGTAGGAAGTCCAGGCCAAGGACAGATCTTCTGTCTATACACCAGGGCACTCACGCCTGGCCATGGTAATGGCAGTGTTTCTACCAATGGCCCAAGGTCATCCAACCCTCTAGGCACCGTTTGGTCCAGTCTTCTTAACTTCTAATGTGATTTGGTGGCAAGTGGCAAGTGGTGTTTTGCTCACTTCTCAAGAGACCGTGCTTCAATTCAGAAGAGTTCCCTTCCAGCTCTGACTTTAAAGAAATCAGTCTCATTCCACCAAAGAAGCCCTATTATGGTCACAGAGGCACTAAGATAGTAATAATCCCCTAAGTGACTCATGGAATTCCCAGAGGCCCACTGCAAATTGACATTTCACTGATGCAGAGCCCATGGCATCTTAAAATGTCAGAATGGAAGAACGTCAGTCACCATTTGCTGTGAGCGCTTTGAGGAGTCTGGGACCTGAAGCTTATCACCATCTATTCGTTGATTCCTTCAACAGAGATTTATTATGCTCTTTCTACGTGCCAAGCTTGAAGTCCTGGGATACAGTAATGAATATGACAGATGAGTTATCCAACTTCACAAATACTGTGGGGAATGATATAATATAACAAAGAAACAAATAAGTAAGATGATTACTATTTATAATAGTTGTCTGAATGGTATTAATAATGTAAATTAATGGATATCAAATGACTTTTGGGAGGAAGGGATGCAGTATTTAAAATGAAACCTAAATCTTGAGAATAAATCAGTTGTTGAAACCAGACTATTTAATAAAAAAAAAAAAATGGCAGGCTACAAGAATAGGATATGTAAAGGCCCTGTGGTAGCAAAGTAGTATATTTAGAGTGGAAGCCGATCTTACTGGAATGAAATAAAGGAAAAGTCCTATGGGGAGTAGCTGGAGAGTTAGCTGGAGCCGCATCAACCTCATAGGCCTGAGTATGGATTTTGGGCTTTATTCTAAGAATGGGAAGTCCTGGAAGGTTAGTGACATGATCTGTTTTGCATGTCTTTAAGACCCCCTTCGAGTGCAGTAAGGAGTTTGGATTATAGAAGAGAGAATGAGGCTATTGCAATAATTCAGATCAAAGTGGGGATAAAGGCCATTTTGCATAAATGGAGGGGGAAAGAAGTAGAGGAGTTTGTGATAGGTTTAGGAGGTTGTGTCTGTAAGATGTGTTGATTGCTTGAATATCTAAACTGAGAGAACCAGAGGAATCAGAGACTTCTAGATTTTTAACTGGGTGAATGGATATGCCATCATTGATGTCACAGTGAACATTGGAAGAAGACAGAATCAACGAAATCTATAATTCTACAGTCAATCCTCCATATCTGCCAGTTCCACATCTGTGAATTCAATCAACACAAAATCAAAATGATTCAGAAAAAAATTTCATCTGCACTGAACATGTATAGATTCTTTTCATGCCATTATCCCCTAAACAATACAGTAGAACAACTACTTAGGTGGCATTTACAATTATTATATGTTAGAAAAGACCTAGAGAAGATTTAAGATATACAGGAGCATATCACAAGGTTATATTCAAATATGATGCCAGTTTTTATCAGGGACTTGAGCATCCACAGATCTTGAGATCTACAGGAGATCCTGCAGCTAATTCTCCTACAAATACCCAGGGAGGTCCATAAAGAGAAATGGATATCACAGGAGATACAAGGTAAGTTGGTGACGTGAGAACTGGAATATTCACACGTTTCATACGTGCCCTAAGAGAAAGTAAGACTTCCAATTACTTTAGAGCACTTTCATTCAATGGCATGATTTTTCCCACTAGGGACATAGAGGCCAACACTGCAGTTCAACATCCTTCGATGCACAAGGCAGCCCCCACACCAAATATTAGCCAGCCCCAGATGTCAAAAGTATTGAGAACCCTGCTTCCCAGGTTGCTTTGGGCACGTATGTAAATGAAGCCCCAAATAAGAGGGTCCTGGAAGTTTTACTCTAGATGGAGCACTTTCTAGTCAGGAGCCTGAACATAATCCTGTGACAGAGGCTGACAGGAGCCAGTGAGTGATAGGGCTTATGGGGTTTTCCTGAGTGTGGCTGAGGTCCCAGGAGGGTCTGTACCTTCTGGAGCCTTGGTAAGGACAGAACACTGATTGGATCCATAGAAAACCCCGTGCCTATGGAGGGCCAGAGGGGTGCTCCACTAAGCACTAGCTGACTTGAGAGGATTGATGGCGATGAATTTGGGCAACATCAGGGGAAGAGAAGGAGACTGGGGCTCCTCAGGGGGATGAGGGCAGAGAGCAGGAAACTCTCTATGCCTTTGGGCTTTGAGAGGCAGATTTCCAAACTGGAGATCATCTAGAGTCTACTGTATGTCTACCCATACAGTAAAATCACTTGGGTGATTTTTAAAGTACAACTTGGGCCCCACCTTCAGAGATGGTGAATGTCAGTCTGACTTAGGGTCCCAGCACTAGAATTTTAAAAGCTCCCCCAGGTATTCTGGATTAAGAACTGCAGAGCTAATTCAACATTACACAGTCAGATGCCTATAGGGCCAGGCAAGGAAAGGGAAGGAAGGGCAGGCCTCCCCTATGCAGGCAGCCTTGGTCAACCAAGGCCCACAACTGCTTTGTAGAAATCCGGGTTCAATGTTGCCAGATCTTCCTGTCTTCTTGTGTGTGTGTGTGTGTGTGTGTGTGTGTGTGTGTGTGTGTGTTTCCAAAAGCCTAAAATCCAGATTTTTAACTGTTAGCTCCAACTATATCAAAATCCCATGCCAAACAAAACATGTCTGCATTGGGCTTTGGGGCTGTCATTTAGCAATCTTTGGTCCAGTGCAGTGATTTTCACACTTCTTTTTAGTCACAGGAGATTTTCTCCAGACCAGTTATTTTATGAATTGCTACTAATTAAATAAATCTAAGAAGAACTTTGGTTGGAGCAGGACAGAGGCCCCCTCAGCCTCCCTTTCCAGCTAAAGGCTATTCTTGAGGCTGCTAGGAGACCACTCTGTTTCTGGGTAGCCTCTCTGGTTCATTTGCCACCTGAGGAAACTGAGGGCTTCAGAACACAGTCCCAAAGCAGAACCTGCCCCACAGGGTTACTTAGAAATGTGTGGGGATATTTGAGGTTGTCATCGGAACAAAGTGGGTTCTATCGGCATTACCTGGCTGAGGACCAGGAATGCTGAACTTCCTGCAATGTCAGGACAATAAAGAATCATCCCACACAAAATGCCTAAATAACTCCCCACTTGGAAGCACCAGATGAGGAAGCAGAGATCCAGAGAGGCAGCCTCAGCAGGCAAGATCATGGTAAGTGCCCCCAAGGACTTTATCCTCTACCCCACAGGCTTGAGGACTTCCATCTGTGCTTGTAAGGCTTCATCACTGGCAAGGCTGAGTTGTTCAGATTCCAAACTCAGGGGAGAAATTATTTTTAAATTAAAGCCAAGTAGCCTCTTGACACAACATCAAAAGCTCAGGCAGGTTTTGAGAAGCCAATTGAAAAGAAAATAGGGACTCCAGCATCTCTTCAGCCTGGCTGGGGGCCGGCGGTCAGCACTGGGAGGGGAAGGTCAGCTGCTGCAAGAGCCGAGGTGCTGGGACACCCTGGAGTCAGGGCAGTGACACAGGTTGTTGGCTCCATTGGTCATTTAATCCCTAGGTCACAACATGCCAGGTTCAAAAATAGGATGTGGGAGCAGAAAGTGAAAGGAGGGTGTTCCCCAGCCCTGCAAGGAAAATCCAGCCAAGGAGCATCCTTCTCCTATTTTGTCATCGCAATGCCACATGTTGTCCAGTTTCACCACTTACAAAACCATTACCCCAGAACCACCTCCTCAGCAAACATCAGGCAAGGGGGGAATCTTCTCTGCCTCACAGGAAAGGAAGGATCTCAATCATAACTATGCAGCATCCACCTTTTCAAGATCTTCTCTTTGCCTGTTTATGCCTCCTTTCATCATCCTAAAGGAAGATCAAGGTAAGGTTTTCTATGCTGGAGAACTTACTGAAGTCACAGGAGATCTTCCCTGGCTGGAAAGGATCCCAGCCTCCTCATCTCTCTTAGCACTCCAGGTTTTAACACCTCACTAGTCCAACCTGGGTCAGGTAGACAAGATGCACTTGAGTGTCACAGCAATGTGTGTGTGTTTCTAAATGCTTACTCACACAGCTAGTGAGGAAGATGAGATACAGTCCACTGGTGTGCTGCCAAGCTGATCATAAGTTCCCAATTTGCAGCATTTGCCTATTTCTGTGATGGAAATATTCATAGGGTAGTCAATTCAAAGTACCAGTGTTCCATCATTGAACGTGGAGTTCAGAAGAGGTGCACACTATCGGCTCTTTGAGATGGTAGGAATCAGCTTCAGAACGCTTTTTGTTTATGTCCCATTTCCAAAGTTGAAGTTCTTTCCTCTGAAAGACCCAGAGCTGGAACATGGGACAGGCTTATGATGGAAATAGAGAGTGCATGTTCAATGACATTGTTTTCAGGGGCCAAACATGCTGATTACTACTAATTCAACCATGGTCTTTGAAGGGCAATAGACATGACTTCAAATCCCAACTTTTGACTATTGGTTGTGTGACCTTAAGTCTCAGATTCCTCTGGGCCTCATTTTCTTCATATCTAAACCAGAAATAATAATGCATTCCCTAAGAGGAAACCGTAAAGGCTAAAGGTTATGCTATATGTAAAAGATGCATGACAGTACTCGGCAGCTAGTTCTACTTAAGAAATGCTTGTGCTGCAAGAAGGGATCCTAATTAGAAGAAGTTATGCTCTATGTATGTATATACTCTACTGTCGTGTATATCTAAAAAGAACAAATCAAAAAGTAAAAATTTTAAAAATAAACAAATAAAGAAAAAGAACAAGAAATACTTGTGCCGTTCTCTTCCTCTCCCTCATCCTGCACATTTTTAAACCTAGAAAGGACTTTGTAACTCTTCTCATCTAGAAACCTTCCTGAGGAATCAGAGGTTCAAGGGCGGGGTGGATAGGGGTAGCAATTGCTTTGCTCAACAAACCACAGGCAGCTGGCAGGAAAGTCACCCTGCCTCAAAAAATTTGTCACTAGTTCATGGTGTCCTTTCCGCAGACCAACCTGGAAGCCAAGCTGTGGAAACTCTGCATGTTTGCTCTGGAGTGACATCGTCACAGTCATTATCTGTGCAAAGTTTTGACAGAGAAGTCCGGAGGCATTTTGCTGAAGCCACCCGGGCCTCTAGCGGGCCCTGCAGAAGGTCGCTTTCACCTTTCTGCCACAGATGACGGAAACATTTAAAGCTATGGATTGTGTCTCAGCATCCTCTTCCCTTCACACCAGCTAATGTGTTTTTCATTTCTCTTGGCTGGCTCAATTTCCCACATGTTCTCCCAAGCTCTTCCTCTCGGCTCCCCAGGGCTTCCCACAACAAACCTGCGTGCTTTGGCGTCCTAGCAGGAGGGGCTATTGAAATGCATACCGGATATGCCTTTGGCTGTGTTTATCAGCCCCAGTCCTGGCTGAAGATGGCTGAAGCAGAGGGCTTGTACTGTTCAGGTGGCCTAATCTGCCAGCTTTCCAGTCCATCTGGCCTGAGGAGACAGAAACATCCCACTCTGCCATCTGTCCTCTGTGTAGGACCCTGACAAAGTCCTTCTTCACATCTCAATGACCTCATCTTTCAAAATATCAACTGTAGCTGGTTCTGTTTTATATGAAATGCTGCATTTTGCAATCATCCCTTTACCTGTGGTTTCCTGTTTAATCCATTCCAATCTGTGAAGCAGGAGATATCAAAATACACTGTACAACTAGGACAGTGGCCCAGCTGCTCTTGCCAAGAGTGGTCAGGACTTCTGTCCTACCCTTAACTATCTCACTCAAATGAGGAGGCTGGAATGTGATAGCACATCTGTGGTTACTGCTTCTTGTCCTTTGCCTTCTCCTCCTCCTGCCCGTCTTGCTCTTTTCCTATGGAAGCAGATTTGCCCTCTGAAAGTCCTGGAGGTAGCTTGGCACATGTAGCTTGGGGGTGGGCTTTAAGGAGCTCATAGAGAGTTAATTAGAAGACTAGATTCTTCAACCCCCCACCCCCCATCTGAATCCCTGGTTAGAAGAAGCCTGGCACTATTTCCTGCTCTTTTCTGATATATTTTTTTTCTCTTTATCTGTGTACTTGTATACTGCTACAAGTACTCCTTTGGACTCAGGATGTATGTGATATTTGGGGGCTTTTTTTCTTTCCAGTTCTTTTTGATGGAAGGGTCAGGCAAGACATACAGTGTTACTGGGGTTCCATTAATTCCTCAGACACCTGGGCTGAATGAGGACCACTTGCTTGTGTCATTTAACTGCCACTAAAGGAAGTCAAGAGGGAGCTCTTAGACCCCAGATGGCATCTCAGGGCAGGTAATTTCCCTGCGTCTCCTGGAATGTCCTTGTCCTGCACTTCCTGTTTCCCACCAGTCGGACCCTCCTCAGTCTCCCCCTTGGACTTCACTTCTCCTTTCGAAACACAAACACTACTGGCATCCTTGTGGTCATGCTTCTGCTCAGCACCCCATCCTCCTCTGTGTCACTTGCCTCGTCCCCTCTCGTACACTGAAGATTCCTCTGTGGTAAAGACCCTTTCTTAATCATGTTTCTACCCACCATTGCCACTCCCACACCCGCCACCAACCAGAATGGCAGCTCCCATTTAGTAAAGTGCTTGCTCTGTGTTGGAGACGATTCAAACAATATCTTATGTAATCTGACATAAGCTTGTTGAGGCAAATCTTATTGGTATTAGCATTTAAATAACTTTCCAAGAGTTGTACAGAAGAAAGAGAAGGAGCTAGAATCTGCAGCTGTTTTGTCACACTCTCTAATTCTCCAGCTGCTGCTCCCAATTCTGCGATATCCTGACTGGCTCTGCGACTGGGGAAAAGTGCCAGTCTGATCGTCCCAAGATTCAGCACTATTCAAACAGAAGGAATGCTTTCAAGGTCATCTCATCCCACCCTCTCATTCCTCTGATAGAGACGTTAAAGCCAGAAAGGGGTCATGAGTCATCCGAGGGTGCAAGGCAGTTGGCAGCACCACATCATGCCCAGCCTCACGCTGCCTCCCCCACTGCCTGCCACCTCTCAGTCTCCATGTTCCTAAAGAGTTTCCATGGGACAGGAATGGCTCAGTATTGGAAAGCTTGGGCAGGAAGAGGGTGTGGACACAAATGCATGTCATGCTTCATGATCACACTGTATAGGACACCAGGGACACCCAGCTTCCCTGAACTTTACCTTCCTGCAAAGTTGTGCGTAGATCAAATGCTGGCTTCCCCCTTCCAGTAAGTCAGCCTCCCTCCAGTGTGTGAGTCAGCTTGGCTCATGGCTGGGCGTCCCGGCCATGGCTTTGTCTTTATGCTGGTTGTCAGTGGATTGCGTGTATATGGACTTTCAGATATACAAGATGATGTAGACACACTGATACTGTTTAACCTGCGGTTGACAATTTCTACCAGATAATTGTTCTGGGACCTGCTTTGAGCAATGAAGTATATTTAGCAGTCTTTCTGGATTCACTAAATGTAGTAGTATCTCTCCTCCCCCAGGTGAGAAGTGAAAAAAGTTGTTAGACATTGAAGAATATCCCCTGGGAGAAAAACTACATCTGGTTGATTCAGCCTTTAACCACATGTCTATGAGATCTTTGAGGATGAATGTTCATTGTTAACAGAGAAAATACACAAAATTCCTACTAGAATCCATATTCTCAAGATGCACTGACTTGAAATTTCAAGATATTTTTATGTTTTCTATGTATTATATATTTGCATTATGCCCAATATTTCCCACAAGAACCTGCATTCCCATATGTATGACTTAGGGTTCTCCAGAGAAAGAAACAGAATATATCCTACTGAGACACACCAAGACATGGTTTTCTCATCAGTAGCAGAGTGTGATAATTAATATTATGTGTAAATTTGAATGGGTCATGGGATAACCAGATATTTGTCCAAGCATTCTTCTGGGTGTGTCCATGAGGGGGTTTCTGGAAGAAAGTAACATTCAGGCTGGTAGACAAGTAAGGCAGATTGGCCTCCCTTAGGTGAGACTTTTCCAAAGAGTCACAGAACTAGCAAGAGGCAAGAGAAGATGTCAAGACAAGGTTTGTGCTCTTAACCTCCATGTGTTTCTCAATCCAGGAGGCTCAAACTGGATGTGTGATGTGCTGTCTCTGATACAGGAGGCCAAAATAAAGTCTGAGAAATGCTCCTCTGTGTGCTGCCCCTCTTTGGCTGGTTAACCCAGAATCATGAAATACCAAGATTAAAAAAGTTCACCAGGGCAATCTAACTCAGACATTAATCTAATGACCACACACACAAAAAAAATGAAAAGTGCAACTATAGTGCACTCTCGGATGGAGTGGTGCATGTTGCTGGGAACAGACCTGGCCTGAGGTCAGAAGATACTTTCCCAGAGAGTGGATGAACAGAGTGACATGGGTAGAGAAAGTCAGAAGGCATTCAAAGCAGAGGGAAGCCTAGGGTGGCAGGGAGGGCATAACTTGACCCAGACTGGCTCTGCAGAGTGAGTTCTTCTAGTTGGTGGGCATACACTCCACCAAGGGACAGTAGTGGGGACTTGGGATTGAGGATAAGAAGAGTGATAGTCATAAAATCACAGAACCTAATCCCATTCCATCCCTCATTGTGTAGTGGAGGAAACAAATCTAAAGAAGTATGCATTGTAGGGAATTGCAGAGGTGGTGTGAGAACTCTGACCTCCTGCCTCTGGATCAGTGGTATTTCTAGCTGCCATCCCCCTCTGGGTGTTCCCTGGAATTGCCCAACCTTCCCTTCACCCCAGAAGGAGTCTCCCAGCTCTTAGAGCTTCAGAGTTCTTGCTCCTGATTATTATACTTCTTCCTGCTAAAGAGTGATTAAATATGCTCTCCAAAATCCATTTGTACCCTGAACCCTGAGCACAGGACCAGGCAACAGGAATTGTACCACAAAAAAAAAGGGAAATCTATGCTTGGTCTCATGGACTGAATCAGCAGCCAGAAACACTAAATAACTGATGACCAACAAAGGCAGAAGTTACAAGAGAGGAGCCCACAGCCTGGATCTAACCCACAGATTTTGTTTCTAACCCACAGTGTTTTGTTTGGCCACATGATGTTTCAAATGTTTTTGAAATTTATTACCACTGTTTAGGAGTTAGATTTCTTACTTTAAAAAATCAGATTTCTAGCCTGCATCCCCAAATGACAATATGTCCCTGGAGCTGCTACCTCCTGCCCACCTGCCTACTCTGTTCCCAACCCCTAGGTTGACAGGTAACACCCATAGCCCTGAATGCCACAGACAAGTACAGAGTGCATGCCCTATCCTGTCCTGCTCCACAGCAGTTCTGCAAAGACCTGCAAACAGCGACCTTGAAGTGACCCTGGAGTCTTCTGTCTGTGGGTCAGCCCATGCCAGGTCCTTCAGCTGTGGCTCTCCTGACACTGGCTGCAGTCCCCTTCCTCTCCCATCACCCTCTTTCTGGATACAGTCCCCTGTGTCCATGTTCCTCTTAAAAAGGATACAATCAGCATCAAGTACAGTTCTCCGCAGGTGGGCTGACTCATGCAGAGAATTTGAAGGCAGCCTTTAAATTTTTATATCATTAATTTTCAACTCGGGAGCCAGACCAGCAAACACAATGTCAACCCAAACGGATAGAAGTTTCATCTCATACAAAGTTGATTCTCTCTTATGATTCTAGCTAAACAGAAGAAAATTTCCAGGGGAGAATATCAAATCATTTCCTGAGATTCTACACAGGCAGATCTCTAACAATGTGGGTGGAATGACAAGCATCTTGAAAATTTTTCCTCTGTTTATAAGAGGTGAGAAGAGTCTAAGGAAAATACTCATAAGAGTCCTTGTAAAATGACAGCTATGTAACCTGCTAGGTGAAGTTACTGTGCATTCTCTCTGCTTCCAGAATGCACTGTGGTGGACTCGCCCCACCACACGACTACCCCACTCTCACCCCAGCCAGGTTACAACTGCATCGGTAGAAAGCAAGAAGACTAATTGTGTTATGCAAACACCCTGGTTCCCTGGGGATGTCCCCAACTGACTCTGACCATTGGGAGTTCTTAGGTAGGCCTACCACACAGGGCCTCAATTTTGTCCTTGTGCAATGAGATTGTTAAATCAGTTTAGAGATTCCACTAACTGGAGTCGTGGAATGTCAGTCGCTTATGCACAAGTTTTCTACAAATTTCCTGAACTGTTCATCATTTACTTAATGTTCCTCTTTATAATGACTTCAATTCTAATCATAATATTTTAGTTTACCCTCATCCCAAGCAAGCACACAACAAGATCATAGGTATGGTGTATTCATTATGATTCTAGTGCATATTTTAAAATACTCAGGAATTGAAATGAAAAATACATTTTGTCCATGTACCACCTAAAATCATTTCATTTGCATATATCACTTTGGTAATGCCAAATTTCAGATACACAAAGGGACCACAGGAGGTCCTTGAATAGCCTACAATTGTACTCCAAGTTGCTCTTGAGAGATTGTATAAATGTTCTGTATTCTTAAAAATCTACCTTATCCATTAGAAAACTGAGAATAATTATCTCCAGAGAAATCTCTAAGAACACGTCAGCCCTTTCTTGGGTAGGGACTGGGCAAAAGAACTGCATCTTCTAAGAGCTTCCCGAGGCTCTTTTTCAGAAATTTCCTCCCATATCCCTTTTAAAATATCTCCTAAATGGCTAAGGACATGCCATTCAGATACTGAGTAGGGTGGGAATAGAGAGAATTTTCCTTGGATGGAGCCTGAAAATTTGACAGGGCACAGTCTAATCTTGCCTCCTTTTATGTCTCAAGCAGGATGGTATTGGAGGTGCTGGAAAGGCAGTGTCCTGCGATAAGGAATAGGGTTTACTTAAGGTGACCTCATAAAAGCTTGGCAAAAGCCTCCAACACCAGAGTCACACAAAGCACAGTTTAAGCAGACCCATTCTTTTCTAAGGATTCAGAAATTCAGTTCTACACTGTCCTTACAGAGACAGCAGCAAGAACTACAACCATCTCTCTCCAGCACTACTTTGCCTGGAGGAACTCCCTGCTATTTGTCCACCTGCCTGTTTTGCATCTTGCTGAATGTCCATATGCCTGACCTGAATTGTTAATAATGGTTTTGATGGTCAACTGTAGGAAAAGACCCAGGACTTTCTCTTGGCCTTGAAGTGATGCAAGAAGACAAATATGAATGCAGCAGACAGGTCATAGAGTGGCCTTGATTATATCCTACAATGGCTGCACAGAGAGCTCCCAAGAGGGTGGGGCAGAGTTACTTATCCCAGATCCCAGTCCAGAGAGGTGCTCAAAGAATATGGTGAGTATATAATAAATGGTGAGTAATAAATAAATGGTTAGTGTGTAATAACTGGTGAGTGTGTAATAAATTGAATGTATGAATCACAACTGCTGTACAGGTCAGTTATGTGAGCCCTCACAAGGACAGAAAAGGTAATCAAGGAAAGCTTCAGAGTTTAGGAGACATTTAACGACGACTTGGGGTTGGGTATAATTTTATGGCATTGAAGGCTTATCCTATGATGGTTTCAACATGGGAGTTCTGAAGTTTGGCATCTGATTGTATTTGAATTCTGTCACTCCCATGCTTACCTCTGTGGACATTTCTTAAATCATCTGAGTCCTTACCTATAAAATAAGGGGAATGATAGAACCAACCTCAAGGACTGTATGTGAGCATTAAATGAAACACACACACACACACAAACAAAACATGATTGGCGCCAAGCCTAAGTGAATGTTCCTCATGATCTGCTTTGTCACCATCATCAAGGAAAGTAGGGAGGACATTCCACAGAAAGGAACTTGAGGGATTGGAGTACCTAGAAGGAAACAGGCTGTGATTTCTGCAGAATGATCAACTCACCTGAGCTAAAGTTTGCATTTCTGCTAGCAGACTTGGGGGAATGGGGATTGTAGAAGAAACATGACCCCTTGTTCTCCTCAGCAGGTTCTATTCTATTCTGCCCTGTGCTACCCAATGTTCTGGTTCTGCCTTTTCTCCTCTGACAGTGGGGATGCTTGGTTTCAGGATAGAGCCTTCAGTATGCAGCTCTGGGGAGCCCCTGCATCTTTAGGTTCTGGAAGCAGATCATTCACCTGGCTGCATTTCCCTTGGAAAGAGCTAGACAAGGAGGCCCAACAGCTGCAGTGTCAATCAAAAGCAAAGAAGGAGACAGGATACAGGAGGCGCCACACGATTTCCAAAGGCTGCTACTGAACTTTTGCTTCTGGGTGGAGCCCACCAGGCCTGAACATTTCCCTTGGTGCCACAGGTCCTAGTGGAATCCATTCTTTCCTCCTGTGTTTATTGTCACACTGTGAATCGGAATCTACTGTTCTGTATTTTCATCATTGCACATATCACTAGCTGATACTTCATTATGGCAGTGAATGCAATATCTCTTATATGAAGACAGTGTCTGTGACCGAGGAAGCATTTAGTGTTTGTCAAGAGTTGGGAAAATGCATGAATGAGTATTCACAGTGCTTGGAACATAATGTGTGTTCCACAAGTAGTTGTCAAATAATAGGAGCTAGGATGAAGATGGCATGGGAGGGGATGATTTTGTTTAGAGAAGGCTTCCTGAAGGTGGTATTTGAGTTAGACCCCAAAAGATGGAGTGAAAATTCCATAAGGAAGGTTGGGCAATGAAATGAATCATTTCAAACAAGAAAGTCAAGTGTCAAGACATGGAAAGCATTTGGGATTTTGGGAATACAGTTCTGAATGGCTACAGGGTCAGAAATACAAAGAGGAATTACAGGAACCTCTACCTGGAGAAGCTTCCTAGTGCTCTGGAGGGTCTCAAGGGTCATGCAAAGAGCAAGGGATCCCTTCATCTGGCAGCAGAGAATCCTCCATGGTCTCCAAGGAAGAGACTAACCAGTGTCCTAAGTGTGGTACAGCAACACCTGGCAGAGAGTGAATGTGATGTGGGAAGGGAACAAAACACACAGATCAAAGCCAGGAATGTGGAGAAAGTATAAACAGAGCTCAGTGTATCATTAGCTGTGGGTTTAACACAATAAGCAGGGAAGAGAAGAGTCAGAGATGACGTGGAAGCACCCGCATGGCTGATTGAAAGAGGGATAATGCTGCAGGAGCAGGAGCAGAGAGGTCAGGAGGAGGAGCGGAAGGGACGGGTGTGTAAGGCAAGGAGAATTCCAGGAGGCCTGATCTTATTGGGGCTCAGCTTTCCACTCAGATTCCTCATTTGGTGAATGCTTACGGGCATACAAGTGGCAAAGACCCACTGACAGCTGGAAGCACAATGAAATTCCAAATGTGGACAAACGTAGGAGAAATTTTGAATCTTGTTCAGAAAAGAGTCTAGCTAGAGTTTTCTGACTTGGGTCAATCTGACTTCTAATATTGGCCCTGCCCCAGGGCAACTCTCTTGACTCATTCAAGCCTCTACTCTGCCAACAGTAAAATGGAAACAATAATATATTTATTACACAGAGCTTTAGTGATAATGGAATAACATACACATGTACAGTACTCAGCGTGGTTGGTGAAGCATTCAATACATGTCGATGACTGTTGACAGTATTTTATTATTTATATTTAAGACAGATTGCAAATACAAATGCCTCTAGAGGCAAACAGGGAAGAGAAATGAACCAATCCGTTCTCACCTACAAGGAACAGTGATTGTTCACCTTCAGGAAATCACAGGCACAAAGGAAAAGAGATCCGCATCCCTGAACCTTGCAACTTTTCAAGAGAAATTGGAAATTTCATCTTTTCAGGGATGAAATTTTTAAATGTTCAAGTGCTAAATTTAACTACAAAATAATGATTTGGCACCCAACAGTGTATGGGCCAAATAAAATGCGTCCAAGAAACTGGAGGTTCCCAGGGGCTGCCATCTGTGAAACCTGACTTAAGACAGGCTTCCAACGTGGCCCAGCAATCCAGGGTGCCCTTTTGGAAGACAGAGCTGACATTTCCTCCTCCTGAGATATTGGACCACAACCTCCCACCTCTTGTCAAAAGATGGGCTTGAAGGGGGTGATCTGGTGCCGCCAGCCCTGTGGTCATGAGATCTCTGGTGTCTGAAGATATTAACTCTGGTCTAGATGTGTTGGGAAGTGAATTATCAGAGGGATCCAGAGTTGGTGAGCTAGCCAAGATGGTCAGTCCTGGCTGATGGGTTGCAGCAAACAGAAGCCTGTGGGTATTTATCTGCTGTGAAGAAAGATAAGCAAGAGAGGTGGTGAGGCTAACTGGTAACACAAGAGAAGTAGACTCTGACCTGTCACATTAAACCACTTCAGTAAGGACAGCAGCTGAACTGGACCAAGTCTGTGTGTGTGTGTGTGTGTGTGTGTGTGTGTGTGTGTGTGTGTGTGTTACCCACTTTGGGGAAGCAGAGGAAGAGAATGGCCCCAGTGTGCATCTGTTTGACCTTTCTTAAGTGTGCTCGTGTGTGTATGAATGGACTTTTTATTGCTTTGTCATCACACAGAAGGAAGCAGCAGCTGGAGCTATTTCCAGATCCTTCACTGTGCCATTCCACCCACCCTACTCCAGCCCTGAACCCTTCGCCCAGAATCTGCAGCTATACCTCTGCATTCCAGAACCCAGGGTAGAAAGGCAGAGAATCTTAAAGGTGCACTTGAGTGTTAAACAGAAGCACAAATGAGCTGAGACCATCCTGCCAGGGATAGCTGGGGATTCCAGGGCCTGTGCTGCAAAACAGAACTATTCATCCATGCCCAGCAGGGACAGAAGAAACTATGCTGTTGTCCCAGCCCACAGAGGTGGGGATGCTGGGAAGGCAGGATCATCTTTCAGCAAAGTGTGAGGTGCCAGCTACACACTTAGCCCATGGTGAAAATTTGGTTTCCTCCACTTTGCTGGGAAATTTGACTTTGAAGTCATGATTCTTTTCTACTCCTGCATCCTGTGGCTTCGTGACCCGTGACATTTTAGAAAAACAGATTTCCCCATCATTTTTAGCATCAGAGCTCTTTCTTAAAAAATGACACCTTGCACCCGACCCCAATATATAAATATGTAAATGATTCATATATTCTTTAGTCAGTGTGAATCTTACTTCTTGGTGGCAAAGACTTTGCTAATTTCAAAATCTCCTAAGTACCTATCAGAAAACTTTAGGATTCTTTGGAACCTGATGTGAAAACTACTAAAGTAGTTCTTCCTTTCTGGGGTGTTGGGATTTTAAGTGACAAGAAGTCACTACCCTGTGTCACATAAAGCAAGATAAAAACAACAGAAGGGCATCGCAGCATTTCACAGAATTTTAAGGATCAATTTGAATAGGACATAAGTTTGGAAAGAGAAAGAATGTCACAGGAAACGACAAGGCCCTGCGTTTTAGTGTGGGATCTAGAGAGTGTTGGCTCTTGTCTTCTGAGAGTCAGCACTCTCTGTGTGACATTGGAGAAGGGGCTTTTTGTTTGTGGACCCAGAATCCCCAATCACCTGAGGGTGATGCTTTGCTCCAGAAGGCTGCTCTATCACAAAACCACACACATACAGCCAGCATGCCACCAATAGGCCCAATCCCTTCACACACCCAAATTTACATATTCATGCTAAGTTTTCGTGGGGGATTCCGTACAAAGCAATGGAAGGTTCTCAGTGGTGGTCAGAGGTGCAGAAGAGTAGCAAATGAGGTGCCAGCTACAAGCACCAACCTCCTTGGAGCCAGTCCTAGATTCTAGCCCTGACTGTATACATTACTGGTGGCAGGATACTGGTTCAGCCATTTACCCCTTTGCTTTCCCCATCTGTGAGATGGGAATAGCATAGCTCCTCCCTCCCAGGGCTGCAGGCTCCTCGGGGTTATACCCTAGAGTGGGGTTGCCCTTTTGGCTACATTCAGACTTCTTTTCTATGAATAAGCAAGAGACGTTATAAACCTTTGTTTCTCCATTCTTCAAATGGAGATAATGGTCAAATCAGATAATGTTTGTGAAACACTTTAGTTAGAATGGTGCCTGGAATATATGAACACTCAGAAAAAAATGGTGTGGCTGAGCTTATGGAAATTTCAGAGGAAATAGTGCCAGTGACAGATGAAGAATGGGGATAGGTCTACGATGTACTGGGAAGAGCCCGGCCCTGGGAGTGAAGGTGGGGCTCTCACCAGCTGGGCTCTTCCTGGCAACCTCCCCAAGGGAAATCCCTCTTTCTGGGCTGCAGGCTGCCCATCCAGACAAGCAGGAGGTCGCACTCCCCAATCCTACTCTAATGTTCTCTTGGTTCGGGTATCGTCTCACTATTTGAAATTTAAGAATCCCTGGAGAAGTAAGGAAGATAAGAAACCATCTGAGCTGCAGAGCCAAACCCCACGGAGCAGTGTTCAGCCATGGGATGATTTTCCTTCCTGGTCGCCAGACTATCTCATCTCTCCATCAGCTTTGGACATCTGTTGCTGGCACCTCTGATGGTGAACACCATTCTGCCAGCCGCAGGGGGACACACCTGTAAGCCTATAACCCATCCACATGGCCCCTGAGGCAGGAGGACTTCAGGTTCGAGGCCATCCTGGGCCTCTTAGGAAGATCCTATCTCAAAATAAAAAATAAAAAGGGCTGAGGATGTAACTCAGTGATAAAGCACCCTTAAGTTCAATCCCTGGTACCCAAAAAAAAATAAGTATGATTCTATACCTTAGCCCTATCTATCTTACTGCACTCCAAGGAAAAGGCTCTTTGGTTCAGGCAGACACCAGTCAGAGCACAGGGCTCCTGTAGGGCAGAACATTCGCACCTCACAGGCTGTTGGCCAATCCATAGTTAGCAGTCTTTGGGTCAAGCCACTGCTGTCTACTGTATCACCGATGGCCAGGATGACAAGGCCAGGTGATGCTAAATATGTCAACTCATGTGTCAGGAACCTCTCAAAGAAAGGTCAGAGTAGGTCCTTGCATGGTCCACCTGCTATGATACTGGAGGTGGGGAAAAGTAAAGAAGATGGTCAAAGAGATATAGGCTCCACAAGTCTAAAGGGAGAGATGCTCTAGCAGGAACATTCTGTACTAGTTGTTGACAGATGCTAGGCATGGAGAGCTGATGAGTCTAATGGGTGAGTCTTCACAAACTGGTTTCTTAGCCCAGCACCACCATTCTCTGACTGTGTGGCCTTTGGTCAGTTGCTCAGCCTCTCTGAGTTTGAGCCTCCCAGTCTTTCAATAAGAATCATTACAATAATTATGCCTCACAAAGGGAGGCCGTGAGGGTTAAATGAAATATTGAGTGTGAAGCCTTTAGCACAGAGTCTGGCATAAAGCAAAAGATAATATTTAGTTTAAAAAGAAACCTACAGAGAGTTCCCCTTCTCAGAAAACAGCCTCAGAGAAGAACAGAACAACATTGCAAGAGGAAATCCAAGTGCTGGGGAAACATGAGCTATTATTGTTATTCTCCAAGTCTATGAAAGAGATGTGGAGTAAAGGTGGTGTGTGGTGGGGTGGTGGGCAGAGGGGAAAGAGCACCGGTCCAGCAGGACACCTGGGCAAGGGCCCCACTCTGCATTCTGTCACTAGCTCTAAGGAGCCAGCAACAAGACCCTCCCTGGACTTCATTCTCCCATCTCTACAAAGAGGGAGTAGGGTAACTGCCCCCAGGGGCACTTTAAACTCTGGTGTTCTAGAATCTAGCGAGGATCAAGATTGGCAGGAGGAAAGAAAACGAAGATTTAGTCCACTGACCCCAAATTCAAGAAGAGCCGTTTGTCGTTGTCAGTTATTGTTCATTTGTTTATCCTTTGTTTTACTTTCCTTTGCTTTTTGAGGTCAAACTACTCTGAAAGGTAACCTTCTGCCGAAGTAACAGACCTACTGGGATAAGGAGGTTCAGGTGGGATCTATGAATGGTGTTCAGTGAGGGGGAGGGGCTCACCCGCTGGAAACAGGGCTAGTCCTGTGTGATCATGGTTGGAGAACAGAACCCACCCCATCTTAGGGGTGACCGCTCTGGCAATCAGAGGTGTCTTCCTCCAGGTAACTGCAGGGTACATTCTTTCACATCCCATAGGTAGCTATTCAAACCTCAGGTCTGCAACCCTAACCCTGGACACCCCAGGCTGTCTCTCCAGTCTCAATGCCTTCACTCTCTAGCCCCCGCTTAGCCGGACACCCTGTTGTTTAACTCCAGTAAGGAGAGGTTAGGTTCACCAGAGCAGAGAATTTGTTTGCTTCCTTCACTCCTGAATCCCTGATTTTAAAATAAAGCCCTGGACATAGCAGATTCTCAGTAAATACATGTAGACAAAAGAAGTCCTATAATTCTCCTTTATCCTAAGTAACAAAACCTGGAGTCAAAGAACTAATCCCTAAATGTTAAAATCCAGAACCCAGCCTGTGGACCAGGAAAGGAACTGAAGGAACAGGCAGTCTTCCCTGTTGCCACACACTTCCCCTGAGCTGTGCCCCATGTGCAAGGCCTTCAGGGTTCTGCCCTAGGCCAGGCAGACCATGGGAGGACTGAGTGGGGAACAGCAGCTCTCTCAGTCTGCAGCAGCTCCTGACATGTGAAGGGTCTGCCCCTTTATTTTGGAGGCCATGTGCCAGCCTTGAATGGGACTTTGAACGCCTGGACATTCAGGAACTGTCCTGAAACTTCCCCTCTTCCGCATCTAGGAGGCTGCAACTTTCAGGAACTGCTGATTGTCCAGGAAACATAAACAAAAGAACAAAGGCGCGATCAACTCATTGGAAGGGAAAGAATTTCAAACTGAACAGAACATAAAACCCACTTGGAATCTGAACACGCAGAGGAATGCAGAAGGAACGCAATTGAAATCTTAGGGAAGGGTCCCAAGAAACCAGAGAAATCCCATCCTGGTCTCTATCCTGTTCACAAGAACTTCACAGCAGGCACAAGTATCCCTGAGCTTGAACTCTGGAGAAGCAGCCTTGGCTGCCAGCTGGGCCTCTGGGAGCTCTGAGAGATTGGAAGGCAGAATCAGGCAAGCAGGCTTCTATTAACTAAACAGGGTGTCTTTCTGAGAGCGCTGTCCATCAAGCATCCTGGGGGCAAGATTTTCGGCATTTTCACTCTTTGGGCTGCACGATTCTTTGCACATTCTTTTCTCTTTGCGAGACTCAGTTTCTCCTTCCACAGAGAAAGTGGTCTGGCTGTATGTGAGCTCTTTTCATGTTTCTTCAGAGACTCAGTATGCTTTTATGGCCAGTTCTCTCCCCACACATGTACCTCTGCCCCCAGGCCTCCTTTTCTGTTGCCAGGTGAACTGTTTCAGGCTGGAGAAATCACATCCCCAGAATGGGAGGAGTTTTGCATCTCAGTACAGACCCCCCTGGGTAAGGATGGCTCTCACCACAGGTCCAGGCAGGCCTCCATGTCTTTCCATGGCGCCAGGGCCAATGGGCCTACCTTCCTCTCTTGTTCAATACAACTGCCTGTTTTGTCAAGATTCGGCCCCCATGGCCTGACACAGCCTGACGCTGAGTAGGAGAGCTGCCAAGAAGAGCCCTGAGACCTTGGATTTGGATGAGAAGGTAGAACTCTCCTGGTTGGGGATTCTGGGACTACAAGGAAATGCTTGTCTGCTGAGCAATGTCAGTTTCCTTACCTACAAAATGGAAATACGAAGAGTTCTGACTAGAAATCTCAGAGGACTTTTGGGAGACCCAGATGGGAAAACAGATTTGAGGGACATCTTGGATTCGTACTTAAATCCTTGAATCCAAGACTCTTGGCCACTGCTTTGACCCCTGCCCTGCTGGCAGGGCAATTCTTTATTTCTCCCATCCTGTCCGTCTTCTCTCCAGCTAAACCAGAACAGCTTAGAGCCAGAACACTGAAATCAGACTGCAGGGAGTGTCCCACTGGCTCTACTGCTTACCAGCAGTGTGATCTCAGGCACAGTGGCTCACCCACGGGTCCTTAGTGTCCTTCTCTGAAAGTGGAGGTAGAACCTACCTCAAGGGTTACTGTGAGACAAAGCATGAAGAGCACCTGGCACAGCACCCGTGACATGCCAGCTCCTGCTACTATTATCGCTCTCTCTTCGGACGCCCACAGCCTGCTCTACCTGATAGGATCTGTGGAAGACAGCACGATTAATGTAGTTTGGAGGCCAGAAACTAACAGTCCTCAAGGTGTGAATCAGAGACCCTGAGCAGCTTCAAGATCCTTTCAAGGACACACAAAGCCAAAGCTATTTTCAGAACAATGCCACTTTACCTTTTTTACATTTACACTGATGGTGCAAAAGCAATGGCAGGTAAATCCCACAGACGCCATAGCATGCATGGAGACAGTGGCCCCCCGCTGTACAGGGGTGATCATATGCATTACTGCTATACACTCCGGGAGGGGGCCAGTTCCACTTAACAATATCCTGTGTTAAGCAGTAGCTATTTAATGACTTTTGAATATTTAATAAGCAGTAAATGTTTAATAACTGTTATTAAATCTTGATTCCATTTTTACTTGAAGGATAACTTTCGGACAGACAGACTGGTGATTCCAATGTGGGCATTTGGCATCTATTTTCTCAGAAAGGAATGAAGAAAGCCCAATTCTTCAAGGAAAAGCACCCCCCCCCCCCCGAGATTTGCTGCCAATAACAAAATCCAAGCATTCAAGTGAATTTTGAAAAACTTGTATGTGTCACCATGAACTTGTCAGCTTCCCAAGACAGAGATTTTTTTTTGAATGAGATTGATGGTAATATTAAGTGAATGTGATTTGTTTTGTATCATAGAATAAAGCATGTCAACATTTAGAAGATCTATGTAACTCAGTGAGCAAATGTTTTCCCAATGATTCATGCATGTTGTGACAAAATCATACAAGGGTAAAAGATTCATTAAAGGTGTAGCTTAGACCAGTGGATTATGTATAATAAAGTATGAAAAGCTCAGGGTTATGATTCCAGGTTTCACATTACAACTAACCTTTCAGAAATTATCACTCATCAAGTTTTGGTGTAATCTCAAGATTATCCACAACTATCTGAAAAATCCATTAAAATATCCACACCATTTTCCCCACCATGCTCTGAGTTAGGGCACACTTTCTTTATATACTTCATCAATAAGCACATTGCAACAGATTAAATGCAGATTCAGATATGAGACTCAAGTTGTCCTATGTTGAGCCAGATATTAAAGACATATGCCCAAAATGTAAAGCAATGCCACTTTCTTAATGTAACTTTTTTGTTTTGGAAATTTTTTCATGAGAATATGCTAATTATACTAACATATAATTTTTCTGTTATATTTAAAATTTGGGTTTTTTTTTTGTTTGTTTGTTTTGGGTACCAGGGATTGAGACACTTAACCACTAAGCCATATTCCCAGTCATATGCATGTGTATAAATATATATGTACACACACACATATATAAAGATACATATATATACATTTTTTTTTTTTTTTTTGAGACAGGGTCTTGTAAGTTGCTTAGGGCTGGTTTTGAACTTGCCATCCTCCTGCCTTAGCATCCCAAGCCACTTTAATAACTCAGTATTTTACAGTTTTGTTTTAATATCTGGTGTCACTAGCTATAAGTAACATAAACAAAACTATTTTTTGTCCTCAGTCTTCTTCTCAGAGGGTAAAGAAGTTGTAAGAACAACACTTTAAAACCATGCCTGTAATGTTTGAGGGATAGACAGAAAGCAAAAGAGAGTGAGAAAAGTTCCGTGTGCCAGGCACAGGGAGTGACAGTCCTGGTGTACGTTCTGTCCACCAGCCAGTGCCAGGAACACTCTGGAATACCCAATCCAACTGAGAGCACCACAGTTTAATAGGAACACTGATGAACACCGCCCCCAAAATTTACCTGGACTATTGATGAGCAAGAGAATTAATCCCAGAGGAGCTATAGAAATAATTGGGTGATTTTACTCTGAAGAAAAAGAAAAAGTAAAAATAAAACTTACAGAATCACCATAGTTTCTTCAAATCTCTGAAAGATTAACACATAAAATTTTTACCCAAGGCAATTATAAAAAATGGCCCAAATACATAACTTGCTACACCAAGGTTTTTCTTTTCTGTTTTTGTCCCGTTCTCTAATTATTCTTTATACCCCAACATGTTGTTTTGGGTCTCTTCTCGTTGTCTTCTTGTTTTCTGTTTCTATTTTTAGCTTCCCCCTTTCTTTCCCTTCCTTTCATTATTTTTCTCCCTCTATTACTCACAATATATAACAAATAAATTTTTGGTTTTTCTTCTAGTTTTTTTTTTTTTTTTTCTTTCCTTTCTTAAAAGGGTCAGTGTGAGAATGAGGAGGAAGAGGGAAAGGGACAGAAGTGCAAGGGGCAGAGGAGGAAGAAGAGATAATCTGTTATTTAACCTGCTGTATTAATAAGTTAAAAGTGCAGAGGTTGATGGCGGCTGGTGTAAGACAAGGACCTCTCCCTGCCTGGAGAACAAGGAGGGTGAGGCTGAGCCCCAGGGTTTAGCTACTCTTTATCCCAAGGTTATCAGAGAGAAAGAAAAAAGTCACAAAACAGTAAGCATGAATGTTCTACAAGCAATGAAAAGGAAACAGAATGTGGATTTCCGGAACATTTTCAAAAGGAGACCTGTAGCAAGAAGATCCCTCTTCCAGAAAAAGACCTTAAGGAAATAATCTAAGAGGCATAAACTTAAGCACCAAATGTTTGTCACAACATTAAAATAACAAAGGATTGACATACCAAAAATAATGGAATGGTTGAATTATTTCTGGGTCACTTACACAATAGACTCTTAATCAACCAATAAAAACAACAGAGGAATAATGGCATGGGAGAAAAAATCACAAGATAATGTTAAAATTTCAAAATTAATAGAATACCAAACCATATTTAGTACTTTATTCAAGATTTTTTTATTGAGTTGCTACTTGCACTATAGCAGATACTAGACATTCAGTGATGGGCCTGGTTGCTGCCCTTATACAGCCTACATCTAAATAAGAAGTATGGATTTTACCAAATGATGTTGTGTGCATTTATGAATATGTCACTGAATCCCACTATTGCATATAATTATAAAGCACTAATATAAAATTTAAAAATAAAAAGTATAGTTTCTAAACAATTACTTATACAAGTAATTAGTTGCATGTATTTAATCCCTATTGCAATAAAGAAACATAAACATCTTTAAAATGAGAAATATAAAATATCAATACCAAGTTTTTTGGATGATAAAACTATAGGTGCTTCAAAACTCAATTCAAAATATATCAGGAACCTACAAATTGAATGAGAAATTATGCAACTACTACAAAAAAACATACAGTTAACACTCTAACATATAGTCACAAGGAAAGACTTTCTTAATAGAACCCCTAAAGCTCTGGAAATAATGCCAAGAGTTAATAAATGGGATGGTGTCAAGTTAAAAAGCTTCTACATAGCAATGGAAAAATTAAGAATGTAGAGGGAAAATCTACAGAATGGGAAAAAATCTTTGCTAGCTACTTTTCTGACAAGGATTAATACACAGAACATATAATAAATTTTAAAAACTTAACACTAAAAAACCAAATAACCAAACTACTAATGGACAAATGAACTAAACAGGCATTTCTCAAAAGAAGAAGCACAAATGGTCGATAAATATATGAAAAGACATTCAATATCTTTAGCAAATAAGGAAATGTAAATCATAATTGCATTGAGATTTCATCTCACTCCTGTTAAAATGGCAGCCATGAATACCAACAATAATAAGCGCTGGAGAGAACAGGGAGGAAAAGGAACACTTATGCCGCTGATGCGACTGTAAATTAGTACAACCACTGTGGAAATCAGTATTCCTCAAAAAGCTAGGCATGCAACCACATATGACCCGCTTATTCCACTCCTCAGTATTTATTCTAAAAAATTAAAGTCATCATACTATAGAGGTACATGCATACCCATGTTTATAGCAGCATAATCTACAGTAGCCACACAATAACCTAAGTGTCCTTTATTGGATCAATGAATAAAGAAAATCTGGTAGACAAATGCACAATGGAGTTTTATTCAGTCATAAAGAAAAATGGAATTATGTCATTTTCAGGAAAATGGATGGAACTTGAGAACATTTGTGAAGCCAAGTAAGTCAATCTCAGGAAGCCAAGGGTCATATATGTTCTCTCATGTGGAAGCTAGAGAGAAAAGAGGAAAAGAAAGGTGGGGAAATCTCATGAAAATCAAAGAGAAATCAGAAAAGAGACCAGGAGAGGGGAGGAGGGAAGGAAAAGGAGAAATACTGGGAAATAATATTGGCCAAATCATATTGGTATATTGTGAGTATTTACAAGTACGTAACAACAAACCCCACCATTATGCATGAGTATAATGCATCAATAAAAATATGGGAAAATGTGGTTGTTTTATGTATCTTTATATGTTTTTATTTTTATAGAATAAAAATACATTACTTTTAAAATCTTTTAATCTTTTTGTGGTAAATAGATGGTAAAAATTCTAAGTAACATGCACTTTTCATTAATTTCTAAATTTCAGTCTTCCTTTCTCCTTTCCTTTATTAAAGACCAAAGATACCTTCTGCTTGCAGGACCTGCCTAGGAAACTGAAACAGGCAGAGGCCTTTGTTCTTTATTCACAACATGCTGGATAATGCGAGATGTCAGCACACAGCAGGGCCCAAGGCTGGCCCTGTTCTTACAGAGCTTAAAGTTTAATGATGGAACTAGCCAGGTAAAGATTGTGGAGCACCAAGCCAAGTACATACTCCAGATACAACAATCATTTATTCTCCATTGTTAATCTGCAAAGTAGATGTTTTTATTAGACTCATTTTACAGATAAGGAAAACGAGACTCCATCCTCATAGCTTGATTCCACAGCTCAAATTGTGAATAGATCACAAGCAAAGGGACATAGCTATGAGAGGAGCCATCCAAGACACCACCAGGGAAAGGACCTAGCCTAGACCTTGTCTTAGAGAAACCTTCCTGGAAGAAGCAACTTCAACTAAGACCTAAGTTATTCGATAAGAGGATTCCAGACAAGGAAGTAGGGATCCATTCTGGGAATTGGAAGAGTAGTGGGACTGGCATGGAGATTGGAGGGGGGTAGAAGCCAGCCCAGAGTGTAACAAGAAGCTGATCATATAGGACCTTATAAGCTCAGTTAAGGGCCAGGGTTCTGGCTCAGTGGAAGAGCGCTTGCCTAGCATGTGTGAGGCACTGGGTTCGAGTCTCAGCATGGCATATAAATAAGTAAGTAAAGTAAAGGTCCATCGACAACTTAAAGAGTACTTTTTTTTTTTTTTTTTAAGAAAGCTTGGTTAAGACATTTCAAATTTATCCTGAAAAATATGGGAAATCACTGCACTGTTTTAAGCAGGAAAACAACAGGGTCAGCTTCTCCTTCACAAAATGAAGGTCTGGAAACTTGGTGGAGAATAATTTGAAAAATAAAGACCAAAGGCCAGGAGGCCAATTTGGAGGCTCTATCTGCTGATCAGAAGGTGGATGATGAGGCCCAAGCCAGAGAGGAGCAGCAAGGTGAGAGAAGAGACATCTGGTCCCAGAGATACTTTGGAAATAAAGCGACAGATGTAGAGACAGCAATGAGGAGCAGGTGAGAGAAAAGCAGACTAGACCAAAATGACTCTCAAATACTATGCCACCCTAGGTGCCAGTCACTGAGAGAGAGGACAGGAGGTGCTGTCATTCTGTGGAATGAAGTGACAAAAGTTCACTGTAGGGCACACTGGGTTTGTGACATTAGCTGGCAATGGTAAGAAGACAGAATCGTCTGAATCTGAAGAGAAGGAGGAGCTGGGCTGGCTCCAGGTGTCCATGACTGAGCTTTGGAAATGATGTGTTCCACTGGGAGAGGTGTCCTGGCAGTCAACAAGAAGGCCAGGATAGAACCCGAAGAACATATAATATCTGTGCAAAAGAATAAGACTGAACAAAACTGAATGTGCAGCAGTCAGAAAGGTAGGAAGTAAATGCCTACAGAGGAAGACTGTGAAGTTAGGGAAGCCCTGCAGATAGTGATCCCAGAAAGCAGAAGTGGTCAGCAGGCAGAGAAGAGCTCACTGGGTTTAGAAACAAGGAAGCTTCTAGTCACCTCTGGGAAGCCAGTTTCAGTGGCAGGGTAAGGGCAGGAGCCAGGCTTCAGGGCAGCAGAACAACAGGCAAGTAGGAGAGAAAAAGCAGAAATAGCACATGAAAGGCAAGGAGAGAGGTGGAGCAGTGTGAAATATTGGTTCCTTCTCACTTCATAGGTGGGAATAGAAGCAGACAAATTAGGATTCTATTGCAGGGACTGGTTCTTGATTAGCATCAAGAACCATTAAGCCAGGTGTCATGACACATGCCTGTAATCTCAGCAACTAGAAAGGCTGAGGCAGGAGGATCACAAGTTCAAAGCAAGCCTCAGCAACTTAGTGAGGCCCTAAGCAACTCAGCGAGACCCTGTCTCTAAGTAAAATATTTTAACAAGGACTAGAGTTGTGACTCAGTGGTTAAGTGCCCCTGGGTATGATCCTTGGTACCAAAAAGAAGAGAACACTTGAACTTCTAAATCATCTGATTTCTCTAAGATACAAAAGTCAAGGTATAGAGAAACTCACCATATTTGACTTGGACACTAAAGAAACTAATAATTAATATTTATAAAATAATAAAATTATCATTATTTTGATTATAAGAACATCTGTTAACATTTGCTGGACACTGGCTATCTGTTGTGCACCTACTACTAAAGACTGCACACATAACGAATCTAATCCCACAACCCCATGAGATGAATCATTGTCCCATTTTACAGATGCAGAAATTGAGATGCAGAGGAGTAAAGTAAGTTGCCCACATTCACATGGAAAGTTAGTGCTTGTGTTAGATTCTTAAGGGTATTTGCCCCCTCTCACACCAAGGACAGAGGAGGAAAAAAAAAAAAAAAAACAAATAGAAAATGTTGAGAGCAGAAAAGTTGAAATAATTCTTTTGTTGTGAGCACACTTCTATTTCAGAAAAATTCTGGCATGAAAGCAGAAAAAACTGGTCTGTAGGTACTCTCAGTTCTTTTCCCCTAATGGCTCAAGAGCAGACAATTGCATGCACAGAGCCAAATGCTCTAGGCCTTACTGGCACCAACTGTAGAAACATATTCTTTGAAATTGTAGTTGTTCACCACTTAAAGACAGAGGTGAACTGAATATCCCAGAGGACCACTGAAGAGTAGAAAGCAAAAAGTCCTTCTTATGAATGGACTTCCCATTTTGAGTTCATATCTGCACAGCTTTTTACCATTTATTGAGTGCCTCATGCTCATGATCTCACTGAATCTCCATGAGAGGCCTAAGGCGGACAAGGGGGAGTTGTGACCCCTGGATCTTTGCACATCCTGTTCCCTCTTCTTGGAACATTCTTGCTTCTCTACCCCTTTTTATGCTATTGTTTAGTCATCTGGCTTATCATTTCTCATGTTTTGATGTACTGGGCTAAAGGGAAAGAGAGTAGTCAGAGTCTCAAGCAAATATCTTTATTTGGTTCTAGACTAAATGAGATGATGATCTATGTCTCCCCTTAGGAGGAAGAAACACCAATATCAGCCCTTCCTTGGTTGCCTGAGCATACCAGGAATACTCAAGGATAAGTGAAATCCAAGCTACTTAGGATTTTATGAGTCTTGTATCAGTCAGATTCAGTCAGGGGTAACTTCACTGCTGTGAAATAAGAGAGTTATGATAAGAATTAGACATTACACAATTCTGGGAGAAACTGGGAAAGTAGAACTCTGGAAGGGGTTTGAAGAATCAATGAAGGAGTCGTAATAAAGCTGAAAAGTCAAGCAGGTACAGCCACCACAGTGGGGCAAAGGGAAAATGCCACAGGCCAGTTGCGGGGCCTGGAACTGCTGGTTGTCGAGAGGAAAAGCTGGAAGTAACTGTGACCTACCAGACATCTCTGAGTCTGTCACTACCTCTGACCACAGTGACCTTCAGAGGGTAACAATGGTCACTGCTTCACTTCTGCCCTCTACGTCTTCTACAAGTTCCTCTTTGGTGCAGGCTGGGACATAAAGGAAACCATACACAGTTCACAACTAAATCAAGTCAGTACAGCAAAATCCAGCAGACACCCACGAGAAGCAGAAGGCAAAGTGCAGCGTGGCTTGGTTAACATGGGGAGGGGGTCAGGTAAGAGGCACCTGTGGCTCCACTTACCCTCCCACACTCCCACATTCTCATATTCTATAGGCTTTATCACCACGGTGACCTTCTTCCCCCTTCTCCATCCCTGAGGTCACCAGCCTCATCCAGTCTCTCCTTGAATCTTGTCTTTCAAGAGCCTTTCAAGCTCTTCACTCACTGGGCTCTCTGGCATCCTTCGCACTAGACATTTCTTCATCTGAAAAGTTTTCCCCTCCTTTATCCTTCAGGTCTCTGTTTAAACATCACTTCATTCTGGAAGCATATTTGGATCCCTCCAAAGATATGAGTCAAATACTTACTGATTACTTCTCTAGTCTAGTACTTATTACACCTTAGATTTTATTTAATTATTTGTCCTTTTCTCCATCATTACCAACAGTGCCTGGTATATCAGGGCTCCATAATTGTTAGATAATTAACAGAATGGGTGAATGGATGAGTGAATGAGTCTCTTCATTTCTACTGTATCTTCTCTCCACTATTTTCTATATTACAGATTGAAATTATTTTTTGGAAAAACCTGAACTTCTTCAGTGACCCATCATTACCAATGGGAAAAATCTAAAATACTCCTCTGTGCATTCATGAGCCACCATGTATGGGCCCAGCTTTTCTCCAAACATCTCCCAGCATTCCTCTGACTCTCTATACTCCAAAAAAAGTTATCTATAGGTTATTTCCTGAAGAATATAATTATTTATAATAATAATTTTCAAAACAAACTTTTTTGGGGGGGTGTTGAGAATTGAACCCAGGATTTGCACATACTAAGCACATGCTCTACTATTAAGCTATACTCCTAGTCCCAAAACGCAATTTGTACTTAAGGAGCATATCTTATATGATAGATATTGTGAAACACATTTTATGTAGTTTATCTTATTTAATCATCATAACAACTATGATGAGATGTGGGACTCTTTTTAAAGATAAGAAAACCAAAGTTCAGAAAGTCACTTACCCAAGTCACAAAGATAATTAATAACAACATCAGTCTTTAGGCTCATGAGTTATCTGATTCCAAAGTCAAGACTCTAACCACTCCACAGGACCACATCCTCTTTTAAGAAGTTCTTGGTGATGGTTGAGTTGTTTAATTAATTAGGTGCTCACAGTAACCTAACCATTTTGAGTTGTTTAATTAATTAGGTGCTCACAGTAACCTAACCATTTGTATAGTTTATCTCCTTTAAATTCTCAGAACAGTTGAGTAAGGGAAGAACTATTATTTTTCCCAGATTATAGATTTTTTTTTAAAAAAGTGAGACTTCAAGAGGTAAAGTAACTTGCTATAGGTCACATAGTTCAAAGGGGACAAAACTAGGAATAGAACCCTGGCTGGCTTGCCTCCAGAGCTGGAGCAGTCAATCTCTTTGCCACTCTTGGTCAGAATCATCAACTCTGGAACTGGAATGGATCATCTTATCTTAGCACTCTCACTTGATAGGTAAGAAAAACAGTTCCCAAGGAAGCTGAATCACAGTCTCCAATGGTGGTAAGCCAGGCCTGTGGCTTGTTGCCCCAAGTGTTACCTTTATAAAATCTGTTCTCTTTTCCTGGCCAGCAGTGTATTGTAGGGGATGGCATGATGAGAGCCAACTCTTGCCCATTGGATAACAGGGAGCCTGTCCAGTCCTCTGAGCCTTTGCGCCTAGTGTACCCTCTACCTATTAAAATTCAACTTACTTCTCTGATCCTGAGGACATCTGTTTCCTGTTTTCTAAGAACATAAAGAATTGTGAGTCAGAGAAACATTATGTGTTCTACCCAGGAGATTCAAAACAAATCATGACATGACTGATAGGACACTGCAACCATCAGACAAAGGCTCCATGAAAACAAACTCCTAAGACTTTCCATTCCTGCAAGCACTGGAGCCAGGAGTCCTGAGGGTTGAGTGTTTGTCCTGGGTAGACCCTAGGGAAAACTGTCAACCTCCCTCCAGGAGATAGTATTTTAAGAAGACCTGATAAGACAGTAGAATGAATTGGACGTAACTTTCCTATGTTCATATATGAATATGCAACCAGTGAAACTCCATATCATGTACAACCATAAGTGTGGGATCCTAATTAGAATAAGTTATACTCCATGCATGTGTAGTATGTCAAAATACACTCTACTGGCATGTGTAAAAAGAACAGATAAATAAAAAGAAGACCTGAATTCCTACAAAAACTGGAGCCCATCCACCTAAGGCTAGAAGTTGAGTGGGGTTGAGATATAGCATAAGATGACATGGAGCTGGAAAGAGGGTTTCAGAATGAAGGGATGGGGATTTTCTCATCCAGTCAGTCATTTCTTTTATCAAAACATGTATATATATATACCAGGTGCCAAATTTTGTATGAGACCTTAAAATGGAAAAACTTAATCTAGACTAACATTGAAAGAGAACTCTTCTGCTGAGATTTGAATGAGCAAGTAAGACAAGGAAAGCACTCCAGGCAGGTGAAAATAGCAGGTACAATGGCCCTAAGGTGAGGGAAAAGATGTTACATTGTAAAAACTGAGAGAAGACAAGGTAAATATTATAAAATCATGTGCAGGCGCATAATATTATAATATCATGTATATAAGTACATATTATAATAAACTGGGTACTGAGTTAGTTAACAAATGCCAAATCATGTAAAGTCTTCAGTCCATTTTAGGGATATTTATAGTTAGAATGCAGCAGTTTTAAGGCTTGATCCAAAAATTATTTGATATTCCTCACATTGAGAAGTGCTTTCTGGCTTTCCCTTTGAATCTGGGCTCTGTGATACTCTGCCAGATTCTGGACTCAGGACTTAAGAAATAACACCTTCTACTTCCTGTCTTTTGAGACATTTTTGGAACCCAGTCACCATGCTGTAAGGAAGCACAAAACAACCTATGGAGCAGTCCTTATGGAGAGGCAATATGGGCAGGAACTGAGGTTCCTAACTCTCAGTTCCACCTGAGCTTGCAAACAACAGCCAGCACTAGCTTGTCAATCATGAGTGAGCCATCTTGGAAGTGAATTCTCCATCACCTAGTCAGGGCACTTAAGCTGCTACTGCAAGAAACAGAACTAAGTCATCCCTCCAAATCCCTGCCTAAATTGTGATTTTTGATGTAAATAAATGTTCACTATTATTTTCAAGACAATAAAGTTTGGGATTGTTCGTTAAATAATAATAGATATGAGAAATATATGGAAATAAAAAGGCTTTAAAGAACTTTGAGTATTGAGAAGTTTGCTTCTAATTATAGTTTTCTGTTTAATATAATGGGAAATATTACAGTTACTTAACAGAGGTGCTCTGGAAAACAGAAAGAGATAGTGAAAAGTGCTTTACAGTGTTGGGTTATTTAATAAGTACTTTAAAAAGTTTTACATATTATTGTCATTATTTTTAGAGTTTAGAGAGAAGAATGAAAAACAAAACTACTCCAAGAGTCAAAGAATGATCACCTGGACTAGATGGGTTGCAGTAGTGGCGACATGGATAGATTAGGGAGCCACTGAGGATGTGGAATTGATTAGTAGTCATATCTGATGGATGTGGACACTGAGAGAGAAGGAAAATCCAGGAATTACTCTAAGGTTTCTGCCCTTGGACCTGGCTCATTGAGCATAACAGACAATTGCTGAATTTGCTTCCCAGCATCTTTTCATCCTCTGAGTAATTTTACCCCATTTAACCCATCAAACTGCCTCAACTAAATCATTTGATTTTAAGCAGAGATGATCCAGTCCACCTCCTCCTTTGAGCTAGACATATTATCCATATCCAAACCAATCTCCCAGGAAAGTGGTTTCAAGACTGGCATACAACACAAACAGGTCAATCAGAGCCAATGATAATCAATTTTAGAGTTTGTTATTTGTTATAGATTTGGAGAAAGTCTCTCTTTTGCTTTGAACTTGAGCCTGTACCTATACAAAGCTGGGACCATGGCAGGCACCACACATCAAGACATAGAGTCAACACAGTGTGTGGAAAAAGAAAAACCAGAAAGTGATGCACTATTTGAGCTCTAAATCAAGCTATAGGTGAGGTGTTGCACAAGACTGTCCAATTATATAGGCTAAAGAATTTTATTTTCTTTCCTTTTTTATTAACATAAGCCACTTTGATTTGAGTTTATGCCCTTGCATTTGAAGAGGCCAAACTGATGCATTGCTAGAGAAAATTGGAAAAGAGCAAATCTTACGTTACAGCTGACTGCGATATTGGTTACTTCATAAGGCAGGATTAGTGGAGAAGTTAGGGTTGAGCAGAAATTGGATCAAACTGAAGGGCAGTTAAAAGGGGGAGACATTGAGATGAACAGATGAATAAAGTGATCATTACCTATTTTATTAGTCATCTCTGTTGACTAATGTAAACAGCATTATAATGTGATACCATCACATGTCCACCAGAATGAGTAAAATGAAAAAAATAAAAGCCCATTTCACGTATTGGTAAAGGTGCAGATCCATTGGAACTCTCAAACACTGCTGATGTGACTGAATCTATGAGATTGCTTTGGAAACCTGGTCAGCAGTAGCAGCCTACTCCTCCAGCAATGCATGCATACCCTGTGTTCCTAGACATAAAATGGACCTAAAAGTACACATGTAAGCACCAGAAGTCATGTATAGAAATGTTAATAGCAGCTCTACTTGTAATAGTTTCAAATTAGAAATTACTCATATCCCTAGAGAAAACACTGGCATGTTCAGGTACTACACAAAAAGGAAAACTAATACAATGCAAATCAATGAACTGCAAAGCTTGAAATCAGGTGGAACAAATCTGTAGTGCGGTAAGTCAGAACACTGACTAGCCTTGGGGAGGGGAGTTCTTGGAAAGAAAAATGGAGGGTCTCTGGGATGCTAGTACTTTTCCATTTGTTAATCTGAGTTCTGGATACATAAGTACTCTCACTTCATAAAATTTCATTTACAATTTGCACACTTTTCTATATATTTGCTATACTGAATTTCAAAATATCAACACCAAGTAATAAAGTAAATTTGGGAAAAAGTTTAGAGATCAGAAAATGGGTGAAATGACTAGATGTGTGTGTAGTATCTCCAAATCTTGGAATTCCAGAAGTGGGAGGGCCTACATTAACCTAGAAATAGGAGTCTTCACATATCAAGAGAGGCCAGGTCTGATGTTGGAGTGCTCAGTGTTGAGCCTTCCCTGATAGACAAAGCAAGCCCAATCCAATGGAGCCATTCCCTACATTAGAAAATGGTAGGAGAAGCAGAGGTGACCCTTCAGCCTTGGTGATCTGATAGGCTGGGATCCCTGCTAGAACTGAGGATTTGGGGGAATTGTTTCAGTGACCTTATAAGAGTCTTGCTGGGGGACAAAACAAAACAAAACAAAACAAAACAAAAAAACAGCAGAGGAATTGGTATCTTTAGAGCTTTGTCTTGAAAAGTCTCTTATCGAGTCTCACCACCTCTCAGGAATAAGGAACTTCACTTAACCCCCTCCAATTAAAGACAGAAGGAATCAGAAAGGGTTTTGCATATTCCCAGATGGACTCCTAAGTTCCAATGTACCTGAACTCCTTCAGCAGCACTGTCCCACCTGTGAAGTCAGCCTCACTTCCCCTCTCCTGGCCTCCCAGGCTCATGCCTCACAGAGCAGTCAGAAGCATCGTTCTAACATGCAGATCTGACCCTGCCATTCTCCTGCCTCTGACTATTTTTTTTTCTTTTAATTAAAAATCATAAATTTACATAGGGCAATGTTGTTTGATTCATTCTGTTATTTTTTTCCCTTCCCCCCACCCCTCCCACCCCTCTTTTCCCTCCATACAGTCCTTCCTTCCTCCATTCTTACCACCCTCCTTTTCCCTAACCCTAAACCTAACCCTAACCCTAACGCTAACCCCTCCTACTCCCCATTATATATCCTCATCCGCTTATCAGTGAGATCATTCGTCCTTTAGTTTTTTGAGATTGGCTTATCTCACTTAGCATGATATTCTCCAATTTCATCCATGCAAATGCCATAATTTTATCATTCTTCATGGCAGAGTAATATTCCATTGTCTATATATGCCACAGTTTCTTTATCCATTCATCAACTGAAGGACATCTAGGTTGGTTCCACAATCTGGCTATGGTGAATTGAGCAGCTACGAACATTGATGTGGCTGTATCTCTGTAGTATGCTGATTATAAGTCCTTTGGGTATAGGCCGAGGAGTGAAATAGCTGGGTCAAATGGTGGTTCCATTCCAAGCTTTCTGAGGAATCTCCATACCGCTTTCCAGAGTGGCTGCACTAATTTGCAAACCCACCAGTAATGTATGAGTGTACCTTTTTTCCCACATCCTTGCCAACACCTATTGTTGCTTGTGTTCTTGATAATTGCCATTCTAATTAGGGTGAGATGAAATCTTAGGGTAGTTTTGATTTGCATTTCTCTTATTACTAGAGATGTTGAACATTTTTTCATATATCTGTTGATTGCTTGTAGATCTTCTGTGAAGTGTCTGTTCATTTCCTTAGCCCATTTGTTGATTGGATTATTTGTATTCTTGGTGTAGAGTTTTTTGAGTTCTTTATATATTCTGGAAATTAGCGCTCTATCTGAAGTATGAGTGGCAAAGATATTCTGTAGGCTCTCTCTTCACATTACTGATAGTTTCCTTTGCTGAGAGAAAGCTTTTTAGTTTGAATCTATCCCAGTTGTTGATTCTTGCTTTTATTTCTTGGGCTACGGGAGTCCTGTTAAGGAAGTCTGATCCTAAGCCAACAAGTTGAAGGTTTGGACCTACTTTTTCTTCTATAAGAGGCAGGGTCTCTGGTCTGATTCCGAGGTCCTTGATCCATTTTGAGTTGAGTTTTGTGCAGGGTGAGAGATAGGGGTTTAATTTCATTCTGTTGCATATGGTTTTCCAGTTTTCCCAGCACCATTTGTTGAAGAGGCTATCTTTTCTCCATTGCATATTTTTGGCACCTTTGTCTAGTATGAGAAAATTTATTTGGGTTTGTGTCCATGTCCTCTCTTCTGTACCATTGATCTACCTGTCTATTTTGGTACCAATACCATGCCGTTTTTGTTACTATTGCTTTGTAGTAGAGTTGAAGATCTGGTATTGCGATACCCCCTGCTTCACTCTTTCTACTGAGGATTGCTTTAGCTATTCTGGGTTTCTTATTCTTCCAGATGAATTTCATAATTGCTTGCTCTATTTCTGTAAGGTACATCATTGGGATTTTAATTGGAATTGCATTGAATCTGTATAGCACTTTTGGTAGTATGGCCATTTTGACAATATTAATTCTGCCTATCCAAGAACATGGGAGATCTTTCCATCTTCTAAGGTTTTCTTTAATTTCTTTCTTTAGTGTTCTGTAGTTCTCATTGTAGAGGTCTTTCACCTCTTTTGTGAGATTGATTCCCAAGTATTTTATTTTTTTCGAGGCTATTGTGAATGGGGTAGTTTTCCTAACTTCTCTTTCTGAAGATTCATCACTTATGTATAAAAATGCATTGGATTTATGAGCATTGATCTTGTAACCTGCTACTTTACTGAATTCACTTATGAGTTCTAAGAGTTTTCTGGTGGAATTTCCAGGTTCCTCTAAATATATAATCATGTCATCAGCGAACAGGGATAGTTTGAGTTCTTCTTTTCCAATTCGTATCCCTTTAATTTCTTTGGTTTGTCTAATTGCTCTGGCTAGTGTCTCAAGAACGATGTTGAATAGAAGTGGTGAAAGAGGGCATCCCTGCCTTGTTCCAGTTTTTAGGGGGAATGCTTTCAGTTTGTCACCATTTAGAATGATATTAGCCATGGGCTTAGCATAGATGGCCTTTACAATGTTAAGGAATGTTCCCACTACCCCAATTTTTTCTAGTGTTTTGAGCATGAAGGGATGCTGTATTTTATCGAATGCTTTTTCTGCATCTATTGAAATAATCATGTGATTCTTAACTTTTAGTCTGTTGATATGGTGAATGACATTTATTGATTTCCGGATGTTGAACCAACCTGGCATCCCTGGGATAAAACCCACTTGATCATGGTGCACTATCTTTTTAATATATTTTTGTATGCGATTTGCTAAAATTTTGTTGAGAATTTTTGCGTCGATGTTCATTAAGGATATTGGTCTGAAACTTTCTTTCCTCGAAGTGTCTGTCTGGTTTAGGTATCAGGGTGATATTGGCTTCATAGAATGAGTTTGGGAGGGTTCCCTCCTCTTCTGTTTTATCGAATACTTTGAGGAGTATTGGAATGAGCTCTTCTTTAAAGGTTTTGTAGAACTCGGTTGAGAACCCATCTGGTCCCGAACTTTTCTTTGTTGGTAGGCTTTTGATGACCTCTTCTATTTCATTGCTTGAAATTGATTTCTTTAAGTTGTGTATGTCCTCCTGGTTCAGTTTAGGTAATTCATATGTCTCCAGAAACTTGTTGATGTCTTCGAGGTTTTCTGTTTTGTTGGAGTATAGATTTTCAAAATAGCTTCTAATTATGTTTTATATTTCACTCATGTCTGTTGTGATATTTCCTTGTTCATTCCAAATTTTAGTAATTTGAGTTTTCTCCCTCTTTCTCTTTGTTAGTGTGGCTAAAGGTTTATCAATTTTGTTTATTTTTACAAAGAACCAACTATTTATTTTGTTAATTTTTCCGATTGTTTCTTTTGTTTCAATTTCATTGATTTTGGCTCTGATTTTTACTATTTCCTGTCTTCTACTACTTTTGGTGTTGGTCTGCTCTTCTTTTTCTAGGGCTTTGAGCTGTAGTGTTAAGTCATTTATTTGTTGATTTCTACTTCTTTTGTTGAATGTGTCCCATGAAATAAATCTTCCTCTAAGTACTGCTTTCATAGTGTCCCAGAGATTTTGATATGATGTGTCTTTGTTCTCATTTATCTGCCTCTGACCTTTAATGGCTCCTCCATCTTGGGTTTCAGTACAAAGTTAATCAAGAAACACAAGGCCCATGATGTGGTGGTGGCCATCTTGTTCAAGATTACCTCTGACCTCCTTGCCCTCAGAATCTGACCACATCAGCCATGTCTAACATCCCAAACAGCACGTAGGGATGTTCAGAATCCTGAATGTGGAGGCCATTTCACATCTATGTGCCTTTTGCCCAGTCTTTCTATTTTGTCTACCTATTGCATATTTATTTGTCTTTTAGAATCATTCCAGTTGGGTATGATGGCACATGCCTATAATCCCAGCTACTCTGGAGGCTGAGGCAGGAGAATTGCAAGTATGAGGCCAGCCTGGGCAAATTAGTGAGACCCTGTCTCAAAATAAAAAATACAAAGGATGGAGATAGCTCACTTGTAGTGTGCTCCTGAGTTCAATTCTCCCTGCTCCATACTGGAAAAAAAAAAAAAAAAATAGAACCATACCCAGACATTGCTTATTCTGGAAAGCCTTCCCTCAGAGATCCCACTCCTTCCTCTTGCTCTGATTTGTGCTTTCTTTCAGTGTGTGTTACATGGTACTTTATTTATTTACTATATGTGTGTGTTCCTAATTAAAAGCCCAGATGATCAGTGCTGGGATTCTCTTATCCATCTCCTTCAGTTTTTAGTGGCATTTAGTATGTGTAGGTAATATTTGATACGTGTAGTTTCTCGGTAAGGTTTTGATAAATGGACCCTTCAAATGTAGCCCTGTATGCTATCACTGCATGATCATTTCCAGGAGATTTCCTTGTTGTTACTATTGTTTGTGTGTGTGCAGGATTTAACTAACTATAATGGTAAGTGTAACTAAAGCTCTATAACTACTCTAAGAAGGACATGACTTACTTGCACCTTGCAACAAGGAGCCTGATAGAACAGACTCTCTCAGGGTCCCTGTCCCACCCATAGGCCACACGGATGTCTTCAAGAAAAGGAAGAACTATTAGAGATTCTCTTAATATTTCTATTTAACTTTATGTTTTAAGTTTTTCATTTTTTTTTTAGTTGTATGTGACAGTAGAATTTATTTTGGCAGAGTGTACATACATACATGGATTATCACTTCCCATTCTTGTGGTTGTACACAATTGTAAAGTTACACTGGTCGTGTATTCATAGATGAACATAGGAAAGTTACATCCAATTCATTCTACTGTCTTCCTATTCTCATCCCCTCTCCCTTCCCTTCATTCCCCTTTGTCTAATTCCATGAACTTCTATTCTCCACCCCCAACTATTGTAAGTCAGCATCCACATATCAGAGAGAACATTTGGCCTTTGGGTTTTAGGGATTGGCTTATTTCATTTAGCATGAGAGTCTCTAGTTTCATCCATTTACCTGGTTTATAGCTGAATAATATTCCATCGTGTGTGTGTGCATGTATCACATTTTTTATCCATTTCTACTTTAACTTAAAGAATTGCATTTTATATGTTTCATAATATATTTAGTACTATATCAGTGTGCTCAGTACTTTACAAATGAGTAAATAAACATTTACAATGAGAGCTTAAAATTGTTTCACTGATAACGTGCAATATCAAAAAAAGTCTGGAGACACTGGTAAAGAGCACATGGGGCTCCGTGTCCCAGCACTGAACAAGAAAGGTGATACGATCTGCCAGTCAAGTTGCAGGGAGCGTTTCTCTGGTAGGGTTTAGTGCCTCAGCTCAGTCTTCATCTCCTCATTTTCCCTTGTCCTGTCTCCCTGCTAGTGGCAGGAGCAGTAGCAGCTAGACTGTGCTAAGTGCTACCTCTGTTCCACATGCTGTGCTCAACATTTCAATGCATTTTCTCATTTAATACTCAGAACGACTCTGTGAGGTAGGGTCTATCATCCCTGATTTTCAAATTAGGAAAACTAAAGTGTGCAAGTCTGCCCAAGTTCCCGGAGCTACAAGTAACAGCTAGGAGTGAGTCCCACCCTGTGTAGGAGCATCTGGAATAATACAGTGGAGTTGAAGTGTGGATCTGGATTGAAACAAGACGTTGTCACTCATCTGGAGGGCTGTACAACAGCACTGTCTCTACTTAGAGACAGCTAGCACCTTGTTCTAATGTGTAGGCCAAACCCAGTAATGACCTTCCCAGCCGGACACAAACAGAACGTGACGCCTGTGAGATGCTGCCTTTGCTTCTGAAGGATGCTGCACGCCTGGCAGTACCAACGGTAAACCCACCTTATAAACAACATGCGTCTTCACCATCACTACCCCTGCCACCACTTCCATCGTGGAAAGTTGCCCAGAATCATTAGGCACTAAGCACATCAGTGTTTAAAGTGATCTCAGATGAAAAGTGCAGCAAAGCCATGTGCTTGCCTTCTGATGGCATGACCTCACCCGATTGTTTACTTAAAGCCTGCAACTGAAAGAAGCCAGGGTGAAGGATGTTTCCAAGGCAGGCAGTGAGACCAACACCAGAGCAGCTGAGAATAACTCTAACTACCACTCGTCTACAGCTTAGGTGCAGGTCTGGGGGCATTGCTCTCCATGACCTAGTGCACTTCATTTATGCCCTCATACTCCACTGTAGATCCTGGTCCTCATGGACACACCGTACAAGAGTCACCTTCCTGCCCAACATCTTCAGAGTCTTGCACAGTTTTCCCATCCTCCAACCACCTGCTGGCAAATGCACACCACTCCACCCAAGAAATCCTTGGCAGGGAGAGGAATTCAGTGATTCCAGAGTTCCTGTGTTGATGAAACAAAAACTGGACCATGGTCGTCCTGTGATAGAATTAACAATGAAACTCAAGCTTGATGTCTGTCTACAGGCATCTGTAGAGGTCCCCAAAGGGTTCAAAACCCACCTTAAACATTTCTGGAATGTCCAGTTCATAGTGTACACAAGGAGCTTGGCTAAGACTCGTCCACTCTTTCCTTCCCTCTTTCAGGAATGTGATCTGGCTAGGAGTGGAGCAGCTGTTTCCCAGGCATTCAAATTTGGGGTGGTGTATTTCTTGTGCACAGGGTGGGGGCAGGCCAGGAGATCCAACCAGAAGTAGAAGTAGGGAAGCATCCAGTTTCCACTGAGCAGGATCCCAGGTTGAGCAACTGCAACAAAGCCTAGAATGAACATAGGTCAACAGAGCAGAGAGAACTTTCGGCACATGAATGATGAAATTGACGATGATGAAAATGATAACAATAACAGCAGCTAACTTTTACTGAAACGTGACTATGAGTGAAGGACTGTCACAGCGTTTAATGTGTATTAACTTCCTTAACTTAACCTAATGTCATTGCTATCATATTTATACATTTGGGGAAATAGAGGCACAGTGATTAATTTAGTTACCCTAAGTCACACATCTCAAGGCAAAGCTCAAAATCCAACATCTAACATTGGTAGCTGAGCTTGGGGATAGCCCTTTCTTTTAAACAGCAGACACACACTTTTCCAAGTGCAATCTGATCTAATACCTAGATTCCTAGATGCCAGTCTATGAAGTAGGCAAAACCAGGAACGTTGCAGGAAAGAATGGCAAGAAGAGGGGACACTGAAGAACCATTTCCTGGGCACCCCTCGTGGGAAGGGGAGCTTCTTTGGACACATTTGGTAAGCCACTATTCTTTATCATCACCACCCTGCTTTTTTAATTTTGTAAAATAAATACATATATTTTACATATTTAAAAACCAATACTACATAGTAATGAAAAAGATGCACCATGGCTACATGATACACTAAGATGACTTCACAGACATTCCCTGAGCCAAAGAGCTAAATGTACATGAATATCTAATGCTTATTTTCATTTACAGAAATAAATTTCAGAAACTAATAAACCCAATCTATGGTGTCTGAGGACGTAAGTGTAACTGAAGATTTAGAAGCATCTCTCATTTTAAAAAGGAAGAAAATAAAAATATGAAAAAGTTATTGCTATCTGACTTACTGTCAAGTGAAATTCAAGGTTTCCATCTCCTAGAGCATTTTTACCAATATCTAATGGATTGCAAATATTTATTGAAACCCTACAAAATGTCAGGCACTCTATTTGACACTGACCATACAGTTATAAATGAGACATGTGGTCATGCTCTCCTGTTGTCTATATTCTCATCAGGGATAGTGACCCTAAGAAAATAAATATATAAATGAATTAATCGATGAAGAAAACACCAGATAGTGACAAGTAATATCTAGATAATTAAATATGATGACATGAATGACAGGGAGCCGACTTACTTCAGATTAAATGATCAGGAAAGATCTCTCTGAAGAGGTGACCTTCAAATTTAGAACTGAGGGATAACGTGTGGCCATCCACATGACAAGGCAGAGGTGTTTTAGGCAATGGAAGACAGTGCCAAAGCACTAAGGTGAGAAGGTACTTGTCCTATTTGAGGAGAAACAGTTTGGTCAGCATGGTGGAGGGGGCCATGAAGAGAGGATACAAGTTGAAGTCAATGTGGTAGGCAGGAGCCACAACACACAGGACTTGTTAAACACTGATAAGAAGACGAATTTTTGTGCTAAGTTGAGAAGATAAGCCATTAACTTTGAGCAAGTGGGAATTGTGACATGACCTGATTGTGTTTTGAGAAAGTTGCCCTGCAAACTGTGAAGAGAATGGATTATTGCAGAGGGAGTAGGGAGTTCTTTTTTAAAAATAAAAAAAAAAAAAAAAACTAGTGCCTCAATCTAGGCAAGGGCGAAGGATGATGAACTTGGAAAAATGTTGTATATTGAAGGTACAATATGGAAAGATTCACTTATGGATCAGATATAGAGGAATAAGGAGATGAAGACACCATGACAAAACTTTTGATTTGGACACCTTAGGAAATATAGAATCCAGGAAAGAGTGAGCTTGAGGTAGGAAGATGGAAACAAGGAGATCCATTTTGGAAGGTCAAACTCATGCTACTCACTAAACATGCACAAGAAATTGAGCATTCAATGGGATCTAAGTGGTGTTCAGGGGAGAGGTTAAGATTGGGGATCACTTTAGGAACCTTCGTATAGGGATGATAATTTAAAACATAGAACCAAATATGGAGGTCACCTGGATGTAAAGAGGAGAATGAGAAGCTGAACAGAGATCTGGGAGATTCAGACATCAAAAGACTAGAGAGGAGGGCAGCAGAGGACTCTGAGGAGGAATGGCCAGAGAAGTGAGAGGAAACCAGAGAGCATGATTTCATAGCATCCCAGGGAAGAAAACATTTCCAGAAGATGCGAATCTGATCCATGATAAATACTAACTAAGAGATAAAGTACACTGTGAGGAGAGAAGTGATTTGAATTTAGCAAAATGATAAAAGTATGCTCAGTAGAATAGTAAGGACTGGAGCCTAGCTGTGGAGGATGGAAGAGCAACCGTGAGAGGAGAATGTAGAAAGATCCCAAATAACCACGCAAGAAGTTTTTCTTTCTGTGGGAGAGAAGAGAGAAATTAGGTGGTAAGGTAGAGGAGGAAGCAAAATCAAGTTCTGAATTCTGTTTTGTATTCCTTTTAATTGGAGACACTAATGCTTGTTCTTAAGTTTGTGGGATGATCCAAAAGTAGGAAAAACAATGAAATTACAGGAGGGAAAGGGAATAATTTGGTGGTGGTAGGGCAGGGTACTTGAGAAGACCTGAGTGAGTAGAACCCAGAGAGCAAGTAGGAGGGCTCAGTCTTCCTTGATGGAAAAACAATACTTTGGACCAAAAAGCTCACATTGTGAAGGACTATTCCAAGAATTCCTGACCCCAGTAGTTCTTCCCCAGACACTGTGGCAACCAGAGGGGGACGGGGGACCTACATGTTTCTAAACACTCCACACGGGCATGATATCACTTCTCTGAGAATCACCTTCCAGTTTCCTACCTGCTTCCTCTTCCCTGCTGGTCCCCAACACTAGGGACCCAAGACTCGGGGACAGATAAGAGGATTCTTAAACTGAATAAAGGACATAGGTACTTAGGGAAGAGTGATACAGCAAAGTTCTGGAAATCCTGGGACCAAAACCAGCAGTCAAAAGAGCCTGTTGGTTAAGCTGTCCCAAAGGCCTCCTGAGAACTTGGTAACTCTCCAGCTAGAGTAGCTGTCCCCTGGCCTTCCAGACAGAAGGAGTCATCCCTCCAGTCTTCAATACTAGAAGCCTGTCATTTCCACAAGAACAACTAGAAAGCCAGATAAAGTAAACAACAACAAAAAGGTCTGTTTGAAGACTACAAGTCGCACTTGAGGGATTAGACTCTAAAGAGGAGGTGATCCCCCTTCTGTGTTTCCCCCTGGGGCACTGGCCAAATCTTAAGCTGTCAGAGTACACAGCTAAAAGCCAAGTAGAAAATGTTGGAAAAGCTCAGCAGAGGTTTTAGCAGTGCCTCTGCGCTGGGGAAACAAAAATTAGAATCCAGGAGAGGCTGAGGCTGAAGAGGTCCTCAAGTTCTCACACAGAAACCCTGAAGGGCCGTGTCTTCGGCATGGAGCTGAGGCTGTGAAAGAGTTGGATAAAGTAAACAATAGGCCAAGGGCTGAAATCTAGCCTCACCTCAGCTGAGTCTAAGTTGGACTGAATTACTCTAACCACCTGCAGAAAAGAAAGTGAATCTGCCATTTTTCATACCAAATACATCTTGCATACCAAGAAACAGGACCAAGAAGAAAACAGACAGTAGAAACCAATCCATGGGTATTCCAGATATTGAAATTATCAAAGGCTTTCAAAAAACTGATTCATCCTTTTAAGAAAGTAGATAATACAAGCTAAAGAATTTCATCACAGAAAAGAAAGTACAAATTTAATTTAAAAGCAAGTTCTAGAATTGAAAGATCCAAGGAGAGAAAGCCCTTACAGAACGGTGGCTACCTTCCCTCAATATCAATGTCAGGGATAACTAGTCCAGGTTGGGGGAAAGGAAGAAAGGGAAGAAGGAAAGAAGAAAAGAAAGGAGAGAGGGAGGGAGAGAAGAGGAAAAGGAGGGGGGAAAAGAGGACAAGGTAAAGAAGAGAAGGAAAGAAAGAAAAAGTGGCCCAGATTGGCAAGGAGCTCCAAATCCAGGCTTTCTTCTCTACCCTCCAAATATTGGATGGAGCCCTGATCATGCAGCCTCCAAGCTGACTTGAGCAGTAGTTCTGAAATGAATGTCAAAAAAAATTGATATTTCGTGGACATGACAGGAATCAGTGAGGAAGACAAGAGGCTCCAGTGTTCGCTTTTTCCTGCCTGGCAGGCATAAGCTGCCCTGTAGTAATTTCCTCTAGATCCTTTATATCCAACATGAAATCCCCTTTCTATCTTCTCAGGGAATGGCCTGAAGTCCCGTCAAGCCCAGGAGGCCCACTATTTACAAGTCAGCCCATTGCTCTTTCTTCTAGACACCACTACTCACACCTCCCTGGGACTCTGGTCCTCAGGGATCCAAACCCCCACACTGCTCACCTGGCTATTTGTGATCTGTCGCCTCTCTCTCTAACTTCATCACTTCCACTCTGGCAACACAGATATCCTCCAGACCCCTGCTGTGCCAGGCTCTTGTCTATAAGTCCTTCATGTAGGATCTTTCCATCCAGAATGATTTGCCCACCTATCCTTGATTCACATAATTCTTCCTTAGCCTTGGGTCCTAACTTCTATGCTTTATTTTAGGGGCCCTGTTAGTGATGTCCCTTTCTCCATCCTCAAACTAGATTAGATGTTTTCAGCAGCACCTTATAACTTCCACATCAGCACAAGAACCACTTTGACTGAAATTGCCCAATCTCTTGTCTGTCTGTAGCTGTCATTGCCTGTTGTTATCACTATGGGTACAGAGTCACAGAGTGCCTGGTTATTCTAGGGGCTAAATAAGTATGGGTGAAAAAATTGTGAAGCACTTAGCACACCTGTTACACAGTAGGCACTCATTCACTATTTCTTTATTGAAACACAAAATTGAAAGTCTAGCCAGGCACAGTGGCACACACCTGTAATCCCAGAGGCTCAGGAGGCTGAGACAGGAGGATCACCAGTTCCAAGTCAGCCTCAGCAAAAGAGAGCCACTAAGCAATTTGGTGAGATCCTGTTTCTAAATAAAACACAAAATAGAAATAGGGATGTGGCTCAGTGGTCAACTGCCCCTGAGTTCAATCCCTAGTACAAAAAGAAATAGAGAAATTGAAAGTCCACAGGCCTGGGACAGCTCCATGGTCTGTGATTAACTGGGATTCCTCGTGACAAGAAAGTCATCGCCCTTCCTTGGGCTGGTTTCCTTGTTTGCAGAGGGAGAGTACCGGGCCTGCCAGCTTTCCTTTTTGAATGTCTGCAGTGGGGAGCTCTAGCATCCACTGGGCCCCCCACAGTGCAGCTGATAGACTCCCAGAATCTGTGCCATAGTGCTTGTTGACAACACTGGCAGATACAGCCTCTCACTGGGAGTCTACTGTCTGACCAGCCAGGAGACTTGCTGGGGACTTGCAGGAACATTCTGAGAAAATGCAAACCTCACTCTTCAGCAATAGGGATGCTGTGTGAAAAGGAGCTTGGGGTGTTGCCTGGGGATATATGCCTGAAGCCAAGTCTCAGATAAATAAGGCTTCAGTTCTCTTCCCAAGGAGAGTCCTAATGCCTTACATGCATAGCCCCTGGCTCCAAGGACAGCATTTCCTAATCCCCGTGGGATTCCATTTCATCTGTGCTTGGCCCCATAGTCACCAAAACAAGTTTAGAATAAGCTTCTTACTTTCAGGCCTGGATCTCTCAACAGACTGAATGGTGTGCTACATGGAATGTATCAACCACTATGGAAGACATGAGACCCAAGTTTTATACCCACCTCTGCAATTAACTAACTCATAATGCAATCCCAAAGATGGTCCTGCCCCTCTCTGGTCTTAGTTTGCAGTGGTGATCTTTTGGCTTTGACATTCTCAGATTCCCTGATAATTTTGGAGGTGGTCCCTGATCACTCAAAGGAATCATATTTCCATCATTGCCGTGCACTACAGATATTTCATAGTGCTCTTTCACCGCTGTCTGAGTTGAGTTCCAAACAAACCTGTAAGATCAATTAGGGAACACAAACTATTTAATTTATGTTTCTCAGAGGGATATAAAACATTTGACTCATAAGCTTTTAAGACAGGGTCAGAGAGCATAAAACTGTTTAATAAGTACAATGCACTAAAAATATCCTTTACTGAGACAGACTGATGAAATTAAAAGGGCAGCAGCTTACGGATCAGGAAGCCTGATGCTAGTCCCTGCTCAGTCCCAGCCTCAATCGTGGCCTTTGGCAGACAGTTGCTCCACCCGACATCAGTTTCATTATCTGTACAATGACACCTCTAAATTATCCTTGGCTCTGCTGTTTTGAAAATCTCTTAGATAGAATAAGTCTTACCAAACCTTCGGGGGCTATGCCTGATTTGGTAAATTCAGGTGGCCAATTTATTTGTTCATAATACTTTTGTTTTGTTGTTTGCCTTTCCTGCTCCTGCCTGTGCCACTGACACTCCAGGCAGACAGTAAGCCAGGAAATATTTCTTATCTGCTGGGTCAGATGCCAACGTCTCAGGGATGAGTCAAGCACTCACTTTTATCATGAGGTCAGGGGGCCAGAGCTGAGGAGGGCTTGCAGAGTGGTTTGAGCCCCTATGGCTCTACCTGAGGTCAGAGAGCGGGTTTAATATCCTGTCCATCCTGCTTGAGGGCCAATTCCATCTTCCAAACCAGGGATAAACTCCCCAATTCATCCATGATCCAGACAATATTCCCTCAAATACTTACCAGGAAAACCATTATTATCGTCGCACCTTGTTATACTCTGTGAGTAGAAAATAAGACCTAGAGATACACATGCTCTCTTGAGGTTAGTTATGCCAGATCCTGAGGTTTGCAGGTCATGGACAAGCAAGGCTGAACAGTTACACCTGTACCCTATGCCCTGCAAATAGGGTTCAGAGTTAAGATTACTTTAAAAAGGAAACTGGGGGGAAAGCAGGAGAATGTAAAGAGGTAGAAGACACAATAAAGAAAAACCAGAGGGCAAGAAGGCATGTACATGAAATACTTAGAATACCTAACAAGAAACTCAGAAGAGAATAAAGGATCCAATGTTCTGGATATACTGACTACTTTACCTCCCCTTTTGGAGATTTATAGTCTGCAATAGTATGTTAAAATCCTCTTCAAGTTCTGTGATTAAAAATAAAACAAAACTACTTCAGTTTAGCATACTGCTAGGCAAACATTTTGGTCTCAGAATCCAACTTCCTTACAATGCTTATTAACATTCCTGGAACATCTAGTCAGAAAATGTGGTCTAAAGGAGTCCATTGTGTTGAGGTGGAAAGATGAAAAGGAAGAACTCCTCCCCATTTCTAAGCAGCTTACATAAGAGTGAGATAAGACACTTAGATGCTGAATTTTATAACTTAAAAAACAGATGAAGGTAATGGGAAAGGATCATTTTATCTCCAGGTAAGTGGTATGCACAGAATATCTCAGGCAACCATTGGCTTATCTATAACTTTCTAGGGTACCTACTACATACAGACACCATGCTGAGACCTGGGATACCCTGCTGAACCAGGCAGTACCAACCTCCCCAACTCCATAGCTTGACTTCTAGTGAGGAGAGAAAGAGACAAAAATTAAGTATACATGTAAGTAAATACAAGTACAGATCATTAAGAGAACCCCAAAAGAAATAGGCAGGGTTCTCTGATAAATTAACGAAGATACCTGCCTATTCTGGGGTCAACAGTGATGACCTTTTCAAGGAAGCATTTAAGTTTCAGCTTGAATGATGAGAAGCCAGCAATGATGTAATGAGGGACAGGATCAAAACACACTTCAGGGAGTAAGTCAGTGGTGTGTACTGGCCTTAAAGCACAAGTAACTCTAGAGAAAGAGAGGAGATTACTCCATCATTTTGTATTTAAGCAATGTGATCTCAATCCTCTAACATGAACCATTGAGCTAAGGTTGCAGTGGTAAACAAGCTGACAGACTGTGGCTCTTCTGGAACATTCTACTGGGAAGATGCAGAAATGGTAAAGAACTCCACATGAATCCAGTATGGTGAGTCCCTAGAGAAAATGAATGAAGTGCTTTCAGATAGGAACAACACTACGAATAAAATAAGGGGAATATGGTAGAGAGTGTGGTAGGCATGTGGGGAAGACAGTGTTAGAAAGCTGATCTGAGCATCCAAACTGAAATCCGGATGGCAAAATGGAGAGGGCTGTCTGAATGCCACCAGGCATTAGAGGTGGTGAGAACCCCGAGTTGGAGAGGGAGCCCCTGTTACAGGAGTCCATGGAAAATTTTCAAGTGAAAGGACCAGCATAACAAATGACAGAAAAGGAAGAAAGTCAAGGTTTAGCACCATTTGGATAAAGCCCTCAAATATGGAAGCAGAGGGTGAAAAGTTTGAAAAGTAGGCTGCGTCCACATTGTAGACGCACTTGAACGTCAGGGTCAAAGTTGGGACAGGCTCTTAATCTGTTTTCTAATGCTACATACAGGACATCATTCCCAGGCATAGCACCCTTTGTGGCACCCCTGTGCTTTGATTATTAGCCACCAAAGTGCCATGGTTTGTGAATAGCTATTAATAACACTTTGATAATGGCTAATAGGACAAACTGCTTCCTGTCCCCCAGTATGCACTCTTACTTCTTCCTCAATAATATGGCCACCAAATTTTAGGATGAAATGTGACATTACCCAGGGTAGTTAGACTCAGTCATGTGACTAAGTTCCTATCAATGGAATGTAAGAAAAAGTAGTGAATGCAAGTTCAGAGGTGTCCTTCAGGGAGTAGACATGTTCCTTCTCCCTCTGTTGTAGACTGTGGATATAATAGTTAAATTTCCATTCTAGATGGTGAGGACATGGGCCACCCCAGAGATAGTGGACAGAGAGCTACAAGAATCCTGGGTCCCAGATGACTATGGGAGCACCGGACTAGTCATAAACTGCTTCCTTGGAGAGTTTAAGCCACTGTTCATGTGGATCTTTGTTATACACAGTTGTAGCTGGATGCTAACTTCTACAGCCACTTACTACAAATTGTAGCAATGGCTAAAACAAGTTATTGGAATGTAAATGAATAAGAATGGGCATCTTATATAGATATCCTTGAACCCATTCTACATATACATTTATTTTTTAAGGCAAATCTTCCATAAACATCAGCATTTTAAAATATTTAAAATCACTGGTTATGTGCAACACAGCTCACAACAGATCCTAACATAATTTGGGTCATGGCCCTAAAGTAAAAATGCCATATGAAATTCAGTTTTATGAGCAACCATTCTCCAGAGAAGCTGGGACTTGGGTCCAATTAGAAATCATGTGATTCTCATCAAAAGCAACATGGCCTGTGTATTACTGTTGGTTTCTTATAAAGCTAAACGTAATATTTACCAGATGACCCAGCAGTTCTACTACTAGGTATTTACCCAAGGGAAATGAAAACATTTGTCCAAACAAAGATTTGTACATTCATGCTAAGGGAACATTATTCAAGTAGCCAAAAACTGGAAACAGCCCAGACAGATGTCTATCAACAGAACAACACATAAACAAATCATGCTCCATGCCACGGAATGCTTCTCAGCAATTAAAAGGATTCACTGCGGTGAATCCCAAAACCATTATGCCAGGGAAGCAGCCAGTTATCAAGAAGCACATTCCAGATGGTACCATTCACAGGATATTTCAGAAGAAGCAAAACCAAACTATAGTAGCAAGGAGCAGATCAATTGTTGCCTGGGGCTGCAGGTGGACATGGGGATTGACAGTATAGGGGCACACACATGCACACACACACGCACACACACACTTTTTCAAGGGATAAGAACTTTTTTCAATGATGAAATTGTTCTAGATCTTAATTGGGATGGTGATTTATTAAATGAATGCCTAGACCAAAACATTAAATTATACAGTGAACACAAGTGCACTTGATTGTATATAATATATATTTCAACAAATTTAATTTTTAATTTTTTTGTACTGGGATCAAACTCAGGGGTGCTCTACCACTAAACTATCTTCCCAGTCCATTCTCCTTTTTTTATTTTGAAACAGTTTCTCTAAGTTGCCGAGGCTGGCCTGGAACTTGTGATCCTCCTGTTTCCCAAGTAGATGGGATTACAGGTATGCATCACTGCACCCACCCGATTTAGAGAAAGAAGGTAAATAATTAGTTAAAGTTTGAATAGCAGTATAATGTCAATAAAGAAAGATATTCTTAATTGCAGGTGCATTTTTTAATGCAGCCTTAAGGCAAGCTGCTTCTCATGAAAACATTCTGGAAAGCTATGCTCCAGGAATGAGATGCAGTAGAAATTGATTCTCCCCTTCACCCCGCACCCAAAAAAATGCTTCAGGAGCTCTCTCAGGAACAGAAAGGGCCATATTGATTGTGTAAGAGAATGACAACCTTGGGAAGAACCAGGTGCTTTTTGTTGTTTGTTTGTAGAATTTTTTAAAAAATCATATCTGCTCTAAGTAATAGAAATGACAAATTACTATGCAATTTCAACTTTTTCTCAATCCATGTGCTGAAATCCTTGCAGACATGACAAACATGAACAGATCTGCACTGGGACCTCAGAGCACATGTCTAGCAGCACTCCCTTAGGATTCCCATAATTCCTGGGGGTCCACTTTGGAGAAGACTGAGGTCCTGAGTCAATAGCGGGGCTGAAGTGGAAGACAAGTGGGTCATGGAGATGAGTGTGGCTCTGTTTGTACACAAAAGACAGTGAAGCCTCAAGAAATGTGCTCACGAAGATTTCAGAACAGGTGCATCCATCACAAAACTGCTTTAGAGTCATCTGGAAGCCCGCACAAGTTGGCGAGGAAACAGACTTGAATCTTGGAGACGGCTGAGCAGGTTGTTACAACCAACCAGGCAGGGGATGACTGGGATTTTGACCAGGGTGGAAGCTGTGGAACCGGGGGAGTGTGGAAGCAGGAGGACCATCAAAGTGACTGGTGACTGACTGCTGAGGGCTGAGGGGCTGAAGGGGTGGGGTCAGGGTCAGAGTGGAGCCCCTGACACTGGAGAAGACAGGCACTCTCCGGAATGGGAAGGCAAAGGAGGGGCGCGGTCTGGTCTGCTCTGGGAAATAGGAAGTAGGCTCGGGTGTGCCAGCACTCCCTCCGCCTGGCAGGCTCCTGAGGCTGACTTTGCCTGCTTTGGCCTCCTGCCCAGCAATCTCTGACCCACCGCCACCCACGGTGTCACTCACGGTGGGTCACAAAGGGAGACAAACAGAAGGGGTGCCTTTGTACATGCCATTTCCCGTGCCTGGCATGCAGGTTACCTCCTACCCCTACCCCACCTATAACTCCTCCTCATCTTCCAGGCCCAGCCCAGATGTCACCCCAGGCAGAAGGAATCAGCCCCTCCTTTAAGTTACACAGCACATCACGTCACAGGGCAGCTGCTCATAAGTCAGTCTGCTTTGCCACATGGCCAGGTCACAGTAGGGGTTGGAGCCAACTTCTGTTTCACCAACCTTTAGCACAGTGCCCAACACAAGCCCCTGAGCTCAGGAAGCAATGTAAACAAATGAGGAGAGAGCCTCACACCAGAGGAAGGAAGTATGAAGGCCAGGGAGGTCCGTGACATGAGCTCAATAGGTGTATGGAGGTGAGTGGAAACAAGATGGCTTTTGCTTTTCTCTGCCTATGATACATATGTGCTCACCAATAACTGAAACTTTGAACTTCCTCAATCCCAAACACTTGAGGGGCTCCTCTCTGAATGAAAAGTCCTCAGGCAGCCCATTATAAATTATTCTCTGGGTTTAGTCAGCACTCTCCAAAGACGAATACCTTTAAAGGTCATAAGAAACTGGACCAAGGCTCAAACTGTCTAATGAACTGAAAAGTCACTACCTTTAGTCTGAGAATAAGAATCAGGAGAAGCAGAGAAATCCTACGGATCTGCTGATGCTTGAGACTTTGGCATCAACCCAGAAAGAGGTGGAATTATCACAAACCCGGAGATGGAAGCCCAACTCCACATGAAGTTACACACTACCTGGGGTTTGAGAGCAGTAGACCAGAATCATGTGGGTTTGAGCCTGGTCTGTTCTGACGGATTTGCACTCTACCTTCAAGGTGATGCTATTTTGAGTCTCACCTCTGCCTACAACTGTTCAGCAAAAGGAGTTGTTGCGAGGATGTCCTAATCCAGAGAAAAGGTTTCTCCTGCAACATGGAGGGGAAAGGGACTGGACCCCACAGGGAAGTTCCTAGAACAGTCAGGAAGGGGAGATTCCTTTTGGGAGCAAGGAATCCTGGACACGAGTCTTTCAGCAGGAAGGTCTGAGATAAACTGGGATCATTGGTCAGCCTAGTTGGACCTTAAATACCATTGCCCAACCTTGTTTATAAAATACAGCCCCAGAGAAGCCAAGTTCACATGGGAGCCAGTGGCCAGGCTACAACTGGAGCCCAGGTCTCCCACTCACCCTGCAAGGCCTTGTCCCTTGGGGGTGCTTTCTCTGAGCATCCTCTGGATGTTTATCTTCTTCATTTCCATGACTACAGATACTTTTTTTGTACTATCACAAGCAGGGGGTTTTCAACTGCTCATTGTTAGATAGGAAGGATGTCAAGGTCTCCCACACTCCTGTTTCCATGGGTGGAAGAGGAGTCAAGGTGAGGAGAACCCCAAGGGAGCCACTGTTAGCACCACTGTTCCTCTTGTCCTGCCAAGTGGGTCAGTGCCTCCCAACCGTCCAGACTGCTCTCTGGCAGCCTCTGGAGTCTGTTTGAATAAAGGAATGCTCTCATCCCAAGCCTGAACCTGTGAGATTGTTCTCTTTCTTCCCCTTAGGTTAAAAACAGATACAAACAGAGCCCCAAAGGGAATGAACAACTCTTCCTGTGACGCCTTAGCATAAACGGGCAAGAAGGGAGACAACAAATAGGAGGAAGAACTCAGGTCATGCAGAACTCCTCTGTTCACCTGCAGATGGCACCTCTGGTTTCCCCCTCTTCTCATTCCTTAGATGACTGAGTGGTGAAGGCCGCAAGTGATTTGCTGCTGGAGTCGGGGTTCTGAGTGCAAGGCCCTGGGGTGAGGAAGGCCACAGGTGCGTGGAAATTCACACTTCCCAAAAGATGATCTGATAAGGAGACGGATGCTGAGCTGCACCTCCACAGACTTTCAAAACAAGAGCACAGAAAACGAACATCATCTCCTGCCTCTCCTAAGCCCCAGGCTGTCTGTTTACAGAAGTTCTCTCTTCTCTCTTCTCATGCCTGAATCTGTTCAGGAATGTCACATTCCAGCCTTTCTGGGATGATCACTTGTCATGGCAGCAGTCACTGCAATGCCTCACATCGTGGACTGTGGCATCTCTGAAGGAGTTGGAAGGAGTACCAGCTGTCAGAGAATAAAACCCACCTTATGCTGCTTCATCGTGGGACTGCATGGCTCAGGCCACACATGGTGTGTCTCAAGAATCCTGAAGGCAACTTACCATCCAGTCTGGTGAAGCAGAGAAACAGAGAAGCAGCCTGCAAGAATGACAATGCTGCTCTCATCACCTTCTAATTTATAAAGTCCTCTCATTGCCACACTCTCAGCTGACTCTCAAAAATAAAGATCTGTTCAAGTTCAGAGTGTGGAAGTTCCTAAGTTCGTGTGCCTTGGTGTATGGGTATGTGGGCTTTCTCCACCTGGTTGCACACTGTCTGTCTGCCCCATTGCCCCTTCAGAAGCGGACGTGCTGGTCAATTCATAGCATGGACTGGCAAACTCACAGGAGCTTTTCTGAAAGGCTGAGATTGAGGGAGAGCACTAAGCGGTCAATGGCACAGACTTGAGGTTTGAGCAAGCCCAACCTTTGTCCTGTCTCTGCCATCAGTGACTTGACCAAGTAATGCTATTTAGACTCTCAGATCCTCAATGCCTAAGATTAGGGTGGAGATAATAGTGCCTGCATTATATATTTTTTAGTGGAAATTAAATTAAACAAGGTCTGGGAGAGTATGTAGTGGTGACAGCCACAACTTTGGAGTCAGCAGACCTGACTCAAGCCCCAGGTTTGCCCCTTGCAGCTAAATGATCTGGGATAAGTCACATCGCCCCTAGGGTTTCAGTTTCCTATTCTATGAAATGGAGATAAAATTCACACCTGTTCATAGGGCTGTGAAGATGAAATAGGACAATATACACAAAATAGCTCGTCACAGTGCCTGGCACAAAATAGACACCTGATGAACTGAAATGATTGGTGAGCTTGGATATAAAAGAAAGTTTGCCCAACTCCAGAGCCAGGACTCTTGACTTTTATGAAATGCTGATTTCCCAACATTCTAAGCATCTCCACCAAACAATGGGGGTAAGAGGCATTCCTGAAATAGCTGGGTAATTATTCTTGAAGCCCCCTCTGATCCTCAAGCATCCATGCCATTCCCCTGCTTTCTTGGATAAATCCCAAAAGCCTTCAGAGGGGAGGAACTTGGGAAGGGAATGTAACTCCATACCAGAGAAGTGGCTAGCAAAAAACAAATTAGGATGGATCTGGACCTGTTCTACAATTGAGGTGAAAGTTTTCTGTCTTCAGGGTTTAGAGTCAAGGTATACCAGAGCAAGAAGAGACCATAGAAAGGCCCAGAGGGATGAAGCAACTTACCCAAGGCTGCACAGCCAAGAAGTGGCAATGCTAGAACTGGGCCCCAAATGTTTTGACTTCTTGCCCAGGCTTCCTGCCACCATCTCCTTAACTACTCGTCTTTCAAAACCATTAGGCACCAGAGTAACTCAACACTAAGCTTTCAAGATCTGCCTGGGCCCTCCCACAGTTCCTCCTGAAGACTATCTCAGTCAGGGACAAAAACATCTGAATACATCTTTGAAAACAGCAGGGACAGGTACTCCCTCAGAGAAGAGCTTCTGAGAGCCCGAGACAGGTGCTGATTGGATCCGCAATCTGGGTTCCACCTCTTGTGCAAGTTTTATGTCTTTCAGTATCTGGACAGTGGAGGTGTCAGGTCCAGGAGCCCATGCTCTCCAATAAGTGCATTCCAGATGTCTCCGAGGCACTGCCAAAGGAGTGGCAGCAATTTGGAGAAACAGGTTGCTCCAACCTCAATCAAGTTTTTTAGGAGGGGCCCCACTCCCCTGGCCAGCCCATGAATTCAACAAGAGTTCTGTTCCCACTGTCCTTCACAGCTGGGTCACTAACTTGGCTGGACAACAGATTCTGGAATCCCAAGATGCCAGAATTGGGTGGCATCTCTGACATGCTCTTGACTGAGGAACCCAGGGCCCAGATAGGAGTAGGGGTTTGATTAAGGTCATGCCATGGGCTCAAGGTGAGGATTTGGATCCTTTGTCCCATAATATCCTTTGACCCTAGAACAGTGGCCTGAGCAGTTCAGATAACAGAGCATCTGAGAAAGAAGCCAGAGCCTGGGGGCAGCAAGGAGAGAGAAGCAGCCCCCAGCAGCACCCTGGTGAGTGAGCCCCTAAAAATCTTGGCCCCCGGGAGGTCCCGTCCCTGACAGTGCCGGCAACCTTGTGCATGATCCAGGGTCTAACATGGTATGAAGCCACAACTCTCTCCCATCTCAGAAACCCTGTCACAATAAGAGAAGTGAGGCTGTCTCTCCTTTATCCTTCCAGATCTGTCTGTTGGAGAGGCAGAGCTTAGTTTGCAACAGGAGGCATGCGAGTTAGAAGCAGGAAACACAATCCTGGGTTTGGGGAGCTGAGTGGTGTTCATAAGGAATTCCCTCCCTTTGGGGAAATTTTATTAAAATGCTAGGCATGGTTCTCTGAGGACGTATAGTTCCAGAATTAGACAATCTGTAGGTTAAGTCTGGAACAGTTTCCTATACTGGATTACTTGCTTTCATGGGGATTTGAGTTTTGGGATTTGGGGTGTTTTGGTTTCAGTTTCCAGGGGTGGAGTCCTACCCTAATTTGGTCCTTGGAAAGACACAGTAAAGCATAAACAAAACAACAAATACGGCCCCCCTCCCCAAACAAAATTAACACTTAGATGTGGGTAGGAACATGCATAGCATAACAAAACAAATGGTGTTTCCTAAAGTCATGTTCAGGAGCTGCTGCCATAGGACAGCTTTTTGTCCAAAAAAACAAAGAATACACAGGCTCAGACTCTATAAGCTACCCAACCTCCAGACTTCTGTGAGAAAATGCAGTTTTAAAACAAATTCTTTTAAAAAAAAGTCTAAAAAGAAAAAGAAGAATGTTTTTCAGAGAACCATGCAATGTTCTAAACTAAAAAAGGCAAGAAAAGTTTGCCCTCCAAGGTCTCTAACCTGAGCAATGCTCTTTTTTTCTTTTTTTTATTGTAAACAAATGGGATATATGTTGTTTCTCTGTTTATATGTGGAGCAAAGGCATACCATTTGTGTAATCATAAATTTACATAGGGTAATGTTGTTTGATTCATTCTGTTATTTTTCCTTTCCCCCTCACCCCCCCACCCCTCCCACCCCTCTTTTCCCTCTATACAGTCCTTCCTTCCTCCATTCTTGCCCCCTCCCTAACCCTAACCCTAACACTAACACTAACCCCTCCCACCTCCCATTATGTGTCATCATCCGCTTATCAGTGAGATCATTCGTCCTTTGGATTTTTGAGATTGGCTTATCTCACTTAGCATGATATTCTCCAATTTCATCCATTTGCCTGCAAATGCCATAATTTTATCATTCTTTATGGTGAGTAATATTCCACTGTATATATATATACCACAGTGTCTTTATGCATTCATCAATTGAAGGACATCTAGGTTGGTTCCACAATCTGGCTATTGTGAATTGAGCAGCTATGAACATTGATGTGGCTGCATCTCTGTAGTATGCTGATTTTAAGTCCTTTGGGTATAGGCCGAGGAGTGGGATAGCTGGATCAAATGGTCTGAGCAATGCTTTTTGTCCCTATTGTAGACTTCCCTGGACAGGTGAAGGACCAGCCAGGAGCTACCAGGAAAAGTCTGGTACACAGTTGACACTCAACAAATGTTTGCTTAACAAATAAGGGGAGAAGAACCTTGTGTAGAAATTTAAACCAAAAAAAGTCCTAGTCAAAGTTTTGGGCAGTGGTCAGGGAGAAGAATGCCTGATCTAAGCTGGCTTTGAGCAAAGGCTGGAAGTGACTACCTTAGTGATCCTAAGGACAGTAAGGCAGCTAGCATTTATTGAGTGTCTTCTGTGTGCCAGGCACAGTGCTAAGTGCTTCATCTTGTCTACCTCATTTGATCCTCAGCATAAGCCTCTAAGCAGGCAATTATCATGATTAAGGATTATGGAACTTGAATAACTTGCCTGATAAGTGGCAGAACCAGGATCAAAACCTGAATCCAACTTCAGAGCTGTGTTTCTTAAACCATTATGTTCTGCTTACCAATCTAAAGAATCTCTTCTAATTTAGCTAATTAGGGCCCTGGGAGAAGGGGCAGTTTTATTTTCATGAATTAGTAGTAAAGAAACTTCAAGTTGAGCCTATGTTACTGAGTGATGAAGTTTGGTTCTTAATCTGGGATACTTCACTCAGCAAGCATAGGTTCAATCATTGTAATCCAGGATAGGACAGGCTCATGGAAGGAAAAGACAGGGGACCTAGCAGTTCCCAGGGAAACAGGCTTGTGAAGAAGTCATTGCTCCTCAGTTTGGCAGATGCAGTGGTAGTTGCCTAGTTGCCTGTGCAGGGTCCTATGAGTACTAGAGTCACAGGGGCAAGGTAACATGGTGGTTATTTAAGGTCATAGATAATACAGCAAGATAGGCCTGAGATTAAATCCTAGCTCCTGCATTTAACTAACTTAGTCAGACTGGACACATTCTTTAACTTTGTGAGTTTCAGTTTTCATCACTTTTAAAATGCTGACAGCAAATGGTTCACTCCTCACTCCACTGCTACAGCATGGAATGATATGCCTGCCCCAGCACAAGACCTGCCACAAGGTATAATGAAGCCACTGGGGAAGGCAGGGCTGGGGGATCAAGGAGGGTTCTGAAAAAGACTTGGCATGAAAGCAAGAAGAAAGTGGCTGTTCCAGGAAGAGAGACTTTGGGCGGAAGCAAGAAGAGATAAACCTGCATCTGCATCTCTGTGCTCAAGAAAGAGAGTGGTTTGAAAAGAACCAAGTCAGAACCTGGAGAGGCAAGAAGTGTCAAAAACAAAGTGATGAGCAATGTCCTTTACTCTGAGCTCCAGTATGCGAAGATATAAGAGCAAGGAATTCATTGCAACATTGTTTTTAATGGAAATGAATGAATACATGAATGAATTTGCAAGTAAATAAATAGAAACAACCTCAATATCCCTCCAAACAAGATTGGCTAAATGGAGTCCGATAGAGTCATATAATCGAATACCATTTGCATATTTTTAAATGAGCAATGTGTAAATAGATGAACGGGAAGACATCTGCAGCACAGTGTTAAATGAAAAGACCAGTTACAGAGGCACGTGTCAAAATGATCCCTAGTGAGTAAATCCATCAGCATCAATAGAGAGAAATTTATGACAAACCATTTATAGTGGTCATTTCCAGGGAATAACATTGGGAAAGAAGGGGGTTGGTGATATTTCACTTCCTACTCTATACACTTGTTCAATACTTGAATTTTTCACAGGTGGCATTTTTAATACTAATTTTGTAATTAAAAGGTTTATTGAATTTTAATGCCCTGAAGAAGATGCATAGGATTTTTTTTAAATAAAAGACTGTTGGAAGGTCATTGGTTAACTATTAGAAAAGCAGGGTCAGTGGCCAGAGGGGTGGCACAGAGGTGGGCAAAGGAGTGAGAGTGGAGTCAGCAGGTGGCAGCTCTTCTGTGCATGTGAAGCAGACAGAGAAGAAGCCAGGGAGAAATTGAGGGGTGCTGTGGAAGCCTCAGAGGGAGGTCCGGGGAGAGGAAAGGGAAGAACAGAATCAATTCAGTGGAAGGAACACCCCTTCCACTGAATTTGGGAAGGAAAGAAAGAAGGAAGAGAGGAGGGAGGAAGGAAGAGAGGAGGAAGGAAGGAAGGAAGGAAGGAAGGAAGGAAAGAAGGAAGGAAGGAAGGGAGGGAGGGAGGGAGGGAGGGAGGGAGGAAAGGGAGGGAGGGAGGAGGGAGGGAGGGAGAAGAGAACGGAAGGAAAAGAAAAGAAAAGAAAAGAAAAGAGAAGAAAGGAAAAGAAAAGAAGAGAAAAAGAATGCAAGCAAGAAAAGGGAAGGAGGAAGGGAGGAAAGAAAGGAAGACAGGAGAACACAGCGGGTGAGTCAGACTTTCAATGGAATGGGCAGAGGTGGTTTCCTGAGGTTAGGTGAGGGGAGTGCGCTGGCAGTGAGCTTGAGTGGGAGGCTGGAGACTAGAGGGCCTGGTTTCTGACTGTGCTCAGCAGGGGTGGGAGGGCATTCCTCCCCATCATCCTCCCCAGGGAACCCTCTCCACCCCCCACCCCCCTGCAGCAGAGCAAGGCAGCCCTCCACTCCTGGACTCTCCACTCCGGGTTTCCAGGCTTCCTTGTGCCAAGCACCCTTGGCGCTCTCCAGCACAAGCTTTGTTTTCTATAGTGTCCCTGGGGACATGAAGGTGAGGAAGGGCAAGAGGGTGGGGGCCTGTGGTTGCAGCTCCTAACAATGCTGCTTCCGGGTATTTTGTCCCTAGTGGAATAGGATATTTTGTTAAAGGAGGGAGAAAGGGTGAGGGTGGGTAGAGTATGCTAGATGTCCCTGAAGGTCCTCCTCACACCCTGGGTCAGCTGGGGATTATCAGACCACAGTGACCTGGTTTTTCTATTTGAAACTAATTAGCAACTCATTAGCATTGGTGATTTAATTTCTGCTGAAATCCTCAGCAAAATGGGACTTGGAATAGGGAAGGAACACGGAGAAGGAGGCCTGGGAGAAGAGTGAGAACTGGGAGGGGAAAGGTGGGCCTTAAATCTCAGAAGGAGCCAACGAGCGGGGGATGACGGGCTCAGCTACTGGGTGAAGAACTTCCGTTACTTTTCTCTAGTGGATGAGAAGTGGTGGAAACCCAAGATTCCCACTACCAGGGAGCCACACCTTCCTCATGGAGACTGACTCAGGAGAATGACTGACATGCTCCACTCCAGCCTAAACTTCCAGGGAAGACTTGGGTTCAGGAGGAGCATCACCCCTTTTGAAGGAAGGATAGGAAAGCCCCACAGGGCAGGACGAAGATAATAAGGTCAGTACCAGACTGAGTGCAGACAAAAGCAGATCAGATGACAGTCATCTGAACTCGCTACTGCTGCTTTGAGATCAGAAGACTCTGGGCCAACTGCATCAAGGCGAAAAGACCCTGAAGGCATAGTACTGAAAAATACCAGAGCTGGAAGGAATCTTAAAGATCTTTGAGACAGAATTCATCACTTCCTGCTCTCTGTCTCTGTAGCAACTTTGCAGACATCATGCTGCATTATCTTATGGTCTCCACCTATAAAAAATACATTTATTTACTGCTGTATTATATTAAAGCATGACATTTAGCAGAAAATAGGTTTAGTGACTATTTCTGTTCATTGCATCCCACCTTACCCTCTCATTTTGCCAATGAGGGGAAAAACAAAAAATTAAGAGACAACCCAACTACTGACTTGCTCAGACTAATGATATGCTAGTCAAAGGTTTAGTTCACCCTGTAGTGTTTGGGTGATGAAACTTTCCACACATGCAGCAACATGGGGAAAAATCAGTTCGAACACACAACGTGTCCTATGAAGGGTCAACCTGGAAGCTGTATTTGGAAACAAAATTATAAGCAAAAAAATTTTATAATAGCATATGACCAAGGAGTCCAAGTCCTCCCCAAAAGATGCTCAACCCCAGAGTATGCGTTTCTGTTTTTCTCCTTTTTACCATAAAAGTGTTCACATTTCCTTCCTAAAGGGAGTAACAGGCTCTTGGAGGCTTCACAATTATATTCAGAAAGCACCCTAAGAAAGGCTAGGTTCACCCAGTATGGCCACACACATCGTAATTCCAGCTACTCTGGAGGCTGAGGCAGGAGGCTCACCAGGCTGGGCCATTTAGGGAGACTTTATGTCAAAATAAAATTTTAAAAGGGCTGGGGATGTAGCTCAGTGGCAGAGCACTTGCCTAGCATGTGCAAGGCATGGGTTCAGTAATAAGTTCCATGAAAAAAAAAATGCTAGGTTCCAGGTGAGTGGCTGAGTTGCATACTAGAGACAAGGAAAGGTGAACCTTTGGATTAAAGGTTTATATTTAATCCAAACCTTTGTATTAGTCTCTGGACTTTCCTCAGACAAAAAGAAAGAAAAAAGATCCTTCTGAGACAGTTTTGCCTGAATGCTTCCTCAGAACACTAGTTCCCACAAATGTTCTTGACAAATTTTCTGTGACCTAGAAAGACGGTTGAACGCTACATTCTGAAACCCCTCTAGGGGACCCCTGCAGTACATGTCAGCGATCCATATTCAGCCAACAGCAGATCAAAAATATTTGAAAAAAATTGCATTTGTACTAAACATATACAGACTTATTTTTCTTTGTTTATACACACATACAATACACACATATATATAAGAAATATATATATATATGCATATATATATATATATATTTAGTTGTGGATGAACCTTTATTTTTATTTGTTTATATGTAGTACTGAGAGTCAAACCCAGTACCTCACACATGCTAGGCAAGCACTCTACCACTGAGCCACAACCCTAGTCCCCAGATTTGGTTTTCTTGTCGTAATTCCCTACACAATACAGTAGAACAACTATTTATATAGCATTTACATTGTATTAGGTGTTGTATGTAATCTAGAGATGTGCGCAGGATGGGCAGGAGGATAGGCAGAGGGTACGTGCAAACACTGGGTCATTTTATATGAGAAATTTGACCATGCGTGGATTTTGGTATCTGTGAAGGTCTTGGAACTAAACTCCCTGGCTACTGAGGGAGAGCTGTAGGTTAGCAGACTAAAGGCACTGAGAAATCCTGCAATGAGGAAACAGGCTGAACTTTGTTCAACCAAGTATTGCGCAAAATTATGTCACCAGGGAATACTTTGTTCATGTCACACTTAGGACAATGGCTCTCAGACTTTTTTGTTCACAGTACACTTTGAAGTTCTGGAATTTGATACAGCATACTTGAAATCATTAATGTGTACAATGTGTGCAGTTCTATTGTTTAGCAAGATCTCTCAGTAGGACAGTCAGAACTGTATAGTTTACTCAGTGCCCGCCAGTCCCAGTTGAAGGTTGACTTGAACTTGGCTCTGTCTTCACCATGCTTTCTTAGAAAAGTCCAAAGGCAAGTTGCCACCTACACTTCTTTGAAATGCCTTGACATCACACCACTCCTCTTTCCACCTGACCCGACTCTGCATGACATCATGCCACTCAGCTCAGAGCTCTCCCCAGCAGGCATCACTGCAATAGTGCAATCTGCAACTGAAGCAAAAATGCATGTTATACACATTGAAAAAAGTTTGGCAGCATCTGGAAATGATTGAAACCACACAGGCTGAGAGCACCCACCCTGGAACTGGTATTCTAAGTGGTAACTTAGGAGGACTGATGGGAAGAGGCACTCATTCCAGGTTTTCCCAGGGCTGGTATTTGCTTCTCAAGAGTCACAGAAGGCCAGATGAAGTGGGAATATGGGGGTGCTGAACCCCTGAAAGCCAATGTCCAAAGACCTCTAAAACCCAGAGACAGAAAGCAGCTTATAAATCCTATTCTCTTGTTCTGATCACTTAAACAACAAATTTCAATTTTTTTCTTTCAGTACTGGGAATTGAGTCCTGAATCTAGGAGTGCTTTACAACTGAGTTGCATCCCCAACTCTATTTTAAATTTTGAGACAGGGTCTCGCTAATTTGCCCAGTTTGGCCTCAAATTTATAATCCTCCTGCCTCAACCTCCCAAATCACTGAGATTATAGGCAAGTACCACCAGACCCAACTCCATCTCTTGGCAAATTTTTAAGTATACAATAATGACATTGTTAATTATAGGCACTATGCTGACCTCTAAGATTTAATCATCTTCTATATAGAAAAGATGTATACCCCCATTTCCCCTTCCCTCCAGCTCAGATCAACTGCTACTGAAATGTGTGTAACATGCCATTAGTGTTTTCCCTTGTTCTGATCTGTGTTCCCAGCTCTGTCTTACATAGGGGTTATGACATCAGCATTAATGACCTTGTAAAAACAGGAGAGCAAGTATTTCTAAAACCTGGAGGGTTATCCAAATGCAGGAACTACTTTTGACCATTGTTTCCAAATGATCACTAATTGAATCTTACCCAAAAGGGGTTTCTACTCTCTATTCTCTGCTCCTATGAGTTTGATTTATGTTAGAGGTAGCATACACATGTTGTCATGTAGTATTTGTCTTGCTCTGCCTGGTTTATTTCACTAGCATAATGTCCCCCGGTTTCATACAAGTTGTCTCAAATGGCAAAATGTCCTTTTTAAGGTGTGTGTGTGTGTACCACATTTTCTTTATTCATTAATCGGTAGATGAACATTTAGGTTATTCCCATGTCGTGGCTATTGCAAATAATGGTCAAATGAAAGTAGAAATGCAGATACCTCTTTGAGATCCTGATTTTAATCCCTTTCAATATATACTCAGCATTGGGGTCACTGGGTCATATGAAAGTTCTAGTTGTAATTATTTGAGGAACCTCCATGCCGTTTTCCACAGTGAGTACAATTTACATTTCTACCGACAGTATACAAGGACTCCCTTTCCTACACACCCATATCAAATGTATCTTTTTTTAATAGCCAGCCATCCCAACAAATGTGAGGTGATATCTCACTGTAGTTTGTTTTTGGTTTTGGGGTGTTTGGTTTTTGTTTTTGTTTTTGGTATTGGGGATTGAATCCAGGGGTGCTTAATCACTGAACCATATCCATAATCCTTTTTTATTTATTTTAAGGCAGGGTTTCACAAAGTTACTTAGGGCCTTACTAAGTTTCTTAGACTGGCTTTCAGCTAGAGATCCTCCTGCCTCAGACTCCCCAGATGCTGGGATTACAGTGCACCTCACTGTGGTTTTGATTTGCATTTCTCTGAGGATTAGTAACATTGACCATCATTTAACATGTCTTTTGACCATTGGTATGTCTTCTTTGGAGAAATACATATTCAGGTCTTCCAATTAAAACAGTTGCCCAGGTTTTAATTGGGTTATTTGCTTTTTTGTTATTGAATTGTGGGTGTTCCTGATATGTTTTGGATATTAACCTTCTGCTGATGCATGGTTTGGGACACTTTCTCTCATTCCATAGGCTGCCTTCTCACTTTGTGGGTGGTTCCCTCTGCTGTGCAGAACTTTTTAGTTTGACGTAATTGTCTAGTTTTGCTTTGGTTGCCTGTGTTTTTGATGTCATATAAAGAATTCTTTGCCAAGGTGTTTGTTATTTTTAAAAAACAATCTAGCTAAAAAATAAGATAACTTTGATTGATATTCAGTAGGGAAATCATGACAGGCTAAGGAGCATAGGACAAGAGCAAAAGTCCCTAGGTCCTCTCCTTAGCTCTATCACTAGATGAGGCCTGAGGCTTTTCCAGAAGTTGGATTTTGGTAACCTCTGGAACTCTTTCAATGTGAACATTATTCCAATTTCTAAAATTAAGAAGAATAAGAAATTATACTCCATTATATATGATGTATCAAAGTACATTCTACTGTTATGTATAACTAATTAAAACAAATTTTAAAATTTTTTAAAACTCTTTTTCCCATATGGAAGCTTTATGCATATTCCTAAACCACATGGAGAAAAGATTTGTAGTCTTTGCGGAACCATTATAATTTATCTTTTGGTACAGATGAAGCCATAAATAAATATATACACAAGTACCAAAAAAAAAAATTAAGTGAAGGAACAGAGTAATTGTATTTATTTACCATTAATATTTATGGAAAATGTAATGGTGCTCCAGAGATTGGTGTATGCATTTTACATGTTTTTTTCTATCTAGTCTTACTTTATGAGCTATGTTTTATTATCATCCTATTTAATAATGGTGCATTCCTGTAATCCCAGCTTCTTGGGAGGGTAAAGCAGTCTTGCAAAATTGAGGCCAGCCTGGGCAATTTAACAAGACACGGTCTCAAAATAAAATATGGAAAGGCTGAGGGGTTGTAGCTCAGTGGTAGAGGGACCCTGGTTCAATCCACAGTACTGAAAGAAAAGAAAAGATAAAAAGAAGCCAAGTGGGCTTGGTCAAGATAATATTGATAAGTAAGTATTCAAGCTGGTTTTGACACTAGCAGCTCAACTCTGGATCCACTATACTATTGACCTTCCAAAATCCTGAACTTTAAAGTTTTGTAACAGATGCTGGTGTGTATAGCTTTTTATGGTATGGAATGTGGGTAAACTACAAATCTAGGAAAGAAAACACACACACACCTAAAGGGGGAAGATTTCCAGAAAGAACTGGTATAATAACAAAGTTAAATTGTCCAGCCAGAACACAGCCTGGAATCTACTTCATGTGCAGTCCAGCAGCCTGACATGTAGGTCTCAGGATTGTAAATTGGCAGAGCAAGGTTCCGGAGCTGGACTCAGGAAGGAGTGAGGTAAGTTGCAGGGTCAGCCCCAGAGGGAGGAAGCTGGCAGCCATCCAGGGGAAGGTTGTGTGGGCCTGACAATGTAAACTTAGAAGCCTGGCATCTCTGAGCTGCTAGGAAGCCTAGAGGTCATCCCATCAAGCTTCCCACCCAAAGCAGGCATCCCCTTTATGACACCCTGTGGGTGCTGGTCTAGCCTACGCCTGAGTATTCCCAAGGATAAAGTTTACTCTGCTTCTGATAGCCTGCCTGCTCTATTGCTGGACACCTGAAGACATTAGAAAGTTTCGTTCCTTTTAAAAAGACAAAATATGCCTTACAGTGATTTTAACAGTGGACCCTGATTCTGCCTTCAAGGAGCTCCAAAATGACATGTGCCCACCCCTCTTTCCTATGATACGCTTCAGAAATCAACAAATGTGCTGAGTTTTTTCCCATCTGCTCCTGCAGATTTCCTCCGGGACAGGTTTTGTTCCAACCCCGTCAGTCACTGATTATCCCATTGGCACCAGCAGAATGGCCAAGGCCCACAACTTACTTACCTTGGTGTCCTTCAAAGACCTAACCCAGGCCTACCACATAGTAGGGCACAGTGTGATTATCTGAATTAAATTGCACAGGAAACTGCAAAAGGAAAATTTGGTAAACTTGAGAGCTTGCACCCTTGACAGCACTGCTCAGATAGTGTCTACATTCATCTCTTGACCTGGTGCCTTTTTCTAGATCCTTCTTGGAAGGAGATATTTCCCCCATATGTCAAAGTTGGGTTTGGGAATGCTGCTTTCTACCTAAGACTTTTCAGAGGAGTTTTGGGGATTACCACTATGACCTGAGCATTTAGCCAAGGTGTGGCCCACCACGGTATCATGTAAACACTGAACAAATGAATGAGCAGAATAGCTTATTGTATACCTATGATGTGCCAAGTTCATAAACATGTTGCACATATTACCTTATTCAAACCTTACACCACCAGGACTGAAATAGCAATATATCCATTTATAGATAAGGTAACTGATAGTCAGGTTAAGAAACTTTCCAAAGTCAAGGATGTGGGAAAAAGATACACTCATACATTGCTGGCAGAACTGCAAATTGGTTCAGCCACTATGGAAAGCAGTATGGAGATTTCTCAGAAAACTTGGAATGGGACAACCATTTGACCCACCTATCTCATTCCTAGGTTTATACCCAAAGGACTTAAAAACAGCATACTACAGTGACCCAGCCACATCAATGTTTATAACAGCTCAATTCACAATAGCTAAACTATGGAACCAACCTAGGTGCCCTTCATTATTAGATGAATGGATGAAGAAAATGTCATATTTATATATACACACACACAGTGGAATATTACTCAGCCTTAAAAAATGAAATTATGGTGTTTTCCAGTAACTGAATGGAACTGGAGAATATTATGCTAAGCAAAATAAGTCAATCCCAAAGATCCAAAGGCCAAATGTTTTCTCTGATATGCAGATGCTAGTTCGTAGTAAGAGGGGGTGGGGAGAACAGAGGTATTTTGAACTAAGAGAGGGAAGTGAAGGGAGAGGAGGGCTCTGTGGGTAGGAAGGATAGTAGAATGTGGCATGAATCAGACATTATTACCCTGTGTACTTATATGATTACATGACCTGTGTAACTCTACATCATGTACAACCAGACCAATGAGAAGTTATATTCCATTTATGTATGATGTGTCCAAATGCATTCTACTGTCATGTATAACATAGAACAAATAAAAAATATTGGAAAAGAAAAAGAAATTTGCCAAAGTGACTCAGCTCCTAAGAGGAAAAGGCTTTCTCTAAAATCCACCCCTGTTTACCTTATCCTACTATCTTCTGCAGGGAACAGGAAAGGCAGACAGACAGAGAAGCAGATGGAAAGACAAAGAGACAGGAAGAAGAAAAAGCAGTTAAGACAGCTTTGAGACCTGTGAAACCCTCAGCGGAAGGCGGCCCTGGGCAGGCGTGAGAGAGACCCCTGTCTAGACTAGGTACACTCAGGCCCCCGGGCTGCTGGGCATCTACTACTCCATCCCAGGTTTCTTTCAGCCCTGCCACTTTCCACCACATGCTTCAAACACCATTTATAGCCAGGACTTATTATCTGCTTTTTGCCCCAAATCAGACTATAGGGCTCTATGGAGCATGTGTCTTATGTCCAGCTTCATGCTTAACACCTGCCCTCAAAGAAATCCCAAGTGGGATTTCACACCAATAGCCTAGGTGTGATAATGGGGCACTGAGCCACAGAGGCCACTTTGGGCATGGTAAGGAGCCAGTGTCTGTATCTGACCTTTGACTCCAGCTCGCTCTCATCCACGCAGTCAAAGAGGTCTTACTTAAAAGACAAACCAAGTCTCACCACCACCACTTCCTGTTCTTCTGCTGGAAACACTCCTGGTTCTTTGCTGTGTTTAGAATTCAGTCTGCACTCTGGTGCGACTCCACAACCTTGCTTCATGCCCCCTGCTTCTGCACCGGCCAGTTTCAGAACCTCAAACCCTAGCTTCCGCTGGCTTACCTCAGGTGCATGCTGGTCCTTCCGCTCTAGACACATACTCTCCTCCTGGTCCAGGGACCAACACTTCCTCCTCTTTGCAGTCTCCATCTAAACCTCCTGCCCTAAGGAAGCCAGGGTATGCTGCTTTGTTGTAAGCCCAAAGCCCCTCTCTTCCTTCACGCCTTGGGCTTAATTACTTGTTTAAAAACCATCTTTCCTGACAGAATCCAAGCTCCAAAGAGGCATCAACTATATCTGATCTGCTCCCCCTCCATTCCCCAGAGCTAAAGGCATCATGAAAGAAATATCCCACAGAAGAAATGTCTGAGGGTTATGTGGGCAGGCCCTTCAGCAGATTAAACCACCAGCTACAAAGATGCCTGGGAGTGAAGCTGAGAATTGTTCTAGTTAGCCGGTTGTCTAGGTCTCAGCTCTAAAATGAGGCAGCTCAGCAGGATAACTTTCCTGGTCTCTTGTGATTCTACTGTTGTAAGTTCAACAACTTGAGAACACTTAACTTATAGCTTCAGCCCAAAGCACAATGATCGTAGATCAATACCACCCACAAAGGAAGACCTTGGGAATAGAACTCCCTCCCATGCTGTGGGCTGTGTTTACAAAACAAACTCAAGAAATCATCATAAATCATTCCAAGTGGTGCTGCCTGGGTTGAAGCAACAAGACAAAAATACCACTGGGCACAGCTCTTCTGGGCCCCTACCCAGCTCAGGAGAAACAGGGCCTGCCAGCACTATGCCCTCTGAAGACCCAACTGGTCTTTCTGAACTGGGCCTCTGGGTGGGATTTTTTCCTGCATGTCAGACTTCTAATCCCTTCTAGTACCCTCCAGTTTTCTGGTGCCTTATGAAAAGGAAATGACCCAAGAGTTGAGGGCCTGTGTCCTAGGTCAGCTACTGCTGAGGTGTATGTAACTGTCCATAAATTTTTTCCTCTGTTCTGATTCGTATTCTCATCTCCATCGCATAAGGGTTATGACACATGCTCTAATAACTTTGAAAAAACATTGGAAGGGAAGCCATTCTAAAATCTTAGAAAGTTATACAATTGCAGGGATTACATTGAGCCATTGTTTCCCACTTGCTCACTGATTAATCCTCACTCAGAAGGGTTACTCAGATGGCCTGGAGTCTCAGCATTTTATCTCTAACTGGGGACTGGAAGGCTAGGCCCCCAGGCCAAAGACTCAGGCATCTGAGCAGCTGGTAGCTGAATCAGCCTAGACTGCTCAGATTGTCCCGAAGGTAAATCTAATTCAGAATTCAGGTCTGAGTCAGGGTCCCTACTTCTAAGCCAGACAAAGCTGATGTCAGGTGCAAGAAACTCCTGTCCCTGTGACCCTGTGGTTTTGAAGTTGCAGTGGAGCTGAGGGGTTCAGAGCATGTATCTGAAGACAGACTGGCCTTGAGTTTCTCCTACCAGCTCTGTATGCTTCTGTTTCCTACTCGAAGAAATGGTAAGAATTGGCCAATCTCAATATTAAAGATGATAATGAATGAATATAAAGCATTTTGCTTGGTGTACATGTCACACGTTAGGGACTTTAAAATAATGCTATTGTTACGATTATTGTTATTGCTGCTGTCAGTTTTACTCCAGGGCCAGAAGCCTGACTACCTTGGTGGGCTCTCCCTACATCCTCCTCTGAGTTTCTTTCCACATTCCCTCATCTCGGCCTTCACCTTGACCTTCATATTTTCCTCTAACAACTTCGCAAGACAAATACTTTCAAATTTACCTTCTAATTTACCTTCTTTTATTCAGTATTTCTCAGGACATATTTCTGGAAACAGAAGTTCTGAACAAAGAAGTCTCTTTTTAATCCATAAGTACCCCAAAGTCAAAGACCCTATGGAAACAGCTGAGCATCCAGGCAGCATGGAATAAGAAACAGATGCCTGGACTAATTCGGAGTTGAGAGTTTTAAACCTGGTTTTGCTACTTATGGCAATCGACAAGGTATTTAACATCCTCAAAAATCTTAGCTATTTTGGCTGTAGAACAAAAACATCAATCTCTCATTTGTAAGCCCTTGGTTCTAGGTGGACCACATTCTTTCCTCCAATAAATATTTTGCAGAGACCCAACATATAAGCTATTTAACAGAATACTGCTTTGGGTAAAGGAGAAGTGAGGCAGGTTCTTGCCTGATAGCCTTCCTCACCTTCAAATGATCTTCCCTTCCCTCATCCTCACTCGGGGCAGGCTAGAAGCTCCTATACACATTCACAAAGTTTTGGGGAACTCTGCTCATGTGACCTCTTTGTGCCTCAGTTTCCTCACCTATTGAAAGGGAATAATAACTAGTCCTCCCTCACTGGGTTACTTGTAAGAAATAAATGAGTAAGTACAACTAAAGCCTTCGGCCCGGTGGTCAGTTGTGGGGGTTCTCTCTGCCACAACTGTGTGGAGGAGGATATTGGCGGTTTTTCTATTACCCAAAAAACTTATCTACTCAATGAACACACAAGAACCAATACTCTTTTCATAAGACAGGGGCATGACGGGTCTGGCCATACCAGCTCTGGTCTCTTTACAGCAACATGAAGTCGCCCAACTCTCCTTTATTTATAATATACACGTAAAGGGGGCAAGGATGGGGAGGAGCTTCTTCTGTGAAGGACAGGATAGGGTGGAGTTAGGGGAGCCATCCTCTTAGGGGGAAAATTCCAGAAGGAGACAGGGAACCACTCCCATGCAGCGCCACATGCTTCCCGTCAGTTTCTAGAAGCCAGGCCTCTGCGTCCCATGGCTCAACCTAGTCTGATTCTGCTAAATAAGGACAACTTCCCACAGTCAGTAACTCTCAAGCATCACTAGTATTCTACTGCCACTTGATTATTAAGTTTTCTACCATCCAGAAGCATCAGGAATCTGTGGTTATGCAAAGACATCATGGAAAGCATACGTATATAGATTTAAATAACCTCCATCACCCACCACCCCACCTCCACGGTTATCATAGACCTAGTAAGAGATATATTATTTCACAAGATGGGCAAATTTTCTTTCCACTGTATACAATATTCCTGGAACTCTTTGATTCTATTCTGACGAGCATTTACAGAGTTCCCATTCCATATGTCAGAGCTGGGGCTAAGAATACTAGCGGAAGGGACAGGTGTATGAAGAGAGAACTCACATTAATGATAGCCAGGGGTCTGTGATTGTGGGCTTGTGATTCTTGCATCAGTTACACCAAATAAAACTTATACTCTACCTACTATACAGGCAGTTCACTGAAGACACAGCAACAGGAAAACCAGGCCTCGTCCCTGTGGAGGTTGGCCTCTCAGGGGTATAAATAGGCAGGATATAGGAATTACATGGAAAAAAAGATCCAAGGAGCCGAGAGTACTGGAGATGGAGTGAAGGAGATGGAAGGGCAACCAGGACACAGAGAATAAGATTAGACTTCAGCAGAGTTGGATTTAAGAGAGGAGAAATGGTACAACCCCAGAACCCTTGGGTGCCTCACCTTGAGGGTGAGGAGAAGTTAAAGCAAATAGCATGTACAAAATAATTTATCCAAAGAATTTCCAAGAACACTACTGTTTGCGTCTATTAATTTGCTTCTAAGAAACACACACTACTTTTTTGGGAAGCACTATTTTTTTAAAAATAAGCTCTTTTATAAACAATTATTGAAAGGACATTTGACATAAGCAAATCTTAAATGGATCCTAGCATTAATCTCTTCCTGATTAGCAGGCCAGAGTCTTATTTCACAGAACTTTTCATTCTGGGAAGTTAGTTTGAAAAAATATATTAATATTAACTACATTTGAGAGAAATATGGTACACCGGCTAAAGATTCTGACTAGAAGACCTGAGTGAACACCAGATTCTCATAGCTGACCTCCTCTCTATGAACTCCCACTTTTCAGTAGCTTGCAGGGGGTCTGATACTGACCATGAAATAACAGACAGTTGAAGTGACCTGCAGATGTTTTCAAAGCATACAGAAGGCATTTGCATTTATCTTAATAACTTCCTTCCTTTGTTTCTTTATTTTCCTTGCCCCCAAACATAATAAAACAAGAGTAACCAGGTCACTTTTGTCGTTCCTGTTTGTGTCCGTTGAAGAAGGAAGGACAAATGGCATCACAATTCTCTGGAAGCCCACCAGTGTCACCAAGGAATCTCCAACCCCATCTGTCAGCAGAGCCTACTCAAGTGCCTCCTCTGCTACCAAGTGAGCAGGCTGGGCTCTCACCCCTGCCCACAGACATATTCTGAGCTCAAATCCAGACACCCAGGAACTAGAACTGTATCCAGTAGGCACCACGGCCGGCCCGACTCTGCCCTTCCCAAGGTCCTCTCTGTTTCCAGCCCACTCTCACCACACAGCTCTTCCTCCCACCCTTGGCTCACGTCTGAATCACCAATTATCACCTTTGTGTCTTTAGGTTGGTTAAGATATTTGTGCCTGGGGAATCTTGTATCCATAGAAGGGATTAAAAAAAATACCCCATGGAATTCCTTTTGGGCTTAAACATTATTCATTTTAAGAACTTTGTACAATTTTAGGTCTTTAGCAATGCTCAGAAAGTACTTCCTATTGTTACAATTACCCAGATTTTCTTCCTTGCCTTCCTCCATACCTCCTTGCTCCTTCTATCCCTCTCCTCCTCCCTCCCTCCCTCCTCTCACTAACCCGTATCCCCTCTTCCCTTGCACCCTCCATTGCTGCCCTCTTTCCTTCCTCCCCACCCTCTTGCTCCTGTGCCGGCCCTACCTGCCTCTCCCTGAAGGCTGGGCCATGGGAGTTTCTCTCACACTATCTCCCCACTCCTACCAGGGCCAGGATCTGCAGATGGAGCCAACCTGGTACTTAACTTTAGGATCCTTCTAGGACTTGAGTTTGCATTTGTGAAGCCAGTAGCCATCATTTTTGGAAACTTTAAGAGGCCCAAAGTCTCTGAGGACTGGGAGAGGATAAATGACCTACTGGACATCTTTGTTAAAGGGGGAGAAAGATTGATTTTTAGTCATTTTAAGCTGTTCTTTTAATATCTGGGCAACTCTCCACTACATTTTCCCATGGTTTGTAAGCACCAGGACTCGGCTAAGCCCCAAGATTCTGCCTATCCTTCTTCGGCCCCTTATTTCTTTCCCACTCTGAATTGGCATGGTATCCTGACACCCACTGGATGTCACCTCTTCTGGACCCAGCTCCTGGAGAACATGGACAGGATTGGTTTTTTTCCCAGTCCTCTGCCCAACTGCCCTGAATTATCTTCATTCCATGGCATGGGATTAGGAGTAGAGGATTTGGGCTCAGGTAGAACCCAGATTCAATACTATCTTGCCACTTTTATTTTGCGATCTAGTCAGATTGTTTCATTTCTCTATGTCAATCTGCCATTTACTCAATCAATAAATATTCATTGAGCACCTACTGTATTCCAGATGCTATACAGGAGTTTGAGATGGAGAGGTGGACAATGAAGGTACAGTTTTTGCCCACAGGCATCTTAACATTCAGGACAACTGAAATCACAAACAAACAAAAATAAGTTGTGATGGGCACTTTGAATAAAACATGCAGGACCTGAGCTAAGTAACAATGGAGTGGGGAAACTGGCTCCAATACCGTGGCCAGGAGGCTAGGAGCAACTTTTCTCAGCCTCAGCACCGTTCCCATTGGGAGTCCAGTACTTACTTGCTGGCAGGGAATAGTGTCTTGTGCATTGCATGATGTTTAACAACATTCCTGGTCTCCATCCTCATCCCACATTGTGACAATCAAAAACATCTTATTTTGTCTTATATTGAAGACATGTCCCCTGGGAAGGTGGGGGCAAAACCACTCCCAGTTGAAAACCACTGGCTTAGTGTGGCAGAGGTTGGCTTGAGTTTCCCCTCTACCATTTCCTTTCTTGTTATGGTGACTTTGAATACGTAACTAAGTTCTCTCAGTTTCTGTTTCCTCATATGTGCAATAGGGATTTTTTTTTTTTTTTTTTTTTTTTTTTTTGGTCCTGGTGATTGAACAGAGGGACAATTTACCACAGAGCTACATCCCCAGACCTTTTTAATTTTTATTTATTTATTTTATTATAAGACAGGATCCACTTGTTGAGGGTTTCACTAATTTGCACAGGCTGGCCTTGAACTTTGGGATCCTCCTGCCTTAGCCTCTCTAGTGGCTGGGGTTATAGGCATGTGTGGTTACACTCAGAAAAACAGGGATATTATTGATATCATCTTGTAGTATTATTAGGAGGAATAAAGAAGATGATAACCGGTCATGGTAAGCTCTCAACAGTGTATTGATTATTGCTTATATCATTCTTATTACAGATCTGTCTTGCCAACTGACCATCAGTTCACTAGGGATAAGAACTGGCTCAAAATTATATCCTTATCCCCAGCTCCACAGAAGAAGCCAAGACTTCTTACAAACCTGGTGAATCTTTGCAACAAAAATCCAAGAAGTCCCTACACACAGGATGGACAGAGATGATAAACAATGCAAAAGAAATGACTGTGGTTTTGATCTGATCCCAAGTAGTCCCAGTCTAGTCAGAGTAGACATACATGAGAATTAGGCTCCTTCTTCTCCTCTTCCTCCCCTTCTACTTTCTTCTTCTTCTTTTTCTGTATTAGGGATTTAACCCACTAAATTGTTTAGGGCCTCATTAAGTTGCTGAGGCTGGCTTTGACCTCAGTATCCTCCTGCTTCAACCTCCTGAGCTGCTGGGATTACAGGCATGCACCACCATGCCTGGCTAGAATTAGATTTTTCTAAGAGAGGAACTGCAGAACAAAATTGACCAAATTATACTATACACGTATATGAACATAACACAGTGAATTCCAGCTTTATGTGTATCCATATTTACTGTCATCTATAACTAATTAGAAGAAATTTTAAAAAGAGTACAAGCAAGCAGGTATGGGGGTTGACAGGGCTTGCAAATTTTTATTTAAATATTAGAAAAATATATTTATTTGGAGTAGAAAATTATTATTAAGAAAATAATAATTTTTGAAAACACAATAAATAAATAGAAGGAATGCTTATAAAGCAGAGGAAAGTGGGGCAGGGAGGGAGGGAAAGTGGAAGTACTGGGGATTGAAATGGAGCAAATTATATTTCATGCGTGTATGATTTTGTCTACATGAGCCCCACTATTATATATAACTATAACACACTAATAAAAACATTTTTTAAAAGAATTAGGCCTTTTAGTGGAGAAAGAGGCAGCCTCTCTGCCACTTGCCAAATAGGAGAAGGCCATATGAAAGCTCATTGCCCACAAGAGCAGCCGATGAAAGGTGATCTTGCCTTTGGCCTTCCTTCTTGCCCTTGAACAATTGAAAAGTGCCTTTCCTTTTCCCGCTGACTGGTTTGAAGCCCCTTTTTGCAACTCAAATCTCAGCTCTCTGCTGCCTTTGAGGTCCAGCCAGCAGAATGAAGGCCATTTGTTTTCCAACTTCCATGCCCTTCTTGGCCAGGCAGGCTGGCACCTTGCTGCCCTTCTGGTTCTTCTTGAGCATTTGCAGGACTGGTTTCCACACCCAGGGAACTCAGCTCAATGGGATTGATAATGTCCAGCTTCCTTCTGCCCCGCCCTGTTCTCCTGTCACCCTGCCCATCCTCACTTCACCCCTCAAAAAGTTCTTGAAGATCTAATAGTCCACGACTCAGCTATCTATAGAGAGCTCTGAGTAATTCCTCTGTGAGACAGATAAAAGCAAACCCAGAAGGGCGTCTACCTTAGTGGTGGCCTTTCAAATACCTTGCATGACCTTGTTTACCTCTGTGGCTGGCCATACCTGCTCAAGTCCCCCACTGCTTTCATACCCAGCACTGAAGCAAGATTGGCAAGAGAAAATGGGCTCTGGATTTGTTTATTGAAACTATATCTATAATATTCAAGATACTGTTTGGGCACCCTGGTGGCCATAACACCAAACAAGTCTCACTTGTTGGGGAGTTCCTGCACCTCCCGCACAAAAGTGCTCGTTTCCTGTTTGTTGGACCAGGATGTGCTTTGACTGGGGAGGTGAGAGAACAGATGCCTGCCGAACACCTGCCATGTGCCAGGACTTTATTAGGAACTCTAGGTACAAAGGTGAATACCGTACAGTTCTGTAGACCTGGTGGAGACAGATCCATCCACAGAAAATAGGATATAATTTGGTAGTGCCAAGATGATCCTCTGTGCACAGAGAGGGGTGGGAGCTGCCTCTCCTGGAACTCAGGGGAACCTTTCTGGGGATGATTCTTGAGCTGAGTCATGAAAAATAAGAATGAGTTAGCAGAAAGGATATTCCAGACAGCAATCAAGATGTAAGAAGGCATGAGATCTGCTGAGAACTATGGCAACTGGGAATGACTGAAAGGTCAGAAAGAAGGTAGGAAATGGCAGAGGAGAAAGAGATGAGTCAGGGGCTGGGAAACAGGCTGCAGACATGGCAGGCATGGAAAAGAGCTGCCTGCATCTGACTGCCCAGCCATCAGCTCCTCTCCTCTCCAGGATTTGCTCAGCTGCAGAGAGCAGCCTGCCTGGCCTAAGTCCCCTTCAGCAACTGAGGAAGATGGTATCACAAAGACCTGATTATTCTGACCCTCTGTTGGGTGATGCTGAAAGATCAATCACCCCTGAGCTCCCTACCAGGTTGTCCAAGAGCCTGTCAGATCTGCTTTGACTTGTTGCTCTTCCCAATCTTGTGTCCTCCCCCTTTCTTTCATAGGTGTTGATTCCTAGAAACATCTCACACTCCAAGACCCATCTCTGTGTCTGCTCCTGGTGAATCCTGCCTATACCAACCTTGACGTCAAACTGGAGTTTGGGCTCTGTTCTGTGACCAGAAAAGTCCAGTCATTCCAGATGTGGTGTGTCCAGATTCTAACCCACTTCAGTATATGCAGGATAACTTGGCTGCAGACTGTGAACAACTCCCAGAGAATTAGCTGTACTTGGTTGTATTTTCTTTCCCTTCTTTCTCCCTCCTGGGGGAGAATTCTTCTTCCTCATGATCCATGATTCTGCATGGAAGAGCTTCCCCTAGAAAACACTCTCCTGATATTTCTCTCCCAGCATCCCTCCTCAAAGGGGAAGGGGACTTATCTGACTGGTCAGTTTAGGAGAAATTTCTGGACTCACCATCCAGAAACTTCTCTGGGGATAGGCTACCAGAACACAGGGGATCACCACCTACCTGCTCTGTACTTCTGGCCATGCAGGAAGCAGGATGAGGCCAATTCTGAGCCTCCTAGAAATTCTTTGGTGGACCCACCATCCAGGGGGCAGGTAGGAAGCATTTATAAGCCCATACAGTGCCACAGCTAAGCCAATTCCCCCATAGAGCTTTAATTACTAATAATGAGGATATTTCAACCTGGATCTGATTCCATTCTAACCCTATTCTGAACTGGGGCAGGATAAAAGATGCTATTTTTCAAACTCTCTGAAATCTCAACACTCATAATCCAATAGCTTAAAATGTCTTAATGTATCAACTTCTCAGTAACCAAAGAATATCAGTAACTACTTTTAAATAAATAAATTATTATATAAATGCATATTCCTCTACCTAAAATATAATCCCACTGGCAAGAACTATGTCTAAATAATTATAATCCAATAGCTTAAAATGTCTTAATGTATCAACTTCTCAGTAACCAAAGAATATCAGTAACTACTTTTAAATAAATAAATGATTATATAAATGCATATTCCTCTACCTAAAATATAATCCCACTGGCAAGAACTATGTCTAAATAATTCCACAGAGGATTTCACTCAAGCTTGCCAAGGAGTATGTACAGAAGTCATGGACAAGAACCCATGGACAGCATGATTTAATGAGTGCTTTAAATTGCATGAAAAAATATTGCCTCAGTGGTAAGCCACAGTGTGTTTATACAAGGGAGAAGCCAATGAACTTAACCTTGAAATATTGTGCATTAGGAATTCAGCTGAATATTTTGAGGACTATAAGATTTCTAAAAATATGTAAGGGCCTCTTTTTTCTCTAACGTAGACTAAGAAAAAATCAGATGAACATCTTTCCTGTGTCATATCCTGGAAGATCAGCAAAGTGGTGGAGTGTCATAGCTTAGAGAGTTCTTGACCCTTTTCTTGGCCTTATTTGCCAATAGACTGGCTGAAGATCTCACTCTAGTCATTTTAACTTTCCTTGTTTCAATTTCCACATCTGTCAAACAACTGTGATAATACCTGATATGTTCCTCTCACAAAGGGTCCCCTGTAAGCTTGATATTTTATCTGAAATCTTACTAATGATATAATTTGTTGTTGTTGTGTCCTGAAAACAATATTAAGCACTTTTCATGGTTTTTCACATTTTGACACATTTTGTCTTTCATCCTGAGGTCAATATTATTAGCCCCATTCAACAGAGAAGGAAACTGAGGTACAGACAGCATAAGTATCTTTCCCAGGTTCTCACAGCTAACAAGGGTGAGTTAGACCTAGAATCCAAACCTCCAACCTCTCTGGCCCCAAAGCCCATGCTTTTAGCCTCTCTGCTATACGCCTCACATACTGAAAACTGTGAGGTAGCATGGAAAGAAGGAGAGCACTGGACATATCCCTAGCTTTGCCTCAGGTGAGCCATCAACACTCTCTGGGATCCCATATGTGGAACATAGGATGACCTCAAAGATAGGCATGTCTGAATCTCTGCAATCCATAACCGTGGCTTGATACATGCCCCAGTAATTAAGGTGCTCATCAACTGACCTTACAATAGGGAAAAGAACCCAGATTATCCAGAAGCCCAGTGTAATCACAAGGTTCTCAGAGGTGGAGAGGGGGCAGAAGCGGTCAGAGGGCTGTGGTGTGAGAACTCAACCTGCCTTTCTGGCTTTGAAGATGAAAAGGGGTCACAAGCCAAGGGATGCAGGCAGCCTCCGGAAAGGAATGCAGCCTTGCCAGCATCTTGCCTTTAGTCCAATGAGACCCCTGTTGGGTTCCCACCTACAGAGCTGCAAGATAATACATTTGTGTTTATTAGTTTGTGGCAATGTGTCACAGCCGCAATAGCAAATGCATATATTGTGGCCTACTTATAAAACAGAGGGGTTGGTTCTGAAGCTGACTTCTGTGCCTTTTCTACCTCTGACACTCTTCAAGTCTGTTCCCTATAGTGATCAATATTTCCCCCCCAAAGAATGGGAGGAACACAGAAACAAATGACAAAAGTTGCTTGTCCTTGGAATATAAAAGGGAGCAGAGCCAGAATCCCAGTGCATGCCTACTCCACCCCCAACAGAACTGCTTCCATTACCCTCAGCTTTTCCACCAGCAGACACCTCCTCCCAGCGCCTCTCCTGGGGCTAACAGCGCCTCGGTGGTCTGGACCCAAGAGCAGACTGCAGAGGCTTTGAGCCTAGTCCCTGAAAGGCTGCCTTGTTCGTGCTGCTTGACAGATACTGACCCAAAGTGGCCATTTATTTTAAAATACGAGAAATGGGGAGAAATATGAAGGGCAGAGAACAAGGGGCAGAGTCCTCTCTTTCTCTTTCTCTCTCTCCCCCCCACCTTCTCTTCCTCCCATGATCTGAAACTGCCCCCACATGCTGACTCCATTCCAAAACTTCTTGAAACAGAATTGTGGCAAAATAGCATAGGGGTTCCTCCACCCAAAGCATGGCCCCATGTCATGTCTGGGGAGACATGGGAGACTCGGGGGAAAGAGTCACCAGGTGTGGAGGATGCTGGTGACCAGCAAGAGGCATCACCTGGGGCCAAGGTTTGGGGCTATTTTCTAAAGGGGGCAAAAGTATTAACCATCTTTTTTTTTTCTTCAAAGTATTAAGATGGACAACTGGAAAAGGGCTCCAGGGAACAGAGCAAGCAACTGAGGTTTCTGAGAAGTGGGGAGAGATGAGGCAGGCATCCCTCCAGGCTGGACTTCCTGGAAAATGGAAGCAGGAGGGCAGTGGGCTTGAAGATCTCTGCAGGGTGATTCTGAGAGCTTTGGGCACTGACTATGACAGTTCCACAGGAGCACAGGACGACAGGTTGTTTTAATATCACCTCCATTTTTGCCTTAAATATAACTGCCATTCTTTGCACTCAAAGAATGCACTCAACGTTTTTGTGGCTGCTGTGGTGGGGGGTTTTTGTTTTGTTTTATTTTGTTTTATTTTGGGTACTGGGGATTGAACCCAGGGGCACTCTATCACGGAGTCACACCCCTAGTCCTTTTTATATTTTAAGACAGGGTCTCAAAAGTTTGAGGCTGGCCTCAAACTCGCCATCCTCCTGCCTAAGCCCCCGAGTCACTAGGATCACAGGCATGTGCCACCCTGCCTGGCTAATATTTCTTTATGCTGGAAATATTTGTTTGCTTCAAGAAAAAAAAATTAAATGAAATTTTTAATGACCAGTAAGTAAAATGTCTAGTTGTGGATGAGACTTCTGGATGAGACTTCTGAATTCACTACTGGTGCTCCGCTTTCCAGTCCCTCTCTCCTTCCAGGCATACAGGTGGATTACAGTTCCTGTACCTTGTACACACCACCCTGTACTGTGTGGTCTAGCTGATGGATTATGGGAAGAAGTGATGTGCACCACTTTCCAGCCAGAGCATTTAATCACTACAGGAAATCTTCTCAGTGCTTTTTTCTTCAATAAGGAGGCCATGTGTTCCAAGTGGAGATGTTCAAGGGTTGACCTTGAACCTAGTTGCTGAGTCATCAGATAAGAAGAGATGGCCTAAAGCTGTGGTTTCTCAAACTGTGATTCCCAGAGCAGTAGCATTGGCATCACCTGGAGACTTGTAAAAGGAGTGTTAGCAGGAGATGATCGCAGAGGGCTTCCAACTCTGGCAGTGGGAGTTCAAGGACCTGTAAAGACAGAAACTAGAACAGAGCCCGTTTTTTGACTGACAATTTTTGAATACACTGACTCTCCTCTCCCACTCCTTAAATCTGCCTCTATCCGCTGGTGACCAGTGAAAAACTGCCATGGCTGGGTTGTGCAGACATGAAATGCCACAGCACAGTGAGGACTTTGGAGAACAAGTCAGGAAGAGCACCAAAGATACCTAGTACTCACCTCCTCCAAGGGCCTTGAGCCATAGTAAGTAAACAGACATCCTAATTCATGAATCCTCTGGGGACACAGTCTGAGACAGAAGGCTCTAGAGGGAGCCCAAACCCCAGATTGGGTTTTTAAGAAGAGGCTTCTAAATCCCTATCTTGGCTTTTTCACTAGGACTGGAATAGAGCAAGGTGAGCACCCATAAGGCTTTGGCCTGCCTGGATTATTGGCTACATGAAAGGTGAAATAAATGTTGATACTAATTTTATTGGCAAAGATTAAAGCATTTGTTAATACTGAGTCCTACCAAGGATGTTAGAAAATGGTTACACTCAGAGAGTGCTCATGGGAATGTACATTTGTATTATCACTTGGAAAAGTAATTTCGTAAAGTGTGTTAAAAAGGCATGTGACTTGGTATCGGCATAAAAATAGACACTTAAACCAATAGAGCAGAATAGAAGACCCAGAGACAACCCACCCAGCTTAGTTATTATTCTTGACAATAGTGCCAAAAATATACACTGGAGAAAACTCTTTAGAAAACGGTTCTGGGAAAACTGGATCTCCATATGTAGAATAATGAAACTAGGTTCTTATCTTTTACTCTGTGCAAAAGCAACTCAAAATGGATCTAAGACTTAAGAATTAGGCCAGAAAATGCAATTTTCAGAAGAAAATGTAGGGTCAGCACTTCAACCTAAAGGTTCTGGCAATGACTTCATCAATAACATTCCTATAGCTCAGGAAATAATACCAAGAATTAATAAATCAAAAACTTCTACAGAGCAAAGTAAAGAACAGTGCAAAGAGAGAATCTAGAGAATGGGGAAAGATCTTTGCCAGCTACAGAGATTAATATCTTAGAATATATAAAGAACTAAAAAATTCAACAACAGAATAAAAAACAATCCCACAAATAATTCATTCAATAAATGGGCAAATGAACTAAGCAGCCGCTTCTCAACAGAAGAAATACAAATGGCCAAAAATTAAATGAAAAAAATAACGTTTAACATCTCTAGCAATCAGAAAAATGTGAATCGAAACTACACTGAAATTTCATCTCACTCCAGTCAAAACAACAGTCATCAAGAATAAATGTTGGCAAGATGTGGAGAAAAAGGACCTCCTACATACTGTTGATGGAATACACATTAGTACAGCCCTTATGGAAATCAGTATGAAGCTTCCTCAAAAGACTAGGAATGGAACCACCATAAGACTGCACTGTACTACTTCTCAGTATATTTCCAAAAGAATTAAAACCAGCATACTGTAGAGATTTATGCATACCCATGTTTATAACAGCAAAATTCACAATAGCCAAGTCATGGAACCAGCCTCCGTGTCCATCAATGGATGAATGCACAAAGAAAATGTGATGTATATTCACAACAGAGTTATAGTCAGTCATAAAGAAGAATGAAATTATGCCTTTTGCAGGAAAATGGATGGACCTATAGAACATCAGGTTAAGCAAAACAAGTCAGACTCAGAAAGTCAAGGGTAATATGTCTTCTTTCATATGTAGAAACTGGAGAGAAAAGGGAGGGGGATCTCATGAAAATAGAAGGGAGACTAATAAAAGAAGAGGATCAGAAAGGGGAGAAGGGGAGGGCAAAGTGAGGTCTGAAAGATTGACACTGACAAAATTATGTTACATTTGTGTACAAATACGTCACAATGAAACCTGTTATTCTGTATAATTATCACACAAAGTATCATATAAATTTTAAAAAATTCATGTGAGCCTTATGATTCAGTACTCCTACTTCTTGATATGTGTGCTACAGAAATATAAGCAATAGTACAAAGGCCAGTTTGCTCTCAAATGCAGTCCCTGCTCTGTTCTTTTGCAGGGAACGATGTGGATCCTTGCCCACTGGCTTTGGGCAGATTAGGCTAATGAGAGGTACTGGTCTAAAATCAGAGAGCAGGAAAAGAAAAACTAAGGTGTTTCTTCCCTTTTCTCCCAAAGTGCCCCCTTCCCATGATCCAGCTCCCAACACAGGGCCTTGGCTTCTATGCTCTGCTCACACTGCTTCCTCCCAGGCCCTACAGCCGGGGTGAGATGTATCATCCCAAGTCTTGTCCCTGATTGCCTCACCTTCCTGCTTGTCTTCTCTCAAGTCTTTCAGCTCCTTTGTGACCAAATCCCTACATTCAATCTCCTCTGTTTTAAGTACCTAAAGGGGTTGTCTGTTTTTCTATCTGGAACCCTGATGATAACAGTGTCTGTTGCAGCACTATTTGTCACATCAAAAAGTTAGAAATATCTTATGTGTTAGGGTTTTGTCACTGTGACAAAATATTTGAATAATCAACTTATAAGAAGGAAATATTTATTTTGTTTCATGGTTTCAGAGGTTTCAGTCCAAGATCATGTGGCCCTGCTGCTTTGGGCCTGTGACAACACAGCACATCATGGTGGGTAGTGTGGCAGAGGAAGAAGAGGTCTCTTCACCTCATGGCAGTAGGAAACAAACAGAGAAAGAGAGAAGAACCAGTGTCTCAATATCCCCTTCAAGGGCCACACCCCCAATAGTCTAACTTCCTCCCACTAGGCCCCACCTCCTAAAGGCTACACCATCTCCTAGTAGCATTGAAATTTGGTGATCAAACCTTCAACACATAATGGAGTACATTCAAGATCTGAACTATAACATTTTAAATGTTTATCATTTGAAATATAGGACAGTGTACTATGAAGCAGTTTTTAAAGTTGATATAAATCTATATGTATCAACATGTAAAACATATTGATGAAAATGAAATTTTTGAATAATATATAGTTTGACTTATGTTTATTAAAAAATTAATTCATATATATTCTACATAAGTCTATATAGATTTATAGAAATAGCTAAAAGAATTCACAGCAAACTGACTGCATGATTACCTCTGGGAGGTACCTGAGTCAGAAGTGGGATAGGGAGATAGCAGTAAAAGGGAACTTCAAGTTTACCATATTATTTTGAGCTTCTGTAAGAAAAATATATTTATATACTATTTCTATAAGTGAAAATTAATTTTAAGGTATAGAACAAAAGAGGAAATAGGTCAGGAAAGTTATGTTGGAACTCTATTGTGAAGCATCTAAAATGCCAAGTTGAGTTTGTGCTTACTTCTGTGGCAGTAGAGGGTATGATGTGTGGATCGTCATGACATGACCCCATCTAGGTTGTGCTGGTGCCTCCTCCCAAGGCTGTCATGAAGAGTGGACAGTGATCCTGTGGGGCACCCAGAAGGGTGCCTATACACAGTGAGTGCTTTGTGAGTGTTCATTACTGCTGGTACTTCCCTCACTCCGTGCCAAGCATATTGGCCTTTCCCATCCTCATGAATGCACTGTGCTTTGGGGCCTCACAGTTTTAAAGCAAGCAATTCCTTACTCCTATTTTTCCTTTCTTCCTTCTCTCTCTCTCGCCATTCAGTGTTCAACTTAAGTATCAGCTCCACGATATATATCACTCACTGCACTGGCCCCAGTATGCATCTCTGTCAAAGCATCCTATTGTTTTTTTTCAGAATACTTATCACATTCTGTAACCAAACCTGTGGATTTTGAAATTCTTGCCTATTTATTATTTTTCTTCTATGATCACAAGTAAATAAACTTCACAAAGACAAAAAAGAACAGCATGTGTAGGGTTCACTGCTATTTCCTCAGCATTTAGTAGAACAGGAAAAGTAGAAGCAGCGACAAAAATAGTAGGAGCAACAGCAATAGCTACTATTTATTAATTACTTAACAATGTGTGGACACGTTTTATATACTTTACATATATTAACTTATTGGAATATCTCAAAATCCTCTTAAGTGGACATTCATATTATCCCTGTTTTACAGATGAAAAAACTGAGTCCGAAGAGATTAAGAAACTTAACCAAGGTCAGAAAGTGTCAGAACTGGATTCCACCCATTAGTACAGCATAAATACTTGCTGCATGATGAGTTAACACAGTGCTGATTTGTGGCATTCTTTTTTTTTTTTTTTTTTTTTTTGCGGTGCCGGGGATTTGAACCCAGGGCCTTGTGCTTGCAAGGCAAGCACTCTACCAACTGAGCTATATCCCCAGCCCTTGTGGCATTCTTAATATGCTCATGCTCCAATTAATCCCATAAACAGTGTGATTTGTTTTAGAATAAAGGGGAATAATCAGTCTAAATGAATATCCGGAGGGAGTTCACAGCCCTTAGGAGGAGAAAGCAGCTATTTTCAATTGAGCGGCAGCCAATCAAACTCTGCGGCAGGGCTGCTGGCAGTGCTGCAAATGAGGAGCAGAGTGTGCTGGCACAGATGTGGGGACTCTCCGGCTACAGCCCACATTACCTGGGTCTTCAGAGACGACTCCCTGCCAAGCCCCATCACAGCCAGAGCTCCAGCACAGAGCTCTGTAAGCCGTGGAGAGCTCTGTGCCAGGAAGATGCCAACGAAGAAAGAAATACACAGCCCTGACTCAGGGCAGGGAGACTTCTCTTCAGTCCTGGCCTTAGAAACAAGACCTTCCTGGAAGCCACATCTTTCTCTGAGTCCTGTAAGGTGAATCCCTATAGCAGTGAGCGTGACTAGGGTGTGCAGAGGTCAGGGGAAAAGTGATCATGATATCCAGGCAGCTAAATTCAGCAGGTTCTCATCACATGCCACACACCGTGAGAGGGGCTTTAGATAAATTGCCTCCTTGGTTTCTGGTAACAAGCCCGGTGAGTCCTTTTACATTGATTTGGTCGATAAATATTTGTCAAGCACCCGCTGTGTTGATGAGGTAAGTACTATTTTTAATTCTGCTTTACAGATGAGGAAAAAGAGACTTAGAGATTAAGTGACTCACCCAAATTAGACACCAACAGTGCTTTTTGGATCCTTCCTGCTTGTGTTCTTTGCACTTGTGTTGTTGCACTTCCCAACACCAGCACTCCATCCCTTCCTCTTCTTAGAAGAGTCGTCTGCATTGGAAACAACCACTTAATTGTTTAGTGTCGATACTGGCCATACTTAGTCAAGAATTATTCAATGAGATAATGTTGCCCAACCCCAAATACATGCTTAGTAAAGGTTACTATGTGTTATTCTATACGTTACACATGTATACATCATAAATGTTAATTTTGTGTCTACTAGTCTAAGCCATTCTACCCAGATATCTAGTCAAACCCATCTGGATATTGCTATGGAGGTATTCTTCAGATGAGATTAAGGCTTGAATCAGTAGATTCTGAATAAAGCAGAGTGCTCTTTGTAATATGGATGGGCCACTCTAAGCAGCTGAAGACCTTAAAAAGGCTGACATATCCCAAGGAAGAGAGAATTCTGCCAGCAGACTGCCTTTGGACTCAAGCTGAAAGACTGACTCTTCCCTAGGTCTCCAGTCTCCCAGTCTACCTGCATCTTTTGTATCATGTGAGTCAATCCCCTAAAATCTGTGCATAGGTGTGTGGAGGGGGAATCTCCAGATGAGCGTTCTATTGGTTCTACAGTCAGAAGCTTGACTACTGAAGGTAAAGATTCATAGTCATGATAACAATCATTGGATGAAGAGATAAAAGCTAGGGGAAGTCTCAATGAAAGGCAAAAAGTGGAAACTGCCTGAATTCTCCTAGCAATCCAGCTGCTAATGAAGACTATTGCCTATAACTGTTCACAAACACCTCCACTTATACAAAAGGAGCTGAGTTTCCTAATTTGGTGAGAAGACTGTGCTTCTAGTTCTTCCCTTTCTCCTGTCCTGCCATGTCTGTTATCCCAGGCATTAAATGAGGACCTTGTGACGTTTGCCTGATAAATGCATGAGGAAGTCCAGGGACAGTCCCCCATCCCTGGAAAACCTTTGTCTTGGGGGTACAGAGGAAGAGCATCTCTTGGGGACCAGTTCCCAGTCACCACTCACCACCTGGTACAAGGGCAGGTCTCTGTCATGGGTCTAGCCTTCAGTTTCCTCCTTATTAAAAGAAGAAAGATTATAATTATTCTGAGGATTATTGTAAAACTCAAAATGAGATCTTGAGCATTCCATTATGATTTTTATTCCAAGAAAAAGCCGTCTGGGCTATTGAGGAAACACAAGCAGTGTCTGGCTCAGGAGCCAGGGTGGTTTCAGTCACCCCTCCTGAGCCTCCTCTCTGCTGACTAGGAGGCCCTTCATCTGGTGACAACCCCTTCCCTGGTTGAATCTTTAGTGCCTCTAATGCTCAGTTCTGTTTTCCCTTGGTAACAGCCCTATGAGTAGGCAGCCCAGGGAGAAAGGAGTCATCCCTGTCCACGTGGGCTGGGGACAGAGCAGAGCCCCATCCTGACTTGAATCCAGTGTATCCTCCCCCCACTGGGTCAGGTCAGTCATCATTCATAACTGAACCTTCTGATCCAAGGACAGGACAAAAGGACATTGGTCACAAACCCTCCCTCCAAAGTCCTCACCCCAGTAGAAGAGCGGGGAGAAAATGAAGACTAGAAAGAGGAATTAATCTGAAAAACAGGAAAGCATCAGCAAGATTCCAATCAAAGACTTGGCAGCCAGGGGAACTGCAAGTCATTTATCACCTGTTCCTGGAGCTCAGAACCAATGCATCACTCTTCATTATCTTAGATTCGGGGACAATGAAATACATTTTTATATGACTAAACTCAGTCACTAAATCACTCTGTGACATCCAGCAAGTCACTGATTCTCTCTGAGATTCCGTTTTCTCTTCTACATAATAACAAAGTTGTCAGAAATCATAATCCCCAATCTTTACCATGAGACTTTTGGGGGCATGATTTTGTCATATATAAATCCCCTGGCTGCTATTGTTGACCTAATGCTGTTCTTTTATTTCCATAAAGGAAATTTCCAAAAAAAGGTGAAATTTTCTAAATGTGAAAACACAACTTTTTGTGTTAATAATTGATAATGAACTTAAAATTAAGAGTGAAAAATCTCTCACAGGCCAGCTTCTACAAGCATACTTCAGACAGTCTTTGGGAAACACCAGCATGCACAATTCCTGAAGACCTCAAGCCCCAGGTTCCAATGGGGAAACCCTCCATCTCAGCAGCAAGACTAACTGCTAAGGAAGACTTCCTGTCCCCTAAGATAAACTAGTTCCCTCTGCAAACCCCTGCCCTGCTTTTCTGTAATCCTAATAAAGTCTGTCTTCCCTGCTAAAGGCAGTGGCTGAGGGTAGTGGTTGCTGCTGGATTCAAGCAACAGTATTAGTGTCTTGGTCATCTTATTTGACAATGTTACTTGACATCTTCAAGGTTCTGTTCCTTTATCTACAACACGAAGTTCGTTTTTCTTTAGTAAATGGAGTCTGAGAAAAAAATAAAGGCAAAAAGTAGTTTGGGTAAAAAGGGCAGAAGAGACGACACAGTGGCCCAGAAGGGTGGAAGTGAAAAGAAGAATTTGTCAATTGCAGGAGAGAGAAGTGTGTGACAGCAGAGGCAAGAAACCATTCCAACTATGGCAATCAGTGTGACGATAAGGAAGGACCACAGATGATATTTATTTAGTGATTGAAGTTGTGTTATGCATTTTTAGGCTGGATTCATTTCCTCTTCTTCACAACTAATATTGTTCCTGTTTACACATGAAGACATCAAGATTCAGTGAGATGGCATTTTGTCCAAGGACACAAGTAGAAAGTGCAGAGCAGGGAACTTGAGCTCAAGTCTGTCTGTCTCTAGGGCCCACGTTCTCATCCCTGCTGGCAGGCATTCCTGAACTAGGTACCAGGGTCACCACTTCTGCAGACCTGGAGTCATGCTACCTCACAAGTTCTGTTGCTTCTGACCAACTGAGTAGATTCTTGATAGGACACAGACAGCACAGGCTTTCTCTCTTTTGCAACTGTCAACTTCCTTTTGAGTCTTCTCTCTCCTATCTGTTCTCTTCGGATCCTTCCTGCGCACATCACCAGAGGAATGAACCCTATGCACGCCCTTGATCTTGTTGCAGAAGGACACCACCACTTCTCCTGCCAAAGAGTGGCAGTGGTTCTGGGTGACCTATGTCACAAAATGCCAGCAAACTTGGTGGCTTCTGATTGAAGCTGTAATTGGATGCGTGCCCTCAAGGAGAGAACATGCGGAGAAAGGGTGTTTGCTTCGTCTCTATTGCATTAATGCTCCCTGCATAAATGAAATGCCAATCAAACAAGACTAAACTTAGAGAATTTAGGCACTATGCCTAATGCTGTTGCCCTATGCCTATGCAACAGCATTAGGCATAGAGGATGGAGACCCAGCTTTCTCCTGGTTGTACCACCAAGTAGCCATCTCTGGGTCTCAGGTTCCTTGGGGCTAATACGGAAATAAAGGCCATCCTCATGGCTTTCATGGAGATAAAAGGAGAGAGAGTGAATAATTCTCATGTATACACAGGATGTTGACATGTCAACAAGAGCCACGTAACATGAAAAGTTGTGTTAAAGCAAAATTTCTCCAGCATTTCTCAGAACCATTCTCTCTTCCCTTCTTCTCTCTCTCGGTACCTCAATTCTTGTTGGCTTCATCTTGTCTTTCTAGTCCCTCTGAATGCCATCTTCCCTTCATGATAGCAAATTACATGGAGTCTTTAGGCCCTACATCCAGTTGATTGTCCTCTCTGACCAGTAGCCTGGGTCACTGATTGGCACCAGCTGGAATAACCACCAGCAAGGAGACATTTGATACATTTGTGCTTGTGTACGTTGCCTGGTCAAGGTCTGATCCTTGTTACCTCCCTGTCTGTCCCCCAGAGAGTTCTGACTGTCCCAGAACTCTCCTGAATGGGACATATCCATCCTTTCTGCCCCAAACTCTCCAAATAGGCCACCACATAAGGGTGGCTGCAGCCTTTCTTCTGCCCTCGGGTTTGCTCTGAGCCAGCCTGGGCACCTTCTACAACTGCACCATGAATGAGAAAATGATGGACAAGCCAGGAAAATGAAGTCATGGGATAAAGGAGATTCAAGACATCACTGTCTGAATCCTTTGCAGCCACCCCAGCACACTCCCAACCTCGTGGCTGGGTATCCCGAACAGAGGCCATTTGAGTTAGCCTCTTCAGCAATGGCAAACTCAAGGTCATGTGGTTTCTACTACATTCAGGAGACACTGGGTCAGAGCTCACCTGTACCAGGTGGGCAGTCATTATAAATCAGAGAACAAATAAACACTTTAGCCTGGAGGAGCTTTACTCTGGATTATGAAATTTAATTCTTTGTGCCTCCTGTCATCAATCTTTCCTATCTCCTCTTACCTGGAAATGAAGACTGCAGATCTTCCACAAACTTTAAATTCTGGGTGTTTTCATTTTATTATTTAATTAATTAGCCTGTGAAGCATATTTAGATAAGCCCCTCATTTAGGAAAATTGACACACAAGAAATAACTCCATTGGGATAGACATTCACATTTCAAATGGGACCTCTTTAAAATGAGATCCCTAAATATATTTAGGATAGGAATTGAAGTACAAAATATTCAGTTTAGCCACAATTTCTCCAGCATGACAACAGAACATAAGTCAAGGCCCATTTAAATGCTTCATACAGAAAGACCCAGGGTAATGTTTGCAGACCTCTATATGCACCAGAGTCACCTGGAGAGTTCATGACTCTGCAGTTTCCTAGGCCTTCCCAGAACTACCTTACCTTATCAGATCTCTGGGAGTACAGCCCAGTAATCTGTATTCTTAATCATCTAGGCAGGTATTGGCTGAAGGCAGTCCATGTGCCGTACTTTGAGAGTACCTGTACTAGGTCTTAAATCTGTAGTATTCCTATCACTGGGACAAAGCTACCCCCACAGTTCTGTGAGTCTTAAACGTTCATTCCTGGCCTGTTGCTCAGTGAGAGGCAATCAGTGTGTAAGCCCCTTTTCATCCAAGAGTTGCACCCAAACTCTTGTGATACTAATGGCAAACCCTACATACCAGCAACCCCAGACATCTAAGAAAAAAGCCCTTCCTTATCAAGGATCAGGATTGAGATACTTGTACAATATACAGATGTAGAATCAGGAGGCCAAAGAGAGTAAACAGTCTGCCTGGCATCGGGCAAGCCAGATGGGAACAAGCCTTCTGTTTCTCTGCCAGGCAAGCTCAACCTCCAGATTGCTGCTAAATGTCTCTACCTCCAAGAATGAGATTGAGAGTGAATCCAGTGCCCCTGTGTTTGTCCTGTTCCCCGTCTCTGCCTTCCTCCTTCATACAGTCATAGCTGGTAACTGTATTATTTTTTGATGTTCATTGTCCCAACCAGCTGGTGGAGAGCATGAGATAGGCACCTGTTTTGTACACCAGAACACCTAGCACCTAACAGTCCCCAGCACACAGTGAAACATTGGTAAATATGTATTGAACAGAAGGACAGACAGAAGTTACAAAGGTCTCTCCTACATAATAGGAAATAAGAACATTTTAAAAAGAGAAAAGTTTGCCCATGGCTAGAAGCAATTCTGAGCCACAAGGTCAGCAGAGGCAGAGGGAAGTCCCTGTTTCTTGGGGCCTCAGTGTTGGGATTGGCATAAGCAGGCCCTGGCAAGCCCTCCACTCATAGCAGCCTATATATGTCTTAATTCTATTCAAGGAGTCCAAGGTATGGGTGAAATATAATAGAAAGCGACACAACATTAGAATGCCCCCTCTCGAAAAGGGGCGGGGGTCTCGGGTCACCCAGCTTTATGGTTGTACATTGCCCTCTGGTGGCCAGGATGGTCGCCATAATTTTGTAACGTTCCTTGAAAAACCAACCTTCAGTAAGTTGATAAGTCTGGCTTGAGTATAATTCATAATTTATATATGTGTGAAACGTACTAAATCCATTGAGAGCATCCTTCATTAATTCAATAACCAAGTGCCTAATTTATATCAGCCATGCTCATGTCAGATATATCCCCTGCCCGTGGAGCCGATGTCCTAGAGGGAATGGGTCATTCAGTAATCACATAAGGGTGGGCTAAACACCACTGTGCCCAGAGTTAAGAGGGAGATTTACAGAGCCTTAGTGCAGAAAATAAGAAGCAATGGACTCTCTTCAGGAAGATCCCGCTGATGAAATAATGTTAGCCTTCGGTTTGAAAGATAAGGAATTAGTGAGGCAAAAGTAGGGAAGTGGAGAAAGGGAGGAAAAGTGGGGGGGTGGGGGGGAAGCCTCGGCAAGAAAGAGCTCTGTGAGTTGAGGGTTGAGGGCAGCCAGTGCTGCCTAGGGTGGCTGAGGAGGCAGGTGGATCATTGGCCTCATCAGTTTCCCAGTCATGAGGACACTGAGTCTAGGAGAGGTGACATGAGTGGGTTTCAGTGACACTGCCTCTGAGTGATGACAGAGAGGATGAGGCCCAGGTGGCCAGGGTGGATAAAGCCATGGGTGGGGGAGGTGGAGACACAGAGCAGCATTTGGGGAGAGGGAGGTACAGCTCATCCAGCCTGACCAAAACAGGGACAGTAGCACCTGGGAGGTTAAAAGGTCACTTAGGAAAAATTAAAAAATTAAAAAACATGAAAAGAAAAGAATGGTAACCTGGGCCTTCCTTGTCCAATGAGACAACATTTGCAAAGAGTGGTCTGTCTTACAGCCAGTGAAAGGCTCCTTCTCTCATAACCCCGATACCCAGGTTTGCGGGAACCCAGTCCCCAGCCTCCTGCAGAGCACCAGCTCCTGAGAGCATCTCGGGCTCTCACCAGATCTGTGTTCTCTTGATCTGTGGGTTCTTCAGTCCTAGGGTCCATCACCAGCACCCTGGGGGGCTCCGGTGCCCACAGAGAGGAACTATGTGCCCTACCTTCCCCTTCCCCACCCCACAGCCTCCATGCTGAGCTCCTGCCGTAACTCCTAATCCACCATGCCCTCTCTCCCTTGGGCGTCTGCCCACTAACTGATCTCTCCCCTCAGATCACTCTCTGTGCTCTGCCCCCAGCCTGGCTAGCTGCTGCCGATCTTCCAGGTCTTAGACTGGACCTCCTCTCTTCCAGGAGCCATCTCCACTCTCCGCAGGCCTCCTCTTCAAAGCTCCCTGAGCTCTGATCCCGCTGCCTGTTGGCTGCTTGCTTCCTTGATATCTCTGCAGTTAGACGTGAGCTCCCAGAGCCAAGTATCATGTCCATCTCACTTTCTCCTCCATCCCCAGCAGCTGACTGTGCCCACACTTGGAAGGTGCCCAGAATTATTTCTTAAATAAATGTATAAAATGAAAATAAATGACTTTAATCTGAGCTGCCTGCTTTTACCACTGTATTTTATGTTTCCTCGTCTCCATCTGCACATCATCCTCCATCCTCTTTATGTCTGACAGGGGCCTGCTTACTGCTGTCATCTGGCCTAAGAGAAAAATAAAACAATCCGTCTCAGCCCAGACAGTGACTTGTCAACCTTATTACTTGTGGCAGCTGCTGGTGTTACTGCATCCCCTAAACTCCCAGGGGAAAGTGCAGTGAAAAGCAATGAAGAGCTGTCTGCATTTCAACTTGTTAAATCTTCTCTCCACTAAAATCTGTTTTCCTGATAACTAGAAATGTATTTGAAAGTTGGGAATATTTTTCTTAGCAATTTCCATAGCATTTTGAGGTTTGACTCTCTAAGGGAACCTACAAAACCATTACAGATGCCAAGGCCAAAATCCCTATATAAGATATCTTGTGCAGAGTCTCTCCAACATGAATCAGCCTATTCTCCAGTTTGTATGCAAAAGGGACCCTCGTGGTTCTGTCCAAAGAATAGTTCTTAATTTGTTGAAGATTTCCTACATGTCAGGCTGTGTTGGATAATTTTGATCAGAGCTGGTCCCTGCTCTGCACAGAACTGATATGCAAGCAGGAAATGTATAACTGTGCAACTTATTATAATTACTCAATGACAATTGAGACAAACTGAAGAGGGAAAGTAAAAGGCGCCAAAAGAGCACAACCTGGGTAATTTGGTCCTCCCAGGGAAGTCAGGGAGGCTTCCCAGAAACTACGACCTTTGGACTGAGTTGAAGGGTGAGTAGTATTAACTAAACAGAAGAGGGAAAGAGTTGTGTGCATGTGCAATGTATGTGTGTATGCACGCATGAGCATGTGTGTGCCACAAGTGTATTACGTGCAGGTGTGCATGCATGTGTGTGCATATATGTGACACGAGTATGTTGTTTGTAAATCTGTGTATATGCACATGTGAGAATGTGTGTATGGCACATTTCTGTTGTGTATATGCATGTGCACATACATGTGTGCAAGCATCAGCATCTTTATTCCACAGTACATTGCACATGCATGCATGTAACCAGATATTTTATGTGTGTTCCTCACATACTTCTCTGGAAACCCCAGGATGCAGACATACTTATCATCCCATTTTGCAGAAGAAACTGATGCAGGGAGAGAGAGGAAGTTTCTTTCCCAAGGTCATCACAAAGTTAACGTTGGAGATGTGATTTGAACACAGGTCTGTATAACACCAATACATTTGCTCTAATCCTCTGAGCTGCATTTCCTGTCAGCAGAGCAAGGGACAGGGCAGATCCTCACCCCTGACCCTGCCCCTCTCACACACTCTTACTGCAATACCTCCTTAGTCCAGCAGCTGTTGACAGTCTTCTCTGAAGCCCTGCTCTAGTTCAGCTTCTGATTCATTGTGTGGCCTTGGGAAAGTCCCTCCCCTTTTGTTGTCCTGGAGAATTTCCTGATCTCTGCCATTCTACATGAATAACTTAGCCTCACCACCCACTAACTGCAGGCAGGTTACATAATCTTGTAATGTTTTGTTTCCTCATCTCTAAAATGCAGCTAATAATAATTGCACCCTCCTGAATGTGCTCTCTAGGGATTAACTGAGCTCATGCATGAAGAGTGCTTAGCTTGGTGACTGCCTCATAATGCACGCTCAATGAATCGTGGTTGTCATCAATGCTGAGGATAAAGCAGCACCAGTTTACTGCAAGTGCCAGCTAAGGACAGATGGACCTGGGCTCAGGTGCCCACTTGCCTTCTAATAGCCAGTGAACTTGACAAAATTGACTTAGCTGTCAAACTTTCCTCACAAGTAAAATGGGAATTAAAATAGCACCTACTTCATAGGTTTGAGGAATAAATGAGATAATTCACTTAATACTTTATTACTATTTATATACATTGAGCAATATTATAAACAAGGATTCTTTGGGGCCTAAATTTATTCCAATCCAAAGTTTAAGAAAAAAATTTAAAGGAAGCATCTGGTTTAATTAGATTTACAATATATTGAATTTTTTGCAAAAAATTTTAAAAGAAAAAAAAAAGAGGACTGGGATGTAGCTTAGTGGTAGAGTACTTGTCCAGCAAGAGCAAGACCCTCAGTTTGAGCCCACCACAAAAATTAAGTAATTGATTTGTTAATTAAGTGGAAAAAAAAATCTGGCTCATGGGTCAGTGGAAAAGTGGTTTCCCTTTGGCTCTAAGGCCAGCCAGCAATTCAGGGCAGTTTATTCTGGTCCTGGTTCACAGCTTGGTTAGGTTCAAGGCCATGACCATGAGTAAGTGTTTCACTCTTGCTAAAAGCTATAATCATGGTCATATTCTAAATATTTATACTGCAAAATACAAACCTGCCTGACCTCCAGGGGTCACAGGCACTGTTCCCTCATTCAATGGAGCTCATTCATTCATCCAGCTCAGGATTATGGACCATCCACCTCGTGCCAGGCACTGGGCACTGGCCATGCTGATGGCAGATGGGACGGAAACCTGGCGCAGCTTTGGCAGATTTGGAGATCACAATGGAATCAAAGCCTTCAGCAATGGTAAGTGCTCTTGGGTTATGCAGGGTCCTAGGGGGAACACAGGCCCATGTGTTTGTTACAGTATGGCCTGTCCAAGCTGGGAGAGGCGGTCGGGGTCTTCTGCTGAGATGAACACTCAAGCAGCAGAGGCTTTTTCAGTACTGAGCTTGAACCTAGGACCTTACGCATACTAGGCTAGCATTTTACCACTGAGATATGTCCTCGGGCCTTTCAATTTTTTTTTTTTTTTTTTTTTTTTTTTTCTTTTGAGACAGGATCTTGCTAAATTTCCCAGCTGGCCTTGAACTTATGCTTTTTCTTCTCAGCCTCCTGAATAGCTAGCAAGCATGTTTTACAAGTGGGGAAGCAGAAGCCCAGAGAGAAAAAAGATGTCACTGAGATCATGAAATGAGGCTCAGGTATTGCTCTTCTGACTCAGAAATCAGCACCACTCCCAACGAGCTCCATCTGTCATTTCTTCATACCCCAAGATTTCACCCACTTCATTTCATCCAACAGTGAGTTCTTTAGACATTTTAGCCCAGCAAACATAGTGATGGTAGGAATAAAAAAGCAGTAACACTAATAACAAAACCTTCCATTTACTAGGTGAATACATGGTACCAAGTACTTTGTTAAACATTTCATATGCATATCCCATTTAATATTCCAAAACAACCTCATCAGGTAGGTCATTATTATCCCCTTTTAGAGAAGAGGACACTGGGGATCAGAGAGGGGAAGGGGCTTTGCCAAGGTAACACAGCTCAAAGTTGCAAAGCTACAATTGAACTTAACTCTGTCTGACCCCAAACCCAGTGCAAGTGCCCACTAGGCAATATCCTTTCCATAGGACACAAAGCACATCCTTCTCCTGAGTTTATCAAGGCTGGCAAAGTTTGATGCCTGAAGCCAGGAAGGAGAAAAAAAGAGTAGCAGGTGGGCAGCAACGAGGCTCCAAACCTAGTCCTAGATTTGAGCAACCACTAAGACCCAGAACTGGGACAAATTCAAGAGTCATGATGAAGAACTGGCTGCGAGGTGAGGAGCCAGATGGGTATATATTGTTCCAGGGTTTGTACCAGACTAAGGGTGTCAAAAGTGCTGTGAGAGGTCCTTGTGTCATGTGATGTGACTCAACCCATTTCCTCTCTGTCAAAGATGAATGCTTAGGAGTAACTGAGCCCAAGGTCTCTGAATCCAGACTACCCAGGATTAAATCCTAACTCTGCCTTTTACCAAGTGTATGACTTCATACAGTACCTAACATTTATGGAGTGTCAGTTTCCTCTTCTGTAAAAAGGGCATAATAGTGCTCACTTCACACTATCATTTTTGGTTCTTGTTGGGTTTTGTTTATTTGTTTTGGTGCCAGGGATTGAACCCACAGGTCCTGAGCCACTGAGCCACAGCCCCATCCTGTTTGTACTTTATTTAGAGACAGGGTCTCACTGAGTTGCTTAGGGCCTTCCTGAATTGTTGAGGCTGACTCTGAACTCACAATCCTCCTGCCTCAGCCTCCTGAGCCAATAGTCATACTATTATATTGAGAACTAAGTGAGCTGGTATGCAGAAGGCACTCGAAATAGCACCTAACACATAGTAAGAACTATATACCTTTTTTTCTAAAATTTTAAAAATATGTACACTAGAGGAATTAGAGCCTGACTGTTAGAATTAATATACTTTTGGCTGAAAAGTGCCAGGATATTTCACCCAAAGTGGCTTTTAATAAAAAGATATTATTCACCTCTTCCATGTGACCAGAGATGGTTCCAGGCTCAGGGATGTCCCCAGGAACCCAAGATCTTCTCTTTCCTTCTCCCACCCTTTGACACTCATCATCACTGTCTCCCCTCATGTCTACAGCCGCTCCAAGAATCACATCCTCACAAAGTCACACCCAGAAACAGAAAGGAAGAGACAGGGAAATCTCTCTTACACCCGTACTGCTGTCTTATGAGGGAGGAAAATACTTCCTGGGAGACTCCCTTTTCTGTCCTTAGCCAGAACAAGGTCATGTGACCACCTCCAGCTCTTGTCAAAGGCCAGAAAAGCAAGATTCTGGCATGTTCCATCCCTATCTTAAACTATGCTCCTCAGCAAGGAAGATGGGAGGAAGAAGAGCAGGTGGGCAGACAATCCCTCTGCCTTGCAAGATAGTCTTGAGAAGGAAATGTAAGAAAAGATGCAGGAACACTACAAAGAGTTGACCCCTTGCACTGCACATACGGAACATGCAGTTCCCATAAATAAAATAGCAATAATAAGCTAATTCCTGTGGGCTAGAAGCAGAGTCTACAGAAACACAGGATGACAATGACCCTAGGTAGTCTGCTCCTTCCCCCATGGATGTGGCACGCAAGGGGAAATAAGGGAAGTCAACTGCTCACGACCCTGACCAGTAAAACTGACAGTATATGACTTCCTTTAACCCAGGTCTGGAGAACAAGGGTCACCAACTTCCCCTTTCACTTTGGGTGCATACAAATAAAGCCTGGAGGGAAAGAAGATGAAGTTAAAGAATAGTGGTAGAATTTCTCTGAAGGTAGAAAATTTTTGTTTAGAAAACTCCTTTGGGGCCCTTGGGAGTGAACAGTCATCTCTCTAGCCATGGTCTTGATCAGGAATCAGCAATTTTTTTCTACAAAGGAGCAGACAGTAAATACTGGAAGACTTTGAGTCAACCTGGAACTCGTTACAACCCCTCCACTCTGATGAGTATGCAAGCAGCCACAGCCAACATGTCAATAGATGACCGTGGCTATGGCCCCATACCACTACATGACCCCAGGTGGAGGACTGGATTGAGCTCACAGGTGGTAGTTTGCCAGCCCCTGTCTGCATGGCAAGATATGTAAGACAGAAACCTGGGCCAGGGTCGCAGAGTCCATCACCCATGGAGCTCAACAGGTGGTGCGAAGAAGCGAATTGGGCTGAGTGGGGACTGTGGCATGTGGAGAGCATCTGACTCATGGAAAGGGAACAGTGGCAAGAACCAATGTATCAGATTCTACAATTTTTCAAGGAAACCAGACATGTGAGTGTTTTTGGCATCTTCTAATTTTTAAACGTTTGCAATTGATTCAAAATTTTAAATCTGGCAAAGAGCAAATACAGGATTTGTAGGTGCCAGCACAGCTTGGGGGCAGCCAGGGTGTGACCTCTGGCCTAGAAGATCATCCTTCCTGAGCAACATGCTATGACAACCAAGTACACATGACACATTCGAGTGGCAGGATCCAGGAAACAGCACACCGCAAGTATGACCTAGTGCTGATGGAATGCATCACTGCTACCGCCCCGCCTCGTGGTCAGGCACATGCAGGAGGCGGTTCTCGTAGATGACTGCATTCGCTGCACGTGCGCAGCCACACCGAGACTGCGCCCGAGGTTGTCTTCCTGCCTCGCGAGCGCCCTGCTTTCTCTAAGCAGAGATGGCATCATCAGGGCTCATGACATCAGGCACTGTGTGGTACCCATCAGGCCTTACTAACAGACCTCAGAGCAGAGATCATGTAATTTGCAAACCATAAAACCACAGCGACATCAACTTGACCAGTGTCTGGCTTCCTCAGCCCCATACACTAATTCAAAGGCTCCAATGCCTAGCAGAGTCATCCAGTGGCATCCATGGCAGATGAGTTCCAGGCACCACTGCAGATAACAAAATCCCCAGATGCTCGAGTACCTCTACAGAATGGTGCAGCGTGCGTATAACCTACCATGCTCTCAAATACTCTAAACCATCTCTAGGTTACTTATAATACCAAATAAAATGCAAATGCTATGTATAGGTATTAGAGTGTATTGTTTCAAAACCAATGATGAGATTAAAAAGTCTGTACACAGTCAGTAAGGACATGATTTTTTTTTTCCCTGAATATTTTCTAACTGTGATGGTTTGTGTCCCCAAATGCAGAACCCAGGACAGAGGGCTGACTTAATGTTTTAGAAAGAGGTAAAAAATCCCTAGTAGCCTGGCAAGCAGGGTGGACATAGCAAAATGACTCTGAGCCAGATGTTCTCCTGGTACCAAGGCCCTGGAGCTGTGTCCAACCAGCTCTGAGGAAGCCCAGGCACCACCGAGTTGCCCCAAGGCTGCAAAGAGCTTGGCCTGTGACACCCTGTTCCTGGCTGCTGTTTGCTGGTGTCCTCACCTGTTGGCTGACTTCTTTGCCCCTCCCTCCAGTTCCTGTAACTCAACAGGGCCTAAGTATTTGCCTGGAGCTCCTCTCTCACCTGGTACAGCTCTTCACCATCCCACCTTCTGCCTGCTGTTTTCCTGGATCCTGAGCTTTAAAGGTGTACTGACTTGCCTTTTTTCATCCCTGGACCTGCACCATCTTCAGGACCACCAGCGTCTGGCACCAGCGTATCTCACACACAGCCCCACCTTCCTTAGTCCCTTTGATGTCTGTTCCTCTTGCCAAGGATTCTCAGCACACATTTAGGACTTGCTGGCAAAAATACCTAATGGGTGCCACCTACTTTGGTCACAAGGTTCTCTTCTCACCCATTCCCTGAAGATCACTGAAAGCCACCCTTTTGATTCTTTTAGCCATATTTTGGAGGAAAGAAAAAGAATGCTAGACAGAGAAATATTCAAACTTCCTACCACAGGTGTTGTCCAGCCCCATGTCCACTGACTCTACATCTGTTAAAATTGGGAACTGGGCTAGCAATTTCCCAATAGCTCCCTGGTCTCCTTAATTCTTTGGAGTTTCCTCAAGGGACCAGGTAGGAGATTCAGAGAGATGCTGCAGATCAGCAGTGACTTCAACAAAGCCATTCCATCTTATCTGTTATGTACATTATCATCCTGCAAAAAAAAACCTATGTTTGAAAAAAATGAGTGTGTTGATTTAAAAGTTTAGAAACTCCTTTACCAGCCACTGTGACTAGGTACAGAGAGAAGATAGCAAGTCCCTTCAAAAAAGCCCAGAGAATTTCTTGAGGGAAGCAATATTTTTGGCAAAGAGCAATTCAGTAAAGGTTGAGTTAAATTTTTTTGCATAATAAAAAATAGCTTTATTGAGTCTCCTCTTACAAGGGTCCACACAATTTAAATTATCTACTTTGTTGAATTGAAGCATAACATTGAGGAAGAAAGTACTACTTTTCAGCTGCTTAAATATGAGTATCCGTTTCTATTTGCCTGGGGGAACATTTCTAATCCTTGAATCTGAATTAGACAATGAAGTGTTTCCCAGAGCTGTCATGGGAATCTGCACATCCATTGCTAGGTTCATAGACCCTTAGGCCCTTGGTGCAACCTCCATGAGATTCTCAACAGGGCAAGAGATTTAAAGAGGCATCCCAGCTCATGTGCAGCCTCAACATTCAAGTACGGATTTCCCCAATGTGGTCTATAGATTTCTCCCAAAGGATAATCTTATGGACAAGGGAGCAGATCAGTCTGGCAAGGGCTGAAGGATGTAGAATCTGCAGGGAGGCAAGAGTAAGGACATGCTCTGTCAGCTGAGCTCCAAGTCCTGAGCCCTCGCACACCCTGCTGCTGACTCAGCCTGTAGCCCAAGCAGACAGCACAATTAGGAAGGAGATCTATAGGTGTTAACACTAACCAGTTCTGAAGGAATAGAAAAGGAATTAATCATATCTTCTGCTACATTCTCAGACTGTTAAGATCAGAGCCTCCAAGAACCACAGACCTGGGAGACAAAACAGAGAGACTCTGATGTTGCACAATGGTTAATGTCATAGGCCTTGGGATCAGAGAGACCTGAACTGGGGAGCACTCGGACTTTCTGGCTAAAGGGCATTTTACGGAGAATATGGGACCCCTCACAAGAAGGAAGAGAAAGTTGAGAAAAGTCTGACAGCCAGCAGCAAAAGTTTCTGGGCTATCTGGCCCAGGAACAAGAGCTTCAATCAACAAGTCCTGAAAATTTCCTCTGCTCTTACATGATAAGCACAGGACTCCAAGTCCTGGGAGAACGATTCCAATTAGACTTTGCTTTTCCTTCCCAGGGTGGTTCGAAGAACATTTCAGGCACCATGGTGGGAGGGGAAGAAATCTTGGTGGGCCATGTCACCTAAGTCACACTGAGGGTAAGATTCCCAAAGAGAAACCAGGGGTGGTGGCGAAATGGGAATGACTTCTTGGGACCATAAACTACATCTACTATTGTGTACTTGGCCACAGTGTCACTCAGAGGACTGAGACCATCCACACCAAGGTCTCAGCATATTGCCTGGCACAGAGGAACAAAGCCCTCTATAAGCACTAGAGCCTTTCATTACAGCTCATGCCCCTGCGTGAAGCTAGATACCCTTTCAGCAAACCTGTTGAATCACTTACCTCTGAGATTCCTCCCTCTTGGAATCATGACTTCTAGGTATCCTGAATGTGGACACCATGTATCCAGAGAATTTCAGGGAATTTTACAGGCCCTATGTAGCTTGTGCCACTGAAAGCCCAGTGACATATCTGGGACCAAGTCTTGTTTTTTTCACTCTTCTATACCAGTGTCCTCAGTGGTGTCCTCACTAGTCTCAACAGACAGTAAAGTTTTGGGTTCTGGCCGTTTTTCTTGGCTACACCCTTAGGTCAGGAGGGGAAATGGAGAAGACAAGCTCAGAAAATTTATCTCTTCTTCATATTCAGCTAAGGTAGGATCAGGGTCCTTAGATCCTCATACCAAACCTCAAAAACTCTAAAAATGTATGCAAATATAGGGGGACACTCACCTGCTTCCCCACTCCCAACTACAGCCCTATTAAAGGGCTGCTACAAAAACCTGGGCCTAAAGGCACACTTGCTTCATCTGAAGCACACTCTAAGTTCAAAATCGATTGCACGGAAAGGGAAGGGCCAATGGAAAGTCAGTCTGCAGCTGTGCAACCCATCAGAGGACCCTGCCTTGAAGAACATCTGCTGGGCTGATGGAAGTTCTATTTTGATCCCACAAATCAATACCACTCATCTTCTGCTTGGACAGTTCTAGCCTCCTCCCTCTAAGGCAGCCCACTTCCAGCGGTTGCTCATTAGACAAACGTACACCGAGATCCACTGGAGCCAGTTACCGTTAGAAACAGCCGTTATTGTTGGAGCGCCTCCTGTGGGTGGGACCTGGCTTTCAAAGCTTTAGCCACACTATCTCAATTCATCACAACAGCCCTGTCACTTTCCTCTTTTTGTAAAAACTATTCATGCTGCTGAGTCACTAGAAAGTTTTTCACTAGATTGCACAGAATTCTACTTCCATTTACATTTCCCTCAATTGTCCTTAGTCCTCAGAAAGGTTGAAAAGTGAATCCAAATAGCTGAAGCTGGGAGGGAGCAAAAATGATATTAAACAAAGGACAGTCTCAAACCCCTTTCCTTCTCCCATCCAGGAGGAGCCTTCACCTGGAATACAAGGAAAGCCCGATGAGAAAGCCCAGTCTCTGTATCTCTGTCCCACCAACTCTGGTTCCAGAGGCAGCAGATCCCAAGTACTCCTGGAAGTCAGAGCCAAGTATGACCCTGGGGGAAGAAGGAAAGAGAAAACAGATCCAACTGGCTGAGGGTGAGCCAAGCACCCTGAGTCCAACAATCTCCCTTGGACCTGAGAAGACCACCAGGCCCCTCTAGTCCCCTGGGGCCTGCTCATTGTTTCGGTGAAATCTTTCCACCAGTGAGCCTCCCGGCAGGACCAGCTGTTTGGCTGTGTTTAAATTGTCACCCAGCCAGTGCAGCTTGGTGGCACGCCCAAAGTCCAACCCAGCAAGCACACCAGGTCTGTAGCCCGCGCCAAAACTTATTTAAAATATTTGAACCAAACAGCCAGTCAGTTTAAAAATACTCCAAGCAGAAAGCCAATAAGATTTGAAAATAATGAAATTGAAAGTAAAAATGTAAACATATTTATTTATTTGTTTATTTATTCATTCATTTATTATTTAAGCCTTGCCTTTTTCCAGAGAGGATCTAAGATATTAAAAGTCAAGTTATTTTTTAAAAATGAAAGGATTACATATGTTCTGTACATTTCAATAATATCACATGAATTCAACTTGAGTCAACATTCGACACAGTGTATGTGTAAGCACCGTTTAATGGGTGAGGGAACTGGAGCTCAGGGAAGTTAAGGTCCTTGCCAGGGTCACACAGCAGTTACTGATGGCACAAAGAATGCCCTGAGGTCACTGCTACAGGTTCAACTGCGTGTCTGTGTTTACAAGCCCACGTGTGCCTGTTCAGGGCCCACTTCACAGTGGTTTCCTTTTTCTTTTGCTCTCAAAAAAACAACAACAAAAAAAAAGAGTTGTCACATCCTGTTATTCTCCACCTGAGTCATGCATTTGTTTCTTCAGAATCATATATTTACTTTATAATCATTTATCGAAGTCCAAACTTGTGCTGACCACTGAACCAGACATTTCAGATAGCAGCCAAAAAGTCACCCACTGTTACTATACACATGAAGATTACATTTTCTTAGAACATTTTTTTTTAGTTGTCAATGGACCTTTGTTTTGATATATTTATTTATTTATATGTGGACCTGAGAATCAAACCCAGTGCCTCACACATGCTGGGGAAGCTCTCTACCACCAAGCTCCAACCCCAACCATGAAGATTACATTTGAGACAGCTTGGAGACAGTCATGTGTACTCTGTGCTCAAACTGGGGCACCCATACTTGAAGGCCCTCAGAGTTGGACAGGAAGGCACTCAGAGGTCACATAGACCATGTTTTCCAAAGTTCAACAGTCTGTGGACCAAACTCACAACTTTTGTTATATGTTAACACCACCTTCATATATATATGTGTGTGTCCACACATATATATACACACACACACACATATATATATATACACACATACATATATATACACACATATATATATATATACACACATACATATATAAACATGCTTATGTTAAGAGAAAACCCTACAAAACTGCCATAAATGGAAAACTGGAATCACTCCTATGTAAATGGCAACCATGAAAATACTGTACAGCAAAAAGCAAACAATGCAGTTCAGTCCTCATCTAGGTAGGTACTTCTAGTCGAGGAAGACTCGGAGACTGAGCCTGCTGTCACTATGAGAAAAGGTATCAAAGGTACATTAAAAACTTTCTCTTTAATAGGAAGCATTAAAGGAGAATTCAACCAGGCACAATTTTCTATCCTGTGATCTAATTGTCTTTACTATTGTTAAATAGTAATGCGAGTTAGGACATCATGATCTAATCCAACCTTCTTGTTATTCAAAGGATGCTGGAATTCAGAGATAGGCAGCAATTCAATCAAGGTCATACAGCAAAGTCAATGCAGAAAGAATTCCAGTCCCTGTATTCCCACCAGACCAGTATGTTCTGCTACAATGGATACAGATCACTCAACTGACATCTCAATAAGTTCTCATATTTGCTCTTTACCGGTATTGAGGACTGGTCTTACATTTGAATAGGAAGAAACCATAACCCATCTCAAAGTGATTGATATGGAGATCTTTCTCATTAGCAAACAAAAAGGGAATTTTTCCACTTTTTCTATTTCTCAATCCACTCACTCTCCATGTATCATCGAAAATCTTGTAACAGAAATATCCACCGAGACCTCAAAACCTAGAAAGTTTGTGGAGGCTTCTAAACACCCCCACAGTTTGAGCAGGATGTTTATATAAACCCGCTGTGGCATTCAGGAGGGAAGAAATACCCAGCCTGACTTGCTAAAGACCCTGATCCCACACCGGGCAGCCCCCACCACATGTCAACTGTCTTTAAATCGTGCCTAAAATGTAGAAGAGGAAAACCTCTCACCACTGAGGTCACCTGCAGTTTTCTTGCCTGCAGTTGCCCAGTAACTTTCAAGAGTGGTCCCAGGAAGTGACTTAGACATCAGTGCACAGAGAAGCCAGCAGCCCAGAAAGGAGGGCAAACCCCGGCGGCCTTGTTGGGGCTTCTGCTCTGGAAGGTGAGGTTCATCCCAGGTCAGTGAGGAGGGGTAGGGAGCATGAGACTGTGAGCAAAACCTAGACACTTGGTTCTGAGGCCACAGGGGGGCTGACACAGGAGCACTGTAGGGCTCTTAGGAGGGGCTGAAGTTCATGTTTCTTGGGGGTAACTCAAGTTCAGCTTTACCCAGCCCAAGGGCAGGAAGCTGGCTCAGCCTCCCCCATTAGACTGCAACCATCTACCCTATTTGAGCAGCAGAATAACCCTGTGCCCTTAAGGGCTTGTGCCATGCAAGCACCCAAAATCGAGAGAAGGGACTCCTGTTCCTAATGTGGAAAGAGCAGGACTTCCTACCACACAGCCGGCGTTTCCTGAAATAGAAGAGGATTTGAGCAAACAGCTTTCACTGGGCGTACAGGAAAAGCTGAGTGTAGCTCAAGGTTTCGTTAGTGGTGGGTGACTCAGACCCTCGCTCTGGGCGTAGCTCATCCTGCCGGGTCTGAACGTTTTCCAGTTGTCATGCTCAGCAGTGGATTCCCTCCTCCAGGGCCAACTTTGCCAGGGCTCCTTGTCCTACCTAGCTCTAGGGAGGCCTGTCTCCGTCTTTCTTTTCTCTTCTGTCATTTACACTCTGCTCCAGTTTCTATTTTGAAATTGATTCTGTCTTGATCAAGAACTCGGATTCCTATCCAGAACACTCGCCTGACTCTGCCGCCATCCAGGAAAGATGATTTATATTTATCTCAACCACAGGCAAGACTTCTGAATTATTTTCAGTTTTTGGGCCTATGCCCAGTTACTACCAGAATTGGTTGGAGAAAAGTGCGTTAAAAGGTGTAGATTTAGGAAGGCTGCCTAAGACTTGCTGCACCACTATGATCCATCCACACTCCCTGACTCTGTCTTCTGCTTGAACTACAGAGGTGCACTAGCGCAGGGCCTGATGCCCCGTTACACTCCAGGATGGAAAGGACTGCAACAGTTATACCTAAAGCAATGGTGAGCCTGAGAGGGGCAGCCACAATCTAGCCCCTGCCTCCCTCTCCAGCTCAGCTCACAACACTCTTACCTCTTAGCTCTGCTTTGACTTCACTACGCTTCACTCTGTCCCCAGTTGTCCTTCTCTTCCCAATCATCCCAGCTTCCCCGCATGCACCCCAGAAGTTTCTATGGCATTACCTTTGTCCCCCTGGAAGCATAACCTTGCTATTTGGCATAGCCTTGCTAATATATTTGTATATTGCATAATACCTGTTTCCCCAAAGCAAGGCGTAGTCTCCACAAGGGCAGGGACTGAAGATCTGCATGCATCCCTAGAGCTGCAATACCTAAAACAGGAAAGTGAATGAATATTCTTTGTGGGGAAATCAGGAAAGACGACATCAGGATGCAGCTTTAGGAGGCTGCCAGGTGAGCAGTTACACAGGTGCGCATCTTCCATATAAAGGTATGAGCATTAGGGAAATGGTGAAGAGGTAGTACAGGGTGGAGAGATCAAAGTGGAAGCTGAACAAACAGTGGAGCCCTGTGGTGACAATCTTTGGATGCCAACCTCATAAGTTTATGTTTTCCCCTACTAGGAAAGTGCCATAATTAGAATGTCCCATCTGAAACTCACAGTGAAACTTAATCTTCAAATTTGTATTTAGTGGTATTTGAAGGTGGGACCTTCTGGAGGTAATTGGGATTAGGTAAGGTCTTTGGGGTGGGGCCCTCATGTAGAGACTCGTGACTCTGTAAGAAGAGGAAGAGTGACCTGTGCTGAACACATGCTTGTTCTGTCTTGCCATGTAATGTCCTCTGTCATGTCATGATGCAGCTTGAGGCCCTCACCAGATACTAAGCAGTTGTAGCACCATGCTCTGAGACTCTCCAGCTTCCAAAACCATGAGCTAAAGGAACCTCTATTTTTCATAAATATTTGAGTTTCGGGTATTTTGCTAAAGCAACAGAAATCAGACTAAGATAGGTGATCAACTGATCCTAAAGGAGGGGTGCTCATATTTCCTAAGGGGTTTTCTGCCTATACATGTATAGAGACCAGGGTTCTGCTCTGAAATCTCCCAGGCTCCCAGTCAACACCTTTATTAGTACTATCACTACCACTTACTAAATACTTACCATGTGGTGAGGTACCATCTTGTTTGATCTCCACAACAGTTTTAGGAGAGATCATATCTCCTCCACTTGGCAGATGAAGACATGGAAAAGCAAAGAGGAGAAGTGATTTGCTTGGAATCTGCTAAGTGGCAGAACTGGGATTTGAATTGACACTTTCCAATCCCAGAGCCCTAGCCCACCGTCTTCCATTCCCTGGGACTGGAGAAAGCTTTCTAATTTCACACGAAAGGGTGACCAAGACGGAGTGCCCCCAGACTCTCTGCTGTTGGGTTTTCAAGTGCGAGCAGTGAAAGTCCTCCAGCATCCTGCCTGGCTACTGATGTGTTTTGCCTTCTCTCCCTGCTGCCTCCATGTGCAGACCTTCACTGAGAACAGTATGTGTCGCCAGCTCCAATTAATCTCTTTGAGATTTAATTTAATTTCTTTCAGTCTCACTCCACTAAAGATCTGATTTCTATCTTCAAGGATGTCCCAGGGAAGTAGAAGAATAAGGCAAAGACAAAAAGCAACATAGGAATTATGCTAAGGGAGTTTCTATGCACAACACATAGGTTTGAGTCCTTCAGTTGGCTGGACAGTGCTCTTAGGGTAAAAATCAAAGTCTTTGTCAGAGGCCTACCTGCTCATCCTTCAAATCCAGCTCAGTGGCTTTAGAGAAGCCTTCTCATTTATGTCAGATTCCCCTCTAGGAGGCTCTTAAAGCAACTCACATCTCTTTCTCAGTTCTCATTACAGCAGCATGGTTGTGTTTATCTGGGTGATTTTCTATCTGCTTAATATCCATTTTCCTCTGAAGAATGTGGGCTACACTAAGGCAAAAATACATCTGTTTTTCCTTAATATTGCATTCCCAGGGCCCAACACAGTCCTGTTCATATCAGCTGCTCACTAAACACAGATTGAATGAATGAATGCAAAGTTGGGAGGAAGTTATAACAGGAGAAATACAGGGCAAATTACTTCATCTCTTTAAGTTCTCCATGTGAAATTTGGACAATAGCTATCCTGTGTCATTTTGAAGTCATAAAATAAAAGTAAATGATTCATAAATCATTAAGTGCAATATGGATTTTTTTTTTGTTTTGCAGTACTAGGGATTGAACCCAGGAATGCTTTACCACTGGGCTTTATCCCTGATCCTTTTTAAAAGGTTCCATTTTAATTTTCCATTTTAAGATGTGGTCTCACTAAGCTGCAAGGATTTCACTAAATCACTGAGGCTGACCTCAAGCTTGCCATCCTTCTGCCTCAGCCTCCCTAGTTACTAGAATTACAGGCACTTAATAAGGATTGTTTCTATTTAGGAACCACAGACTGAGTTCATCTGCAGGATTTGGAGCACTTTTGGAAAAGTCAGCATCTAGAACTGAAGCAGAGATTAGTGAATGGAGACATGACATGCCATTTCCTTGTAAAAATGTAGATACCCACGAAGACCTGCAAATTCAGTCATCACCGTGTCAGCTGAGGACAAACATGGATCTCGACATCTCTTTGAGAAACAGCCTGGCCTGGGACAGAACACAGTAATCTTTCCAATTGAACCCAAGGGGTTGGAAGTCATAGCTGTTGTCAGAACAGACAGACTGTGTGAGCATGTGGTCTAGGAAAGGAAAAGAAGAACCCAAAGACATATCTGTCTATCTCAGCACAACCTAAAGAAAAGGAAGCATTTATTTGTTTGTTTGTTTGTTTGTTTGTTTTGGTACTGGGGATTGAATCCAGGGATGCTTAAACACTGGGCAACATCCCCAGTGCTTTGTTTGTTTGTTCTAATCAGCTATACATAACAGTACAAGCACCTTGACACATCATACACAAATGGAGTACAATTTCTCATTCTTCTGGTTATACATGATGCAGAATCACACCGGTCATTTTTTATTTTTTTATTTTGAGACAGGGTCTCACTAAATTGCTCAGGGCCTCACTAAGTTGCTGAAGCTGGATTTGAATTTGCTATCCTCCTGCCTCAGCCTCCCAAGTTGCTGGGATTATAGGCCTGTGCCACCACACCTGGCAAGAAGAAGCTTTCATGAGTAACAGCTCCAACTATACAAAAATCCTTGCACTTGGAGAGGTGAACTTATCATGCTTCCAAAGGAACTCTACCAGTCGACTTCACTCATCTTCAACTATTGCTAAATATTTTAATTCCTAATCTCATCTTCCAATTGAGCCAACCCCCCTTTTCTACTAACCTGGTGGAGAGAACCCCAACTTTGGAGGCTGAAAATATAGATGCAAATCCCAGAAAATAAAAAAGCTACTAAAAGTGAATCCCTGCTGTGTGCCAGACACTGTGCTAAGCACATAACATGCTTTGTGTCATGAACTCCTGAACAGTTCTCTAATGCTCGAAGGCAGATAACAAGTGAGCCTGGAAACCTACCCAAGGTCACACAGCTCATATTTAAGCTAAGTCTTGTTTGCCTATCCACAGAATGTGAACAATCATCTCTCCACTGGGTAACAATGACGACCAAGTGGGCTGCCTCGGGTGAGCGTCACATAAGGCTCCTCTCCTAGCGCTGGCTGTGTCAACATCCTCTTACAGCTTGTTCCAAACTGATTGAAGAAGAATCTACATTTGAATAAGATTCCTAGGTGATGTGTGACCACATTAAAATTTTCAGAGGTTGCAATATGAAGGATTAGTACAGGGGCTATGAATTATTGATCTGGCATCTAACTCAATATGGTTAGTGGGCATCTACTACCTTATACCCAGATTTCTTCTAGGCCAATCCTTCTCAAACTTTAATGTGAATGTCCACCAACTGGGAATTTTGATACAATGCAGATTCTGATTCAGTGGGGTTGGATGGCCCCTGGATCAGTATTTCTAATATGCTCCCAGATGAGGCAGCAGGAGCCAGAGACCACGCTGTTGATGAGAGACTATAGGAATCTGACAGTTCAAATGCCTGAATCTGCAAAGTGGGAAGGCAGACCTTGCTGTTGGGTGATTATTTGTGGGAAGGCACTTTTACTAAGGCATACCCGAGGGCGGGGCCTCTCTACTCCTCTTGTCCTCTCAGCACCTCACTCCCTGACTGTTACAAAAGGGGCATGTGTCATCACTGAAGGAATGAGTGGTCAGTACTCACCTCTCCCTTGCTTCACACTCCACATGGTTCCCATGACTCACATAGGCCCTGCTGATGGGCCCAAGCCTGCCTCCCCGACCCCTTCATCCATCTTCCCCTCCACCCCATTCCCACATCTGGCTTTTGATTGCCTGTTTCTCAAACACACCAAGTCCTTTCCTACCTCGGGGTCTTGCTACCTGCTCGCCTCTCGACCTGGAATGCCCTTTCTCCAACTCTTTGCATAGCTGGCTTCACCTTGTTATTCATACTCAGCTCAAATTTCATTCCTCAGGAGGCCATCTGTCCCTAACTGACCTGTCTAACGTCGTTACACATGCCCCACCCCAAAACTCCCTATCGTGCAACTTTTTTTTCCTTAGCCCTTATCAACTGCAAAATGTTTCACTTGTTTATTTACTTACAGGTCATTTCCCCTCCACACCCTCTGATTCTTCATGAAAGTAGGGACCTTTTCCACAACCCCCAGTAGGTACATAGTAGGTGCTCAACAAATTGCTATGGAGTGGCTGGATGGATGAATGATCTGACACATCTCAAAAGCCCATAATTTGTTTCTGTCAATGCCAGAAGGAGGGGTGGTAATCAGATCAGGCTTTTCCAGAGAGGTGGTGTTTAAACTTCACCTTGAAAGGGGGAAAGGGTTTCCTGGCAAGGATGGGTAGAAACAGTGACCCCACTCAACCATCCCACTCAAAGCAGCTTGGGCAGAGGCAAAGAGGCTGGCAAGCACAGAACCGCTGGGGAACAGCGTGCCCGACTGACTGCCCAGCCCATTTCTCAAGTGGAGACAGCCCTCTGGAGGTATGACAGCTGAGCCTGAGCGGCTGAGGTCACCCTCAAGTGGTCTTGGCCACGCCCTCAGCTCAGCGAGAGGAGCCCCACCTGCTGAGAAAGAGACTAGGATTTGGGAGGAGTCCTGAAGTCCAGGATTCACTTCTGTCTCCCTCCCTACTGTCCCGCAGGGGCTGCTTCTAAGGCCTCCTGCCCTGTCTTCATGCCTTGTCCTCTCCATGGCTCCTTTAGTTTGAGGGTTGACAAACTTTCTGTCAAAGGCCAGATGGTGAGTATTTGAGGTTTGTGGACCAGATGGTTCCATTCGTGGCTCCTCACCTCCACCACTGAGGCAAGAAAGCAGCCACAGAGTACATAAGCAAAAAGGGGCTCAGTAAGACTCACTCACTAAAACAAGCAGCAGGCTTGTGTTTGGGTTTATGGAATTCTTGCCGCTTTTGAGTGCTCAAAGCTCTGCATGCCCTGGCCTGTCCCTACTCAACAATGCCTTCTCGCTGCTGCCTCTGGAGTCACTGAATTCTTACTCCCAGGAAGTCTGGGTTTGGGGGCTTCTTCTTTTATTTTTTATTTATTTATTTATTTATTTTGGTATCAGGGATTGAACCCAGGGGAGCTTAACCACCAAGTCACATCCCCAGCCTTTTTTTTTTTTTTAATTATTTCTTATTTTGAGACAGAGTCTTACTAAGTTGCTCAGAGCCTTGCTAAATTGCTGAGGTTGGCTTTGAACTTGTGATCCTCCTGCCTCAGCCTCCCAGGTTGCTGGAATTGCAGGTGTGTGCCCTACCGCACCCAGCTGAGGCTTCTTCATACAGGTGGTTCTCTCTCTTGGCCTTTCTCTGTCTCGCCTGTACTATCACACCTGGCTTCTTGTTCCCTACAGAGTCCTTCCTTTCTATCCAGTCTTAGTAACCTGACTGCTCATGTAACAGTCAGTCACCCTGCCCTGGAAACCTGACAATATTCTTCAGATAAGGTCCCAGACCCTCTTATGTACCCCCATATTTCCCTACCTAGGGTTTTGCACATTCCAAATATCTCATTAGCTTCTTGTGATAATTTGCCTCAGGACCCTGCTTCTCTCTAAGCCCTAAACAGGAAGGAACCGTTCTGGTCAGCCTTATGCACTATGAGTCTGGCAGGTGAAAGGTCCTTAGTCAATAACTGTGGACTGTAACCACGTCAAGGCCCAGAAAACTCACCCACACATTCACTGCTATTGATCAAGAATCTGCTGGGTGGTTGGCATCGCACTATGTGGTGAGGTATAAGATATGGAGCTCAGGTTATTTTGGGGGCAACATATTCTAGGGACTGGATTCTATCATTCTCATTCTGACCTTAGCAAGCCACTTAATTTTCTGAGCTGCTAGAAAATAAAAGGGTACAAATTAGCTCACTGTGTCTCAAGTTTTGAACTGTTTTGAGGAATCCTGGGTTTCTGTTCTGCTTCTTGAGTTCAGCAATGATGTGTTTTCTGTCCATGAAGATTCAAAAAGCCCGAGTAAGCTATTGTTGTCACTGCTGCTGTTTTCTGTGTTGGGTTCCACTGAAAGGTTCCTGTGTAAAATAAGTGCTGCTGCTAGAGAAAAAGTTGGAAGCCACTTGCTTAACTGTGGCCTGGGCTGCAGTAAAGGCAGAAACTAGACATGCCTCCAACTTGGGGACAGAAGACTTGGGGTGGCAGAAGGACACTCTGGGAAACAGAAGGTAGCATATGAGGAAACGCAGTGATGGGATGTCAACCAAAGAGAGAGAAGCCTGATAGAGGCCCAGTAAGGTGAGATGGGGACAGACTGTCCCCGGGACCTGGTTACTGGTGGTGGTCAGAGACCCAGACAGGCACACTTAGGTTTCTGGGAGGTCTGAGTTCTGGTAACAGACAGAGATAGAGACAGAGAACTCACCCACACATTCACTGCTATTGATCAAGAATCTGCTGGGTGGTTGGCATTGCACTATGTGGTGAGGTATAAGATATGGAGCTCAGGTTATTTTGGGGGCAACATAAAAGGGTACAAATTAGCTCACTGTGTCTCAAGTTTTGAACTGTTTTGAGGAATCCTGGGTTTCTGTAAGCAAGTCCCAGTCTTGGAGAAGGTGGGACTTAAACACAGAGACAGAATATGTGCCAGAACTGAAGTCCAAGGTGAGAAGTTCTTGATTTCCAGCAGAGTTGCCATCATCCACCAATAAGGCTAGAATCAGAACTACAGAAAGCTGACTTCAAGCTCTGATCAAGCTGTCCAGAAGTCTTCAAGCTTCCAGGAAGACTTGTCCAAAGTCACGTTGACAGGAAGAGGTAGGCATCGGAAACACAAGTCCCTTCGCCATGACCTCCAACAGTGTGCTCTCCACTACCTAACCCATGCCACGAAAGTTGGCTAGATTCCAAACCCAAACAGGATTTTCTAAATCCGAAGTCAACAATGAGTTTTTTATTGGATGCTCAGAGGAAAGGAGATGATAATTTACTGGGTTTTTTGTTTTGTTTTGGTTTGGTTTTTTTGTACCAGGGATTGAACCCAGGGGAGCATAAATGCTGAGCGACATCCCTAGTCCTTTTTTATATTTTATTTAGTAACCTGGTCTCACTGAGTTGCATATAGCCTTGCTAAGTTGCTGAGGCTGGCTTTGGACTTGTGCTCCTCCTGCCTCAGCCTCCCTAACTACTGGGATTATAGGTGTGCACCACTATGCCCAGCGGTAATTTACTCTTGACCAAGTTCTGGTTTCTGTCCTTAGGAATTAGAGTGACATTTGCAGTTTGAGCACCAGCCCATTTAGGGGAACTGGAATGGATTTTTCTGTCTCTAACTGAGCATCTCTGAAATAACCCTAATGGTGATCTTAAAGTTCTGTCTATATAATACTAATGCAGCAGGCCAGCTCAGGACAAAACTAATAAATAAATATTACCATTAAGAGTAAGTTTGGAGAACATGTTGTTCACTTTACCATCACCCTCTCTGGTCCCTGTTGGGGAGAAACAGGGTGAGACAGGTTCTTCAGGCCCCTCTATTATCTCACCTGGGTATTCTTCAAAGCACTTACTCTCTTAAAGGTAGTATGTGTGTTTATCTATTTTAAAACATTTCCCCACCTAGAATATAAGCCATCCTGATAGGAATGTGTCTGTCTTTTTTAGGGATATATCTCTATAGGACCTAAAACCTGATAAGTGCTCAGGAAATGTCTAGCATATGAAGGGGAGAAGCAGCACTGTATGTTCTAAATAATGCTAATGTTATCATTTGGACCTGGAGTGTCCCCCAAAGGCTCATGCATTGAAGGCTTAGTACCCAGTGTAGCAATGTTCAGAGGTGGAGCTCTTGGAAAGTGATTGAATCATGAGGACTCTGATCTCATCAGTGGATTTGTCCATTGATGGGTTCATAATTGAATGGACTTTGGGGAGTGCCGGAAACTCTAGGAGGTGAGGTCTTGCTGGAAGAAGTAGGTCACTGGGAGATTGCCCTGGAGGGTCCCCTCCTGCTTCCCCTCATGCTTGCTCTCTCTCTGCTTCCTGGCCACCATGAGGTGAACTCTGCTCCACCGTGCCCCTCTCTGCTGATGATCTGCTCATCACAAGCCCACAGTGATGAGGTCAAGCAACTGTGAACTGAAACCTCTGAAACTGTGAGCCAAAATAAATCTTTCCTACTTTAAATTGTTTTTCTCAGATATTTTGTCACAGAAATAAAAAGTCGACTAACACAGCTAATGATGTATTTTGAGTGAAAAAAAGTGCAAATATATCTGATGATCTCACTCTTATCAGAATGATAAGAGAAATTTTGGAAATGGTTTGGAAGAAATGAAAAAGAGAGATTCAGTTGTTAATTTTTCATATTTCTATAATTCAAATTGAAAATCATTAAAATACCACATCAGTAGTACTAAATATGCAAAGGCACAAAATTTTGTGACAGGTTGTGTCGGGGAGGACTTGAAGAAAGAAGTACACTCAAACATTGCAAGTGTACATGTTGCTATGACTACCATGGACAAAATTCATCAACATCTATAAATCAACAAACACACATACCCTTAGGATTCTGCTTCTGTGGAGTTTATCCTAAACATACAATAACAAACATGTGAAGTGACAGATGTATAAAAGTATTTATTGCAGCATTGCTTATAATGACAAAATATTGGAAACACTCAAAACTGCCACCACTAGAGGACCAGCTAAATAAACTATAATTCCCCAGATGCAATGGAAAACTTTGCAGCTGTGAAAATGAATGAGGGTACTCTTTGTATATTCATAAGAAAATGTTTCCAAGATAAGTACTTGAGTGAAAAGAAACAAAGATTGTACAGTATGCAATAATTTTTCAAATGGTAAGACAGCATGTCTTTGAATTATTTGTGTATGCATAAAATATTCCTGAAAGCAGACACAAGGAATTAATTTAAATGTTGCCTGTGGATAGAGTGTGGATAGATAGAAGAGGGATAAGGGAGAGAGGGAGACACCTCATGTCATTCCCTGTTTAGTTTTTCATTTAGGAATCATGAGAATTATCTGTTCATATAGATTACTTAAAATAATTTTAAATATACATGAACTGTTTCAACAGCTGTGGAGCCTATGAAAGATTATTTTGGGAGGTTGTGTTAGATATCTTTTTCTTATTTCAAAAGAAAAATTCTTGAGATAATCAACTTATAAAGATAACAGGTTGATACGGGTCATAGTTTGGGAGGTTCCAGTTCATGATCAGGCTGACCCACGCTTTTGGGCCTGTGGTGAGGCAGCACATCACTGTGGGGAGCACATGGTGGCGATGGAAACAGAGAAGAGGCCAGTGTCCTGCAATCTCCTTTGAGGGTGCTCCTCCAATAACCCAAGACCTCCCACTAGGACCTCCTCTTGAAGGTTCCACCACCTCCCAATGGCTAAGCTTTCAACTTATGGACCTTAGTGGTCACTCAACATCCAAACTACAGCAAAGATTGAAACAGAAGACAATGCTGGTACTAGATGCAGCTCTGACCTTGACATTGATGCTGGTGTTAATGTTGGGTTAAGTTGTGCCCTTCCCATCTGTAGAACAATAAGGGTAAACTAGGGGGGTTTTAAAATGTCTCTTGCTGCTCTGAGATCTACTGTATGACCAGGCTTTACTTAATTTGAATTAAATCATGTGCTTTATGAAATGTGTCCTACTGAGGCATTTTGAGTACTGATTTTGTGCTATTTTGCATTATTCATTTTCTTTTTCTTTATTTTTTGTTTCATGTGTGTGTGTGTGTGTGTGTGTGTGTGTGTGTGTGTGTTTGACACTTAACCTTATTTCTGTAAGACTTCCTTCCTTGTCTCTGCTGAAGAGGTAACCTGGGTCATGAAGATGCCTGTGGCCTTAGAGTGGGTGGACATAAACCAAAAAGAGACTGGGAGCAAGAGGAGCCAAGGAACAAATTCACTGTGGATGAGCATCCTCTCAGGTACATGCTCGGTCTACCCAGATGGATGTTCCAAGAAACCAAATGCAGCTCCTTTTTGCACTTGGTCACATACCTAGACACTGAATTGCTCTGAGTCATCCAGTTTTCAATGGGGTGAGAACACTGGTGTCATCTCGTAGAAGTGATCATTCCTTCCGGTAGCGACATCCTAGTTTCCTACTTGGAGGTACCCTGCCCTCACATCTGGGCCTGTCAGTGTGCTCCATTCATATCTTTCTCCAGAATTGGGATGTTTTCAGTCATTATTTCTTTTAAATAAACTTTCTATCCCTATTTCCTCTCCTTTTTCTGAAATGTGTACGGTGCCAATGTCAGTTCTCTTGATGACAGCGCAGAGATCCCACAAATTTTCTTCATTCTTTTTCTTTTTCTTTTTTTTTTTTTTTCTCTTCCTCCTCTTTCCTTATTATCCTTGGAAATTATCCTTGGTATTATTTCAAATGTTCTCCTCAAGCTCCTGATTTTTCTACTTGATTGGGTCCCTACTGAAACTTTCTATTGAATTTCTTGGGTTCATTTATTATGCCCCATAAATGTATATTATTAGCATTTGTCAATTAAAAGTAAATTTTTTTAAAAGAGCCTACAGACAAATGCCAACTCCAGTTGACCGATAGTGACTGCCTGAATTACTATATTGAGCAGAAACCCAGGGCCTTCTTGGGCTCCCGACTCATGAGCAACATAGGTCATCATAGAAAAGAAGAGAAAACGGCACATTCCCTGACTAAGATGAAACCTCAGGCTTCTGCTGCAACTCTGGACTAGACAGTACTTTCCATTTTTCAAGTCTTGCTCTTTCAGTTTGGACATGGAAAGGAGTTTGTCAGCATGTATCCCAGAAGGGTGAAGGTTCACATTTGCTTAGAGGTTTAGTGGGTGTTGCAACCCTCAAAGAGCTGTGTCTGATGCTGCAGTGAATTTTTTCCCAGCATTACCTCAAAGAACTTACAGTCTAAAGGAAAAATCTGCTTCCTGTGTGACCTCAAAGGCTCTGTGCTCCTTTCACCTCTCTGACCTCAGTCTGCAATCTGTAAATAGTAAAAGTGCTGCTGTCAAAAGCAGCACAATGGATTGTGAAGGTACTATTTTAAAAGTTTGCAAAACAAAATAAAGGGAGTACTAGGCATTCAAGCAGTAGAAGGTTATTCTTAGTTATCTCCAACCTGGTTTTCATGGTTGCTCCAACCTGGGCAAGTTGATCTGGTTAAGTGAGATTCTTCTTAATGAAACTGCTATTTGTTCTGACCCTAACTGACATCTTTAGAAAATAAATACGGAATGAGGTATTTTTCCAAAGAGGAAATCCACTCACTCAAAACTTTTTAAGACCAAAATGCACACAAATATATGCTACTTCTTTGTGGAAGAAATCGGGTTATGATGTTAGAATTGCCAGTACACCGAAATTTGCTCTTTTAGTTCTCACAGTTCTATGAGTTTTGACCAATACATTCAGTTTCGCCAGCTAAAGCCACAATCAAAATGTAAAACAGTCCCATCACTTCAAACAGTTCCCTTGGGTTCCTTTTTCATCGATTTTCCCCCTGCCTCCCAGCACTCAGCAGTCATCGATCTGTTTTCTGAATCTATAATTTTCCAAAATGTCATGTTAGTGGGATCATCTTATATGTAGCCTTTCAAAGACTCCTCTCAGGAGCACAACGCATTAGAGATTCAGCCACACTGCTGCACGTATTGAAAGTTTATTCCTTTTCATCACTAACTAGTGTTCCATTGTACAGATACACAGGTTATTCACAAGCCGAAGGACATTGGGGTTTCCAGTTGGGGGCAACTATGAATAAAACCTCTATAAACCTCTGTGTACAGGTTTTGGGTACATATTTTTATTTCTCTTATATAGATAAATACCTAGGAATATGATCTGGGGGCTATTTGGTAAGTATATGTTTAGAAGAAACTGCCAAACATTTCCAAAGTGGCTCTTCCAATTTGCACTGAAGTAACGTGGCCACCTTCATTTTTAAGTGGCTGAAATGTCATTTTAGATATATCTAGTTACATTGTCATGTCCTCATCAAAGCTCACAAAGTTTTATATCTTTAGTTCAGACAAAATAACTTACAAATACACTCACTTTTTGTCAACTCTAGGGTGGTCTTTGAAGAAGATGCAAATGTAGAATGTTGGTGTTTGGCAGGAAATTAGAGGTCACTAGCTCAACGTCTTTGAGTAGGACTGTTTTAATCCAATCATAAATAATTGTCACTTGCTAAGAGCCTGATGAACAGACCATGTGTTTACTCTCTGTGAAATTAGGCATGTTACTTGAATTATTTAAACTTCATTTTCTTCATCTCTTCAGTGCTTTTGTGAGAATTAAGAGAAAAATGTATGAAAAAGAGCCCCAGGAATCAGAACACAATTAAACATTGTGTTAATAAGAGAGACACTGATACTGATTTTAGCTTTCTACGGCAACCTCACCAAGCACTGGTCTTCTTGAAACCTAAATACATAAGTCATGTGATTGGTGTAAATGTTAGAACCTAGAGAACTTGGAGAATTTCCATCAAGTCCCAGCTCTTAGGGATCATCTTAGTGACTAAACCAAGGCCCTAAAAGGCCAAAATCATACAAAGTTAATTGCAGTGCTAGAGAATTCAGGACTTCTGACCCTCTTCCCACTTATCTTGTTGTGCTGCATAACCTTCTTGTAAAGGCTGCTTTGAACATCATTCAGATACAACCAGTTTAATATTTTATCTATCATTGTATTTTATTTAGAGACAGACTCTCTGCTAAGTTGCTGAGTCTCACCTTGAACTTGCAATACTCCTGCTTCAGGCACCAAAGTAGCTTGGTATCACCAAGAGACCAGCCCCCACCACAGTGGAATGACCACCCAACTAAAGCAATCCCCGTGGCCCCTGTCACATCTCCCTGGCTGACTTTTCTCATTGAGCTACTTGTCACCCTCACTCTGTCCTACTGTCTCTTTGCTCTGCTAGGAACTAAGCTCTGCCAGGGTAACAGCCTCTATTATCTACAGTGCCTGCCACGTAATAGGGCCTTCATACATGTTTGTTAAATAATGATTAGAAAAAAGAACTCTAATTAAATTATTCACACTCAACAGTTTTGATTAAATGACAGATACCTTCTCTGATAAATTTTTAAGCCACTTGTTTGGGTAATCCGTAGGCATCACAGACCAAATCAGAGCATGAGAATTGTTCTGGAAACTAAATGCAAGAGCCTAAATCCCATCACCATGCTGTAATCTCCAGTCCTGTTCTGTCTTGCTCCTCTTAGGGACATATTGTATAAAACGGCATCAAGTGTCAACTTGTTAAATCGGTTACACCCAAAAATGTTAAGATTATTTAACAATGCCATAATATGAGGTCATATCAGGAATTCTAAGGAGAGGCAAAGTTTTCAAAGACTCCAGTACAATGCCAGGGAGCTTTTGTTTCTGAAATGATTTCTGGAAAATTAAAAATTAACTCAGAACCTAATCTCTTTCATGGTTATTAATTGTGCCTAATTCTGTTATTTGAAATTCTTTATTTTAGATTCATTCCATAGTCATCTTATTAGAAGAAATGTATGAAACCAATGCTTCTAAATTTAATTTAAATTAAAGCGTAACCACTATCACCCACTGGGGGGAGCACATATTAACCAAACATCTTTGTTCTAGACAGAGATGGTTTCCATTTGCCACTATTGGCAATGTTCCAGAATATTCTCATAGGATTCTAATATCTAGGACAAGGACTTCAGAAGTTTTGTTCACTGGTTTATTTCTAAAGACTGAGACAATGTCAGGCATATAGATGGAATCTAAAAAGTATTTTCTGAATGCATAAACAAACTTGGGGAAAAAAGGGGTGGACCCTCCCATGACATTCAGGGAGAGATCAGACTGGGTTTCCAGCTAACAGCCTATCCCAGAGGAGAACTTTGTGGTCTTACATCCATAGTCTCAGGGATAGTCATGGAACCCCTCTGAATATGGTTGGGTTGTCTCGAGAGGCATCTTTCTGAGAGTCTCTCTATTTACAAATACTGAAATAACTAAGTGCCAGGAGCTACTACAAAAACAAGGAGGGAGGCAGAGTGATTCCATGAGGATCATTGGATTAAGACAGAACAAAGTCTGGTCACTCCCACACAACGCAACTAGTATGGGAAGCTCACCAAGTCACGTACTCACCTGAGGCCACATCCAAAAACTGAGTTTCTCTAGATTGTGGGTTTTTTCCTCTAAAAATCTCCACTCCGTGACCCAGAATAAACTTATTATAATGAGTGCACCCAAATGTGAGGCCGCCCAAAGGTGAGCCTTTCTCCACTTTGGCCACTCCTATAGATGCCCAAATGGGGGTGCTGAGATTGCTGTTGCACCTACCACTGAATAGGACAGAGTTGCACCTGCCCCCGGCGACTAACTTTATGGCCTTCTGCATTTCTTAGATACAAGGTTGTGTCCCCACCCCACCCCTTCTTCTTCTGGGGAGGTAGGGATTAAGTCCACACTCCTACACATGCTAGGCAAGTGTTCTACCACTGAGTTACACCCTCAGCCCCTAAGACTGGTTCCTTTGGCCTCACAAACCTGTGTATACATGTTAGTATGTTAGGAGTTGCATGGTAGAAAGTCCAGGGGAACTAACTGGATTTTGTGAAGAACAGGAGATGAAGCATCCTTACTCCTTTTTCCATGGAAATGAAAATAATTTTCAAAAATCCTAATTGAGATAAGAGTATTTTCTCATCTAATAATAATAATACTCCCTTTGGTGTCTATATCAAAGATGCACCCCAGTATTTCCAGTATTTATGACACTGAATAGTCTCCTCCTGCAGCACATTTGAACTGGCCTTGTGCGATAAGGGAAACACAGCAGCAGGGACACAGTGGGACTTCTGAGACTAGGTCTAAAGAAGTCTTGAAATTTTCATTTTTGCATACTGGAGTGCTAGTTCTTGGTATGCTCTCTCTTAGAACTCGGTAACCAAACCAAAAGAGGCCATGCCTTAGTGCTTCAATAGGCCCTAGTCCCAGCTAAGTTTTCAGTCAACAGCTGGCATGAACCATCAGCCCTGTGAGGGAGCCATCTTGGATAGCTCCCAATGAGACCTTCAAATTGCTCCAGCTCCAACCACCATTGGACTGAAATGAGACCCTAAGCAAGAACTGCCCAGATGAGCCCAATGAACCCCATAGGCCATACAACCATAGTCAAGTGTTGTTTTAGGTCAAAAAGTTCCAGATGGTTAATTATGCAGCCAACAACAAGTGGAACTCTGCCTCAAGTTCCTTTACAAGTGTTTCTGATCCCGAGCTGCTCTCACAAGTCTCTATACTCACATATGCAAGATTTTGCCCTTTCTTAGCAGATGTTCACAAACAGCATGTTTTATTTAAAATATGCCAAAATTAAAATTTGAAGTTAGGATTTTTTTCCTATTGAATTTGGAAATGTTTCCAATGAAATTGAGTTTTTAAAACTAGTTGGTTCCAATTATATGTTTATGACTCTGAGTTTATATCTCTTGTGATCATGTGTTTCAAAATTATCCCACTTTCAAATAATCTTTCCCATAAGCCACAGGAATTTTTTGGAAGTTGCAATTCTGCATCCAACCTATGTCTTGCAAGCTTCCTCTCACAATAAAGAACAGCACAGAAATTCTAGTGCAGGTCACTTGTTCATCTTATGGCTCAAAAAACTTGATGACTCTCCATAACTTGTAGGTTCAGAGGATGTCACTTCTTTTTCTTCTTTGGGTTTGAGATGCTCATTATCTGGTCTAGTTGTGCCTTACTGAGGCCAAACATGAGAGAACTAAAACTAACCACCAACCACAGACACATAAGTAGGCACAACACATACATAACATTGCCTTGAGTTGTAGAAAAATTTGCTATCATCATCATTCTCTGACTTGTTTTCTTTATCTGTCTCCATTCCTTTGGGAGTCATTGAATTTGCTTCTTGGGTCTTATTTCTGTATCATAGGTTTAAGTCACAGGCTAAGAGAAAGGTCTAATGTATTGACTCTCCTACTATATTCCATCCACAGGACTTCATTAATTTTACAACAACCTTATGATGCAGATATTTATTATCACCAATTTTACAGTTGAAAGAGCCATGGTTCGAAATGGTGAAGTGGTTTGTTAGTGACTCACAGATACTGAGTACTTTGAGATGAGACTAGAACCTATGTCTACCACTTTAGCAGCCGAAAAATAGCTGAAGAACCTCTTTGTATTCACACACACAGAAATTGCACCACAGTTGTTGAATCATTGGACAGACTCCATAGCTCAAGCAACAGAACTCTGCCCTTGGAAGTCACCCTAAAGGAAGGACTGACATCTGAGGTTTGGGGATGGCAAAGTGTTGACATTTTCAGATTGCTTATTTATGTTAGTAGAGTCGTAGGCATAATTCTGCATTGTCCAGATGGCGCTGGTGGCTTTTCTGTCTGATGCAATTTAGTGTCATCCTTCTAGTGTGTGAGTGCTGAGATAACCCATTCAGGGGAATTTGGGAAACAAGCCCAGGAAAGAGTCATAGAGACCCAAGACCTTCAATGATTTGGAACTCAGAAGCAGCTGGAAAGGATCATTATGGAAGAACCAAGTAGCAACCAGGGCACTTGGGGACTGTCACTATAGATCAATCTTTATGCACTTGGGAGAGAATGAGAGGCATAATAGAAAAGAATAGGTTCTTGGGATAGTGTGTGAACTTATGGATGGGGTGAGGACTGCTTCTCCTCCATGAGCTAGTCCAAAGCAATCTTCAAAATGTATTTCCCTCACCCCAGTTTTCCTTGCTTTCTCTCATAGGCAAACCAACCTTGGGAAACTCAATAACCCTTAAAGAAGATTTCATGGTGATGTTCTCTAGGGTAGGATGGGTTGCTCTGATTTTTTCCTTCACATATTCCTATCTCTGGTCACACCTACAGGTCCGTTCTCCCTCTAGGATGTTGGCCATGTAAAATATATTCATAGTAAAAAGATAAGTAGTTACTTTTTGGAGATACAAATATATGATTCTCTGAGCATGAGATTTCTGACCTGGAAATGTTCATAACTCTCAGAGCAAGCTGGCCTTTGACAATAAACACACACACACACACACACACATACACACACACACAGAGTCATTCACACAATGTTATATTGCTGACTAATAAGAGGGAATTTGACTGATGGTCATGTTACCCTGGAGACAGTGCTACTGAATAATTCAAGTCAGGGGCAGAAGGAGATCAAAACTGTTTGGTGGTAGACAGCATAAGTCCTGGAGTCAGACTAATTGAATCCAAACCCTGCCCTGGATACTCACTAGCTGTTAGACCTTGAGCAAATTGTGGAACTTCTCCAAACCCTGGTGTCCCCAACTGTAGAATGGAGATGTTAATAATACCAACCCTAAGTCCTGTGAGCATGAAATAAGATCACACATGCAAAGTGCTTACCCAATGTTGGCCATGTAGGAAGTGCTCAGTAAACTTTAGTCACTATTATTTATTATAGAGCATATGTGGTCAAAATTATAATAGCTGTGACTTATTGAATATTTGTTACATACAAAGCTCAGGACTGAGTACTTTGTGTTAGTCAGTTTTCCATTGCTGGACCAAAATACATGACAATAACAACTTAGAAAAGGAAAAGTTTGGCTAACGATTTCACAGATTCAGTCCATGATTGGGTGGCATCATTGCTCAGGGCCTGAGGTAAGGCAGAGCATTGTAGCTAAAAGATGTGGCAGGGGAAAGCTGCTCTCCTCTTGGTAGTTGGGAAGCAAAAAAAGAGAGGTGGGGGAAGGGGCTGCAAAGAAGATGCACCCTTCCAGGACGTGCCCCCAGTGACCCACCTCCTGTAGCCACACCCCACCTGCCTACAGTTACTACCACCTATAGTTACTGCAGTTACTGCCTACTACAATATGGACTGATTACTTTATGCTTCTCATAGTCTAACCATTTCACCTCTGAATATTCCTGAATTAAAACAGGAGGCTTTGGAAGACACATCATGTTCAAACCATAACCTACTTTTAAATACATTGTCTTCTTTAATTTTCAGAGCAACACTCTAAGTTACATTCTAGAATATTCCATTTGGCAGGTAAGGAACCCGAGAATCAGAAAGGTTAACTTATATCTCTAAGGACCCAAAACTACCAAGTGTCAGAGTCTGGTCTGTCTGACTATAAGTCCTAAGATCCTAGCCAAGTCCTCACATAAATTTCATTTTATAAAAACTAAAACTAGAGCTACATGTTGAATATCTGTCAACCCGTTCCATTTCAGGACCCCGTCTCTCTGAATCCCCAAAAACTTTAGTATGGTCCTTTAAAACACTAGGGACAATCATTGTGAAGGCCTGACAACTCCACATGAGTGAAAGTTAACACGGGGAGAGAACTTTTCCTCCCCCAGAGCTTTCGCCTGCACCCCCACATTGGTGTGAGGACAGGTGTATCTTAAGTCTTTATAAGACACCTGCCCAACACAAAGTGAATGTAGCAGAGAGCAAATGAGGCAGCAGGAGAATATGGTGCTCATCAGCTTGGGGTTTGCAGTTAGATAACCCTGGGTTTGAGTCCCCAAAATGCCCTTATTAGCCTCTTTTTTTTTTTTTTTTTTTTTTTTTTTCATTTGTGGGGATTGAACCCAGGGCTTCACACATGGTAGGCCAGGAAGCCAGTGATCTACCACTGAGTCACACCCCTAGACCTTAGCTTATTAAATGATTAAATCCCTCTAAGCTTCAGTTTCTAGTGTGGTTTGAATGTATCCCCCCAAAAGTTCATGTGTTGTAATATAAATCTTAGATCAATAGTATGAGAGGTGGTGGGAACTTTCAGAGTTGGTTAGATCAAAAAGAGAGATTAAAGCCTTTCTTGTGGGCCTGGGTTTTTTCTTGCCATAGAAAGTTGTTATAAAGCAAGTGTGCCTCATGTTTTAACCCTTTTTCATGTACCAACTTGTCCTGCCTCTTTCTGACATAAGTTGAAGCAGTGTGATGCCCTCTTCTAGCATGAGGCTCTTGAATTTCCAGTCTGAAGAAATTTGAGCCAAATAACCTCTATTTTTTATTAATTATCTAGTCTCAGGTATTTTGTTACAGTAACAGAAAATAAACTAAGTTTCCTTACACAAAGTAGGGACGAGGATACACTCTTCCTCAACAGTGGTTCTGGGGATCAACTGTTGTCCTTCCTGGGAAGCACACAACACAGTACAGGACACAAAGAAACTTTCAATAAATTATTTCATTAGTGTAGCAATTATTAAGTGTTCAAATGATATTATCTAATATTTTATTCGTATTCAATTCTGAAAATAATTATGCCACAGAGACCAGGAACCAAGGATGAAGGGACTGTTTGTCTTACTCAGGGACCCAGAGGGCTGGCAGTGGGCCCAGTGCTATTTCCACAATCTAACAGCAGCTGAATCCAGCAGACCAGGGGAGCCACTAAAAGCCTATTGCTGTGCTCTGAGGAAAGGAGCCCATGTCTTTTTAGAGAGCAGCTGTGCAAATCATTCCCCCAGTCATAAATCTACTGATCCCTCAACGAGGCTAAACCCAGCCTTAAGGGATTATCCTGGGTTTCCCAATATCTGGGCTTTGGAAGTTTCTTGAGCAGGCTTCCACCCTTGTTTGTGCTTCAAGTCAGATACTAAGGTGGTCATTTCTGAAGGGATTCCCCACAGGTTCTATTTCTTTCAGTGGTGGTGACATTGAACAGTTCCCACATGTTGCAGTTGGGTGGTTGAAATATCTGCTCTGGGAGTGGTTGGAAGTCAGCTGGAATCACAAAGCCTTGTAATTAGAATCAGTGACTAATTTCCAGGTACAATCACAGGTTCTTGCAAATTGCTTTTGTAGAAATTACACCCACTGATGTCCAACCTGCCCTGATTCACTCTATACTCAGAGCAGAAACAGCTGGTGTGTCAGAGAACTCTACAAATAAGGTAAATAATCACATGGGACCCAATCCATGGAGACAGGCCTCCTCTTGTATTCGAAAGCACTGTGCTGATGATGTCACATTAGTTGTCACATTTTTCTGGTATCTAAGGGAAATGTCACTGAGCAACCCTGACACAGGTGAGTGGGGCAACGTTGGGTGACCTCAGGTAATGCCTTCTCTTTTCTCATTCTCTCTTTGTAAAATGACAGAGTTAAAGTACATGGTATCTAAAACCCACCAGTTGTAACAGTTACCACTTCATCTAAGATTAAATTATCTGAAAATCTACTCATTTAAAGGTAAGAAGAGCTACCATAGTTGAATATGTAGATCTTTCGTACAACAGCTCTACAGAGTTGGTACCGTTAATATTTCCATATTACACATGCAAAAATTGAGGCTCAGAATGGTTAAGATTCTTATCCAAGATCATGCACAAAGTGAGGATTTTTATCTAGGAAGCATAATCCCAATGTCCATGCTTTTGACAACTAAATAACAATGAAAACACTAATTGACCATCTATGCATGCTAAGGTTCCATATCTTTCTTTTCTAGATGTCTCCCTTTTTATCCATAAATGGTGTGTGTGTGTCAGCTCTGAGGCATCAAGTAGCAGATATATATAACCTAGCATGTCAACCCTGGACAGGTTCCGACAGATCACCTAAGCTGAGTGTTTTTTTGTTTTTTTTTTTTGTTTTTTTGGGTACTGGACTGAGTGTTCTTAACTTATCATTCTTGGGCCTACATTAAGGGTCCACGGAACTTCTCACACTATGTGCAAAAGGTGGTTGTGTCTACATAATTCAAAGGGTAGATTTCATAAATTTTTTTTTTTCAGAATTTCAAAGGAGTCTACAAATTTTTAGAGACAAACCCATCTTTGACTATGAATCTGAGACTTCGTGGAACATAGATTTGTCCAAGTACACAAAACAAGTGGCAAATTCAGATGCCTGGTTTCAAGCTCAGGGATCTTAGACTTCACCTAACTATTGAAACTCAGATCCCTCCAACATGAACAAAGGCTCTGCTAGGGTAGAGACAAGCATAATTCATAGACTATGGGCATGGTTTAGAAAGTCATCCTTCTTTATGTGTATCTTTTTGAATTTGACTTTTACTCACTGAATCTAATTATTTCTTTGAAGTTCTTGTCATTGATAGAGTTACCACTGATCTGCCTGTCTGGTCTTCTGCCGTGAGTGAAAACTTAGCCCAAGGCTAAGTTTCATTCAGATTCTGTTGATCTGCTTCTACCCCATTCCTGGTTTCCATAGATGCTTAAAGTAGTTGGACATTTGTCCCTTGCTGTTTTGGTTAAAATATCAACACAAACTAATACTGACAACAGCTAAACTGCACAAAGCAAAATGTGTTCATGACTAAATGTTGACAGAGAAAGTATACTGTCCTGACAAAATTTAGATCAAGCCAATTCAAACAAGGAAAACTGGAATTAGTAAAAATAAATCCATAATATATATACACAATGGAATTTTATACAGCCATAAAGAAAATGAAATTATGTCATTATCAGGAAAATGGATGGAACTTGAGACAATTATGTGAAGTGAAATAAGCCAAACTCAGAAGACCAAGGGTCATATGTTTACTCTCTTTTATGGAAGCTAGAGAGGAAAAAGGAAAAGAAAGGTGGGGGGTGATGACATGAATAGAATAGATGACATCAATAGAATAGAGGAAGGGGATCAGAGGGTGGGAGGAGGGGAAGGATGGGGAAGTACTGGGGAGAGATATTGGCCAAATTACACTGTTCTGTTGGGTACATGTATTAATATGTAACAACAAATTCCACCAGTATGTACAACTGTAATTCAACAATTTAAAAATGTAAAGGGAAAAAAAGAGAAAAAAAATGAAAGAAAGAAAATTCCCAATGGCAGAAGATAAAATAGGAAACAGATAAATCACAACTGATAAATTATTCCATCTTCATAAAAATTCACATGCAAAAGAATAAACATCTATAGAACAATTTTGATAAAATTTTTTTAAAAATGGGAAAAGTAGAAATGGTTTAACTACATTATGTTTGAGTGAAAATGGATTAATAAGCATTAGGGAAAAAAAACTGTGGAGGAAAAGTTTGGCTATTGTTTGTGTTTTCAAAGTCACAATTGTGAAAATGAACCCTCAGTGTCAAATAACGGGGATCAGGAATATCTGCTGGGTTGAACAATAGGTTCAAAATGGCAGCAGCAATATTAGGAAGTCAGAACTTCCCACACCAGTGCTTGGTAAGTGATGGATACAATCATTTTCAGACAATGCTCTGACAAGGGAAGTGGACTGAGACAATAACTGCTTACAAGCTCACTTGAATTGCCAAGCAACTACCTGAGACTACATTCCTCTAGGCACACCCTAATCTTACAAGTTTTAAGATGAAAAACTGAAGCACCAAGGAATAAATGTTACAGATGTCAAGTGAAAATTGTCCCATAACTGCAAGAGGGTTCCTGGAGAATGTCATTTGCATCCTTAGCAAAACAGAGTACCTTTGTTTCTTACCTTCCATTGCCAGTGCATCCTAGGATTACTTGCCCCGTGTCCTGGTCATGCTAGGCACTGACTCAAACACCAGATTGGACCCACTTACTGTCTAGGCCTCATCTTCTTCGACTGTACTGGAGCCTACAGGATGTTACAGCCCACTGGTACCTACTGCTGAGACCCAGTTGTTAAATTTTCAGGAATTTTGAGAGCAGGCGATTAAGCAGAGTCATTATTGTTCACAAAAATATCAACCAGCCTTCATGTCAAAACTACACTTGTTATTCAGTTGCAGCCACAGTGATACTACATAGAAGAGTTCCACATAAATAGGTATATTTTCTGAGAATCAATTGCCTATGTGAAATTTACAATGAAGAGTATTTAAATTTTATTGTTATTTCTGAATTGCTTATCATACATTCTTTATAAAAATAAAATTCATAATGGACTTGAGAATGCATACACACACACACACACACACACACACACATACATTTTGTTTTTTCAGAGTCAGCTGTTAGAACCTAGCCCTGACTTTCTTCGAGGCCTCTCCATCACTTCCCACAAGCCCACCAGAATCAGTGATAGCCAACAGGCCTTTAGGCTAACAGAGGTCACAGTGGGCCCAGGGAAGTGCCTGGAAGCTTTGTCCAAGAGGAAAACTGGTGTTTACATTGAGAACTGGCTCCAGAATATCTTTTGTCTGTTCAGGACTTTTATTTATTTTCAAGCCAGCCCAAGGCCTTTGACCCCAGTTTGAAGTTAGAGGACAGGAAGAAAGTTCTTTTTCTTTCATGAGGATTGGCCACTTGGTTGGCTGGGGCAAAACTTCAGAATGTTCTATAGGCCTGGTCCAGGACATCACAGAACCCTGGAATGGTGCTTCATGTTGAAACTGGAAAGAAAATGACCACTGCCCCCACCAACTTCTTCCTGGAAATCGCATGTCCTTCAACACTTCAGGAAGCCCACACTCCGTAAAGTACCTCTCTATTTCAGGTCATACCCTTGTCCTACAGGGGGCATATTTATTTATTTTTTAATCCATACACTGTAAATAATACCTATAGTCCATTCATTCATTTATTTGTTCTTTTATTTAATAAAAATATTTTGAGTATCTTCCATGGATCAGACATTATTCTAGTGCTATAGGTGCAGAGGTGACCCAGATAGAGAATCTTGGACCTCATATCCCATAATAAAGTAGAAAATATGGACACTATACTGGTTGTACATTCAATTGGATGCAGAATATAAGTTCTTTCCCTACATGTTCCAAGCTGAATTCATACCTTCTTCACCCAAAAAAGGGCTCTTCTGAAATGTCTGTCACTATAAAACAGCCAACACTATGTACATGCATCATGTATTTTATATGTATTGACTCATTTGATCCTCACAGCAGTCCCATCAGTTCTATTTCATTCCTGTTTACCAATGATGAACATAAGGTACCAAGAGCTTAAATACTTGTCTTAGGTCACATTTAATAAACAGTGGAGCCATTCAGTGGTACCACTGTCCATCTGGACTACCTGTTCAGATGAAAAAGAATTAGCTAGCTGAAGTTCCATGAAATTGAGCAAAAGTCCAGCTGAAGTTTTATGCAATACTTGTAATATGGACAAGGCTTGGGCTGGAATCTTTAATTTTCTCCCTGCAGAACTTGGGATGAGAAGTCTTCTTTTGTAACATCTCTGAACTTGTTTTGTCGTATGTACTCCATGAACAATTATGCTATGCAATTAATTCTTGGGAAGGGAGATGTTAAGAGGAGTTAATGGTATAAGAGAAGTATAAATTTTAACATAGTTTCTTGGAATATATGGGCTGAAACCTAAACTGTTCTTGTGAGAATGATGAAGAAGTTTATCAGAAGGCCCTGTCCTTCCAAGGAACTTACAGGCACCATGAGGTCAGGGACTCATTACTAGCTCACTGGAGTGTGAGCCTAAAACAGAAGAGGTGTTGAATATTTGTTGGTTGACTGACTGAATAGATGGATGGATGAATGTTTAGATGAATGGATGGATGGATGGATGGATGGATGGATGGATGGATGGATGGATGGATGGATGGGTGGATGAATGGGTGAATGAATGGATAGACAGAAAAATCAGTGGAGAGATGGCTCTCCATCTCCTCTATCCTACTGGAGCTAAACTCAGATTTTTCCTCCTAGCATGTCTCATACTGACATGCATCCAGTCTCCTCTGAGCAGACTGACAGGTACTCCAGGGCAGGGACTACATCTGGTCACACCCTCAACTTACGATCCCTGAGAAAGGAGTCTTAGCATCTGAAACAATACTCTAATCAAGTAGACCAAAAAAATACTCTAAAGATGTCACCTGTTCCCTGATCCCCAGTATTCCATAGGCCATCCATCTCTGAATGAAAGTCTTGGGGTGTTTGATGAAATAAGCCAAGGTCACTCCCTTTATATTTTCTGGTCGTGCTCCCTCCTTAGGGCAAAGGGACAATCATATGTTCACAGAAGTATTTATCTTCAAGTTCTTGAGTTCCAAACAAGAAAATGTGTAACCAGAATTACACAATTATTGAAAGAATTGATTTTTCAGATCAGGCCACATATCTGCACATGTCCTAACTACTTTGAACCCTGATTTCTTCATCTGGGAAGCAAGGATAATGATACCTTCTTTGTAGGTCATTTGGAAGATACCTTATACTACAGGTGAATTCTTTAGTACAATGCCTTGTACTGGCCCCGTGAAATATCATGGTTATCCCTACTCATAACTATTACCTGTTTGAAAATTAGGAAGAGGCTCACTGCATCTATAACTACGCATTATTCATTCTAAATAAATGAAGATTTTGTTTATTATTGTCAATAAACTTCTACTGAGCTCCTGCTATGCCTGTGAGCCATCCTATCACCCAATATCCCAATCATTCATGAGCAATTACCAAGCAGATTATGATTTAAATACTTTCTCCCTCCCATAAACAATAAGAAGACATCAAAACCTGAATCCAAAGTTTCATTCGCTCATTATTTTATTCTCTTGCTCAACAAATCTCCATTGTATATTTGCCATGTGACAGACACAGGGCTGGACTGGAGTACAGAGACAAGTGGCCCTGACAAGGCCCCGGCTCTTGTAGAGCTTCCAGTACAGGTAGTTCACAGGCATTATTTCAAAGAAAGAAAGACAAAATTAAGTTACAGAAAGATAACTTAAACTAAGACAAGTGCTCTGAGAAGGAAGCACGAGGTTCTATGAGCACATGCAAAAGGGAAAACATAAACTAAGGACGTGAAGAAAAAGAAAGACAGGCAGACTTTATGTAACTGGAAAAAGGAGAAAGAATGCCGCAGGACTTGGAAGAGGGTCAGAATATCAGTCTATATAATCCCTTAGGCATTTTAAACAACTCAAAACACAAATCCACCATGCCATCTCTTGGTTTGGCTAAGCTTCCCTTCACCCACCAGTATCCCAAAGCTACATACTCTAGGACAGACAAGTCAGTTTTGTTCTGTTTATGAATACCTAGCTGTTCGGTCACCAGGATCACCATGCAGCTGTTAGTGCAGGCTGGTCTGCGGCAGCTCCCTGGGGAGGAAAGCAGATGTAGCTAGCACCATTGCTTGTTTGGGGCAATGATCAGAAAAGTCAGGGACATTCCTATGAGTATCTCTATAGGCCAATGTCCAGTATATCCCAGAGGAACAAACACCAGAAGTTCTTAACTTCTAAGACAGTTTGAGAACAAAACAAGTAATATCTGGGCTATGCAAGATAGGTAAAGTGGTTGAGAGTCATGTTCATCACACTGAAACTTATTTAAATATATACTGTACATCTACCTATACTTAAATATATACTCTACATCTGAAAGGTCAAAATGAAATACAGGAGAGGTGACCTATTTTAAAAATCCTTTTCATAAACGATGGTAAAAATTAGCAATCCCAAATACAAATCAAAGAAGAGGCTAAAAGAATAGACAGTTAAGCATTGATAAACATTCTGAATGAAGGAAAAACTGCTTCTACCACTATTTATGCATGAAAATTAAAGCATCCCCTCATGAATGCGGGTTTCTCCCAGTCTATTTGTTTCATATGACATATTTGGAGGAGGAGGATGTCCCCAACAGCTTTTCTGCAACATCAAAAGCAGGATTCATCTCATGTCTTTGATCTCCTTGCTGCTGCTACCATTCAAGCTGTAAGACCATGGTGAGTGAGACCCTGGTGGCTGCACTAGCTGCCCCCCACCTTGCTCAGGTGTCTATACTTTTCTACTGTTGACTTTAGGGTTTCTTGCAAGTTCCCTTCATTCATCGATATCCCACTTGGAATCATCAAAATCCAGGGGCACTCAACCACTGAGCCACTAAGCCACATCCCCAGCATTTTTCTATAACTTATTTAGAGGTAGGATCTCCCTGAGTTGCTTAGAGGCTTACTAAGTTGCTGAAGCGGGCTTTGAACTCAGGATCCTCCTGCCTTAGTCTTCCAAGCTGCTTGGATTACAGACATGTGCCACCACACTAGGCTTCCACTAAGTCATTATAAGCTTTCTTTTCCTCCTTCCATTTTCCATTTGGACATTACTAATTTTTTACCCACTAGAATCAAGTGTGTTGATTTCATTCTAATATTGCAAATTGCAGATACAAGTTTTAATCTAGCTACTATTAATGATCACATTAGGGATAGCATCTCTCCCACAAACATGTTCCTGTCATAGACATAAAATATAATATAGTGGCTTAGTGCTCTGATTCCAGCAGCAGAGACTTGGATTCAAATCTCACCCCAAACACTTAACTAATGCAGACTTAGACAAAATACTTCCATTTTCTAAATCTCAATGGAACTAAATAGCATCTGTCTCAAAATGTTTTTTTTTTTTTTGGGGGGGGGCAGATTATAGGAGAGAATCCTCACAAAGATATTGCATAAGAACTAATGCATTCAATGTCAACCATTATTTTTATTTTGAATTGTACTCAATCTCTAGTCTCAAAAAATTGTCCATCAGAGCTGGGGTTGTGGTTCAGTGGTAGAGTGCTTGCCTGCACAGGTGAGGCCCTGGGTTCAATCCTCAGCACCACATAAAAATAAATAAGTAAAAAATAAAGATTAAATTCTTTTTTAAAAAACAAGTTGTCCATCAAATGAGATATAAGAAAACCAAAAGCCAGAGCTCTCCTGTACTTTTTTAAAGACTAACCTCCAGGTCAGCACCTTTCAAACTGTATGTTAGTGAGAAAAATCCACTTGACAAGACATACTGATTTTTTTTTAAATACAATAGTATTTTTAAAAAAATAGATGAGTACATTCCATGTTATAAGGAATTAAAAGTATTTGTCCAAAAAAATGTAAGTTTACGCATATGTGTACTGGAATACAATGTAAAGCATCTTTGTTACTATGGGTCTGGGTTTGAACACTGCTGTTGTAGGCTGACCCAGAGCTATTAAACACATTCTTTGGTAATGATATGTATGTACTATTTAAGAAAAGCATTACTGCCCCCTGCTGGAGTTCTTGATTCCTCCCAGAGAGGGACCCTGATTAGCCTGCCTTCTCATTCATTACCCATGTGACCTCAGCCATCCTCCCCACACCTAAACTGTCTGAAGCTCACCTGAAAAGGACTCATTCCTTGATCTACCTTGATGCCCTGGACAATGACTCAGAGGAAGCCCAGAAATGGGAGGTGGAGTTCCTGCCTTTAAATAATTTCAAAAGTAAAGCCTCCCTTCACCTGCCTATCATCCTCTCCTGAGAAACTAAGCTGAGCCACCCCGTACAGAGTTTCAGCCACACATTATTCTTGGTCCCACCTCTGATTCCATAGATGGTCAAAGTCCACGCCCTCTAAGCTGCCACCACGTATCTCTGCTTCCCTGGAGAGAAGACAGCCTTTAGGAGAATGTGAACCAGCTGCAAGTTCTCAGAGCCCAGACTTCCAGCAGAAGTGGACTATGTCCACTAACCCCTCTGAGTTCTAAAATATCAACTAGGGTGAGGATAACATGTAGGTACATACTGGGAAAGAAATGCAATCCCCCCCAAGAGGTAAGATGGCCAAGGTTAAGGTCTAAGAGCAAAGGCCACCCCCAACACCCTGTCCACACTGAAGGGAGCAAAGCCAGATACTTAATTCTGCTTCCTTGTGACACTACCACAGATTGAGTGCTCATGCCAAGTTATCCACACACATTATCTCAATTAAAACTCCAAGAAGAGGAATAATTGAGTGTTAAAGAGATAAAGTAACTCACTTGGATCCCTCAGTGAGGCATGCTTCAGACACACATGTCCCTGAATGCTGGACCAGAGTCCTGACTACCATCAGAGGCCTGGCTACAGTTCTTCTCATCAAGGTTTACTCCAGAAAGAAACAAAATGTGACTAAATGGCAAAATAGAAGATAAAACCTAGAATAGAAAGTTTAAAGCTTAACTTTAAAATAAGTAGACTGATGGGTGGGGTCATAATATGCATTTTTTAGAACACAAAAATTGACTTCTTTTCAAAAATAACCTCATTAGTTTTGAGTCCTGGATTAGGTTTCTTTCTTCCTTAGATAAAAGATTATCCCCAAAGATAAATTTGCATATTGTTGGGTCTTGTTTTTTCATCAATCTGTAAGTCTATGACTTTTGATTAATAAGTTTAAGTGATTAACATTCAAGGTTGAGATATGGTTTGTGTTCCTGGTCATTTTGGTTTATTTCTGGCTTTTATTTTGATTTGGTTTCTCCTTTGACTATTCCTTTAGTGTAGTTCCTCCCTTTGCTGGTTTTCACTGTTTTGTTTTGTTTTTTTTTTTTCACTTTATCCTCATGGAATATTTTGTTGAGAGTGTTCTATAAGTGCAGGCTTTCTAATTGTGAATTCTTTTAACTTTTGTTTATCATGAATGGTTTTTATATCATCTTCAGATCTGAAATTTAATTTTGCTGGATATAAAATTCTTGGTTGGCATCCATTTTCTTTCAGAGCTTGAAATACGTTGCTCCATGATCTCCTAGCTTTGAGGGTCTGGGCTGAGAAATCAGTTGAGATTCGAATTGGTTTTCCCCCATTCGTAATTTGCTTTTTTTCTCTCATGGCCTTTAAGATTTTATCCTTTTCTGTATTTTAGTCATTTTCATTTTAATGTATCTTGGTGTGGGTCTGCTGTAATTTTGTACATTTGGGGTCCTGTAAGCCTTCTGTATTTGATTTTCCATTTAATTCTTTAGGTTTGGGAAATTTTCTCATATTATGTCATTGAAGAGTTTGTGCATTCTCTTGGTTTGTATCTCTGCTCTTTCATCTATCCTGATAACTCTTAAATTTGGTCCTTTCATGTTATCACATAATTCTTGAAAGTTCTGTTCATGGATTCTTACCATCTTCTCTGCATGGTCAACTTTATTTTCAATATTAAAAATGTTGTCTTCATTGTCTGAGGTTCTGTCTTCCAAATGGTCTAGTCTATTGGTGATGCTTTCCATTGAATTTAGTTATCCCACTCCTTGGTTTATACCCAAAGGACTTAAAATCAGCATACTACAGTGACACAGCCACATCAATGTTTATAGCAGCTCAATTCACAATAGCTAAACTATGGAACCAACCTAGGTGCCCTCAACAGATGAATGGATAAAGAAAATGGATAAAGAAAATATTATATAGATATATATATATAATGGAATATTACTCAGATTTAAATAAGAGTGAAATTATGGCATCGGCTGATAAATGAATGGAGTTAGAGAATATCATGCTAAGCGAAATAAGCCAAACTCAAAGGTCGAATGTTTTCTCTGATATAAGGATACTAATTCACTATAATGGGGGTGAAATAGGGAAGAATAGAGTTACTTTATATTGGGTAGAGAAGAGTGAAGGGAGGGGAAGGGGCATGAGAGTAGGAAGGATGATAGAGTGAAGCAGATATTATTACCTTGTGTACATATATGACTGCATGACCTATGTGATCCTACAATATGTATAATCAGAAAAAAGAGAAATTATACTCCATTTATGTATGATCTATCAAAATGTATAAATGCATTCTACTGTCATATACAACTAGTTAGTACAAATAAAAAGAATTTTTTTAAAGATAGATTTGCTTCACCCATTTCCTTCTGTATGAAATAAAGGTTAAAAAAAAAAGTCTTTTACAGACCATCTAGTGTTTACCTTCTACACCAGGCACTGTGTGTACTTGGTACTTTTACATGTTGACAATGCTTGGCTCAGAGAATTTAATTTGCTAAAGATCACACAGCCAGTAAGAAACAGATTCTCACCCAGTGATGCCTGACCCCGAAACATATTCCCTTGCTGCCAACCTGGTGAGTACGGAACCTATTTCCTTGAATTTCTTCCTCCTCATCTTAATAGGAGCAACTACCAAAATGAAGGAAGGCCAAGACTCTCAAGGTCATAAAAAAACTGAGAAAGAAAATATTAAGAAAATGTTAGAGGTCTGAGCTGGATAAAGAAACATGGCGACTAATGCAATGTGGTACCGTGGGCTGGATCCTGGGTGGGAAAAGGGCATTAGTAGGGAAAAGGGTGAAATTTAAATAAGGTCTGGAGTGCCTGTTGCAACAGACAGGTCCTAACGGGCCTCCCATCTCCCCTTAATCCATTCTCGAGTTTCTTCCAGAATCATCTTTCTAAAGCACAAATCCCATGTGTCACTTAGCTACTTTGTAACTCTTCTGTGGCTCACTCTTACCCTCAAGGTGAAGTCAGAGCCCGAGTGCCTGTCTCCACCCCTGCTCCAACCTCTCATTCAACTCCCATCCCTGCTCCCCTCACTCTGCTCCTGCCTCACTGAACTCACTGCTGTTCTCAGGAAGCATCATGCCTCCCCCCCACTCTGGACCATTGCTTGCCACATGCCCTGTCTGTCAATGCCAACTTGCTGATCCACCTTTAGAATTAAGTAGATCTTTCTGTTCTGGATTCAGCTTAGACATCACTTTCTCCAGGATGCCCTTGCTCCCATGCCTGCTAAAATCCCTCCTCTTATCCTCCATAGTACCCCACAACTGACTCCCATCACAATGTTTCTGAACCTGAATCACACTGTATAGTACAGCTTTTGCCCCTTTCTCTTCCCCAAAAAGGCCCCAACTTCCCTGATTTGGGAAGTATGTGCCCAGATACGACTTGGAAGTCACTGACCTTCCTTGTGAGGAGGTCAGTCCTCTTAGCCACTTCCTTCATTTTTGTAGTGCTCAAAAAGAAGGTGACTGGCTTTAGTCTGTCTTCTTCATTCCCTGTCACTTGTTAATCTATTTTCCAACAATGCCAGATCAGGCCAGGCTGAGCACTTGCAGCAAACAACAGGACCTAGCTCCAAAGTAGTACATTGTTTTGTTTCCATTGTATTTGTTATTATCTAAGGAATTCTACTTATGGGAACAATATAAGTTTGTCTCATATATGAACCAATATTCTTTATAAAATGAACCTATATTAATGAAGGATGTAAATCAATTTTTTTAAAACTTTGGCAAAAAGCTGTTTGGGTGATGCATATGGTGATAAATGAATGCCACACACATATCCATGCACCTGTGAAGGTGGCCCTGAATAACAGAAATTCTGCCATTCGTGCAATTACATCCTTAAGTCATGAGACCTAACATACTGCTGTGTTTGCCACTAACTGTCCATGGTACTAGGAGAAAAATCACTTTTCTGTTTCTCAGTTTACTTGCCTGTAAAAAGAAGAGACTAAAATTAGGGTATAAGAAGATATAATTTCATGTCCCATATACCCTCTCTTATCCTGTTCATGCAGTAAGGAAATAACATCACAGAAAAGGAACCTGGAGTGAAACTTATTTTAAAGAACAAGATCTGAGGTGCGTAGAGGTTAAGTGACTTACCCAAAGTCTTCCTGTAATTTAGTGAATTGCAACCCTGAGGCCAACACCTTCTCCCCTTTATATTCCCTTCCCGAAATAAACTTCTATCAAATTAGTTACATTGTATTTTAAAAGAACAAAGATATATACAATATATATAAAATGGTCTTAAATTAATGGAAAAGCAAATAAGGAAACCATAAAAGCAGTATTCATGTTCAGAATATTAACACTACTGGATAGGGAAGTATTGCACCTGAAAGCCGAGAAAACATGCTACAGGGTTTTCCATGATGTTGCAATTCTGTCCTTGTTCTTTATTTAGATTGAATACAAGGAGCCAGGAGGGAGGTGACCCACAGAAATTTGGGGAGGAGGAATAAGATAAAGAAGGTGATGAATTCACCTTGGGCTGTAATATATGCATAATAAATAGAGACCAGATTCAATCACCACTTCACTGTCTGTGGATCATGAGAAAAAGAGCAACAACACCATCCCAAGGGAAACAGTCCACATTTTCAAAATGAAGATTTCAAACACTTTTAAAGACTAAGCAAGGAATTAACATAGAGAATATAGTAATCGCAATTATATTGCACAATGTTTTGCTCATTGAAAAAAGAGTCTTACCCTTGTCTTTGGAAACACTCTGAATATTTATATCTGACCTGGTTAGAGGCAAATTTACCAGATTCACAGGTGAATCAAAACACACAGAATTAGAAAAATGCAATTGAAACTTTCAATGGAATGTAAGGTGGATAGACATAATGCCCTTCACATATGTGGTATGTGCCTGTGTAGGCATTTGCATATGCATATATCTGTTTACATGTGTATTTGCAGCAATTGAGAAAGATCTGGCCAAACATAAGTTCATGTGAGAAGATACAGAGGCTTTAAGTGGTGATAAAGCTCAATGTGAGCTAAGATTAAGATGTGACTGCTGGGAAGGAGAAAACCCTTAATACAAATGTAAGATGCGAGACCTCATAATTAACATTAATTAAAGTAATATCGCTTCCTACTCTTCACCCACCAGCCAATATCAAAATTCTGGTGCAGTTCTTGGAATCACCCTTTCAGAGGAACAGCATCAAATCCGGTCAAAGGAGAATGATCAGTTGGTGGGTAAGGGAAAGAATCTGTAACCCAAATCACATTGGGAATGGTTTGCAGCAAGGGTTCCAGGACCAAGCAAGCCTTCTTCAAATACAAGCTGTGTAATTGTTCTGGAATGCATGTGCCCCTGACCATCTCCCAAGAATGTTGTTGAAAGGACTCTGCATGGAAGATTCAACCACAGCATTCCTCCCAGCTTGGAGATTCTATAGCTTGTGGTGGGAGAAAAACTGCATCTATTTTACATGGTAATGGATTAAATCATTTCATTTCCTTCCTAGGAAAAAATACTTTCTAGAGTAGAAGCATTTGACAACCAACCAAGCCCCTAAGAGAAAAAAATGTGCCTATGCGTAGACCACCTTGGGGACCAGAAGATGAAATGGACACTCAGTGTACCTTTCCCTTCCCAGCTCATCACATGAGCAACGCCAGGTCAGCCTAAAGAGCTAGAAATAAAGGTCAGATGGTCTCACGGTCACACCTAAACTGAGGGGCATCAGGTGGAGATCCTGATGGCCTGATCTCCTTATATGTGCACACCACTCAGAGCAAGGGTGGACCACTCACATTAGGATCACTGGACTTGCTCACCTAACATGCCTGTTCCTGAGATATCCCTGGCCTACTGAACCAGAATTATAAGAGAAGAAGCTAGTAAATTCATGTTCAACAAGTTCCTTAGGTAATTCTTATGCACACTACCTGAGAACCCCTATCTTAGAAGGTTCCTCAAATTTTAATATGCATTCAAATCACCTGGAGAGCTTTCAAGAGCTAGGGCTCTGGTCTCCAGAGATTCTGATTTAGATGTCTTAGTGGGGCCCAAGAACTGGCATTTCCAACAGTCTCACATGTGATGCTTTTTGGAACATACTGCCTTAGAGAATTCCTGATTCCATTAAAGAACTCAGTAGCCAGGCACAGTGGCATACACCTATAATCCTAGCAACTTGGAAGACTGAGGCAGGCAAGGTTGAGGCCAACCTCAGCAACTTAGTGAGGTCCTGTCTCAAAATACAAAATAAAACAGACTGGGGATATAGCTCAGCAGTAAAGCACCCCTGTGTTTAATCCCCAGGACCCCCCTCAAAGAAAAAAAAAAAAAACTCAGATAGTATAGTAGGCAGCTCCTGAAATGATCCCCAGTGATTCCCTACATCCTGATGTTCATGCTGTTGGTAACTGTCTCCCTTTATGTGAGCTGGTTGACCTTAGTTACTCACTTGTAATGAATACAATAGGCAAAACTAAAGGGATGTCAGTTCTGCAATTAGGTCATGAAAAGCTTGCGACTTGGTTCTCTCTCTCACTCTCCCTCCTGTTTTTCTCCCTTACTTACTCTGAGGAAGCAAGCTGCCATGTTGTGAACTTCTGCATGGATAGACCCACGTGGCAAGTGACTGTGGGCAGTCAGTGAGGAATGGGCTCCAGCCAACAACTGTGCCAGTGCACTTGGAAACAGATGCTTAACTCATGACAGTAGCAGCCCCAGCTGACACCCTGACTGCAGCCTGTGAGCCACCCTGAGGCACCCTGAACCATTTTTAAGTTGCACTTTGATTTCTGCTCCACGGAAACTGGGAGATGATAAATAAATGTTGTTTCACGCCACTCGGTATTTTACAGATAATTGATAGAGTTGCTTTGTGAAGGGGCTACCCTGAAATCAGTATGGCACCTTGGTGTTTAGTCCATCCTTCAACCCATTTCATTTGTGCCCACCACAAAGGAGACAAATTTGTGTGTAAATATAAATGGTCAATATGTAATGATGTACACTATTTACAAATAGTTTATGTGGTAATTTTCTTAATGCTCATTTTTCAAGATTTGGCCTTTGAAAGCTTTGTGGGGATTTCTGGGATGTTATGCGGAAGTACAGACTCAGGGAAGGATAGAGTTAATGAATTCCAGTCAGATCTCACCCTCTGTGTGCTTGACCTGGCCTTTCCAAGGTAAGAGCATGGTGGATTCTCTCCTGCCAGTCCCCACAAGACTGAAGAGTGGCACCTCCTTTGGTTTTGAAGAAGGAGAGGAAACTGTGGGTTCCTCCACTGTTAAGTGACAGGATCTGTCCCTGAGAAAACTAGTGAAGAGCATATACTCCAATCTGTTTGTCTTTTCACCAGTGTGGTACCTGATTTCCTCACAGGGGAAGGAAGGAAGGTTTCCAGGGGGCAAGGTTTCTCATTTTCTCCAGAATCCTGTGTCAAGAAAGTATATTTCAGAGGTTGTGTGGTAGGGCCACAGTCGCCTGGAAAAGTTTCCCGAGCAAATCCCTGAGCCAGGACTTCTCACTGCGGCTCCATCATCAGCTCCTTGGGTGGCCCCGAATGATTCTCTCTCCCTCTGGGCTTCACTCTTCTCATTGTAAAATGAGGGGGCTACGCCAGGTGATGATCCAGACCCTTCTGATTAGGACTTAGGAGCCCAGGCCAAGGAGGCAGCAACTGACCATACCAACTGGTCAGAGATGGGACAGCTCTCCTCAGAGGGCCAGACCCCTGCCACTCAGCCACCATGCCCTCTCTGAGGAGCACCCCAAGGGACTACTCTGCCACAAGGGGCTCTGGCAGATACTGTCCAGTCTGTTCCTAATGGTGTCCTGCAGTTCTTCATCACCAAGCAGGACTGCGGCTGCCAACGCCAACAGGAAGTACTCAATGGCATCATGGGTATCCTAATCCCACAATATGGGGCAAAGAAGAAACAGCATTAGCAAACACTTTGAGGACAAACTTGGAGGAACACTTAACTACTTCTCTACTCACATCCCATCCCCATGTCCTGCTTCCCCTGGAGAGCTCCTCACCCACTCCACTGTGGTCCCAGGGGCACTGCTAATCACAGTCCCCCTCCTCTGCAGACAGAGGCAGCATCTGGGCCTCTCATGAAACCCAGGCTGGGCCAGTCATGAAACATCACTGCCCTGGACATAGTGCTTCAAGGGTGTGTACATGGCCCAACCTGACCTATCCATCACTCTCCAGGACTCTTCTGGTTGAACCAACAGGGAAAATGGTCACTCATCCTTTTGGACATGGGCTTGAGCCTCCCAGTAGCTGAAGGGAAAGGAGGTCAAAAAACACAGAGAAAAAAAATACACAGAGCCAAGGGGTACAGCAGGAGATAAGGCAATCCATGATGTTGCTGGAGTATCAGGACCCAGAACCACCTGAAGTTAAACCTATGCCTCAGTTCTCCAGATATTTACCAATGGATCGCACAGGCTGCTTAAGGTTGTTTTAGTTGAGCTCTTCTCTTTGCAATCCCGTGGTTGGTTCAATCAGATCATGTACACTCTGTCCCCGAACCTTCCCCTGTCCCTTCCCACATGGTAGGGATGAGAAACTGATGCTTCTTTGAGGGAGATTCATACTGAGATGTCTGGTTCTTATTAACCCTCATCAGTGAATGATTAATTCAAGCCAAAAACAAAGTCTGGTCCATAGAAAGGAACAGCAGAGTGGCACTGAGGTTTGCATGAGTCAAACATAGGTGAGAATCAGAACTGAGAGATCAGGGATTGTGCTGGGGAAGACAGAGACCTCTGGTAAGGGGAAGCTAAAACTGGGGACACAGTTCTAGGGTCAGAGTTGTAACAGAATTGCAGACTACCAACACGATTCAAGAAGTGGCTGGTAAAATAAGTCCTTTCAACTCCAGCCCAGCAAGCCTTCTTGGGTTAAAGCCTTCTTAGGACCTAGGCACACGTACATTCAAGGGTCCTATCCTTCATTTTCTCAAATACATTAGTACACACTTGCATTTCTCATGAAATAGTTTTGTAAAACTTCATAAAAATGAGTTGCAGTTGAGCTATGATATTTTGTGGACAGACAATTAAGTATTAATTTTGATTTTTATTTTGGAGCTTATAGTTTGGGGGAGTTTTGTTTTTATGCTTTCCTTGCAGGTAGCAGGGCTCACATATCTTTGCAGGCCCCTCCAGGGATTCACAGGCACTAGGCAATGTGCCTAGAGTATCTGGTAGATAAGGAAGCCATAGGAGTTACGGCAGGGCTAGGATCTATCTCCTTAGTAAGATAGGAGCACTTTTGAGGTCACCATGAGGCTTAGTGGAAAGAGCCATTGTGTCTCCTGCGGAGCCACTCCCTATGGCGAACCAAAACTCCTCATCTTGGTGCCTCTGACCCCCTCAGCTCCACCCCAAACATTCCTCACTATCTTTGGGTGAGGGAAGGGTACAGCTGGGTGGCCGTTTACATGACTGCGGAAGTCTGGTTCTTACCTTCAGCTGGTAGAAGGTGAGTTGGCCCAGGCGACAATACACCTTAGCATAGTACAGTGCCTCCTTGGGACTCTGCAGCCATGGTGGGCAAAGGGACAGAGTCTTTAGGTAGCAGTCCTCGGCCATCTCGTACATGTGCAATGCGTAGTACACAGTAGCTAGGCGGTGAAAGGCCACCAGCTCCTGCTTCTGATCTCCTAGGGATTGGAAGACTGAGACAGATAGCCCATGGCCAGCACTTTGCATCATTAGGTCACGCATTCATTCCATAAGACTTTCTGAAGCTCTACTAGATGCCTGGGGCAGAGGAAATAACACAGAGGAGGGCCCTGCCTGTATGAGGCTTATGGTCTGGTAGATATTAGACATTCCTTAAATAACTCCATAGACAAATATAAAAATTGTACCTGCAAAGAGTGCTATAAAGAAAACATGGGACTCTCTGAGGGTAACCAAGCAGAGTGAGTTTGCTGGCCAGGGTTTGCTGGGAGGATTCCCTAAAGAAAATGTTCTCCTCATGGCAGATGACACTGTCATTCAGGCTTGTGGGCAGAATTATTTTTAAACCTCTGTGATGGGACATGGTGACATGACTAGCTTCATTGAGCAACTAGGAATTCCTTATGATGAATAGCTATATAACAAATGTCTTCTCCCCATGAAAGCCTCTTCAGAGAGCTCCCTGAACGTACCACCAATAGCAGCCAATCCCTGGCTCCTTGACCAACTCTCAGTCTCATGTACTCCAACAGAGACCCACACACTTTACAACCCTGGTTTCTAATGGGCCTGTGACTTCTTTTGGGGGGTTTGGTGAGCTGCTTGTTTTAATAACTAACCTCTCTAATACAAAATAGCCCTTAATAGGGTACAAAGGCTTATTATTGTATCTTTGGAATATGTGCCAAGTGGCTGTTGGATGTCCCCTAAAAACATTACTTTGAAGTTTCAAAGGGCCAAAAGTCAAAATTAGAAGAGAAAGTTCCCAAAGGAGAGAAAATTCTCTGACATGGAAAAATCCAGTGACACAGATGCACATGCATGAGGCATGTACACAGCCTCCCTTCAGTCTCTGTCTGGGAGGGGTAGAGTGTTCAGACAGAGCTGTGAGGGCCCCTAATCCCTTTCCTGACATTAGCAGACAGTCATTTGGATGAGGTTTCTGCAGTTTAAAAAAAAAAAAAAAAAAAATAGCAAGAAAACAAGAGCAAGAGCTCCCAAGTGCAATTAGATACAATAAAGTCCACCATCATCCACATCAGATGTCCTTGAAAGTACTCACAAGTGCCTTCTAGAGCCACCACAGAAGACTCGACTTACCCCTCCATCTAATCAGGCCTTCTCTAATCAGACCTGCTTTTCCTCAAGCACTAACATTCAAGACAAGCTTTCTTAACACAATTTTTTATTCTGCCTTTGCTGTTTTAATGACTTAGATTGTTTCTACTAGCTTTTGCTGCAAATATAAGCTATTTCAACTATATTGTGAGTTAGGCTAATGGGAACCTAGCCTTCACTTACATTTCTGTTCCATGGGAAAATATGCTTTTGACTACAATCAATTAAGAATATGCTTTTGACTATCAATCAATTAAGAACTCAGAGCAAAGTCCATAGGTAATGGAGGATTTGTCTATGCATGGGATAAAATACCATTTAATTTACACTCAGAAATGGTATCAATTATAATGTATGGTAAGTGTGGCAGAGGTAACACTGACCATGGACTCTTGTGCCTAGCACTGTGCTAACAGCCTTTGTGTGAATTATCTCTGGGCATCTTAACAAATGCACAAGGTGGGCACTGTTTTTAATCCTGCCTTGCTGATAACAAACTCAAGTAGAGTGAGTTTGCTGATCAGGGTTTGCTAGGATGATTCCCTAAAGAAAAGGTTCTCCTCATGGAAGTTAAGCAGAATGCTTAAAGTTTCCCTGACAGTTGGACCTGGGATTTAAACCCATGAAGTCTGAATCCAGAGCCAAAGCCTATGCTTTATTATCCATGCTTGACCAGTGCTTGCCCCTCCCATTCCATGAACCTGCCCATTGGGACCACCTACCTGTGACTAAGCTCAGCCTGGCAGCCAGTGTGGCAAATTCCAAAGCCTTCTCATAGCCCTGAAGGCTGATTTGCAGCTCTGTCAGCTTGTTGAAAATCCGGAGCTCAGTTCTCAGCACCTTCATCCTCCTTGCTAAAGGAACAGCCCCAACCTGAGGACATAGGTACGGGAACCTTAGTCTGTGGTACATGCACTCTTAAGTCCTGTACTCTCCTGGCTGGGATAGGGGATGGCCAGCTCTGTCTACAGGTGAGGCTCTTTTCAACTCACTCTCCTGATGCTTGCTTTTGGTGCTTTGACAGATCTGAGAGGTTGAAGAACGAGAGGTTATTAGGCCTCCCACAATGGGGGACAGGAAAGGGAAGTGACTTTTCCTAAGGTCACCTGGGAAGTAATTCAGCTTGGTACACAGCGCTCATCTGTGAAGGACACATACAAGTGAAGTGTGTGCATAGCATCATATGGTGCTCAGTAAATGCTAATTTCTGTTATTTTATGATGGTGAATTTGTAAGTGGGTCACTTCATGTCTCTGAGCCTCAATTTTCTCATCTACAAAATGCCTATGAAAGAGTGCCCAGATTGAAAGCCAGGGGTATGTTTCTTGTTCTGCCCACCTCTAGTCCAGTGCTGGCACATCCTAGGTGCCTGAAGAGTAAATAACTGAACAAATGAATGAATATCTGAATGAATAAAATTTTAGGATCAAATAAGATAAGGAGATTGCCCAAACATCAGCCAGCGATGAACAATGAATGCATCTGCTTAATATCTGGGCATTTATTTAGTTAGCACTATTTTTTATATCACTTCTGATTTTCCTGTCTTATTCTTTGCAATAATATTTGTGAAATCATGAATTTGACGAGCTGGTAGTAGGCATTTTAAATTTTAAAAGAACATTTTAATGCATGCCTAATAATAACATAGTAAAATGTTTTCAGTGTCCACCTATGCACCATTTTACATAATCTCCCGCCACACCACCCTCCCCCCACCAAGAGCAAAGTTGTGAACACTGGTAAACAAGTTTGTGTGTTATAAAGTCCATGCACCCATGAGATGTGATCACTATGGGGTATTATTCCAGGAAGGATAACTTATCAAGGCTGAGAATGGCTCTGAGTTTATCAGATCTCTCTGCAGATTTAAGGAAGGGTGAGTACGTGAGCACTGGAAAAGGAAGGGAAGGAAAAGAAATACCAACAAGAAAGGGTAGAAGGGACCTGGGCTGAAGTCTAGTGTGCGCCTGCACACATTGTGCCCGGCCTGGCTCAACCACAGCACAGTCAGCAACTCACTCGATAATACTCCACCGCGCGGTGCCGGTGACGGGTCCCATTGAAGAACACGTCGCCAGCTTCTTCGTAGAGTTTGAGGGCCAGGGAGGGCTCCTCTGACTTCAAAGCTGTCTGGATGGCTGCCTGGGTGGGACAGAGAGGCTGTCAAAGGCAGAGAGAAGGGCTTCCAGACCTCCACTGACTGGCAGGAATACAACCCAAATCCCACCTACATTTCACCCTCTGCTGAAGTTCCCCTATATATGGTATCGGCCTGTACACACAAAGGTAAGGAAGAAGACTCAGGGATTCTTGGTCTGACATTTCCCCAACACACGTGAGAGATTTCTTTTAGGGGTACAAGAAGTGAATTTTAATAATTAATTATTTATTTTAAAGTATTTTAGGGAAGGAAAAAAAGATTAATAACAGATCAAACCAGTGGTTTCAAATGGCATTATTTAGGAGAAAGCTAAGTCTAAAAAGTAAGTTGAATCAAAGAAAAATGAGTAAATAATGGTACAGAAGACACAAAGACAGCAAAGCCAGGAGCTTAATGGATAAATGACTGAAACGGGAAATCAGGGATCTAATACAAAACCCTGCACTTCCTGGTCAGAGACAGTAAGACCTGGAAAGAATACAAAGCTCTTCAGTTCACAACAATAGTTAGCGGCAAACAAATGCCCTATCTTCCAGCCCAGTCCCCTTCTCCCAGTCCCCAGGACCTCTCCGCATGGACATCGCCCTCTCTGGTTCCAGCCAATCAATCTGGAGAGAACAGCTGCCTCCTAAAGTGGCCCATGTCAGCAGATCCCTACCAACCTGCAGGTACAGCTCCACCAGCTCGTCCTCCTGCATGAGGTAGTGGAGTCGCCCGGCCCCTAGCCAGGCCTCAGCAGCCTTGTCTGTCTCCCCCAGGTCGATGAATATGCGCAGGCTCTCCTTGATGCAGGTGAGCGACCTCCTGAGGGACCTGGGAGGCAGAGGTGCTTTAATGATGTCTTAATTATTTGGAAATGCTTTCATTATTCAGTACCCTTTCACTGCTGGGGAATTGTATTACACAGAAAACCCTTCCCTTGGGACAAGGATTAATGAAGAAATGAGGCATAGAAAATGTGGCATTGTACAGGTCCAGAATTCCACAACGGGAAGGAAAACTGGGAATCAGAGAGACAGTAGTCCTCAATCCCACAGCAATTAGGGTCACCTGCAGCTTTCTAAACAGACGTGTGGCCAAACCACACAATCCACCCAAAGTGTTGAAATGCCATGCCAGCCTGAGCCCTGGGTCTCTGGGAGTGTGGCCCAGGCACCAGCATTTTGTCCAAGCTACCATAGAACCCTCTTGTGCAGTCTGGGTTGAGACTTGCTGATCCAGTATGACCCCTTTATTTTATAGAAGAAACAGGCCCAGAAATGGAAGGCAACTTGCCCAAGGTTTACACAGCACACTAGAGGAAGATCCAAGACCAGAATTCCCTTCTCCTGAGTCCTACTCCAAAACTCATCTCACCCCACCCACGATTCTCAAAGCATGATTCATGGCCCAGCTGCACTGGCCTTACCTGGGAAGCTTCATCACACCACAGACCAACAGAGCTGCCTCAGACAGACTGAATCAGAATCATTACAGTTGCAATCCAGAAATCTAAATTCCTAAGACACACCCAGTTCATGCTCAGGCACACCAAAGTTTAAGAACCACTGCCCCAAATCACACATATCCTTCTAGAAACAATGATCAGCATCAACCACATCTGTGGACACTTAGGGAGTCCTCATTGAGACAGGAAGTTACCACCTGCTATGGGTTTGATGTGGCTTGTCCTACAAAGGTGCGTGTATTGGAGGCTTGATCTTCAGGGTGGCCTTTACGGGGGTTGCTTAGTCCAAGGTCATTGGGTTACTAGGGGCATTACCCCCAATATAGCTCACCTATAAGACCCACTGGAGTGAGTGGTTATAAAAGAGCAACGCCAGCCCTTCCTGGCATTCTGGCTTCCTGGCTCACCACACTCTCCTGCCATCCTGATGCCATCAGCTATGAGGCTTCCACCAGAACTGGGCTGAGAATGACCTTTCCCTTGAATCTCTAAAATTGAGCTAAATAAACCTCTCTTTTATTTATCACCCAACCTTAGGTATTTTGTTGTAGCAATAGAAAATGGATTAATACACTCCCTCATCATAGACAACTCGGTTGCCAGGTTCCATCTCTGCAGTGTCAGAGGCAAGCATTGCCTGGGACTGATGAGACCACCTTTGTTTTCACCAACAAGGCAGCTGTTGGCCTTCTGGAGAGAGTGCCAAGGATCTGGGCCATGTAAGAACTGGGAAGAAAGAACTCAAGCTCTCCTTGATCCCTCATCCTTGAAATAAGATTTATTTCAATCCAGGAGGGGCACTGGCCTCTCTCAAGTTTTAGAGTGTCAAATTTGTTACTGAGACTATTCTGAGAGCTGAGAAGCTCCATGTAATGTGGAGGTAGCCACTGACCCCCCCTGGTTGAGCTGTGATAACCTCACTGGAGGGAATCCTGTCTTTTCTCTCCTGCTTGGTACCCCAGGACCTCAAGCAGGATTAAGAGGTTCAGCCTGCCTGGCCTCCACTGCTCTCCCACTCTCCCTGGAACAGTTGATGAAGTCAGGACCCATAAATCTCATTCTGATCCTATTTCCGGCTGTGTTTTTGTTTGTTACCATTTGCTGTCCTGGGATGTCCTTGGGCTGAAGTTGTTTTCTCCAGACCCTCAGGGAACAAGATTTGGATTCTTACGGAGAAACCAACTCACAGAGCAGGCATTTGTTTCCTTGACTGTGGAAGAAAGGAGATTTTCTTTCCAAGAAACATCCCACTGGAGGAAGACAAGACTTATGGGGATCCAGCTATTCACACATCCAGACTCCAGTCAAGCAGAAGGTTTTTTAAAGACACTCCTTCTCACCAAGATGCACCTCTGCTCCCTGATCTCTGACAAAAAGAAAAGGTGCCTTTGTGTTCTGAACTGGGGAGCTGGTCTCCAGCTTCCTTCACTCTTTCCTCTAACCCCTCCCCACTCCACTATTTTACATCTGCCAGTAGCTCTACTATTTCACTCACCAGCTGAGCCACTGGTTTGACCTGAAATGGCCCAGCATCCCAGTTCCTCCAGCCACCACCTGCAGACTGTAGATCTAGTGAGCCTTCCCAATCAAGAGAAGCCAACAGCCCAACTCACTCTTGTGCACTCCTGGGAATCCTCGGCATATGCCCGGCCCTGGTATTTATGCCCCCTCCTTTCTGGTTCTCATTCTTCCCTTCTTCTCATTTTTTCTTTCCAAAGTTCAGTCTCTAGGTCTCAGTCCTTGTTTCCTTCACCCTTCCTGAACATCAGCCATGTGGGCCAAGTAACCCCAACACACCTGCACATAATCCCATGCACCCTCCTGCCAATCCTTCAGAACTTCTCAAATCCCTGCCCAGCCTAGATGAGTCTGCCTGACCTCTAGCCAAAGACCAGCCTCCACTAATTGCTTCTGTCCTGTTCTGATAATAGGGACTAACGATATCTGAGAGCTAAACCTTTGCCAGGTATTGGGACATGCACTTTCAATATACATTTTCTCATTCAATCCCCATAGAAATTCTAAGCCAAAAAGATTTTTAGCTCATTTTTTAAAAAGAGAAATCTCAGTGGGATATTTTTTTAGCTTACACAAATTTTCATGCTCATTTCTAAAGCTCTATTTCGAGCTCTTTGCTGCTGTCTTATCATCATAATGGCAGTATTATTACCTGCAATTTATTGAGCACTTAGCATATGCTAGGTGCTTTACATACATAATCTCATTTAATCATACAATAATCCCAAGAAGTCAGTACTATTAATACACTCATTTTACCAAAGAGTAAGGTAAAGCTCAGAAAGAGTAAGTAAACAGGACTAGTTAACAAACCCTGTTTAAACAAGTATCTAACCCAAAGAGTCTGACCCCACACTCAAGCAGTGCTTAATTTCAGACCCAGATATTAGCTGTGGGGAGACTTTTTTTTTTTTTTTTTTTTTTACCACTTCAAAAATTGTTAAGGACATAGTGATTTTAAGCCTTAAACAAAGTTTTCTATGCTGCAAAAGTGGGACAGTAGCATGATCACAGCCCCGGGATCAAAAGAGGACATGGAAAAAGTGATCATTTCCTTCCTTAGGATAGCAGAAGTGTTAGGGATTAGTCATATCAGTTATATTGAAAAAAACAAATGTCAAAACAATTGAAGCAATTTTTTTTTCAGTTTCACAGAAATAAGAAGTATAAGGATGAGAATAAAAGCCAGGACCAATAGATTCTAGGCTGCTATTGTGTTCATGTGCAAAAGATAAATCAGTATTCCTTAAGGTCCGAGTGCATGCAAGGCATTCCCTCTTTCTCAAAATATTATTATGCACTTCCTTTCTAGCACTTACCACAGTTTATGTGATGTTTTTGGTGGCTTTTCATGCAAGCAGTGATTTCAGGGACTACAACTCCTTTGTCCAGTTTCTGACATAGTGTCTGGGCCATAGTAAATGTTCAATAAATGTTCATTGAATTGAATCAGTGAGTCACAAAGTTGTCAAGGACCCCATCTGACTCACTCTACAGCAAGGTACCAATCTGAATTGTTATCCAAAGACCAAAGATGGGACCCAGAAAGCCCCCCTCCCAGTGAGAGACTGAAAATTTCATCAAACTATATTCTGTAACTGTCACTCAGATGGCAGAATGGACATAATTTGGAACAAAAGACAGTAGAGTATACCAAGGCAAAAACCCGAAGGTCGGCCAATGTCTGAAGCATCTACTTGCCCCCACCCCAAAATCTCTCATCTCTAAACACTACAGAAAACTTTGAAAGAGAAGGAATTAAAATCAGTACAAAGGCAGCATGGAAGAGAAAACACTGCCTTAAATTGAAAAGTTGGTAATCTGAGCTAATGCCAGTGAAACCAAGTGGTGTAATTTGTCTAGACCCTCTGCAGCAGGCAAGTGGCCAGGTTCATTCATGTAATTCCATGAGGCTTCACTATATACCCATCTGCACATATCATCTATCTAGAAAGAGGTTTATTGACCAATCAGGCAGAATACATAAAATGTACTTAAGAATAAGCACTCTTGCTGGCCCCAGTAAGCAATTTGTAAGGCTGAGGCAGGAAGATTGAGAATCCAAAGCCAGCTTCAGCAATTTAACAAGGCACTAAGCAACTCAGCGAGATCACATCTCTAAATAAAATATAAAAGGGGCTGGGGATGTGGCTCAGTGGTTAAGCACCCCCCCCCCCCCCCCGGTTCAATCCTCCAGGATCAAAAGAAAAAGAGTAAGTGACCAGGAGGTAGCAAACCATAGCCCACTAGCTTTCATAAATAAAAATTTATTGGAACATAGCTTCATTCATTCATTTATGTATTGTCTATGGATGTCTTTGCACACAACTGCAGAGTGGAAAAGTTGTAACAGAGACCATATGGCCCACAAAGCCTAAACCATTAACTACCTGACCTTTATTTTAAAATTTGCTAATCCTGCTCTGGACACAGATTGTTTAGACATAAATCACTGCCATTGGGCTCACGCCACCATTAACTCTCAGTTTCCACAAGTCCTTCTGCCTTGGGTGGTTGCCCTGATATGTACACATTATTAGAAAACAGGGCATGCTCACTGAGTGCTTTCTGTTGTCATTTGCATCCCGGGTGCTCACTGTGCAGACCTAGAGGCCCACTGCCATGCCTACTCCAACTCAGTTTCCTCTTGGCTCCTCAGCCACAAGCTCAGTCTCCTCTCTACCCATATCCAATTGATGACCAATGCCATCTGTTAAATCTATAAAATGTCTTTCCAATGGGTCCCGTGTTTCCATGGCTACTATGTTTCCCTCCACCTGAAGTGTTATTCTTTCCTTTCTGCACTTTACAAAATCTTACCTGTCCTTCAGGGACCTCTTCAAATGCTCTGCCGAGATGAATTCTTCCCTGACAGGTTCCCTCACCCACTGCTGGAAGTGCCCTCTCCCTTCCCTCTGAGCCCGACATTTCTTCCATGAACACTCCTGCCTTTGCTTGCTAGATTCTAAGCTCCCTTGAGGGAAGTTGAGTTGAAGAACTCTGTCCATCAAGACCCACTTAACAAATTCCTCCTAGAGATCAGTGTCAGGAAAAAATTTGCTTTGACAGTACATTTGCTTATGTTCTTTTACAAGACAAAGACAACCTTAGGTGGCAGTTCCCCCTCTGCCCCAGCTACCAGGAAGTTCAGTGAGAAATTACAGTAACCACAATCAGGTGTGTGGAAACACCTATTTGTGTCTGTTTGCAGGTCTTTGTTCTTTCTTCTTTTAGCACACTATAGGAGTGGTATAGGTTTTACACATGCTAAGTAAACATAGTAATACAGCATGTTCTCTTTGATGAAATGGCCATCCCACAAAAGGACAATGACCTTCTGTCTGCAGGAGTTTCCTCTGATACCTAAAGTACTTCCTGAACTTCCTCTTAATGTCATTCATATTGATGGTAAAGCAGAAGTGCATTTTTATTTCCTCCCAATACAAAAGAAGGCAGTAATGGGGGAATCAAAAAACTAAAAATGCATGAGACACATAGGAAACAAATAGCAAGGGCTGGAGGTAGCTCAGTGGTAAAGCACTCACCTACCATAAGGCCTGCCCTGGGTTCCATCCCCAGCACCACAAAAAAAAAAAAAAAAGCAAGAGAGAGAAAAAAAGGAAAGAAACAATAAAATGGTTATGTAGATACTGTCTTAAGCAGTAGCTAATTAAACATAAGTAGATCAAACACTCCAATAAAAAGAATCAATTTTTACATGATCCAACTTTATGATGTCTATAAGAAACATATTTCAGATTCAAAAACAAATAGAGTAGAAAGTAAAAGTACAGAAAAATATGTATTATGCAAATGGTAATCAAAGGGGGCTGAAGTATTTATTCAAAATTGGATAAAAGGAACAAAATTTCCACTAAAGACAATAAAGGACATATAACAGTGATAAGATCCATCAGGAACACACAATTACAGATATGAAAGGAATTATAGATATGTGTGCACCTAATGATAGAGCCCTAAATTACATGCAGAAAAACATGACAGAATTCTACCAAAAATGTAAAGAAGAATTAACACCAATCCTTCACAAACTCTTACCAAACAATGTAGAAGTAGACTGGGGATATAGCTCAGTTGGTAGAGTGCTTGCCTGTCAAGCACAAGAACCTGGGTTCAATACCCAGCACCACCAAAAAAAAAAAAAAAAAAAAAAAAGAGGAAAAGAGAAAGGACCATTTCCCAACTCATTCTATGAGGCAATCAAAAAAGTGAAAAAACAACCCATGAGTTGGAAGAAAATGCTTTCTGATAAGGGACTTGTATCCAAAATAAGTTAAAAAGGGGGGGGGAGGGGCGGAGAGAGAAACTCTTAAAACTTCACAATAAAAGGACAAATGATCCAATTTTAAAATGGACAAATGACTTGAATAGACATTTCTCCAAAGATAATACACACATGGATAGTGAGCACATGAAATGATGCTCAATATTTTAGCTACTGGGGAAGTGCACACTAAAACCACAGTGGGGGAAAAACACAATGAGCTCCCATTGCATCCCCACTGGGATAGAAAGTGAAAAAGACAAGGAATGATGGGGATGAGTGGAGATGTGGAAACCTTCATCCATCACTGATGGGGATAAAATGGTGCAGCACTTTGGAAAACAGTCGGGCAGCTTTCCCAAACACTCCAACAGAGTTACCACATGATTGCAATTCCACTCCTAGGTATATACCTAAGAGAGTTAGAAACATGTCTTCACACAGAAACTCCTACATGAATGTTCATAGTCATATTCTTCATAATAGTCACAAAATGGAAATGAGTCAAATATCCATCAACTTTGGAATGAATAAACAAAGGTGGTATATCACTTAATAAACACATGTGGTAGATATTGTCCAGCAATGAAAAAGATAATAAAATATTGGTACATGTGACAAACTGAATGAACTTTGAAAGCATAATACTAAGTGAAAGAAGCCAGGCACAAAAGGCCATATATTATATGGTTCCACTTACATAAAATATCCAACATAGGAAAATCCATAGAGATAGACAGTAGATTAGTGGTTTCCAAGAATGGACTGAGGAGGGATCCTGGGCAGTGACCACTGATGGGTTCAGGAATTGGAGAGAGGTCATGAAGATGTTCGGCAGTTAGATAGTGGTAACGGTTACACAACTTGGTGAGTATACTCAAAACTAAATTGTATGCACATTATAAAGGATGAATTTTTTGGCATATGATTGTAATACCTCAAGAAAGATCCAGATTGATTCAGGAAACTCTTCTATAAGTTCCTGAATAGTCAACCTCCGCTTGAATATTCGTGATGATGAGATGCTCACTCCCACATAGAGTAGGCTGCTCCATTTGGGAACAGTTATTTTAGGCTTTTTTTCCCTAACCAGTAAATTCCCCAGCACCAACCACAGTGCCTGACACATCAGAAGGACTCCCACAGTGTGATAAAATGCTGGGACATTTCATGGTAACATTTTTAAATGAAAAAGCAAGCAACAGAACAGTATATTATACAACAGAACTATTATCATGATCCCATTTATGTGACTAGATATGTGCATATTATATTTAACACATCTAATATTTACTATGGAGAATATTCATCATAGATAATCTTTCATATGCATAAAACATTTATTTATAGATATTAAAATGCTTACATAGTTACTTCTGGGAAGTCTGGGGACTGGGGCAAGGAGACCTCTATTTTCAACTTACCATCTTCAGTTCTGGTTTAATGTTTGTTTGCTCGCCATAAGCAAATGTTTAATTTTAAGAAAAATCTACATTCCTCATTTGGGTGCAAATTCCTATGTCCTACTGTATTATGCATTACTTGAATCCTTACCAATGAATACTCCTGAAGAAAAGACCCACTGTGTTCTGTGGCTAATACTATATCAGCCAGTGAACTCAAAAGGCTGTTGGAATAAGCATCTGAGCTTCCACTGATAGCAATCTGAATTCAGTATTTGTCACTGAAGACCAGAGAGCCTACCTTTAAGCTTTCTTTCCTTATCTAGCTCTGAACAAAAGAGCCAGAGACTCCCTCAAGCAAAACTCCTCATTTTCATTGTAGTCATTGTGGCATGTGGTTTCCATCCTTGAAATCTACTGTCCATCCCTATGAATTTTCCTACGCTGGATACTTTATATAAATGGAGTCATATATGGCATGTAGCTGTGGCTCAAGGGTCACAAGTTAGTGGACTAAGTAACTGATTTACCACTTGACTGCCCACACAGACACTTACAGTACATGTAGCTCTATGCTAGACACAATGTCTGCCTGCAAGAACTTGTAAACATACTTCAAAGTCTTTCAGATCTCTAAGGTTTAGGTCTCTCTCTGATCTCAAAGCCCCCTTAAAATACCCACAACTTTAAGAATCTGCTCCCCCAGCATCAAGACTCTTAGGAGGCAGTAAGAATTCTGGTACCGAGAGTCAGTGACAAAATAGCATAGCCAACCAGTCCCAGAGTCAACATTTTAGAACTAGAAGGCTCCTGATTCAGCTTAACTTGGTAAAGGCAGCAACCAAGAAAAGTGACTGTTTCAGGACGTGTTTTCAGGTCACAGAAGGATCTGGTTTCCCGCTTACTAATCCAGTTGTGATGGTCCCTTTCTCAGCCCCACAGCTTCTAGCTTTCCCAGGCTCTTCTGGGACCAGCTGCAACTCCACTCCTTCCCTCATCCTACTCCTTATCCCCACCATCTAAGAAGGATGGTGATTCTGAACACCAAGATACAGCTTCTGCAGTCACACGGATGGCATCCAGGGCTTTCTCTCTGGGTTCCCTATTAGGACATCTATGGTTTTGGCAACTGTGGTTGGGTGGGGGACTGCAGAGCAAAGGATGGCTAGCAAGGCCAGGAGCAGGATTCACCTAAGACTGAGCTTGCACTGCAGCAAGATGCGGCAGTTAGTCTGAAACATATTTGGCACCCCTGCTCCTGTCTCTCACATCCAACTTTCTAAAATCTGGCTCTTCAGTGCCTTGCCGTGAGCATGTGATTGTTTCATCTCAAAAGTTCATTGAAACCTGTCTTTTGGATCTGCTCCAGAAGCTTCCAAACTCATAGGGTGTCCTGCATTGGAAGGACAGGCTGGGTCAGGCCTCCCTCCTATTCCCCAACACACTGCATGTATCCAAATCTCCCCACTGGAACTGAAGGCAAAGATAGTGGGAAGTTTGGAGGACACCTGATTCTTTTAAGAGACCAAAGGGGTAATGAAGAGAGAAAAGGAGGGGGAGATATAGATACAGATATAGATATAGATATAGATATAGATAGATACAGATACAGATATAGATATAGATATAGATATAGATAGATACAGATACAGATATAGATATAGATAAGAGAGAGAGTTCATTATGTCATAATTTATTATCTGATTGTCCAGGCACCTGAGGTTACTATGTTGCCTAAAAGCAAAAGCTGCCATTTAATTAGCCTCTCCTCAAGTGCTTCTCTGTGCTTAATACTTCAAGTACCCATTCTCTCTATTTTTAGAAGTTATTTGTAATTATGAATACAGTGTTACAATGCAAATAAGTTGCAAAGTGAAATGAAAAATCTTGAAAGGCCTACAGGACTTAATGGAATCTTGAAAAGGCTTGTTATAAAATAGACTGTCAGACTGCCCACTGGCTAAGGAGGACCAAGTGGCCTTAGACCAGTGAAGAGACAGAGAATATCCACAGCAGATAGCAAGACATTTCAAGTGAGAATAATTTGAAAATCAAAGAGTTAAAAGATGCTTTGGGGTTATCATACAGTTAAGTTTTGGCATATTTTCAAAAAATGAAGCTTAAGAGTGTATCAAAAAGACAATCACAAAACAAAACATGTCTCCTGCTATTATACAATTTTGTCCACACAACTGAGCAGTCAACTCTTGTAGTATGATTATGCTAACACTTAGTGTATAGGTGAAAATAAATTTTGTTTCATAATTTCCGGTTTCATTTTAAAGGTAAGGCCCTAATCAAACTTTTCACCATAAAATTTTATACCTCTATTTTCAGTGAATTTATTTGCTCTGTGTCCCTTAATGAAGATAATGAAGACCTTCTAAAGGTGCCATGGTCCTCAGCATGACGCCATCTCTCTTGAGTTAGACACCCTCAGCTATGGTCATGTGATGGGTTGTTAACAGAAACATACAAGTAATAGTGAGGTACTCAGCAGTCCCCAGCCCTTTTGTACATCAGCACTGTTCCAAACATGTCTTGAGATTTATCTCATTCATTCGTCACAATAACACTACAGGATAGAAGCCATTAAGATCCTCCTTTGACTGATGAGGAAACTGAGGCTTAAGACTGTCATGTACAACTAATAAGAACAAATAAAATAAAAATAATTTCTAAAAAATATATAACTTCCCAGTGTCACACAGCTCAAATGATGTATGGCACTATATGGAGGCTGCAGAAGAACACAGAACTATTTTCCATGATGCAATGCATCTGTCATATGCATTTGAACTTGACTTCCTGAAGAAAAGATTACTGTTTCTCCTTAAGGAAAGAAAGCTGCTTCAAAGACTGTCCCTAAGCATTACTCACCTAGCAGTGTTTAAGTTTCGATAGAGTTGCCCAAGGGACTCCAGCAGTCTCCCTTCCATCTCCCTGTCCCTGAGTTGCTGAGCAAGGGTCAGCCAGCGCTCGTGGTACATGATGCATGCCTCAGGATTTGGGGACACAGAGCTGTAGAAATGGCAGAGGCATTTGGTGACCTGAAGCTGACCTAAACATAAAGTAGGACATGAATGAGATGTCTTGAGATAGGAAACAGGCAAAGTATGTTCCAGCACTTTTCCCTAATGCTCCCCAGCAGCAGGGACATACTCACTCTTCAGATGTTGATGTCTTAAGCCAAACAGCAATGCCATTTCATAACAAAGGCGACCGTGGGTCAGCTGGCGTTCAGAAACCAAAACTTGAGCCAACCAGAGAAGCACCTGTACTAATTCCATGTCCGTCTCCTTACAGGTTTGGAGTTCAGAATAGAGTTGGACTGCCTGTAGGAGAAAGTCCCTGGCTGGCTGTGGAGCCCAGGACTTAAGGGTCAGATGACCAAGATTGGCCATAATCACTGCCTGGTTACGTACATCCCCCATCTCCCAAGCTCTGTTCAAGGCCTGGAGATAGTTCATGGCAGCTCTGCTCACACAGCCTTCATCTAGAAGGGCAAGCCCCAGGAGGTTATGGACCACTCCCCTTTGGGCAACACTTTCTGTCTCCTTCAGGGAACATAATAGTGGCTCAAGAATGTCCAGAGCCTTCTTTGCCTGTCTGGCTAAGAGATAGGCCCATGCCAGACAGAGGGAAGACTCAAAGACTTCTGGCTCACCCAGCAGCTGCCCCAACATCAAAGCTTGGCTCAGGTAGTGGATGGCACCATCAGGAGATCTGTGCTGGAGGTGCATTTTGGACAGGATGAGACACAGAGCCCTCTGGGTGCTCCAGTCAGCGTGTTCCTCACAGGCAGCCAGTGCCTGCCTGAGTGTCGGGCAGGCCAGGGCAGAAACTTCACCCAAGCCTGAGGAGCAAATGCCAAGGAGCTTGGGGGTATTCTGGAGGACCAAGTAGACCTGCCAAATTGGAAAAGACACCCCCTGGGCATTCAGGGTACCACGTTGCTGGACAGAGGCCACTGCAAGATGTGGAAGATACTTCTTGTCATAGAGAAAACTCAAGATGGTGGCCATAACATCTGAAGGAGGAGGGTGTCCAGACAAAAGCTGCAGGCGCTCAGCAAAGGGCAGGACCTCCTCATGCCGGCCTAGCCTCAGGAACAGTCTGATGGCCAGAAAGCAGGCCCTGGCCTCCAGGGGGCTGCTGCCCATCACAATCCCTTGGCGCAGCACATAGGCCACCACATCAAGCTCACTCTTGGCACTGGACTCACGGTCTGGCAGGCAAGCCAGCAGAGCACCTGCCTTTTCCAGCAGGGCTGGGCCTTTATGCATCAGCCTCTGTCTCAGATAGATGGCAGCCAAGTGGATGTACAGAGAAGCCACCAAAGATAGGTCTTCAAAGGCTCCATTGAGAATGTGAATGGCCTCCTCAAAGTACACCCTGGCCTGGGAGAGCTTGACTTTCCTGACACTCAGCCGGCCCAGGAGGAAGCAGAGTCGGGCATGCGCCCAGGTCATATGGCTCTTCTTGGCCCACTTCCTCGAGGCCTCCAGATAGGCCACAAGCTCATCCTCCTCAGAGAAGTTGTAAAACGAAGAAGTAAGGAAAGAGAAGGAGAAATCATACAGGCTCTTAAAGTTGTCAGTATAACCCTCATGATCCAGAAAAGCCAATATGGAGCCAAAATTATCAGCCTCCTCCTCATCCTGATCAGTGTTTAGATCCATGAACAGTTCCGGGTCATCAAGGTCATCAGGTTCTGGGAGGTGATAGCTGTCCGAGGCGGCTGAGAGGAGCTCCTCCTCCTCCAGGTGGGAATCCCCGGAGCTGCTGGACTGTCTGGAGCCCACGACCTGTCGCTCCTCCCAGGCTCCACCAGGCCTGGCCTCGTTGAAGCCTTCAGGCTGGGATGCTATAAGGACAGGCAGAGTTGAGCAACCCTAAGCACCTGCAACTTAGGCAAGAGGACAAGCGTGCTGACCTGAAGGAGGAAAGGCCAGGTTCAGCATAATTTCTACTCACCGCTTAAATCATTTGGAAGATTCTGGATGGATTCAAACCCACCTAGGTAGAGATGAAAGACAGACCTAGTGTTACGTCAGAATGCCTCCAGGGGCCCAGACCAGTAACCCCTAGGGAATTTCAGACCATCAGTATCATTTGAAAATGGCAGAATCTGCCCCTTCCACATCAGTTTAAAAGCTGCATGGACCTGAACTTTCTGTTTAACCCACATACTTTACAGCTGGGAACTAAGACCCAGAGTCAGAGGAGAAAATCTGGAAAAAAGCACTATACAAAAAGGCCAGTATGGGGGGATGATAAATCCAAAGGCCAGTAAATGCAGTGCCAAACCTCTTTTCAAGTTTTCCACAGAGCCAGGCCAGAACTCCAAGTGCAGAGCACTTGGCAACATGTGACGCTGCCTCCCTTTCCACGTGCATCACATGCTCCATTCACTCGTCACTCATCCACTCGACAGGCATTGGCTTAGTGTGCACAATGTGCTGGACATTGTGCTTTGTAAAAGTGGTAAGACCAAGGGGACTGGGTGAGGAAAAAAGAGCAAAATGCCTCTGAGATCCCCAGTTTTGTTCCCCAAAGGACACTGGTGGACTGAGAGGAGGAAAGAGGAATGCTGAGTACAGTTTTAGCCATCTTAACTTTGAGTTACTTGAAGGAGTTCTAGGCAGAAAATAAAGTAGGCCTCGAGCGAAGGAAAAAAGCAAAGACTGAAAATACAGTTTTGTGGCCCACAGCAGGTCACCAGGAGCTGGCCAACCTCCCAGGATGGAATGTGATCACACAGGCAAAGCATTTGGAAGGAGAGTAATAGGAAGGGAGGGAGAACAGGAGAGGGAGATTTGTTAATAAGCCTGAAGAACACTAGCATTTCCTGGAAGAAAGAGACCAAAAAGGCTGAGAGAAGGAGTGTCACAAAGACCCGAGGGTGTGGCCATGGATATCACAAAAGTGAACCAAAATGAGGAAAGAACCAAGAAGATACATTGAGTTTGACAGTGAGGAAGCAGACACTCTTGCCTAAAGAGCCACTATGGAGCTGAAGAGGTAAAGTGGAGCTGGGACTGTCACCTGCAGACACTCAAGGACTGCAACTTCGGCTCTGGAGAACTATTCGCGTGCCCTGGCCAGTCTGACCTTGAGGGGTGTGTGCCAGTCTTACCACAGCCATTGCCCTGGCCCCAAGAGCACAAATGGTGCTTGAGTTACAAGAGGGGAAGATGAATCAGAGGGACACTTCTTCCCAAGGTCAAGAAAGCTGGAATCTACCAATAAGATGGCCCTCTGCTAGCTGCCTCAGTGCCAGGGCAGTTGCATCTCTAGGGCACAGCCTGAGCTCAGCAGAGCTACACTCCTGGCCTTTAACAAAAGGCAACATGCTGCCTGGACCTGCCCTTGGATCTTACAATCAATGGATCAAGAGTAGCAGATAACCTCCGACCCAAGTCTGCCACCCCCACCTCCCACCCTCCATGGCACAAGCTAAGCTCTCCTTGATTTTTACTCTTCACCCACATCTACTAGGCAGTGTCAGCTTTGACTGCCTGGCTGTCTTGTGGACCAGTGTGATTTTCTCAAAAGCAAAGCTAGGCCAGGTGTTGATGTCAGGCCAGGTGTTCCTCCTTATGCATGGAGAAAAGCTCCATTGCCCTCCTCTATCCTGGGAGCTGACCTGACAGGGCCTTGTATAGAATCTCACATTTCATGTACCCATGAAATACGGCCCATGTAATCTGTCTACATGGGAGTGAACACAACATGGCCATCACTGAGGAAGTAGAAGAACAAAGAATCCTTCTTCAAAGCATCATCAGAGAGTGAATGTGCTTCCTGACATAAGGTGGTGGGCTTCTCCCACCACAAGGGAAATCAGTATCATCCATTCATTTGCTCACCCAATCACTCAGAAATAGAGGAAATGTGCCAGGCACTGAGGCTACTTCACCCTGCAAGGCTAATATATCCAAGAGCCCAATATCATTTTGTCTGGGGCAGTGTGGTAAAATGGACTGTCCTAATGGGCAGTTAGAAGAGGGCAGTTCTTATCTTGGCTCAGGCATTAATTCATTTGAACCTCAGTTTCCCAATCTGTAAAATGAGGGGAGAAATCATTTCTTAGGGCCCTTCCAGCTGTGACATCCTATGACCCCACCTTTCTTATTAGTTTTTAATTTCAGCCCTAGAAAGAGGGACTTCAGTGACAATTCAGGAAGTTCTTTTCCAAGATTAGGATGGAAGGGCCAATGCAGCTGACCACTCACAGTATAGGCAAGTGGATTTTATCTTATCTCATAGTTTCTAGGCAACGTGTCCTGTGCAACCCCAGAATTATCTGAAATTTGAAGTGAAATACAACTAATCAAATATGGTCTAGTCATCAATTAAATAGTGGCCACAGTCCCAAATTCCTGGATGGGTTTAGAATTTAGAGACATTCTATTCCTGGTTAGGACACCCTCCTAATCTTGAGGAGCCTGAGCTTTCATGAGGGGCTGAAGACCAAATACTCACTAAGCCTGTAGACAGACGTGATATCAGTTTGAGCCAGCGTGTGCAGGAAGCTGGCATACTCAGCTTTCTTGTCGCTTCCCAAGGCCCACAGAGAGCACCTTTCCTCATCACTGAAAAACGCAGAGGTCTTGCTCCTGCATTGGGGCAGAAGACAGCGACAGGTCAATGCCAGGTTCCAGACTCTACCTCCTTCTCTTCATTCTTAAGATGCAGTAAAGAACTTAGAGAGGCCATCAACCTATTTGCTCATGGCTGAAATCAGACTCCTCACCTCACTCTTGCAAACTATATTTTTCCTGCCAAGGAAGAAAATTTATTAGCACCTCATGCACAGAGAACTGGGCTGTGTGGCTGCCATGTAGGTCAAAGAGGAAAGGCAAGCACCCCTCTTACTAAAAGTCCATTCTGCCTCCCCCCACAAAACAGAAAAAAGAGATCTCCTTCTCTCAACCACAACCCATTCTTTGGGGCCCCATGATGCCCAATTTTAATGGGAGAAACAGTGTCAGGTTGTCCTAAGTAGAAAGATTGGAAAATAACCATTAAAAGAAGTTGCTTTGCCCTTAGGCTATTTGAGGAAAAAGTTAGGGACAAGTAGTACAGTCTGGAGGAACAATGAAGAAAGTTTCACTGTGGTGGGAAGGAATCTTTCACAGATGCCGAGACATGATTACATGGCAGAGAACAACATTATGTAATATGAAGAGAGGAAAGGCATTGCTCAGGGATGGGAAGGGAGTTAGGGGCCTGGAAGAAATGATCATAAACAAAAGGGTCTTTATACTCATCCTGCTGTGTAACCTGATTGTTAAGACTAGTTTGCTTACTAGAGATTTGTTATGGGATTGTCCGCAACTTACATGGAATTAGTTAAGAACTTGCAACTTAGGAAGCATTCAATCCACTCCTGGGTTGAACATGTTTTAAGATCATGTTTTTTAACCTCAGGGCTAATTTTTTAAAATTTTTCTTTATTATTTTTAGTCACACATGACAATAGAGTCTATTTCAACATATTTATACAAACATGGAATACATCTTATTCTAATTAGGATTCCCGTCTTGTGGATGCACACGATGTTGAGATCACTGTATTGTATTCGTATATGTTCATAGGAAAGTTATATTAGATTCATTCCACTGTCTTTCCTAATCCTAAACAATTACCTTGGAAGCCCAAGAGATAATAATGGCTAATACTTTTGGATGATTAATGATGAATCACATACTGTTATCTTATTTAGTCCCCACCATTGCTCTTTGAGGCAGGTACAATTCTTTTTCTTTTTTTTTTATTTTTAATGAAGCAATATTTCATCTACAAGGAGAAAATGTTATCAAAAGGAGTCAATGTATACTTAATCAAGGAGTAGTCCAGGGATAGTTTTTCCAACTATGGAAGCAAAACACTTTTTAAGTACTCTATCAACTACCCCAAGATGCTGCAGTATGCTTGTAGAAACAGGCCCTGCTCCTGGCACTAAGTCAGCATCAAGTACTGTCTTTAATTCACCAGACCCAAAGAATTCTCCACCATGCGTATGATCCTCAGTTACAGAAAAGATTCCTCGCAAATCTCCAGAGCTATGGCTCTGTACATCTTTTCTCCTGTCTGGTCCCTTGTCCTGTGAGCTCAAGGCAGGTACAATGTACATCTTTTCTACAGAGGAAGAAATGGAGGCACAGAAAAATAAAGTGTGTGTTTTGGAAATGGTAGATCAGGGAATAATAGAGATTCTGTAGATAAAGCAGAATTCAGGGAGGGGGTGTGCTATGGTCAGTCACTTACATCTTGTCTCCGTAGCTCAGGTAGGAGCAGCCTGAAAGCCAAAGAAGAAACTTGCAACTACATGAAGTGCTAAGGGCCACAGCAGTAATTAGTGGCAGAACTGGCACTGGAGCCATGTCGTGATATCTGGCCTAGCGCTCATCTCACCATATGCACTCTGCCCCCATTTGTCTGGCCTGATCTTCAGATTCTCCACAAAGAGCTGCCAGTGTCATTTACTATTCATAATAACTCTATGATATAGGTGTTTAAATCCATGTTCATAGGTGAAGACAATGGTCATGAAAGATTTCATGTCACATTCAGAATTACACAGCCAAAAAGTGATGAAATTGAGACTGAAACTGAGGTCTTGTATTTCTGAGGTCCACTGCCTTAGACTTGATCTGCTAGCATTGTGACTTTGAAGTATTTAGAGAGAGTTCAAGGCACCTGACAAATGACATTGTGGATTTCCAAAATGAAAGCTTGGTTAGAAGAATATGGCAAAGCTTCTGGCAATCTGACAGACTGAAGTGCTCTAAAGGGCTCTTCTCCCTGGACACACAAATCCTGGATAACATGCAGCAAAGATAACTACTGTGATCCATGCTTTAACTCTAAAGAAAGAAAGGGAAATCCCTGGGATCCAGAAACTAAACAGAAACCAAACCCAGGTTGGTAGGTGAGAGCAGTTGGCCCAGAAACCTTCAACTGAGACGTTGGCCCTCAGAACTGGGACTCACCTTGCAATGACCCCCAGAGATAGGAGATGTGACTTTGGACCTGTGTCAGATAGGGAGCTGAATTAAACTCTACTCATTAAGTCTGGACTCTAAAAGGATAACAGCTTCCTCAAAGAGGTGATTGGAAAACTTCTCACTGTCTGCCATGAGCAAACTTTTCATCTACCTGAGTCCCTAGAAAAAAGTAAACAACAAGGCCTATACAACTGAAGGTGTGGAATCTAAATTTACACTGCACAGTGAAGGTGCCACAGACAACATTTTAAAAATTAGTCCTGGATCATGAGTTCCCTGGATTCTAAGAGAAGCAAGTACAAAACTTACTCTACAGGGAGATTTTCTCCAGTTCAAGATTCACTTCTAAATGCCAGAAATTAGTTCACATAACCAAAAACACAAATCCAAAAGTACAAATTAAGAAAATGAACTACCCACAAAAAGACCCAGAAGATGCATACCCAGGTAAATATATACTACACAACTAGAAATAGCACTAATCTGGCTGGGGGCGGTGGCACACACCTGTAACCCCAGTGGCTAGGGAGACTGAGTCAGGAGGATCACGAGTTCAAAGTCAACCTCAGCAAAAGCAAGGTGCTAAGCAACTCAGTGAGACCCTGTCTCTAAATAAAATACAAAATAGGGCTGGGGATTTGGCTCAGTGGTCAAGTGCCCCTGAGTTCAATCCCTAGTACCAACCCCCCAAAAAAGAAAGAAATAGCACTAATCTAAAAAGTAATTTGTAAGCATAGTTAAAACAATGAAATAAATAGAATGAATAGAAACCTCAATGAAAATATGAAACATTTCAAAAGGAGAAAAACCATATGTGAACATTGGGAAAATACATAAAGAAAACAAAGGCATGGAAATTAAGGATGATGTGGCATTTAGGGTTGAGGGTGTTAAACAGCAAGTTTAGTCATAGCAGAGGAGAAAATTTGTGGAACTGAAGATCATTTTGAGGAAATCACCCTGAATGTGGCCTAGAGGGTGAACTATAAAAAAGAACTGATTAAATAAGACTGAGGATAGAATGAGCCCAACGTACCTCTGAGAGGAACTCCACAAGAGAGATTAAAGAATGAGAGAGAGGCAGTATTTCAAAGGGAGAATGACTGAGAATTTTCCAGAATTGAAGAAAGATATGAGTCTTCTGATTGAAGAAGCACACCAAGTCCTGAGCAAAATAAATAAAAATAGTATCATTTTTAACAGGAGGTCCATTTCTTCATGTTTATAGGTCTTTTTACATTTTCTATTTCTCCTAATTTTCCTTTCCAGGTTCAATTATCTATTGCTTCACTGTTCAATTTCATGAGATGAAAGAATTAAATATAAAAAGAACATAGACTAATGAAATAAAAACAAAAAGAATTAAAAATCAAGGTAAATGTTATAATTAGTGTAATTTAGAAAACATGGTTAGCAAAAGAAGAAATGGCTCTCTAAAAAGACTAATAAAAACGAGAGGGAGGGAGAGTATGAAAAATGGTGGACTGAGACAGACATCATTACCCTATGTACATGTATGATTACACAAAGGGTTTGAATCTACATCGTGCACAATCATAGAAACGAAATGATGTACCCCATTTGTGTACAATGAATTAAAATGCAGTCTGTAAAAAATAAAAATAAATAAATAAACACACAAAAAAAGACTAATAAAATAAAACCCTGAAAAAATGGGCTCACAAATTTATAGTAATATTTTCCCTCACACATTGAAGGTGCTAGTTTGTATCTAGTTAAATTATCATCCAAGAGTATATTTTCAGTATATTTGAGACAAACAAGAACTAATTACTAGAAGTATTTACAATTTACACATCTTCTCTGAAATAACTACTAAAATATGTAATTTTTGAAGAAGGAAGTAAATAACCTGCTATGAATTTTTGATAGAGTATAACACATCCAGATGTATCATGGTATAATTGTAAATCATCAATGACAAAGAGAAAAATGAGAAACTAAGGAAAAAATACTGCCTACCAGCAAAGAAACAGCTATGAACCCAACAACAAAATTCTCAACAGCAAAAATAGCTGCCACAAGAAATGGAATTATAAAAAAAAAGACACAAATAATATGAAGACTAAAATGGGGATATAACAAAAGATAGAATTTTTAAAACTTTTAATACTATGAAATACTGACTTTTCTTTATGTCCTTTTTCCTGATCTTGAGTGCACTAATTTGCCAATCTTGTTTATTTTTTTTAATTTGGGCATGCAAGTTTATACATTTCCTTTAAGTAACACTATTAAAATGAATTATACTTATCACAATGTAAATAAATCCTCAATTTACAATGTTAACTGAAAAAATGCCAGTTGCAGAAAACAAATTATATAAAATTTTAAGTATGTAAAATCATATTCTATTTTTCCTTTTAAACAATTACCTATTTTTTAAAGTATCAGAAAAAAAGATTGAAAAGATAACATAGCAACTTCAAGCAGCATTTGTCTCTGGAGCAGGAATCAAGATCAGAAGATAAAAAGTAAGAAGGGGTAAAAAGATATCTGAAGTCTTTTGCCTTATAAAACATATACAAATACATCTCAAATATTTTTCAACATGTAAAAGAAAAAGGATGTGACTTTCTGTCACACACAAAAGATCCAAGTTCCCCCATGTCACTCTGGCCAAACCCAAATATTATGTCTATTTGGGAAAAATGCTTGCTGCAAGTTTTAAGAACTAGCTTTCCAGCTGCTACTGTTGTGAAACTAGAGAGCTGGAGTTAAAATCTGTGCTGTGAGAAAAGGAAACTCACAATTTTACTTTCCTGGACCAACAAGGGCCCTTCCCGATATATCAGAGGCATAGGCTAAATCTGACATAGGAAACAACCTCTGGAGGAATTCCTCTCTCAACATAGTGCCAGTTTGGTAGACAGACACACACACACACACACACACACACACACACACACACACACACTCTTCATGGAAGAATATGGAGGGAACCCATGTAGAAGAGAACTTCAAAAAAGCTGAGACCATCCTCAGAAATCCCCAATGGAAAGAACACAGGCTCAGAGTGACACCCAGTGGCAGCCACAGGCACAGCACACAGGGACAATACCCAGGAGACCTCAGGCCACTGCCCACTGCTTGAGGCCACTTACTGGGCTTGCCATTCCTTTGAGCTCAAAATTCACCCTCCTCTGTAGCTCAAGAATATCTGCAATCCAGCTGGGTATGGTGGCACACGCCTGTAATCCCAGCAGCTGGGGAGGCTGAGGCAGGAGCAGCACAAGTTCAAAGCCAGACTCAGCAACTTAGTGAGGCCCTAAGCAACTCAGTGAAACCTTATTTCTAAATAAAATATATATAAAGGACTAGAGATGTGACTCAGTAGTTAAACATGCCTGGGTTCAATCCCTTGTACCAAAAACAAAACAAAGGAACATCTGCAATCCAGAGAGTGTTTGGGGGTATACGAGGACCCAGTTCCTGTCTATTATTCCCCATCTCCTTCCTCTTTCCCCTTCCCAACCAAATGTGCAAGCTGTGGTGCATGGCGTCCCACAGGTAGCAGCAGAGACCAGTGAATGGCACTGTGAATAAGGAGAATGTGATACGGGAGCAGTGTAACCCTTACAACCAAGCCAGCTAACATGTGTTAACTAAATTAATTTAATGGTCCTAAAAGTTGTTGCCCTGTGGGGCAAGATGTGAGGTGCCTAAGTCCAAATATAATCTATTAACTCACACCTGCTTCTAATAGCCTATTAAAACTGGCTCTCAAAGATGATGACACCCTCATGCATACTCACATTGGAGAGCAGGAATCAGGATCTATGCTCCTGGTGGGGACAAAGCCCACCTCCCCTGAGCTCACTGACTTCCCAATGAACCACTGAAGCCCAGGGATGACGAAACCCACAATCTCGATGCTTTCTCCCTGGCAGAAGCTCAGTTCATCCTTTTCTTTCCGTTCATAATCATTTGAGGCCTTGCATCGTCCTCTGCCTGTGGAAAATGGCGCAGAGGTCATAAATAAGGCACCAGCAGCCAAACCTTCCCTTACCTGCCAGTGCAACAGGGGACCCAGGCTTTGCAACTTTAAAAGACTAATAAAATTCCCCAAAAAATAAACTGCCAAGAATGACACAGGGTGACTGGCTTCTCATTTTGCCAAAGTAGGACATTTGAAAAAGAGGAACTACAATGCACTTCCATCTTTGTTTTAGAAAAGATGTTTTAACCCACATAAGAAAGATAGTCTCCAAAAACTGGATATGTCTTAAAACTGGATAAATGTAGCCTATAGAAAACTGGAAAGCTCACAGCATTGTCCTGGTTTGATTTTGCCACTGTCATGTAAACACCTGGCCATGGGTGGCACAAATCCATGGACCAGTGTGTAAGGATCACTAAACCAGAATCTCTCTACAGGTCCTTCCAGCTGCTTTGGTCACTATGACTCTCATACTACCCAACTGTGAAATGGGGAAAAAACAGCTAAGATGTGATTTATAACCTGATGCTTATAAATGTTAGAGTCAAAGAGACAACATGTGCAGTGCCTGATATCTAGTCAACCCTCAGTAGATGTCAGCCTCCTTAGAGAACGGAAAGTGCTGATGATCAGAGGGACTGAAAGTCTCTCCTGACTAAAGGAATTGCCCAGTTTGCTACCAAATTAGGGTCTAATAATGACATTCTTTATGAGTGTTGTACTATCCAGCTTAAAAAGCACATTTATGTCATTTTCTCAGATTTTCTCAAGAGTCCTAAAATTTAGGTAGGGTACTCATTAAAAAACCCTTTGTATAGATTACAAAGTAGAAGCAGCACTAAGCATGAGGTGTGCATGAAGCTTATAGGTAGCAAACTCAGTCTAGAACTTCCAACTACATGTTGACCTTTTTCCCACTAATTCTGCTCTGCTGGAGATAAAAGCCTCCATTTCCATGTTTGCTTCTATTTCTTTGCTAACACTACTGGCTCAATTCTTTTCAGACATTTCCATCAAGTTTCTATCAATTATGTCTTCAAGATCAGAAATTCCCATTTTGTGGGCCAACATGAGTTACCATGACATCTATAGTGAGAAAAGAAAGGTACTAAGTGATTTACAGAGGTCATTCTGTTTAGTTCTTTTGACAACATTTGAAGGTTTGTTTGGTTTTTTGTTTTGTTTTGTTTTTTACTTTTGATATCCTTTTTACTACTGAGGAAGTAGTAGCATAGTGAGGACAGGTGAATGGCCAAGGGCCCAATGGCTTTAAGTTGTGCAGCAGAATATGAAACCAGAAAAGACTTTAAACTCCCTTCTTCTTAACTATAAGGCTGTATTGCCTCAGAAAGCTAAAAATCTTGTTTATGGTCAGTTATTGATTAGCTCTAATGTCTGAGTTCCTTAATTCCTTCTAGTTTTTTCTTAAGTTTTTTTTTTGGGGGGGGGGGCTTAGAACTTACACAATTGCACTTTTTGTTAGGGATGTGTGGCAGGGAACATGTGGGGAAGGGAACTTGAGGGATGACAATGATAGGAAGGTATAGTCTAGGTACTCATTAGCCAGTGGATACATACATGCTCACAGATGTGTGTGTACACACATATACAGGTAGAGATCACCTATAATACAGGCATGGATGAATATACATGTATGTCTGTGTTCATTTATTTCATTTATTTATTCCACAGATATTTTCTTAGTCTCCATTATGTGCCTAGCATTCACATTCTTCCTGAATTCAAGGTTAATTTCAAATAATTTTAAGAAAAATTAGAAAAATTTTCACCCAGAGATTGAAAACAGACCATCTGTCAGTCAAATTGGCTCACAAAATATTTAAATTGGCCCACACCAGGGTTTGTCTGTGTTTTTTCACCTGTCCATCTTTAAATTCCTATCATCCTGCCATTCCCTAATGCTTTCCATTTAAGCCCTGTACACATCCCTGGATCCTGCCTGTCCCTTCAGGCATTTGTAGCTACAACCCTGACTTGAGACCTCTTATTTCACAGGCAAGAAAACCCATATATATAGACAGACATGGCTTCCCCAGATCCAGTCAGTAGCAGAAACAAGACAGGAATTCACTACTGATTCCAAACCTGCAGATAAAATTAGGAGGCAGGACAAAATCATCTCCCTAATAATACTGTGTTTTGAACTCAGTCATACCGATCTGATAGGAGCCTGTCCAATCCCTCTTCCTGGAAAGACCACAGCTTCCTGGATAATTCTTTAGGAACCATCTGCCAATGGAAACATAGATTTCCAAAAATTAGAATGAGCAATAATAGTCTATTAGGAAAATGATAATAAGGATCATAAGTATTGTTGTCTTATTTTAATGAGGGCAAACACTTATTGAAAAACTTACTCTCTACCAGGCACTGTGAAAAGGAGAGGGATCCAGCAGACCTGGGGTATGTTCTGGTCCTGCAATTAGTTTGTCAGTTAAATAACTAACAAATGATCCCTTTACATTCTCACTGTCAGATTCTCTGCCAGACAAACCTAGAGTCCACGGTCTGGGACAGTGTTTATTATCACACTATATGTTTGCTTTTATAGTATCTTCAGCAAGGATTCTCAAACTTCAGTAAGAAAAACATTATCTGGGGAGTTTATTTAAACATACAGCTTCAGGGCCCAATCCCAAGAGAGTCTGAGGGGGACCAGAGAGTCTAATTTATATGAAATCCCTAGGTCATGCCAATACAAGTGTCCTCCAGTCCATACATTAAAAAACACTGCATGGGAGGCCATGGGTTATATTTCCTCTTAGGTACAAAATCCATCTGAAATTTATAGTTGTCTCCAATTTTATCAAATTGTACAAATCCCAACTCTTAAAAAAATTAAGCAAGAAAAATCCACTCATATTTTATTCTCTTCCGAGTGTTGTGGAAGCCTATTTCTGAAAGCATGCCTCATCTGTTCTGTGCAGACCTCAATCTGCTCTGGGAACCTCTCCCAGGAAGTGGGTGGCTACTCACTGATGAAAAGGGACAGGCAGAGGCTCCAGGACTGATGAAGGCACCAGGCCCCGCTGACCAGTCACCAAGGACACACCTTCCCACTCAGATTCACCTTCAGAGATCTTCACAGAAATTAACTCATTCTTGCAAAGTGTCAAACACTCCCCTTCCTTCTCAGCTGGCTGAGCCAAGGAGCATAGGGCTCTGCAGAAGAAGTGGCCTATAATAATGAGAAAAGCCCTTTCCCATGAGTTGCAGGAAGTGAAAAAGGATTATCATGTACAATAGCATTTCTATCAGAACCCAAATGCTTTGCTTCCTGAGAGTAAAGTGGACTATCCTGGGGGAGGCACTGTAAGAGGTCATTTGTGATCTCAGGAACACTGGCGAGAAAGAAAGAAAGAAAAAAAAATCCACTGAGAAAGAATTCACTTAAAATAGACAACAACATTTCTGAGAAATTTGTGAAAATAAGGAAGGCTTAATTGGGTCCTTACTTAAAAAAGAGATAAAACAAAAACACAAAAATGCATTTTCACTTAACAGAACTTGAATTATAATTGCAACTTCACACTTAAGCTTAGACCCAACAAAGAATAAGTTGATTCAGGTAAATTCATTACCCTGAGTTTTGTAATAATGCAAGATTAAATTCTTTCTTTCATGCATGATTTGTGCAATACAATCATAAAGAGATGCATTGATGTAAAAATATCATGCAAAAATGGCTCTTTCAATGTGTCTATTAAGTCATCTGACTTGACCAACTGCCAATCTGATGGTGTCTTCATTTGTAAACAGATCATGGAGTGCTTCAAGGAATTCTTTGACATTGCTTTAGTTAATTTCACCAAATACTTTAGGTTTTTCAAGATTTGCAATTTTATTTTGCAATCAAATTATATCACACTTTTAGATAATTGTTTCTCAATCTTAGATATACCATTAGAATTACATGAGAAATTAAAAAGAAAAAAATTGCCAATGACTGGGGCCCCAACTTCAGGAATTTTAAATTGACCTGGGGCGGGGGTGGGGAGCCTGGCATGGGCATCTTCTGAAAACTCCCCAGGCAGCTCTAACGTCAATCAGTGAGACTGACCAACATGGCTATTGCTGTAATGTCAGTGTTGAACTGAAAGGAATGTTAGAAGTACAGTTACAACAGTAGGTTTATCTGTGAATATTCCCCTGTTTGAATGATTTTTGCCTCCCTTTTGTAGCCAATTTATTTCAGGGACTCCCATAACAAATAATTAGATGACAGCCCATCCCCAGGCCTAAGGCCAGCCTCACCTTCCTGTATCAGGAGACTCAGGTACATGGTTTCCAGATGCTCATCATCTACAGTCACTTGGATCTCTGTGTCCTCCACCAATCTGCAGTTGAGCCAGTACTTGTGGTCAAAGAGAAGGTGCTCCAAACAAGTGGACACATAGCCTAGAAGTCAAGCCAACAAGGTTCCTGAGCTGGATGAGTTCTGTGCTTGGCTACAGAACAAAGTGAGTGAGCTCCATCCTGAGTGTGACCCGAGGCCCCATCCCCAACCTGCCACCTAACAGGAAGTAAAATGGGACAGCAAAATAGGCCAGTTAGAAACTTCCTAGAATGAATTGACTCTTCGCAGCATCTGTTGAGAAATACAAGTCACATTTAAGTGATTTTTACCATTTTCAGCATACTGTGGGTCTCCATAAATGCACTGAGATGACCAAACCAAATTACTTTCTCTAATACAGTCACAGAGGTCTCCAAGTTTACCATGTTGAGTCTGGGGGTTCCTGGTCTCCCTTTCAAGTTCTCCTGACCTGAGGTTCAAATTTCCATGTCCCCAGTGACGTAGAGGCTGTGAAGTTTCTCCATGGTCCATGGAAGTCAGGATAGGCTTCATCTTCCCTATTCTGACACTGTCCCTCATCCAATGCTCAGTAAGCTCTGTCTTATTAAAAACAGACTAAAAGCTATATAAAATATGAAAAATTATATATAGCTATTTAACATGTCTCTAAACATGAATTATTTGTGTTAACGTTTTGCTTCTTTGGAGGCGTCCTCTCTCTGTTGTGAGACAAAAACCTCTTTCTATCCTAACTGCCCCTCACACTGATGTAGGCCTGTGCATTCCTATAATAACACTTCTTGACCTTGAAACTGCACACCTGGGGAATCTTATTAAGCACAGATGCTGATTCAGTAGGTCTAGGATGGAGCCCGAGGTTATACTTTTCTGACAGGTCATATGTGAGAGAGATGCTGCTGGTTTGTGAAGCACAGTTTGGATACTGAGAATCTTTTATGGTCACAGGAGATGTGTAGTGTGGAGAGAGAGAAAATCACTACAACTATAAAAAAAAAAAGTCACACCTCTAGCAATGGGTCATCTTGACCTTCCAGCCCTGTACCATGTCTCTCCCTGTGTATGTTGTGGTAAGCCCAGAATTTTCTGGGATACATCCAATGTTCATCAAATCAGGGGACTTTTTGTGAGACTTGGCTTGGCTCTGAAACCAATTGGGCATCTTCTCCCTAGAGAAACAGGCAAACCACTGCTCACCACAGTGATACTGCCATGGTGCACCGATATCTTTCTTTACCTTTTAGAACACTCAGCTGCTGAGGCCACATTAGTAGGTAAATTTCTCACCTCCTTGATCTTTTCCAAATACATGGGGTAAGCATCCAAAATTTTAATATTTTGGGCACCTATTTGGTCTTACTCAAGACCAGTTTTCCATTTTAAAACATCAACTTCACATCTATCTCAGTACTTTCAGTTTGGCAGATGTCCAAATTCTTGTTAACTGATTGATCATCAAATAAAGAAATCTCTCCCTGGATATAAGGAAGTGAATTTCTTCACTTGACATTTTAGAGTAATAATTAGTATTTGCTTTAGATTTAGATTCAGGCAGTTTGTGATATTTCAAAAGTTAACCATTCTCTTTGGGACTCTATCACTTTTAATTATCAGACCAAGCCACTTCCTTACTATCAAGCCCTAAAGACTGACTGAACTATACAGTGGGTCCTCCACCTGCCTGTCATGTCATACCTAAATTCAGGTAGGTGGAGAATTTCCAGATTTCTTCCATGGTCTTGAAGGTGATGATGAACTGGGCCTTCTGGGACTGGATACTCACCAACCTTGCTGAAAGGTCCTGAATAAAGAGAGTAATGAGTTAGCCTGGTGTGACCAAAGTTGACAAGCTCAGCTGTAGACCCAAGACTGGATGAACTTCTTGACCGTGGTGTGGAAGTTTACACAACATACACACATACACACACACACACACACCCCTAACAGAAACAGCTAAATATTAATCAAAAGAAATGTAGTTAAAAAGGTATATGACTCATCCATGGTATGGAATATTATGACATTATTCAGTATTAAAGGAGAATGAAGAAGTTCTTTGTGTACCAATACAGGCTCTAAAAATAAATGGAACAACAACAGCAACAAAGAGACCAGGGTATAGAACCATGTACAGAGAATACTACCTTTTGTATAGGGGGAAAAAAAAGGTTATGTGGGAAAAGAGGGTGAATCATAGAAGGAACCTTGAAGCAAATTTGATTGTGAACCTATGTCAAATGATTATTTTTATAAAGCTGACAAACAGAAAAACCAAAGCACACAAAAGTAAAAATTATCTATAATCTCTCCTGGAGATTATCAATGTTAACACCTTCTTGTACTAATAAATTGTTTTTCCTACACAAGAGTTGCCATGTAATTATTTTATATAAAGAGACTCATAGTACATAAATTGTTTTTGCACTCTTCTTCTGTTGCTACATGATATGTAGTGAAACATCTCTCATGCCATTAAGTAGTCTACATACGGTTTAATGGTTACATATACCATTGTTGTATTAATGCAATTAATTCTTAAAATTTCTTATGGCTTTACATTTGGATTATTTTACATTTTGCTAATATCAGAAATGGTGCTGGAATAAACATTCTTAGAGCTAAAAATTTGTGTACATCCTTGATTTTTCTGAAACAAATAATTTCACAGAGTACAAGTGGGAATGCAAGGATATGCACTTTCTATTCCAAATGCAGGTACTCAGCTGCCCTCTGGAAAGACTCTTCCAGTTTACATCATTTCCAAAAGCAGAGCAAGAGAAGGCCCATGAGCCTCTTGCTTTATAATAATAATAATAATAATAATAATAAACCTATTCCTGAATCACTGCCCTAAATCTTTCTCTGTTGCTTTCCCAAACTTCTGGAGTTGACTATAACTAGTTATGGTCAGAACATCCCTTTTCCAGGCCAAGTTCTGCCATCAAAACCAACCTCTTGACCCCTATCCTTAGGGAACCTGACTAGAGAGAAGGAAGAGATAGAGGCTTCAAAAAAAGAGCTCCTAGTTCAGCAATATTAGGCTCTGTACTTCCTCCATGTCAGATCCCAGGAGGCCCCAGATCCTTGGAGGAGATTGATTTTGTAATCAGGGAAGGGGTTATAGGTAAAAATCAATATGCAGAGAATTTTCTAGATACCAGGCACTTCACCAATAGCTTTATGAGTAATACCTCATTTAATACCCACAATAATCCTAAGAAGAGAGTGCAATTACATTTAATCCATTCTAAGATATGCTCTTATAACAGTTAACCATTTTTCTCTTAGAGGTACAGGAAAGAATGATGCATGTTATAATCCATGATATCTTGGATCTAATTAAAAATGGCATTAGCCCATATTTGAAATACAAGGAGGCAGGGGCTCAGAGAGGTGAAGAAACCTGCCCAAGGTCACCTGTGGTGAGTAAGCTGCAGAGCTCTGACTGGATCTCAGATCTAGCTGGCCCGAGGCTCAGCTTCAGGCCCAGGCTTTTCCAGCCCAAGCCTTGGTCCAGCAGGCCAGCTCTCTAATGAAACCTGCTCCTGACCAATCAAATGTGACTCAAGTTAAAGTGAAATCGAACATATCAATGGGCAGCCAATATCTAAAAGTTCCTGAATTTCACGGTTAAAATAATAAAATAAAATGTAAAAACCTTTTGCTACTTTTTATGGAGTATATACTTCCACACAAGCTCAGTACCCAGCTCTTTACAGGTACTGTGTCATTTTTTTCCTCCTGAAAAACCAGACACTACCTTTTTTGCTGCATGACAGAGCACTTTTATCCTTTCATGTACTAAATTAATACAGAGGCTGTGAAAACAAATAGGTGCGACTCTGTCTCCAAATAAAAAGTTATAGGGATTTGGGAATATAGCTCAGTGGTAAAGCACCCCTGGCTTCAATCCCACTACCAAAATTAAATAAATAAATAAAATACATTAGTTTTGTTGTGCAAAGTGATGTTCTCCTTCCCTCACCACTAGTTGCAACAAATTTTATCATTTCAGAGTTTAGTTCTCCCAGTTAGTACCTCTCGAACTATAGATAATTTAGTCATACCTTTCCCCCTTGGTTTAACAACTGAAGATATTTTCTACCCACTATGAAAAATGAAGTAATTTATTTACCTTATGGCATTTTTCTCCTCTCATCCTAATGTTTACAGTTATTGATTTTTGATTGGCAATTTTATTACTTTAAACATATATGCTCAGCAGTCACCAGGGCCTGGGGAGAAGGTGACAGTGGGGAGTTATTGTTTAATGGGTACAGTGTTTCAGTTTGGGGTAATACATTTCTGAAGATGAACAAGTTGTGAGTGTACCAAATGTTATAAGTGAATTAAAATGACAGCAATGGAACATTTTATGTTACATATATTGTATCACAGTAACAAAAATAAAGTTCAAATTTACCACATTAGAAAAATGTATATATACTCATGAGGTAGGTGTTGATTCCGGTTCCACAGAGTAACTTGCTGAGGATATTACAACAAATAGTAGCAGATTTGAAACCAAATTTTCTCTAACTCAGCAACCTCTAGTTGCCCTGTTCAGAATTTCTTCTCATTCCTATTAAGCAAAGAATTAGACATGTTCATTCAGAGACAGTGCAGCTGATTGTTCACTCACTCTGCCTGTCCACCAGATGTATTTTTGAGGGCCTACTTTGTTCCAGGCTCTGTCCTAGATGCTAAGGACTCCGCAGAACACAAGCCAGGCTCTCAGAACTTACCTCTCAGACACTCACCTTAAACAACGCCCGCACGTCCTGGTCCTGGTTCTCCAGCGCCCAGAGCCGCTTCCGGGCAGATTCCTGCAAGGGTCCGTTTACACACTTCCTGGAGCGGCTCCTCACACAGAAGGAGAGCGTCAGATCTGAAAAACAGAGGGAGAAAGATCAGGCTGGACATGCAATAAAAGAAGAAATAACCAGAGAGCCCCCAGTGTTTTCCCAAACCCTATAAGGATTCAAACATGCAAATTGCTTTTGAGATCTCAACCACTGGGAACGGATTCGGCAGAATACTGTAGGTGGGAACCCACAGTACCCTGCGCATCGCCAGGGGGGCAATAAAGCAAGTTCACTCCAATGTTAGTGTGAAGTGTATTGTGCCCTATTGTCCTTCTGGAAGCCAGTCCTGTAATCATGGTAATGTGTCTGATTGATTCTGTCTGCGACTGCTTTGCATAAAGGAAAGGTTGGCATCTAGTGCCAAATCTTCCCTCCTCATGCCATGACCTTCCCAGAAACAGCATCATGATGAAAAACACTGAAAGCCAAACAAGTTCAGCCTGCAGTCGGTTTGGTTTACCTAAAGATACCATCCATTCATTGATTTAATGCAATAATAAGGCAAAATGCTGACTCTACTGCATTTGTGAAACAACAGATGGTAATTCAGGTGGTCCCCCACCCCCAGGGCCCAAGCTAACAGATGATAAGCAGATTGACACAATAGCAAAAAACAAAAGGCAAGATTTGTCTCATTATCAACCAAGCAGTTTGACAGAATTTGAAACAGAATAGAAAGAACCTGGTATGATAATTATACAATATCTATTTCCATGGTTCAAGATGTAACTTTCCCACAAATTTGTATTTTATATCCCAGGGAAAAGAATATTTTGGAAGGGTAATTGGTTATTAATTAAAGCCCATTATTTAGTGGTACATGATGGTTACAAACAAGGACTACAGTTTGAATCCCCTTCCTCGTCACATCTCTATAGCAATAAAGTTATTTTCCTAAGAGTCTGTTTTCCACCTATTAAGTAGAAAATTTGGTGTCTCCATTTATCAGTGAGCACGTGAAAATGAGAGAAACATACAAGGGATTTCCCGACTTGAGATTTGCCTTCAAAAATGGTCCCTGCCACTGTACAACAGGAATCATATCTTCTAGAGTTTAGAGCTCAGAGTTTATGTCACTGGGCTCAGCACAGATATAGCTTTCTCTAATGGTGACCTTTGCTTTGTGGGCCTCATTGAAGTCTCTTAAAGAGGTTCTGTGCAAGACATATGTTGAGAATAAAATCTTCCTCACACTGATTTCCAAATATTTTTCTGCTGCTCAAAGATTCATACAGATGCCCTTCTGCTCAGCCAGTCTCATCCTGCATATTCAACCCTTTGCTCATTTATTCATTTATTTAACAAATATTTATCCAAAACATACTACATATAAGGTACTGTTAGATATTATGGAATGTAAATGTGACCTCCAAATGTTCACTTACTGATATGTGTATTTATCAGACATTTCCTGAGCCCCAACTATGTGCAAACAACTCTTTGAGATATGTTGAACATGTAATTATTTTTCAAAATTCACCTGGCTCCCTCAAGTAACTTAAAATCTGATCAATGATATACATTCTCTAACCCAGAAAATATGTATGGAGCTCCTAACACGTGCCAGGTCATGAAGAGCTTTGAGTACCAGCTGGGGCAAGGTTAAGTTTGAAAGCAACGGAGAGTGTTGAAGGTGTGTGAGCAGGTGCATATCAGAAGGTCTTGTTTACAAAGATGTGTTTGGTGATGGCGCCTGAAAAGAGTGGGAGGGGGCAGTCTGCAGATGGGAGAGACAAGAAGGTTACTGAAATGTTCTATGTGGAAGGTATCTTTAAAAATAGCGCTTATCTTTGGGATTTAGATACCTGGTGTCACGTTCTGTGGCAGGAAGCATTTTTCTTTGTGTTCAGATGAGGATAAACCCTCACTTGATATGATTGGCTCCTTGGAAGGACCTTCTTTACCTGAAGAAGATAAAAATGAAAAACCATTGGTAGAAGGTAGGCAAGTTATAAACAAGTTGTAAGCATGACTGAAAGTTTTGGTCCAGTGACATTTTTTTTTTTTCCCAAGACTGATAACATGGGAGAATTCTCATTGCTATCACCATTGCCTTAAAATCATTTTGCAGCTGGAAGTTATCAAAGAACTGTCATGCATGCTATCTCCATCCTGCAGCAGCCTGGGTGTCTCCATGTTATTAGCAAAGCAGATTCTCACCCAAGGGTCAAACCAAGTTCTAGGGTTTGGTACAAAAAAGGTGCTCAATTTGCATAGAGTAACATAGATTATTATGGATCTGATTACTGCAAGGTTAGTAGACAGATAATGGAAGGGTTTGAGAAGAGTGAGCAAGAATGGCATCTTTAGAGAGATCACTTGGGCATGGTCATAGTGGTCCTGAAATGTGTGATTGTCCCCAGACAGTACTTTTGTCTGGTCACTAAATAGGATCCTATCTGGGACCTCTCTTTCCTACTCTCTGAAAAGTTCCCGTCTCTGAAGCTGTAGAAGCAGGATGAGAAGGAAAAGAAAGAAGACCAAGACACAGGCTATGGCGGGTGAGAGGTGCTATTTTGATGGCAAAATGTCAAAAAGAGAAGAGTGCAATTGTAAAGCAGGAAGAAAAAGATGTTAAAGAACAGAAGGGAGTTTCACAGAGAATGTGGGCCTCCTTCATGGTATCCCAAAATACAAAAGGGAACTCAAGTCGTTAAGGTATTAAATTTGGTCACTGGAAGACTATACCATGGGGTCAGAATCCTGTAAGCATAACCTGGTCCTGGAAGTAAAGTTTATAAATCTTGGCTCAACAGCCATGTGTGAGTCAGTCATTTTATCCTCCCAGCTTCCTGTAAAATTTTGGGCCAGAGACAAGCAGGCAAGCAAGGTCTTGCATTCTGGACCCATGCTTCTAACGAATGATACAGCCCAAGAGTGCAACAGGACGGAGCAGTCACACTCACTGCCGGTTAATGCTGCCAAGAGCCTTCACCTCCATTCTGTGCCTGTGCAGGGAGATTTTGGTACCCGAGTGGAGGTCCTTCCCTTCTTCAGAGTGGGAGGAGTTAGCAGTTTGGGGTGATGTACAGGGAGAATGAAGTGGATTGCAGCTTGAATAGGCAGAAGGAGGAGCCCATCAGCTCACAGCTTTTCATCCAGTAAATCTTATTAGCTGTCAGTGCTGAAAGCCAAGCAGCTTAGCTGGAAAGCTGGCAGTAATGAGCTACAGTTGAACAGGATCATTTTGTAGTTCTGCCTCCCAGGAACCAGAAGCAACTGAAGCAAGAAAACACTGGTTTGGGAATCATGAGATACGAGAATGAGCACAAATCAGATCTTCTCTTAACACTAGTTAAATGACTTTGGGAAAGACACTTCACCTGTCTACTTTTTGAGATTTTCATTTTTCCCATCTATAAATGAAGACCTGTCTAAATTAGTGCTTCTGAATGTTGGTTGCCTATCTGAATCACCCAGGTTGCTTTTTAAAGATATAAATGCCTCGGCTTCATCTCCAGAGATTCCAATTATTGTGGTCCGTAGTGCGGCCATAGTTGCTTTTTTGTTTGTTTGGTTTTTCCCCCAAATGGATTTAATTTGAAATCACACACAGAATTGGTGCTTCACCTGGGATCCTGATGAATGCAGATTCTGCTTCAGTGGTTGAAAGCAGAAATTCTGCCTTGCTAACACGTTCCCAGGTAATGCTTCTGCCACTTATCCCAGGATGACACCTGACATGGCTGACTGTGCCTCACTTAGGGCAAAGTTTGACCACAGGCTATAGCAAACCTACAAAGTCTGTCTTTCTTTCTTTCTTTCTTTCTTTCTTTTTTCAATTAACATTTGGCAAAAAAAAATTAGTCTTAGTTTTAAATTACTGATTTTGCTTTTGCTGCATTCTGTGTAAATTTTTTGATTTATTTATTGGTTCTTTTCAGTTATACATGACAATAGAATTCATTTTGACATAATGATTAAACCATGGAATACATCTTGTTCTAATTCAGTCCTCAGTACCTCTCCTTTCCCTTCCCTCCCCCTATCCCTTAATCCCTTCCCTCAACTGATCTTTCTACCATTTATCCATGGTTATTTTTTTTCTAAATTAATTTCTTGTGCATGTATACAATGGTGAGATTCACTGTGGTATGCCCATATATGTGCACAGGAAAGTTATGTCAAATTCATTCCACTATCTTTCCTTTTCCCATTCCCCCCTCCCTTCCCTTCATTCCCCTTTGTCTTCTCTCTCTCCTTCTCCCCCACCCCCCAACTTTCTCTCTCTCTCCTCCACATTGAATTTTTAGTTTGTATTGCTTAATATTTATAAGTCAGAGTATCTTGCACAACCCAGATGCTAGGGTCTGCATTGAAACATAGGTCTGTAATCTAGGGTCCTATTTCTTCTATGGCAATCAGCAGGTGCCAAGTTATTGCTGTTCCTCCACAGGACATTTGTTCTCCAGCCACCAGGAGCTCACCACCCAATTACTCATTGACTTCTAGCCCCAGCAGGCATGATAGTGCCTCCTTGCAGAACTCCAGGGGAAGAAACAATGGCCTGATGCCAAGGGCCTGCAAAGTAAGTCCAACCTCAAAAGGGGAAACCCAGGGTGGTGACCCTGGTGTGGGGCAGAGGGTGCACAACTTATAAAAGATATGTGAGGTTTGGGGCAGAAAACTGAAATTTTAGCAAAACTGGATTATATGCATCAGAATTTCTTGGGTGCTTGCTTTTTAAAAGATACCTGTATAAAATAAACACAGAAAACTGACAAAACAAAAAGTTGATTCTTTGAAAAAAATATAAAATTGATAAGTCCCTAGCCATACTAATGAAGAGAAAAAGAGAAAACTCATATTACTAAAATACATAATGAAAAAGGAAATATCACAATGGACATGACTGAAATACGGAAGACAATTAGAAACTGTTTTGAAAATTTATACTCCAATAAAATAGAAAATCTTGAAGACATCAACAAATTTCTAGAGACATATGATCTACCCAAACTGAATCAATGGACATACACAATTTAAACAGATCAATTACAAGTAATGAAATAGAAAACCCCATCAAAAGCCTACCAATCAAGAAAAGCCCAGGATCAGACAAAGTCTCAGCTGAGTTCTACAAGACCTTCAAAGAAGAATTAACACCAATACTCCTCAAAGTATTCCATGAAATAGAAATGTATGGAGGGAACCCTTCCATACTCATTCTATGAGGTTAATACCACCCTGATACCAAAACCAGACAAAAACACATCAAATAAAGAAAACTTCAGATCAATATCCCTGGTGAACATAGATGCAAAAATTCTCAATAAAATTCTGCCAAATTGCATACAAATACATATTAAAAAGATAGTGCACCACGATCAAGTAGGGTTCATCCCAGGGATCCAAGGGTGGTTCAACATATGGAAGTCAATAAGCATAATTCATCACATTGATAAACTTAAAAACAAGAATCATGATCATCTTAATAGATGCAGAAAAAGCATTTGACAAAATACAGGACCCCTTCATGTTCAAAATACTAGAAAAACTACAGATAGTAGGAACATACCTCACCATTGTAAAAGCTATATATGCTAAAATCATCATTCTAAATGGAGAAAAATTGAAAGCATTCCCTCTAAAAACTGTAACAAGACACCACTTCTATTCAATGTAGTCCTGGAAACTCTGGCCAGAGCATTAGACAGGAGAAAAAAATTAAAGGAATGCAAATAGTAAAGAAGAACTCAAACTATCATTATTTGCCAATGACATGATACTATATTCAGAAGAGCCAAAAATTCCACCAGAAAACTTCTAGAACTTAACAATGAATTCAGTGAAGTAGCAGATTATAAAGTTAACATCCAAATCAAATGCATTCCTATATATCAGTGATGAATCCACTGAAAGAGAAATTAGGAAAACTACTCCATCCACAATAGCTTCAAAAATAAAATAAAATACTTGGGAGCAAATCTAACAAAAAAAGTGAAAGACCTCTACAAAGAAAACTACAGAACACTAAAGAAAGAAATTGAAGAAGTCCTTAGAAGATGGAAAGATCTCCCATGCTCCTGGATAGGCAAAATTAATGTTGCCAAAATGGTCATACTACCAAAAGCATTATACAGACTTAATGCAATTCCAATTAAAATTCCAAAAACATTCTTCATAAAACTAGAAAAAGCGATCATGAAGTTCATTTGGAAAAATTAAGAGACCCAGAATAGCCAACGCAATCCTTAAAAAGAAGAGTGCACTACCAGACCTTAAACTATACTACAGAGTCATAGTAACAAAAAAATGTTATGGTATTGGCACCAAAACAGACATATAGACCAATGGTACAGTTTAGAAGACACAGAGACAAACCCACATAAATATAATTATTTCATACTAGACAAAGGTACCAAAAACATTCACTGGAGAAAAGATAGCCCATTAAATAAATGGTACTGGGAAAATTGGAAATTCACATATTACAAAATTAAATTAACCCCCTATCTCTCACCTTGCACAAAACGCAATCCAAAGTGGATCAAAGACTTAGGCACTAGACTGGGGACCCTGTGCCTAAAAGAAGAAAAAGTAGGCCCAAATCTTCACCATGTTGACTTAGAATCTGACTTCCTTAACACAACTCCTAAAGTACAAGAAGTAGAATCAAGAATCAATAAAGGGATGGATTCAAATTTAAAAAACTTCTTCTCAGCAAAGGAAACAATCAATAACTTGAAGAGAGAGTCTACAGAATGGAGAAAATCTTTACTATATACACCTCAGATAGAACATTAATTTCCAGGATATATAAAGAACTCAAAAAACTTAACACAAAAGAATGAATAACCCAATAAATAAAGGGGATAAGGAACTGAACAGACAAATCACAGAAGAAGAAATACAATCAATCAACAAATATATGAAAAAATGTTCAACATCTCTAGCAATTAGAGAGATGCAGATCAAAACTACACTGAAATTTCATCTCACTCCAATAAGAATGGCAATTATCAATAATACAAGCAACAATAAATGTTGGAGAGGATATGGGGGAAAAAGTACACTCATACATTGCTGGTGGGACTGCAAATTGATGCAACCACTCTGGAAAGCTGTATGGAGATTCCTCAGAAAACGTGGAATGAAACCACCACTTGACCCAACTATCCCACTCCTTGGTTTATACCCAAAGGACTTAAAATCGGCATACTACAGTGACACAGTCACATCAATGTTTATAGCAGCTCAACTCAACAATAGCTGAACTATGGAACCAACCCAGTGCCCTTCAACAGATGAATTGATTAAAAAAAAGTGATATATATATAAAAGTGATATATATATGATATAATAATACTCAGCCTTAAAGAAGAATGAAATTATGGCATTTGCTGGTAAATGGATGGAGCTAGAGAATATCATGCTAAGTAAAATAAGCCAATTCCAAAAAACCAAAGGCTGAATATATTCTCTGATATGTGGTTGCTAATTTATAATCAGGTGGGGGGTATCTAGGGCAGAATAAATTTACTTTAAATTAGGTAGAGGGGAGTGAAGGGAGGGAAGTGGGTATGGGTGTTAGGAAAGAAAGTAGAATGAATCAGACATTATTACCCTATGTACATATATCAATATATGACCGAGGGGATTCTACATCATGTACAACCAGAAGAATGAGAAATTATACTCCATCATATATGATGTATCAAAGTGCATTCTACTGTCATGTGTAATTAATTAAAACAAATTTAAAAATTAAAAATAAATAAAATAAAACAAACACAGAGAAAATATAGAAGACTATCTGCAGGACTGAAAGATGGCAGTAATCCTAAGCAGTATGGTAAAAACGTTACCCTCAAAAAAAAAAAATAAACTATAATACATTAAACTTAAGATTCTATTAAACAAAAGATGCAAGTAAGAAAGTGATAAGCAAGTAGCAGAGTGGAAGAAAATATTAGCAATATGTTTGGTCATTAAAGAATTTGAACCTAGAGTATACAAAGAATGCTAAAAATCTTCAAGAAATGGGTAGGCAAGCTGCTAGAAAAATGGACAAGAGATGTAAGTGGGCATTTCATCAAAGATGATATCCAAGCAATGAATGAATATATAAAAATATGCCCAATTCCAACAGTATAAATTAAACAGTATAAATTAAACTGCAATGGAAAACCACCATGCAGACCAGCTAAAATGAAAGGGCTGGATAAAGGCAAGTCTTGGTAAGAACACAGAGCAGTTGGTACTCCTGTGTACTACAAGTATGAGGATAAACTCTGAAATTTTTCTCATTAGCAAACTGAAAGTATCAATTGGTGTTGAAAATTTGCATACACTAAGACTCAGCAATTTCACTCCTGTCTATACACCTGAAAGAATACATACAGATGTTCACCGAAAGCATGCACTAAAACATTCAGAACAGCACTATTCACAAGAGCTAAGCCCTGGCGACAACTCAAATGTCCATCTACACTTAATGAATAAGTAAATGATGCTACATATAATTAAATCTAATACTTCAATAAGATTGAATTAATTATAACCATACAAAATAATATAGATGGGTTTATTTATCTCATTAAAATCCACTGTGCTATATACACAATTTCATACATAATTCTATATAAATCATGAACTTTTGTTAAAAAGCTGAATTTAAAAATATCCTTGGAGCCTTTCTCCACCTACTCCACCTGGCCGTATCTCGGGGTGGAATCTGGACAATTGCAATTTTATTAGTACCTTGGCTGTTTCTGAAATTCCCTGGAGTGTGAGAATCCTCAAGGCAACTGGGAGCCCGGGTCTTGAAATTCATGAAGCAGAAGGACAGCTTCTTGACAAACAATAAGGAAACTGAAAGACTAGAGTGAGTTCTGCAGCAGGAAAAATGGAGTAATAGTGGCACAGGGATTTTCAGTTTACAGAGTTCTTTACACAAGGAATTGTATTTCAATATAAAGGAATTTTAGGACTTGAGCTGGGCCTTGAAAAACAACCAGAGACAATCCAAGGCAATAAAAACAACTACCACACAGAATGAAGTATCTTAGAAAAAATATAAAACTTTTTAATGACTGAAAGAAAATAAACCAAAAGGCCTGTGGTAGTTATTACTGAGCTATTTTTCATCATTTATTATTTTTTATTATCTTCACTAAACTTTTGTCTGCTTACCAAATACTCTGTAATGAACATGCATTTTTTTTTTTTTTTTCTAACACTGAAGGCAGGAAGAGAAATGACTGGGAACAAAGGGTAATCAGACAGCTCTGGACTCATATGGATCATGTGGCTTCATCATTAGCTAGGTGATCCATGTGAACCCTAAAGCTCCTGTAGCTCTGACTACATACCTCCAAAAGTACGCGCATGATTCAAGCCTACGCCAATCAGCTTATACTGTACCATGTCCATATGACCTAAGTCATTGAGGATTAGTCCTAGAACCTGCAACACTCTTAGACATGAGATTCCTTTTCATGGCACTTCAAACTGTGACTAAGACTGCCTGAAATGGTGGGATCCTGCTACAGGGTGAAAGTCTGCAGAGGTTGAGGCTATCCAGATTCAAACAGAGCTGAGGAAAGAGCTTCCTGAGAACATCACTTAAAGATCTTGATCAAACCTTACTTGAAGAAAACTAATACCACTGGACTTTTTCATTTATGAATCAACAAATTACTTTTCATGTAAGCTAGTTTCATCTTTAGTAACATGGATTAGAAAAAGCTGTTAATACTCAATTCAAAACAAAACCAATGGGATCTTTTTTATAACTGCCCAACCTGGTTTCCTAAGTGACTATACCATTTTGTATTCCCAACAGCAACATACAAGAGTTCTAGTTGCTCAACAGTTGATATCGTCAGTCTTTCTAATTTTAGCCATTCCAGTAGGTATGCAATTTTATCTGTTTTTCAATTTGTGTTTCCCTAATAACTAATTATGTTAAGCATTTTTTCATGTGCGTCTTTATTGTCTCTATATTTTCTGCATAAAAGTATACATAGGAACTGTAATGTACAAAGCTGCTCCCCCGCCCTTTCTGTTGCAGCCATTTTCCCCGCCTCCCAACCACTTGTCAATCTGTGAACATCCTAGCTAGCTATTGGTTAATCAGTCAGTTTGCAAGTATCCTTCTCCAATATTGGTCCCCTGTTAGCCCGCAGAATTCAATTGCTTTATTGTAGCTACCCCACCATCTTTTCTCATCCTTCTGTCTCTCCTCCTCACTTTCTCTATCCTCCTGGCTTTCACACTCTCTGGCGTGGGCCCTTTCTCATTCTCTTTCTTTTCCTCTCATTTTCTCTCTTACCCTGCAGGGAGACACTCTGTTTGCTTAATAAACTCCCTTATGTGATTTCCCATGTCCAGGGTGGTTTCCGTGGGATCCCTTACAGGAACATTTTGCATTGTTATTGGGTTGTCCTCTCATTTTTGATATTTAAGAAGATTTTTAAAACATATGATCTGGATATAAGTATCAGATACACATCTTGTAAATTTTATTCCCCAGTTTATTGCTTGGTTTTCATTTTCTTGGCAAATCTATATAGGTGGGGAGAAAGAAAGAATACCAGAAAAGAGATCAGCAGGACAGGCTTGAATGAGCTTCATATGCACATGAGATGCTAGAGGTCAGAGGTCAGCCTGTACAGATGAAAGAGGTGGGTATTTATGGGAGAAAATTGGTAAGTCTGGTAGGTCGGGATGGGGGTGGCTTTATGGCAGGAAGAGTTGTTTAGAATGGATACATTAAGCAACTGGGAGTCATGAAATGTCCTTGAGCATGAGAATGACATAATAAAAGTGAGCACTCCACTTGGGGTGATATAGGAAGAACAGGGAGAGGCAAGTATCAGGGCAGAAAGACCAACTGAAATGCTGCTAGGGAAACCCAGGGGTGTGTGAGCATGTGAGCTGCCATCTTGGCAATGAGAAGTGAGGAAATAGAGTAAACGATACTGTGGTTTTGGTTTTGTTGTTGTTGTTGTTGTTTGTTTGTTTGTTTTCTTTCTCTGGTACCTGGGATTGAACCCAAGGGGGCTTTACCACTGAGCTCCATCCCCAGCCCTTTTTGTTTATTTATTTTTGAGACAGGGTCTTGCTAAGTTGCTGAGGCTAGCCTGGAACTTATGATCCTCCTGCCACAGCCTCCCCAGACACTGGGATTATAGGCATGTGACTCCATGCCTGACTCTGTGTTTTAAAGTAAGAAAAGAGAAGGCATCATGACCCCTGGAATGTGAGAGGTAAAGACAGGGAGGAGGCAATACACAGAGAAAATGAAAGTTGGAAGAGACGAAAGAAACTCCTAAAATTACTGTCAAGAACCTCCGGCCCCAGTGAGGAGTAGTGCTTTGACCAAGATCATGCAGCAAGTTACAAAAAGAGTCAGAGGTCATCCAAATCATTTGGTATAGACCCTGCTATTTTCACCACATTATCCCACCTCAGAACTCTGAGGTCTAAGAACTCAGATCAGGCAGACGTCTCAAGGACAGGAACATGCAGAACATGAGAATTCACTCCACTTTCTCCTTTGGTGGCTTCTCTGCCCCTACCTACCACCACCACACCCAACTTAAAAAGAAAACTAAACAGTAAACATTTCCCAGCATGCGTTTTTCCTCCACCCACATGTTTTCTTCTTCTTTGACCCAACAGGCATACCATCAGCAGTTTTTATGATGTAAACCAACATTCTCCTTGCTAGAACAAATATCAAATTAGAACTACAGCTACATCTAGCCATATGGATGCATCTCAGATGAATATGTTGGTGGGGGAAGAAAGCAAGTTGCATAATGGTATCATTTTGTTTTCGTTTAAACGTCTGCAAAGTAATTCTCCACAATAATGGTGGCTGCATGAATATGCAGTAAGAGCACAAAACCACAGGACTCATGAAAGTGATCAACTTTGGTGAGAGAGAGGAATGAGATTGGAAAGAGTTCTGCAGGGGACAATAATTGTATCTGTAATGTTTTGTTTCTTCAAGAAGTAAGGGAAAGAAATACAGAAATTTTGAGACCAACATGACATAAAGTAGAAATCCATTGCTGGGGGCTTGTTATTCTAATATTCTGAACTATTACTGTATTCAAAATGCTTCCCAGTTCTTGTAGAATTCAAAGGTGACACGCCATTTACCATTGTCAGCATTTGTGATCTCATTATTATTATACCGATGATTCATATTTGCTAGAAATGTTGAAAGAAAAGTTACAAACACTAGTGATCAATACAGGCACATATATCTCTCCCACGCCTTCTATTTAAGAATTTCTGCCAAATTTCTTCAAAAGGGTGTTGAAGATAAGGGAGCAATGCTAGACGCTTTCAGACCAACAGACTCTGACACGAGTTTGTGATCTGATGGGAGCGACTTTAGTTTACTAAACAACAGTAAGAAACTCAAAGGGTGGGGGAAGTGGAGGCGACGCCTGGAGATTGACCCATGACCCACCCTCTCACCATGTGCAAGTGGGAGATTTCTGTGAGCAAACAAGAAACACCACAGGAACAGATGCCTCGGGAAGAGCCCACACTAGAGAATGCAGCACGCCCAGGACCGTCAGAGCCAACATCCACCTCGGCATCACACCACGGCCATCAGTCAGCCAGCTGTCCTGTGCTCCCCATCACCACGGTCCTTCTCCTCTCCTGCCTCCCTCAGCCCTGAGAACACAGTTTGGTCCTCATAGCTAACTCCCATGTAAACAGACAAAATGGCCAAGGCAGCCAAGGAAGCATGAGCCTCGACTCCGGCTCCAGTGGAATTCGGAAGAAGAGATGTGGGAGTGGTCCGTGTTGGCTAGCAATGAGACCACTCGTGGTTACTGGGATTACCCAAAACTGACCCCAGGCGAAGTCTGCAAGATGAATTACCTAATGTAATCCCTCCAAAAGGTCCATGCGATAGATACTACCACTAGACCCAATATACAGCCAGGAAAGCAGGTTCAAAGAATGTAAGAGCCCTGCCCAAGTCACACCACGACAAAGTCGCTGCAGACATGTCTCAGACTTTGCTCCCTTTCTCTAGCGTGAGTAGGGGAAGCTGGAATGGGGATTTTTTTTTTTTTTTTTTATCAACTGGCCTCAGACCTGCGACACCCATATCACACACACTGCACCCACTCCCCCAGAGAAAGGACCTGGCACATGTGGAGAGCAGTAGAGAGAACCACAAGAAAGACTTCAAGAGAAATAACTAGTAGGCCGACTTGGTGAAATAAGAGAATCCAGGGGCCAACCAGTTGTCAATGGCAAAAAATAAAATAATAAAATAAATAAAATAAAATAAAAAACAGGTAACAGAATAAAACCATTGGATGAGTGTGTCATGGACCTTCAAGTTCACCTTCTTCCACATGGGCTTCTTTATTTTGAACTGCAGAACTCTGTTCTGCATGAGACCTTTGTCCAGCAAAAGCAGAGCAGCTGTACCTGAAGCTGGGGTCAGGCAGAAGAAGCGGAACTCCCAAGTCAATTTACCCCCAAATTTTACAGATGGCCAAATGAAGCCCTGAGAGAGATTGCCATTGCCAGGGTCATAGAAATGTGATTAACAAGGCCTGATATTTATTATGCTTAAGTAACCATGTGCTGGGCTGTTTCCAGTATTTCACCTGTAAACTTTACCCCACCAGAAAAGCACAATTCTTTCACAAAATTTATAAATGCACAAACTATAGCACAGAGAAGTTAAGTAAATTTCTCAAGGCAAGTAAAAGAACAAAGATCAAACCCAATGACTTTGACTTTAAAGACCCGATGATCAACTGCAATGACACCTACCTAATGGGATGTAGAATGGGTCAGATCTAGAACATGAGCCCTGACTTCTAGACCAGTGATCCTGCTTATGTCCATCCCCATGCTATGCCTGCTCCCGTGGGATATAAGTACAGTAGGATTTCAGGGAAGGGTCTGAAAAGCTGGTAAATCCTAGAAATCTGGAGAAGCAAAATATGTCATAGTCTCTCTCTCTCTCTCTCTCTCTCTCTCTCTCTGCTTTTTTTTTTTTTTTTTTTTTTTTTTGTACCAGGAATTGAAAAACCCAATTTTGTGTTTTGTTTAGAGACAGGGTCTCACTGAGTTGCTTAGCGCCTCAATGTTGCTGAGGCTGGCTTTGAATCCGCAATCCTTCTGCCTCAGCCTCTGGAGCCCCTGGGATTACAGGCGTGCACCACAACACACAGTCTTTTGTGCCAAATATGTTGTTTAGTTCTCCTGGACCATCCAGATTTTAGCACTGACTGCAACCTAGGAAAGCCCTCAGTCCCAGGCAAACCAGGATGGCTGGTCACCCTGTGTCAAGTCTCAGATGACTTGACAGCTTCTTAGAGCCACAACTTTTTGTTCTCAATTTGACGTGCCAAATATCACTGTAACAGGTAAGATGCAGGAAAATGCCTGTTTTTTTAGTAACACAGTCTTGACAAAAATAGGGTTGAGTGACCAGAGGCCAAATTTATGACCACCCATGGGGCTCAGAGGAACTTACTGCCGGAACCTTCTTCCTGTCCTACGGAATCTTGGGAGGAAAGGAAGGAAGGGCTTAGTCACACCCTAGGAGTGGCAGCCAAGAGCAGCCCGCACTCCCCCTCAGCAGAGTGAGCTCAAAGTCTCTTTCTTCAGGAAAGTAGATGATTCTCAGGCTTCACACCATTTTTACAAAGGCAGACCAACAAATACTGGCCTAGAGAGGTAAGAGAGACACCAGGGAGCCCACCATCTCCCCATCTTTAGAAGAGCAACTTCCCCAACCCAGCAGCTCCCTGAGATTTCATTGTACCAACCAGTTTGGTCAAGTCACAAACCAGAGCCCCCCAGGAAACTCACCTGAACTCCAGGGCAGACTCCGCTCCCCGGGGATGCAGAAACAGCCACCCATGTGTACACCATCCTCCCTGGGCCAGGGCCCCAGGGAACACCGGCCAGAGAGCTTTGGGAGCCTCCCAACGGTGTCCCTCCTCCCGCCTCCTCCCTGGCACACTAGGGACCAAGGCTGCTCAATGCACAATGAAGCTTTTGATATCCTGTCTGTAGCAGGAGGCCAAGGAGGGTGGGAGGGGCCACCCAGCCAGCAGGCCTGATAGACCTTGCACTGTCAGGCCTCTGCCCAGGGAGCACCCTCCTCCTGCCTCTCTACAGATTGCTCCATGCCTATCAGGCTGTGGCACATTCCTCACATTCTGGGACTGAGATGCACTGTGGGTCTTGTGGGGGCAGTCAGAGCGGGGGAGGAGGGCAGATAGCATTCCAAGAATCAAGGCCATTGGTTCTGACTCCCTCCCTGACTGATTTGGCCCAAAGAGACTCCTCTGCCACCCCATGGAAATTGATCCCCACCCAGCGCCTCTCTGCAAAGCCTCCCTTGGCTATCTGATAACACTGGAGCTGTGGGTTCAGCCCCTCATAGCATCAGTAAGCCAGCTCCTCTCTGGTGAGCCCCAGTGAATGCACAAACCCTCAGCCACTGGTTCCCAACTTCTTCTCAAATCACCTGACATAGCACGTGACAGGTGAGGGACCGGAGGACCACACACATTTAAGGCTATAGGCGTGCGTGAAAACTCACCCTACCGAACTAATCTCTTTTCTATTTCAGATGGGCAGGGAAGCTGGGGCGTGCAACTTACACAGTGTGGCTGAATTTCAGAAAATCTCCCATGAGCTCTTTCGAAGGAAAAGACACAACTGAATGCCTACAGTTACACAGAGGCATGGTGACCTAACAGCCAAGCCCAAGGATCACTGATCACTCAATGGTTCTTTCATGCTTAAAGCAAAGGTCCATGGTGAGTGATCCAAAGATGAGGAGGCGTGGGTGGGGTGGAGGCAGGGTCCTGACAGCTTGGGTTGCAGGCTTTATGAGACTTGCGTCAGCTCACAGCATGTTAAGGAGACCAGTGGCCTAATTAGGCTTATATTCTGGGAGGAGTGCTGGGGTGACCCTGTGAAGAAAAGACTTGGAGTCTATCCCACTGGAGTGGCCAGGAGTGGCCACAGCACACACCCGCCTCAGCCCAGAGCCTGGTCTCTAGCATGCCTCTGAATTTCCACTATAGGGTCAGTGCTCACTCCTGAGTCACAGGTATGGAATGTTCCCCATGAGTCAGGCACTCGGTATACATCACTTTATTTAAACATCATAGCAGTGCAATAATTTAAGCAACATCATTTCCTTTTGGTAAGTAGGCAATGGGTGAACAGGGGCATATAACTTGTCCGAATCACCTCTGACATTGTGAATGTCAGAGTCAGGATTTGAGCCAGCGCTGCTTGATTCCATTGCCCAGGAGCAGCAACTTTCTGATATGTGGACCCCTCCCACAGCTAAGGACGCACAGCGAGGAAGGACTAAGTATTCTGATAGTGAGACCTCTGGAGCCAGCCAACCACTAACAGAAAGTCCGGGAGAGGAGGGCTGGAGTGGGGTAGGAGGTTCAGGGATACATGGCCACTTGATCATGTTCCTGCTGCAGTGGACATTTTCTCTGTGCACATCTATCTAAAGTATCCATTTCCTACAATGCATCCCATGTCCTTCCTCACCAAAGCACAGGATGAATTAGCATGTTTTCTCGGGCCCAAGATAAAAGGCCAGGTGTTCCTTTGCAAAGGCAGTCACTCAAAACTCTGGGAGCTATGTGAGAATCAGTTAGTGAAGAGAAGCCATGATCTAACTTGCATATTCAGATACTCAGACTTCTCATTTCCCCTTGATTTGTCTGCTATTATATTAAAGCAGCAACAATCAAAAACTATAAATGATCAAGGCCAGCTGTCATAGATGACACCACAAAGCAATTGGTTGAGATATGGATTTTGACAAATCTGAAATGAATAGTCCATTCAAAGTCACTGCTTCTCTTGAGATGCAAGAATTTAGTGCTGTTCTGCTTGTGAGTAGCTCAGAGAAGTTTATTAGACTAATGAGATTTATAGGCAGAGAGAGCCACAGAAGCAAAGGCCCTGAGGCAGGAATTTATTGGGCGTGATTAAGGAAGAGCAAGTGGGGAAAGGTAAAGAGATGAGGTCAGAGAAAGCAGCAACAGGCCAAATTGCGATACCCCTGATGTTGCGGGGCAGCAGTGAGCCACAGTTCCCAGTCAACCCTGGGGCAACCAGTAAACAACCAAGGCTCTGCAGTGCTCGTGTGGTGGAGCTAGGATGTTCAGTAGATTCAAAATGTATTTCTTTAAAAAAAAAAAAAATACAGATTTTTTATACGTTTTATTTATTTATTTATTTATTTATTTATTTATTTATTTATTTATTTATATGTGCTGCTAAGGATTGAACCCAGGACCTCACACTTGCCAGGAAAGTCCTCTACCCCTGAGTCACAACTCCAGCTTAAAATATTTTCTTTTTTCTTTCTGTCTTACTGGGTGTTTTGTTATTCCTTTTTTGTTTGTTTGTTTGTTTTGTTTTATTTTCAGTACTGAAGGTCAAACCCAGGGCTCAAACATGCTAGGCAAGCTCTGTACCACTGAGCCACACCTCTGGCCCAACTTACACTATCATCATCTTATAATGAGTTTATTGAGAAGCAACTCCATCACAAGACATCTAGACTGGTGTTTGTCAAACAACAGGGCACCCTGACCCAGGCAAGTGGACACAGAACATTAACCATCACAAAGGATGTCAAGATGTATTGACTGTATGAGAGAAACCCAGTGAAGGGTATTTCTAAATTTCTGTACCTGAACAACTGGAATCATAAATCTGATATATAGTGTCATGTTGAACCCTGGGAGAGAAGCTTTGTTATTGGAACCAAGAGTTGCTTTTCCACTGTGACATAGGAGAGTCCTTCAGTTAGAGCCAAGCAGAGACAGATGTAGAAGTCTGGAGTTCAAAAGATCTCACCAGCCAAACCAAGTCTTTTTTTTTTTTTTTTTTTTTTTTTTAGTTGTTCTAATTAGTTATACATGACTGTAGAATGCATTTTGACACATCATACATAAATGGAGTATGACTTTTCATTCTTCTGGTTGTACATGTAGAATTATACTGGTCTTATAGTCATATGTGCACATGGAATAATACCAATGCATTCCACTGTCCTACCCACCCCCACTCCCTTCCCCTCCCTTAACTCCCCTCTGTCTAATCCAAAGTACCTCTATTCTTTCCTAGTCCACTCTCTTATTGTGAATTAGCATCTGCATATCAAAGAATAGGCCTTTGGCTTTTTGGAATTGGCTTATTTTGCTTAGCATGATATTCTCCAGCTCCATCCATTTACCAGTACATGTCATAATTTCACTTTTCTTTAGCGCCGAGTAATATTCCATTGTGCATATGTACCACATCTTCTTTATCTATTCATCTGTTAACAGGCATCTAGGTTGGTTCCATAGATTAACTATTGTGAATTGAGCTGCTATAAACATTGATGTGGCGGTGTCACTGTAGTGTGCTATTTTAAGTCCGAAGGCAAGTATTTGGGAGCTGTCAGTGTATAAGGTGGTATTTGAAGTTACAGGACCAGATGAGACCTTCTGAGGGAGGGCCAGGAGGAGAGAATATAGAGGACCAAGTCTTGCAAGCACAATAATTTTTATAGGACTAAGGGAAGAGGTGAAACCAGCAAAAGAAACAAGAGTGGCCAGAGAGGGGGTGTGATCCAAGAACATGGTGGGACAGAGGTGAAGTAAGAAAGTGTCTCAAGAGCCCCAAGTGACCTGCTGCCAAGGCTGCTGTGAGCCAGGTGCAGGTGGAGAGCTTGCCTCTGGGCATCTCAGTGTAGCAGTGCAGGTCAAAGTTTGGCTGAGGAAGGTTCAAGAGCATATGTTAACAGGAAAGGGGGGAACCCGACCACACTCCACGTCCCACCGCTGCTCGTGTTCCCGCCATGTTTGCCCGGTGCTCGGTGCCTGCAGCTTAGACATCTGCATAAGCTGGCAGCTGATGGAAGTTGGTGAAGCTGCTGGGTGACAAGGGACAGCTGACCCCAGCTCCAGGGTTGGGGCAACACAGGGAGAGGTGTAGCTGTGGTGAGAAGGACACAGCCTGGTCTGAGGGGAAGCCCCTCCTGGGCTCCAGGGATGAGGAAATTGTGCAAGGTGGGTCCTAATGACCAGATGTTCTGATTTGTCACAGAAACCAGGAATCCAGATTGATAGGTGAAGTTTCCTAACATTTAAATGTTCACAAACTGATCCAAAAAAATTTCAGAGCTCTGCATGGCCATTCTGCAAGGCAGATGGAGGGCCTGCAGAGCACATCCAGCCAAGAGCTGCTGTTTGCACCTTCAGACATAAAACTCACGCTTTTCCCTTGGAACAATTACAGTCTAATTGGGGTAATAATAACCCGAGTACTATAATCACAGGGAAGAACTGAGAATATCCTCTTATGGGTCAAACTATGTCCTCCCCGTATGTTTAGGTCCTGACCCCCCAGTACCTCAGAACCTGACTTTATTTGGAAATGAGGTTGGTTGTAGATGTCATTATTGAAATTAAGATGAGGAAACTGGAGTGGGGTAGGCCTCCAATCCAACATGACAAGTGTTCATATAAAAAGAGAAAGAAAAGAAGAGAAGAAAAAGAAAGAAGAGAAAATAAAGGAAAAGAAAAGAAAAAAGAAAAGCGACCATTGCGTGCAGAGACAGAGACATGTAAGGAGCACTCTCTGTGACAGTGGAGGCTGGAGGGAAGGCAGCTGGCAGACAAAGAACACGAAGGGTCCAGAAACCACCCATGCAAGGAAGGGCAGGGAAAGAGTCTCCCTCCAGGTTTCAGAGGGAGTGTGGTCCTGCTGACACCTGGATTTTGGGCTTCTGGCCTCCAGAACTATGAGACAGTGCATTTCTGCTCTTTTCAGTCGTGCAGTTTGACGTGCTTTGTTAGGGCAACCCTAAGAAATCAACTCACACCCGTGAGAGATAAGAGCTTGCTGTTTATCCAATCACATTATTCACTGAACAAATATTTAATGTAGCACCTGCTACATTAGGCATTAATAAAAGTCATGAAGGTATAGTAGTGAACAAAACAGACCAAAACCTCTCCCTCTCATAAGAGAGTTTCCACTGAGAGGGAACATGGACAAAGATATTAAACAATAAGTCCTGCAGTGTGTCAGATGGCAGAAAGCTTCATGGAAGAAAAGATGGAACTGTCAGAATATAGGAAGTGAAATTTTCAAAAAGACGGAGAGAAAATTTGACACTGAGAAAGTGACAACTGAACAAAGACTGAAAGGACACGAGGGAGGTCGTCCAGGCATCCAGGAGAAGATCATGGTAGGGGAAGGGAAGAGCAAGTACAAAGACCCTGTGGCAGGACTGTACCCAAAGTGTCAGAGTGAGAGCAGATGAGAGTGTAATTTGAGTGGCAGAGAAATGGGCAGGAAGCAGAGGGCACCCTTAAAGGAGTAATTAAAGAGAACAAAGAAGGAACTATTTCCAAATGCACACGGGCAGGGTTAAGTAAATCAGCAAATGTAAGGAACCTGAAGGTCGGAGTAATGAGAAGTCATAATGGGCTATCCCAAGGTCTGAAGACTCAGGCAGAGGAAGTGACTATTGGAACCTAGCAAGAACTGGCCGCAGCAAAGTGTGAGGCACCTGAGCTGAGTCTTTGAGAGAAACCTAGCTGTGGCCTGTCCAACACCATAGATACCAAGGGACCAGAGCAACCAATACTCTCTGCTCTTGCCTCCCATTTTTCCACTGACTGAACACCACTGGAAGCCAAAGGGGTAGGAGAAGGCCTGTGTTAAGGAGGCCTGGAGAGACCATCCTCCTGGGAGCACAGGCAGGGCAGAGAGGGTGGAGGGTGGATTTCGGAGGACAACTGACGATGATCCCTCACATAGAGAGCAGGAGAGAGGATCAGAGGCAACAGGGCTCCCTGTGGGGAGCTTGCTAGACCACCTGAAGGACCTTGGCTTTCACTCTGAGTGAAATGGCAGCCACTGGAGAGTTTTGAGCAGAATATGATAGGACTTAAGGCTTAAAAGATCCTCTGGCTGCTGTGTTGAGAATAGACTGGTGGGAGGAGGCCCGGAGAGAAGAAGGGAGACTGGTGGGAGGCAGCGAGGGAAGAGTGTGGCTTGGCCCAGAGCAGCCGCGGTGGAGGTGGTGAGAAGACGTGAGAGGCTGGTTTATTTTGAAGGTAGAGGAAGACTTGTCTGATGCCCGAGCTGGGGCTGAGAAGGCCTGAGCCCTGGGAAGGAGGCAGTGGCAGTGATGGGCGGTGTGATCTGTGATATAACATGGAATATATATTTGGTCTCCGTCCTGATTCCCCACACGGAACTTAAAACTATGATTTCCTGATGATGAGAGTGTCAGACATAGAGCTCCTAAACCCTCAGAATTCCCTGGGTAATGGGAGCCTCTCATCCTAGAGGCCACTCTTGGTGGGCTCCTGGGAAGCTTCAGGTTGGGGACTGGTTGCCAGAGGAACCAACCATGTGAGGAGAGGTCAGCCCACCCCATGACCTCTGGGGAGGGGAGAGGGACTGCAGGTTGAGTTCGTTGTCAGTGGCCAATGATTTAGTCCCTTATGCCTGGGTAACGAGGCCTCCATAAACTCAGAAAGACTGGTTCAGAATGCTTCCTGGTTGCTGAACACGTGGGCACCCAGAGAGGGCCAGGAGGCGCAGCTCCCCTTTCCAGATCCTGTGCCCTGGGCATCTCTTCCTGGAGCTGTTCGTCTGTATCCTTTGTGACAACCTTTATAACAAATGGGTAAATGCAAACAAAATGCTTCCCTGAGCTCTGTGAGCCACTCTAGCAAATTATCCAGCCCAGTAAGGGACTTTTGGGAACCTCTGGTTTATAACCCGCCGTCACAAGTACAGGTCGGACATCCGAAGACAGCATAGTCTTGGGAGACTAAGCCCTTAAACTATGAAATCTGACGCCATCCCCAGGCAGACAGTATCCAAACGGAACTAAATTATAGGACATTTTACTGGGATCTGGAGAATTGCTTGTGGGTGGGAAAAACCCATACATATTTTGGTGACCAGAAGTAAAATATTCTGGGCCGTCCTGTGTTGCACTGTGCACTCGTATAGAGAACGGTTTGGTTTTTCCTGTCTTTTCTAATTGAATTTTTGTCTACCTTATAGCAGGAGGAAAGAGGGAACAGACTTGGCTGAGTGAATGGGAGGGCGGTCTTCCTGGGTTTGGGAAGTCAACCTGAAGATGTTGAATAGGTTGTGGAACACACATTCAGAGGCGAGATCTCCCCTGGAAATGTAAGCTTGGAAATCATTGGCATACAGAGGAGTGTTGGTGACTGAGGGACAGATTGGCACTTGTCAAAGAGAAAAACAAGGAAACTCCAAGGAGGAGGTGGCAGGTGACGGGGGCGGGGAGCGGGGGAGGGTTGGGGGTAGGTCTTGAAGGATAGAGTTGTGACAGAAGAAATATGTGGGAAGAGAACCCCAGACTGAGTTAAAGTCATCACCCATGGTGCTGGGATTGGCACTGAGGGCTAGTTTAGAAAACAACCCTTCAGTTAAATGAGCTATAGGACTCATTTTAGAGGGAGCCCATAGCAGAAACGTGACCACGATGTAGGACTCTTTACTTCCAGCTCCTTCCTGCATTTGTCTACTGATTCTCCAAACATTATTGGTGGCTTTAAAAGCTGCGTCTGTTGTGGACATTAATAACAATGATAAAGGCTTACTGAGCTCTGATGATATGTTCACATGAGAAACCCACTTTTAATCTTCGCCCCTTTACTTAAAGATGAGGAGAATGGGTCAGTGATCTGTAGCTCTCTCACCAATAGGATACAGCAAGGCAGGAAGGCACCTGGGCAGTGTGACCGAGGACCTCTGTCCCCACCACTCTGCTTTACTGCTCTGCAGGCATCCGTGGGGAGCAGCCCGGCAGCTGGCAGCAATGAGGCTCCTGAGCCACAGGCCAGGGGCCAGGCAGTCTTTTCTCTGAGGACTTGGCACACGCCCTCACAGGGGTCAGCTGAGGAACACGCAGCTCCAGGAGGGCAGGTGGGGCTGCTGACCAGGGCAGAGGTCCCCCAGCTCTGGCTCTGACCTCACCAGGAAGAGCCAACTGCTCTTTCCAACACATCAGCTCCCCCATTTCTGGGCTCCCACAGCAAACCTGTGGACAAGCGCAGGCAACTGAAGCCTCACCCTGGACAGCCAGCATTGAAAGTGGCCTGAAACAGCAGTGTGCCAGCCCCCATGCCTCCTCCTGCTCCAAACCCATTTTGAAGATAATGAGACTGAGGTCCATAGTGACACTCATTAGTTCAACACTTTCAGGCAACTTTTGTGGCAGAGCCTGTCCTTATTAGATTCAGACCTCAGGACCCCTCAGCTCAGTGTGCTTCCACACAACTTGCTAACATATGTAGTTTCCGTTCTAAAATTAGGTTCCCTAGAGAGCAGGCTGGGATAGGATCATGTGTGCACACAAGTGCCAAGTTCATGACACAGCCCAGGACTGACACTCCCGACCACTCCCAGGCAAAGGAATTTCCCTCCATTCAGCTGATCTTCTAGAGACATTTAGGGTTCAGGCATCTGACTCAGAAAAAGGGCTAGGAAGGAGGGGCCCTTCCAGCAGGGGCCCACCTCCCACCCGGAGTGTCCCTCCAGGAGGAAAGACCCACAGCTGGGACCCAGAGACCTGTGCAAGGAGGCTGCCAGAGACAGTGCTGGAAATAGTGAGGAATGGGCGTGCCCACCAATGTGGGAGAGGTTATTTAGCAGCTAAGAGAAGTAGGTCACCACTGAGTCAAGGAAAGACCCCAAAACATATTATTATGCAAAACATAAAGGAACTTGCAGTTCAGTGTACATAGTGTGATTCTGTTTATGTAAAACACACATGCACACACAAACGAAAACCATCATAAATATGTGTGCACAGGTGTTTGTACAGATGTGTTTGTGCCCACAAATATGCACCCTGTTCCCATCTATGATGATGAGGCAGACCTCACAGGGGACAAAGCAGGTGACATCCGTGCCCTCTCATGGCTGGGTCAGAACATGGGACCTGGATGAGGGTAAGAGGAAAAGATACACTATCTATTATTTTATGATCTTCTGTGGTATCAAAAGTTTTTCAACTAGATTGTTTCAAGATGATATCATTATAAATACAAAAATATGTGATGGAAGAGGAGAAAAGGGTGGAGCAGAGAAGGAGGAGAAATTCATATGTGAACAGGGCATGACAGGGGTGCCATGGGAGAGAGGTCTGGGTGCCCCAGAGGCTATTACACTCCTGACCTGACTTAAAGGATGGTCTCTCATGCCAAGCCTCATGGAAAGATGGTACCAGTTCCCAATGCCAAGCAGTGTCCAAGACCCCTTGGAAGGAAGAAGCACAAACAAGAAACATTTTTTATAGCAGGCATATTCCAGTGACTAATGGTTCCCCCACTCCACAGTGTCTTGGTGGCCTTCATAGAGCCCTGCCTGTCACCATTACGACTCCCTGGAGGAAGCAACAGTTTAAGACCAGGATCACATTCTGAAGCCATGAAGCAGCAACACATCTTCCAAGAATGTAACCACCTTCCATGTGTGACCCCACACTTTCCCATCCTGATCAAGTGTCTCCATATGACAGTGCTATGATTTGTGTGTAATTTGAATGTCCCCCAAAGGTCTATTAATACAACTTGGTTCCCAGGATGACAATATTAAGCAGTGCTAAGGACCCTTATAAAATGAGGCCTTAAGTCACTGGAGTGAGTCCTCCAAGGAGTTGTGGGACCTCATTCCATCTCTTCTATCTCTCTGCATCCTGGGTCAAAATGCTGCTCGCTCTACCGAGCACTCTGACCATTGCCATTCACCGTCTTCATGAGAAACCCAAAAAGGGGGCCACCTGGTCTTGGATTTGAACCTCGTGATCATAAGCTAAATAAAACTCTCCACTTCATAAGCAGATCTTTTTTTTAAACTCATGCCAGATAACTCTAATGTGTTTCAACCCTGAGGTTTCTTTGTCAGGGATGAGGTATAGGTCCAGGTACAAATTTCAGAAGTCTAAATGCCCAAGTCTCCTTCCTGAGTCTTCTGCTCCACACCAATGTTAATTAAAAGCCTGAACCAGCAGCATGTGCAGGAACATTCAGATTCTGTCAGTTAAAAATACAAATAATCTTAGGAAGCCTTTTTGATTCCCAGGGATCAGCATTCACAAATAACTGTCTTAGAACTGTCCAGGGATTCCCTGCTGATGAAGCTCCTTCATCTCACTGAAATGAATCAGGGATGGCCAGATGATGGGGAGCTGGCAGGGCATGTGAGGTGGCAGGGCATGTGAGGTGACAGGACAGTGGGTGACAGAAGCCAGGAGCTGGAGAGAGTCTCTATAATCAGCAATCATAGAGTTAGGTTGGATGGGAGGCCAAGAGGACAGACGGGGACATAAGAACAAGGATGAACTATGACATGAGGTCAGAAGACTGTTCAGCAGATTCAGGAAGAGTCAGAGCGAGGGCAGCAAAGGTAGAGGGTGCAGAAGGCAATGTCGGAGATCAAGTTTTTAATGATGGAGAGAGAGAAGGAGCCATTGACCCTACAGAGGGTGTCGAGGGAAATGCCCTCCTGCAAGAAAGCCAGGTGCCAAGGGCCAGCAACAGTACCTGTCCAAAATGGTGTTATTACACAAGTGTTATGGTTTGTATGTGATCTGAGTGTCTTCCAGGGCTCCATGTTCTGAAATTTAATCCCCATTGTGAGGTATTAAGCAGACTATGGTGTTGAGAGGTAGAATCTTTTGGGAATTGACTGGAATTGGGTAATTCCATTAGGGTAAACCCTCATGATTCAATCCTGATGACTTTTAAAAAGAGAGAGACCAGACACACAAATGGACACACTCGTGTGCTCCCTATCTCTCTCCAGGTGATGCCCTATGCCACCTCAGAGCTCTGCCAGCATGAAGATGGTCACCAGATACAGCCCCTTAACCTTGTAACTAGGAACCATGAGCCAAAATAAGCATCTTGTCTTTATAAAGTAGTCTGCCCATGGATAACACAAATGAAAAACAGACAATATAAGTAGTAACATGTGCATGAAACTAGACATTGAATAAAAAATGTGATCCCCCTTCAAGCCATTCACCCCTAACCAAAGCTCAGTGCCCTCTCAGAAGGCAACTACTGATTATTTAGAGTGAACTTCCAGACCTTTAGCTCTGCATTCTAGACATGTGTTTATGTGATCCCATTTCTGTAAGAAAGATTATATACATATTGTGTGTGTGCATGTGTGATAGTCAACTTTTTTTTACTGTGACCTAACAATAACTTAGAAGAGGAAAGGTTTATTTTGGCTCACAGTTTCAGATGTTCAGTCCATGGTCAGCAGGTTCCAAGGCAGAGATGTCATGGCAGAAGAGCATGGCACAGGAAAGTTGCTCAGTTCATGACAGTTGATAAGCATGGGTCAGGTCCAGCCCCAGTGACCTACTTCTTCCAACTAGTTCTCCTTCCCATTAGTTCATCTAACTGTCAGTGAATTAATCCACCAAATGGATTAATTAGTTAATGGTCAGAACCCTCATGATCCAATCATCAGTTGAAAGCCCCACCTCTGACCCTTGCTGCACTGGGGCCCATGCTTTCAACATGAACTTCTAGATTGATTTTAGATCCAGTTCATAACTGTATATGTCCACATTCATACAGACATACGCGCACGCACACACACACACACACACACACGTTTCTAAGTGTGCTCACCATTTCATGCTTGGCACTGAATTACTCCACACTGTAAGAATAGGAGCTCTGTTTTTGTCTGTTTAACTTAATTGCTGAGTCTTTCAAGTGAGAAAGATGGGAGCCCTCTGGAAGGTGAGAACCTGACTGAGGTGGCAGTTAGCAACCTGTAAGGAGCAGAGCAGTTGTCCTGGGTGAAGCCATTCTGAAAAAGTTCCATCTTTGCCCAGACAAAAGCAAGGAAGTTGTGCAGCAATGGTTTTGCCATATGGTTTTTCAACATCTAGAAATATTTCCCACTCTCCAGGTGAAAGCTATTTATCTCCCTTCCTGGAATCTAAAGAAGTTTTAAAAAACAAAGCAAAACAAAAACCTTAAACAAAGGGATCCTCTGCTCACAGTTCTCAACTCCATTCCCTTGAGAGGAATGAGCTGAGATTCTACTCTCCTGACAACTTTTCCAGATGAGCCCCATAGAGATCCCATCCCAGGCTTCCTTTTCACACACCCCCTTGGCTACTGATTGTTGTGGACATCCTTGTGGGTGAAACGTTTTACTTCTACTGACCCCTTTCTACATCCTTAAAACTATGCAGAGAAAAGAAGACTATTTCCGTGAGAGAAGTTATTATGTTCCAAGATTCAATGATCTCTCCCAAGAGTTGAATTTATCACTCCCCAACTGGATGAGGTGAAAAGAATTCTAGACAAAGAATGGTAAAAGGCCTACATGCAAGTCCTAACGCTGCCCCTGCCTCATGGTGGGACTGGGAGGCTGAGAAGTTCATCCAAGGCCAAGGGTCATCAACTATGCAATGCCCATGCAACTTCTGCTCTATTTATTTGGCAGAGTGGTCATGAGGAGAACACTAGAAATATTCCTGGAACATATGGGCACGGGCAATGACTTTCTCAATAGGATCTCTAAAGCTCAGGAAATAATGCCAAGAGTTAGTAAGGAGAAGGGCATCAAATTAAAAATTTTCTGCATAGCAAAGGAAACAATTAGGAATGTGAAGATAGAACCTACATGATGGGAGAAAAATCTTTGCTAGCTACTCTTCTGACAGAGGATTAATGTCTAGAATATATAAAGAATTCAAAAACACCTAAACTCCAAATAACCCAATTAATACATGGTCAGGTAAATTAAAGAAGAAATACAAATAGCCAAAAAATATATGGAAAAAGTGTTCAACATCATTAGCAATTAGGGAAATGCAAATCAAAACTGAACTTTCATCTCACAGCAGTCACAATGGCAGTCATCAAGAATGCAAACAATGGGGTTTTCAAGATGGCAGAATAGAGGAGGTCGCTTTCTTGGCTACTCTGTGGAGTGAAACCAAGAAAGCAGATAGCTTTTCAGCAAGGTGGGTGAAAAACAACAAAAATAGCAGGGGGACTTTACCGGAATTTAAAACTGGACATTCAAAGCAGATAGGGGACTCAGGAGGTTGGATAATATAAGATAAGAGAGAGTCCCCAGTGACGTGGTCACTGCCACGGCCAGGCTGGAAGCACCAGCCAGAGCCGTCCCTCCATGAGCATATGAGAGGGGTAAGGGAATTAAAGGAACCTACATTTTGGGGAGACCTGCGGCGTCTCTGGGTACAGAGCATTTAGAGATCAAGGACATTGCCCAAAAAACCTGAAAGACATGGGTACAATATCCATTCGCAGAGAAAGAAGCCACCATCTCTCCAGGTGGCATGTGGAATACAAAGGAAGGAACCATTTTGCAGCTGCTATGTGAGGGCTGGCAACTGTGGTAATGATTCCTAGCAAACTCAAGTTTGATCCAAAATACAGATCAGTAAACACACATTGCATGACATAGAGGTGCTTAAGTGACCAGGAGAAAATCAAACGTGGAAAGAGGTTTACATAGGGGACAACTGGTCATGGAAACCCACCCAGCTCTACCCCTCCCCTTCTAATCTGACTGCTTGCAAGACTGGCTGGGAGAGACACATCTGGCTGGGAACTGGAAGGGCAGGCATGGGAGAGATTGTTTGAAGATCGAACCTGAGACCAGAAGACATGGGGTCTGAAGGTGACTTTGGGGACTAAGAATTGGGTCCTCTACCATACGAGCAGAACCCAGGGGAGAGCCCTGGAATACAGTCTTTCAGTGTGGACCAGCAAGTACTGGGTGCTGGCAGGGCACTGATTTAAGATCTCCAGATCAATTAGCATTCCATCAAGATCCTGGAGCCCACCTAAGCCCTCAACCCTGCCTCCCGGAACTCCGCCTATGGAATTACTTCTCACTCCAGCAATCCAGAGGGCGGAGCATCACACTCCAGAAGACCCACCTAAAACTGCCGAGAAGCTAAGACTATTTTGAACTCCAACAGAAAGAATTCTTCAACTTTTCATTAAGATCGTTTTTTCTTTTTTCTTTTTCTTTAATTCTTTTTCTCTGTTTAATTGTGACCTTAATAGTACATAGACATTTATCCGTATTCGTATTTGTTCTTTTTCTAATTTCCAGCACTTTTGAAGCCAGTTATTTTTATGGATTAGTTTTTTGTAAATTAGGATGTTATATTAGTATATTTTAGTTTTGTTTTATATTCTTTTATTTTTATTTTTAACTTTTTAAAATTTTTACTTTATATATATTTTTTCTCCTACCTGTTTCCCTTGATTCTCTCTATTCTTCTGCCAACAATCACTACTGTTCTCTCTTTCCCTCTTCCTTTAATTTTTTACTTCTTCTTCTCTCCTCCTTTCTTATAATCATCACATACTCTAATACTTCTGTTCTCTCCCTGTTCACCATTTGAAATTATAAACCCTTTGGCAAAAAATGCTGTGTATTGAGTTGGTTGCTGTTATTGTCTCCCCCTAAACAGTGAGGTACTGGAATCCTTCAGGGACACTGTAAGTCCACAGGCTAGAAACTCTACTGCCTCAGATCTATACTGTTAGATGGGTAGACACATAAACAACACGAAAAAACAAGGAAACAAATCACCCCAAGCAAACCAAGGTACTCCAATAACAGAATCCATTGACACCACAGTGGAAGAAATGTCAGAGAAAGCATTCAGAATGCACATAGTTAAACTGGTCTGCAAAGTAAAGATCTGTATAAGAAATGAAATCAGAAAGAAAATATAGGAAGTGAAAGATCACATCAATAAAGAGACAGAGCTTTTGGGGGAAAAGAACCAACAGAAATTCTTGAAATGAAGGAAACAACATACCAAGTTAAAAATGTAATAGAAAGCATCACCAACAGACTAGACCACTTGGAAGACAGAACCTCAGACAATGAAGACAAAATATATAATCTTGAAAATAGATTTGACCACAGAGAGAAAATGTTAAGAAACCATGAATAGAACTTCCAAGAACTATGGGATAATATGAAAAGACCAAATTTAATATTTATCAAGATAAATGAAAGTGCAGAGATATAAACCAAGAAATGCACAATCTTTTCCATGACATAATATCAGAAAATCTCCCAACCCTAAAGAATGAAAAGGAAACTCAAATACAAGAGGCTTACGGGGCCCTAAATGTACAAAATTACAACAGACTCACACAATGGCACATTATAATGAAAATGCCTACTCTACAGAATAAGGATAGAATTTTAAAGGTTGCAAGAGAAAAATGTCAAATATAGGGGGAAACCAGTTCGAATCTCAGCTGATTTCTCAATCCAGACCCTCGAAGCTAGAGGTCCTGAAATAACATACCAAACCAAACTCTGAAAGAAAATGGATGCCAACCAAGAATCCTATATGCAGCAGAATTAAGCTTCAGATTTGAAGATGAAATAAAAATACTCCATGATAAACAAACATTAAAAGAATTTGCAACTAGAAAGCCTGCACTTCAGAACATTCTCAAAAACATAATCTATGAAAATGAAATGAAAAAAAAAAGTGAAAACCAGCAAAGGGAGGGACTACACTAATGGAATAGTCAATCAAAGGAGAACTAATTCAAATTATAAATTAAAAATAAACCCAAATGACTGGGAATAAAAAGCATATCTCATAGTAACCTTGAACATTAGTGGCCTAAAACTCATCAATCAAAAGACAGACTGGCAGATTGGATTAAAAAACAAGACCCAACAATGACTGTCTCCCAGAGACTCATCTCATAGGCAAAGACATCCACAGACTGAAGGTGGAAGGATAGGAAAAAAACATACCACTCACATGGATGGTGTAAACAAGCAGGGTTTATATTCTCATGTCAGATAAAGTGGATTTTAAGCCAAAGATAATCAGAATGGACAAAGAAGGTCATTTCACACTGCTTAAGAGAATGATACATCAACAAGACATAACAATTGTAAATATTTATGCCCCAAACAATGGAGCATCTACATACATCAAACAAACCCTTCTCAACTTCAAGAATCAAATAGACCACAACACAAAAATATTGGGTAATTTTAACAAACCTCTGTCACTACTGGATAGATCCTCCAAACAAAAACTAAATAAAGAATCTGTAGAACTAAAAAATACAATTGACAACTTAGACTTAACAGACATATAGAGAATATTTCGTCCATCAATGACTGAATATACTTTCTTCTCAGCAGCTCACAGATCTTTCTCTAATATAGACCATGTTATGTCAGCTACCACATATGTTGGCATACATTTGTAATATTACCTTAAAATATTTTTAGCATCTGTAGGGTTGTTTTGATAGCTCCCTTTCCATTGATATTAATTTTTGTATTCTTGCTTTTTTCCTTATTAGACTTGCTTGATTTTTATCAAATTTTAGCTGTACTATTTCTTCTCTATTTCATATATTTCTGTTCTCACTCTTATTTTGTCCTTCCTACTATATAATTTGAAAATAATTTGATTGTTATTCTAGCTTCTTTCTGATACAAGTACTTTAAGTTATAAATGTTCATCCAAGCACTGTTTCACCCAAGAGATCCTGATATTTTAAGCATTTGTTATCACTTAGTTCAAAGTACTTTTTATTTACTTTTCTTGTGTTTTCTTCCTTGACCTCAGAGATATTTATAAGTGTGCCATTTAATTTTGAAATAGTTGACATGTGGGGGTGGGGGTCTATATATCTTAAGGTGATTTATTTCTAATGTAATAAATCATGCCAGAAACATAGTCTACATGATTTCAAATTTTAAAAAAGTAATGGAAATACTTTTTATATTGATCATATTGGTTACATACATGTTAAATCTGATCAAACTACATACTACAAATATGTGCATTTTATTGTACTTCAATAAAGCCATGGGAAAAAAGAAATCTTACCTTAAAAAATCCATTTTAAAAAATTATGCAAAAAAAAAAGAATGCAAACAATGCTGGATGTGCTTCTACTGTCCTGTAAACCCAGGCTAAGGCAGGAGGATCAAGTTCAAGGCCAGCTTCAACAATTTAGCAAGACCCTGAGTAACTCATGGAAACCCTATCTCAAAATAAAAAATAAAATAGGTTGAAAATGTGACTCAGTGGTTAAGCAAATTGGTTCGAGCCCCAGTACCAAAAAAAAAAAAAAAAAAAAGCAAACAATAATTAATGCAGAGAAAAATGAATACTTTTACACAGTTTGTGGGATTGTGAATTCATGCAATTACCATGGAAATCAGTATGGCATTTCCTCAAAAGACTAAGCATGAAACCACCATATGACCCAGCTATACCACCCCTTGGTATTTATCCTAAAGAATTAAAGTTATCAAACTACAGTGATACATGTATACTCATATTTATAGCAGCACAATTCACAATAGCCAAACTATGGAACCAGACTAGGTATCTATTGATGAATGAATGGATAAAGAAAATGTGGTATATATACACAATGGAATTTTATTTACCAAAAAGAAAAATGAGATTATGTCATTTGCAGGAAAATGCATGGAATTTGAGACCATTATTATAAGTGAAATAAGCCAAACTCAGAAGGTCATGGGTCCATGTGTTTTCTCTCATATATGGAAGCTAGAGAAGAAAAAGGAAAAGAAAGTTGGAGAAGTGGCGATCTCATGAAAATCAAGGGAGTTTAGTAGAAGAAAAGTATAGGGAGCAGGTAGAAGGGGGGTATGCTGCAAAGTGATATTGACCAAATTATATTGTTATATGGTGTCCATGTAGGAATATGTAACAACAAATTCCATTATTATGTGCAACTATAATGCACCAATAAAAATATGTGGAAAGAAGGGAAAAAAGAAATATTGCTGGAAGCATCTTTTTAATTGTGGGGTGCAGGGCAACATTGGATACATTTCATTAAACTGAGTTCACAGAACTGGAGGAAATTTTTCATTAGAGAAAGAAATTCATGTCAACCTGGAATAAAGGGAAAGGATTCAAGACCATGTCACCTTCATATATGAATTTATGCTGCTTTGAAACCGTTTTCATTCACATTCTCGTGAGCCTGAGAAATAATGAGGCAGGTCAGTTCTTATCATATGTACAAGGGAAGGAATAGAGACTGAGACAGGAAACAACTGGAAGCATGAGTATTTCTCTTGTAGGAGATGAAAAGGGACCTAGGCCAGCTTCATTTAGCATCACTATAATTGGCCCAGAGGAAGGAAGAGGCCCTAAAATCCCAGTGACAACAGAGATCACCACACATTCCCCAGGCAAAGAAATACTAAGCAATGAGATTAAACTGTGGAAATGTCTAGTAGGCCTGCACAAACAGAAAGAGAGATGATAAACTTATCAAAGACAGGTGTTAAGAGAGCAATGATAGTGATAACATATATTGAGATCTTTGTAAGGACACACTGCGCTAAGTATTTTTGTGGGTTTATACATTTAACACACACAACCACCCCAGCAGGTAGGTAATATCATTACCCGCATCTTAGAGATGAAGAATTTGAGACTCTGGGAGGGTGAGTAAATTTCCAAAGGTCACACATCTACCACGTGTTGGAACCAGACTATTAATCACAGAACCAATGATTGTTCTTGATTTTCACACACAAAAAAATAACGCAATCTATAGTTACAGGATCCTGGAATATGGAGAGTGGAAGAAATTCTGAAGAAGACTTGGGGTATTCATTCAACAAATATTTATTAAACACTACTGAGCAGCTACCACTCTAGGTGGGAGGGGGGAAGTAATGCAGTGGTAAAGTTCAAAAACTAGATCTATTTTTTCATGGAGCTAACATTCTATTAGAGAAGGGAGAGAGAAAAAAAAACAGACAACAAATTAAAAGTCATGGAAGTGGAAGAAATATAGGGTAGAATAGTAGAAAATGCCGTGGCATAAGGTAGGAGGCTGTAGGAATCCCAATACCTCACCCACTGGTCCAGCCGCCTTCTTCAGTGAGGAGGACCAGGCCCACACAGCAGTGACAAGCTCAAGACTAGATTACACCCGCCTTCTCAGCACCAGGGCTGGGGTGGGAACCGTCTTCCTGCAAAGTCTTTCCTCCACAGCCCCTCCCAACAAGTCTCTTTCCCTCTCATTGTCCAGCCGGTAGAGCCAGTATCAAGAGAGGGAAGACAAGCACTCAAGCACCCTCTTGTTGGTTCCAGGACACAGGGTCCCTTCCAAGCCCCAGGCCCCCAGGAGCCAGGCAGAAGCCCGGCGGGGCGGGGCCTCGGACTCGCGCCCGCACGTCCAGCAGGTGGCAGCAGCGAGCGGCCGCGCCCCCCGCGCTGCCAGCCCGTGAGCCCACATCATGGATGGCGAGCTCTCCTATTTCGCTTTGCTCGCCCTGGAATCCCAGACCCCAGGTGACGGGCAGGATTCATGAGCCGGTCGCAGGGGCCGGGGCAGGAGCCTCTGGCTCCCGACGCTGGCCGAGAGGTGGGTCCGGGGGCGGGTCGCTGCTGCCCGAGGCCGGGCGGGGACGCGCTGCCCCCGCCCTGCCTCCCTGTGGTCCACACCCCCTTTGGGCTCCAGAGCCGCTGGGCTGGAATAGTGCGGGGTGCGCGCGAGCAGGCGCTGCCAGTCCCGCCGCTGCCCGGTGTTCGGGTCCCGGGAGCTGTGGGACCAGGCCGCCGGCGTCCTCCCCGCCTCCTCCTCCTTCCTGCTCTCACCTGCGCCTGTTAGTCCACTCGCCTTCCAGGCCAGTGGCTCCAGCCCAGACGGAGAGGGGACAGCAGAGAGAGAGAGCACCTGAGGACACAGAGCTGGCCCTGGACTGCCTTTTCACCCCCAGGTGATGAGTGCGGTCGAGAGAACGGAAGATTTAAAGGCAGCTGACTCAAACAATGAAATAAAAGGCATTCAGTGAAAGAGGTAAATCTGTACTCTCAGGTGGTATAATGTTTATGTAGAAATCACCAAGAATTCAATTAAAAACTACTAGAACTAATAAAACAAATTTAGCAAGATTGCAAGATATAATAACAAAATACCAAAAAAAGTGTATTTCTATACACAAGCAATGAAAGAATTTTTTTAAAAAAATTCCAACTTACAATAGTATCAAAACTATAAACTATTTAGAAATAAACTTTAAGTGCAAAACTTACGTTATGAAAACTATAAAACATTGTTGAAAGAAAGATCTAAATAAATGCAAAACATCTTATGCCCTCGGGTGGGTAGACAATATTGTTAAGATGGCAATATTCCTCAAATTAACCTACAGATTCACCATAAACCGTATCAAAAATCCCTGGAATTTCTGGTGTTAGAAATTGACAAGCTGGAGACTTTGTAACCCACAATAGGTTCTCAAAAATAAAGAACAAAATTAGAGAACTTCCACTTTTTATTTCAAAACTTAGTATAAAACAATGGTAATGAAGATAGGGTGATACTGGCATAAGGCTAGATCAATGGAATAGAACTGAAAGTCCAGAAGTAAACCTATGTACCTATGGTTAATTGATTATCCACAAAGATGCTACATTCGATGGGAAAGAATGGTCTTTCAACAAATGGTGAGGAGGACAACTGGATAGTCATACAAAAAAGAAGAAAGTTGGATCCTTACCTCATATCATATATATAAATTAACTGAAATTCGTCAAAGACCTAAATGTAAAATCCAAAACTCTTAAAACTCATGAAAGTAAGTCATAATTTCAGACTTAGCCATGGATTTAAATTTGGTACCCAAAGCACTAGCAACAAAGCAAGAGTTAGACAAATTGAACATTGTCAAATTTTTTTTAATTTGTGCATCCTAAAACACCAAGAGATGAAGAGACAACCCACAGAATGGGAGAAAACTTTTGCAAATCTTATATCTGAAAAAAGATTTGCATCTGGAACATATTAAAAAAATCTTTAAAATGAAAGGAAAATGACCAATTTAAAAAAGGACAAGGAATTTGAATAGCTATTTTTTTTTTTTATTGATGGAAGAGATTTTTTTTAGTTGCAGATGGACACAATACCTTTGTTTTTATTTACTTATTTTTATGTGGTGCTGAGGTTTGAACCCAATGCCTCAAACATGCTAGGGAAGTGCCCTACCACTGTGCCACAACCCCAGCTCAAAGAAGAGCTATTCTTTATAAGAAGACGTGTACTATGGTTTGAATATGGTTCATCCCCTGAAACATACTGGAGTTTGGAGTTTAATTGCCACTGTGAAGGGTTGATCTAACTGTGGTCTTTAAGGGCCTTGAGGAGGTAATTGGGATTAGATGAGATCATTAGGGTAGAAACCCTGTGACTGAATCTTGGTGGTTTTATAATCAGAGGGAGAGAGACTAGAAGCACATACACGCACACAGGCATACTCCCTGTCTCTTGTCATGTAATGTCCTGCACCATCCTGGAACTCTTCCAGCAAGAAGGTCATCACTAAATGTGGATCCTCAACTCAAACCAGAACATGAACCAAAATAAACCTGTTTTATTCATAACTCCAGTATTGTATTATTGGTAACAGAAAATGGAATAACAATGCGCAAAGGGTCAATAAGCACATGAAAGGCTGTTCCACATAATTAGTCATCAGGGAAATGCAAATCGAAACCACAGTGAGATGGCACTTCATATCCACTAAGAGAGCTACAATCGAAAAGTCAGAAAATAACAAGTGTTGGCAAGGATGTGAGAAATAAGAACTTCCTTCACTTCCAGTGGAATGTAATATGATATAGCCTCTTTAGGAACCAATGTATTAGTTCTTCATATTGTTAAATATAGTTATTTCATCCAACAATTCTACTCTTAGGGTTTTGTACCCAAGAGAAACAAAAATATGTGTCCACACAAAAGCTTTTACATGAGTATTCATAGTGACATTATTCATAATAACCAAAAGGTAAAAGCAATCCAAATGTCTGGCAGTGAGTGGCTGGGGAAAAAAATGTGAAATATGTCACTCTACAATAAGAAAAAATGAAATACCTATACAGACTACAACATGGAATGACCTAAAACATTGTGCTAAGGGAAAGAAACCAATTGCAAAAAAAAAAAAAAAAAAAAAAAAAAAAAAAAAAAATGGCATATGATGATTCTTTTTCTTTGGAATCTCCAGTGTAGGCTGATCAATAAAAACAATATATTAGTGGTTGCTTAGGGCTGGAAGGCATGGGAAAATTGGGGAATGGTGGCTAGCATTTCTTTATGAAATGCTGAAAATGTTTTTAAATTTTTTATCATTAGTTGACACATTACTTGTACATATGTATGGAGTAGTGTGACATTTTGATTCATGTATATAATGTACAATGATTTGATTAGGGTGACTGACATAGCCATCACCTCAGACATTTGTCATTTCTTTGTGTTAGGAATATTCAAAATGCTCTCTACTAGCTATTTTTGAATACTTAATTAATTGTTATCAACCATAGTTGTCCTACTGTGCTATAAGCATTACAAGTGATTCTTGTCAAAAATGTGCAATCCCTAGTGGTGACAGTTGTAGCACTCTGAATACACTAAAAATCATTGAGTTGTACACTTTAAATGAGTAATTATATGGCATATGAATTATATCTCAATAAAGTTTTTACCCAGTGCAAAGGCATCACCGTGAACACAAGCAGTAAGTGGATCCTCCTCTCCTTTGCAATGGGGACAGGGGTAGGGGCAGGAGGTGCAGGAGTCTGTGCGGGGCTCCTGAAAAGAAGAAGGAAGTCTGGCATCTGTGTGGACACCTGACCCCAGACTCCTTTGCGTTCTTTCTGAGTCCCCTGATAGAGGAATGGTTTTTGAGTCTGGCTTTTCATGATGATTTGCTAATGTTTAATCAACAGCCACCAGTCCAGAAAGCAGCTGTCTCCTTCCAGCAATGCCTGGGAAGGCCTAGGGATCAGTATGTGGCCATTGTCCAATGTGGAGGCTCCAAGAGAGACCTCCCTGCACACATCTGGAAAACCATGGAGCCCTTGTCCCAGAACTGCAGAGAGCAGAGAGGCTGGCCTGCAGGCAAGTGGGTATGGGCACGCAATGGGATAGGAAAGAGCAGTTTGGTAAATCCTTGTGAAGTCACCCTTCAGGTCTGGAGGCTGTGAAGAACCCACCCTGTGCCCTCAACCTGGCAGGACTGATGACTTTGTCTATGCACAAGCTGATTAGCCACCTCAGAGCATGAGAGAAAAGGACAAGCCTGGTGATGCCCTGGAAGGGGACAACTGGGCTCAAGACCTTTCTCCCACTCCCTCCTCAGCTTAGCTTTTCTAGGTTCGCTCCAGCATCATGTGGAGGTTGCTGAACCAGAAGAAGCCTACTGCTGTGGACCGAACATCTGTACCCACCACCTCCATTTCAACAAATTCTGTTGTTGAAATCCCAACCCTCAGATTGATGGCACTGAGGGGTGGGCATTTGGAGGTACTTAGGTCTGGCAGATGGAGCCCTCATGATTGGGATTAGTGCCTTTAGCGCACGCTTTCTCTCTTTCTAGCCTCTGCTATGTGAGGATACAGCAAAAACATGGTTACCTTCAAATGAAGTGGGCCTTCATCAGAGTCCAGTCTTGTACTTCCCAGGCTCCAGCTCTGTGAGAAGTAAATATTTATTAAGCCACCCAGTCTGTGGTATTCTATCATAGCAGCTCAAACGAACTGTCCCCTAACCAAAAAAATAAATAAAATAAATAAAAAATTTCCCAGGTTTATGACTTTGTTGCCTGTCCCCTCTCTGGATCTCAGAGTGCTCATCTATAAGAAGACACTTGTAGGAGCTCTTCCAATTGAAAGAATCCTCAGCTGTTTTCTAAAAAAGCAAGGACTGAGCACAGCCTCAGAAAAATGTGTACCTTAAGAGGCTGTGTTCAGACAAAGCCCACTATTTCCTCATGCTCCATTGAAAGCTGTTGACATGAAGGGGAGTAGGGCAAGGCAAAAGCCCCTGAGATGGAACGCATGAGGTCATTTCCTATGGATCTGTACGCCCAACCTGTCCATTACCAGCATTGTGCCTCACCTGCCCAAGGAACGCAAGGGAGCCTGACTGGAGGTCTTTTATCTCATATGCCAAAGAACTTTGAAAAGAGCAAATTTCTGTAGACTCTGCCGTTCTTTTGGGCCACGCATTTTCATTTGCATGCAGTTCAACCCATGTAGCATGTTTGCCTGTTGCTTCTCATTTATACCAGAAAAAAAGATACAGCTCTGGGGGTTCCTGTCTCTCTCTCAAGGACAGAAAGAACAAGAGTAGTCTATTGTTGCAATTATTAAGAAATAAAAGGACAAGTGAATGGCTCTGGGTTTCATCTCTCTGGAATCAGAGGAACTCTGGTTATTTTAACAACACTGAGTGTTCCTGAAACAAAGTAAAGGTTTAAATGTTTTAAGATAACACGACTTACACTGAATACAAACAAGATGAAGTCTCTAAAATATGTCATCTAGCTTCATATCCTTTTTCTAAATAGGCAGAGGGTAGAAGAATTAAGCTTTGGAGCCTCTGGAATGCACCTCATGGATTATCTCAAGAGGTAACAGAATAGATCGGGATGGGTGGCCTTGGGAGACCTTGGCCATCACACCAAGAGAAGCATTTCCACAAATGACTACTAGGTGGGACATTGCAGGAGGTTCAAACACAGGGTTCTGAAGCTGAACGTGACCACTGGCATTCCTTCAAAACCTGTTGAGAGTAGATATCAGATGCATGTGATCTCATGGCAGGGTGCCTGGGTTAAAGGGAATAAATTAGTACCAGGAGTAGTGGTGCATGCCTATAATCCCAGCAACTCTGGAGGCTGAGGCAGGAGGATCATGAGTTCCAAGCCAGCCTCAGCAACTTAGTGAGGCCCTAAGCAACTTAGCAAAACTCTGTCTCAAAATAAAAAAGTAAAGAATAGGGCTGGGGATGTGGCTCAGTGGTTAAGTGTACCTGGGTTCAATCCCAGCTTTAAAAAAAAAAAAGTAATAAAGTACTAATTCGCCCAACATCATAGATTCATCTCAAAAGTATTACAGAAAGAGAAGGTAGCCAGGTACTGAAGAGTGCATACTGCGTAAGTCCACTTGATACCGCCGTTTACCGGTGCCGAGTTCTGCTCCTTCTAATGTTGAAGATCGAACACTAGAGAAGCACGCCAAGGCAAGCATATTAAGCAGGTTTTATTTAAAGCTAATAATACAGACTTCTCCCGGCAGGGAGAAGGGGGCCATGGCTGATGTTCAAAAGTCCCAAGAAGTGAGCGCACCCTACATCTTTTATAGGTTAAAGTCTCTTTTGTTCTCCAGTTCTCTCCCCCCCCTTATCTCTCTTTCCTGCCTACATGACTAGGCCTGGTTTTGCATTAAGTGAAAAGCCATGGGCAGGGGGAGGGCCAGGGTGATTCAGGCAGGTAAGGGCCCAGGGGACATTAATTAGCAGCTCCTTGTTTGCAGTCCTCGATAAAGGCAGGTAAATTTGGTAATCAATGGGCTCCGGAGATCCTTGACATTCCATTCTTCCAGGGGCAGTCTCTAACTTCCAGAGGCAGATGATTTTATGGCCTCCATTTCCTCGATTTGACCCGATTCCCTATTTCTACACTAACTACCTGTTCCCAATTCTGGCTTCACACTTGTATGCAGTCCAGCAGGCAAAACTAATCTTTCCTTGCTGGTCTGGTGTTTTGGGGGGTGGGGCAGGGTGGTGACCGGGAAGGAACATGAGCAAACTCTTGACCATGGAGCTGTCCTCCATCTTGACTGTGGTATTGTTGACTTGTATACATACACTTGGTTCTGTGTATTCTGTGTAATTAGAACACGCTCAGCTGTTCAACAGTTCCCTCCAATTGATTTTGTTTACATTAAAAAACTGCACCTGTTAACAAAATAGCACCTGTTATTTTATGGTTAAGTGTGGCACATTTATGGAACCTTCCCTCTAACTTTGTACAGGCGGCCTGACCCTGATGTTCCAGCCACACTGGCCTCCTTGAACTCTTCATGTGTCCTCCAGCCTTTGGCACCTACATGTGTTATTCCTTCACCTGGGCTGTTCTTGCTCATACTCTTCCATGACTGGTTCCTGTACATCCTTCTAATCTAAATGAGTATTGATTGAATAGATGAACTATACTCATCTGTAGTAAAGACTCTAAGATATAAAAAGCAATTGTTTTCTTCTGGTTCTTCTGCTTAAGAAAAAATTAAATAGAGTGGATGTTTTAAAAGACTTGTACTTAATAGTATATTTTTTATTTCTCTGGAACACTCTCTTAGGTCAAAGAATTCTTCCTCCCTGATGGGGATTAACAGGGAAATGAGACACAGGCACTGTAGTCTTGCACAGGTTGAAATTTAGAATTTCAAGGACACTGGACATCATCTAGATCCATGGTAGCAAGTATACTCACCCAGAGAGATTTTGTGCAAACATGTGTAATGTGCTGACATTCCATGCTAGTTTGAGGCTTCAGACTCCCTGGGGGTGGGACCCAATTGTCAGTATTGCCTGGAGCTTTCCAAATGACTTTATTATGCAACCAGGTTTCAAAACTAATCCAGTTCAACATTATTGAGGAAATTTAGGTCTAGCAATGGAAAGACATTTGCTTAAGATTGCATAGCACTTTAGAGGATTTTCCAAAGCAAAATTATTTTCTCCCCAGTCATACGCCAGCCCCAGTGATAATCCACAGCACTGAAATTGTTGTCATGGCTTGAGTGTGCTGGTAAAGAAGGGGGAAAGCTGGGGAGGAAAAGGTTCTTATTTTTAGTATTTGCCAATTTCTGTAGTGCGAATATTACCAACATAGCTGATTTGAAGTAGAAATGCTTAGGCAGCAAGTCCACGGGATTCATGAACATTTAATAATTAGCTCTCCAGAACTGCTACATGCTGGCTCTAGGTCACCACTGTGACCATTGCCCACCTGCATTAGTATCACATCGGAAATCCTAGCCCTATCTGAGATTCAGTCAGAATCATTATAGTTGCAACCCAGGAATATGACTTTTTAACAAACGATCTTGACATAACTTGTGCAAGCCAAAGTTTGAGCACCATTCCGTATTGCTCAGTGCAGCAGTAGTTCACTGTACTGAACAATGTAGCAGTCTCCTGGGCAGCTTGAGTCATCATGAGCTGATTCCATTAACAAATAGGAGGTCCTCATCAAATGTGGTTGCCATCTCTTCTGGGCAACCCAGCCCCTAGGCCACCATGCACACAGTATGGAAATAGTATTGCATGGGCTAACAAAGTCCAGATCTGTTTGGGCCATGAGGTACTTCTTGGCCCTCTAAATAAAATGGCAGGCATTTGGCTCTTACAAGGACTGGAAAGAAAGATCCCACACTTTCCCTGCTTCCTGCCTTTGACCCATTTATAACACCCCAGGACCATCCTTGACCTTTCTCTCAAGTGATACAGCATCAAGTGTACTGCTGAGATTGTGCTGGGAGCCTCCCTGAGCTGAAGTGAGTGATCACAGGCTTCTTTTCCTGAGTTGCCTTGGGCCACTCTGAATCTCAGACCTCAGATAGAGCTGAGAGGCTGGGCAGACTGGCCTACTATTCTTGCTTCCCCTGGACAACATGTAACCCCAGATTTTCTATGCTAATTATACCAATCAAATTTTATTCAAGTCATCAACTGAATAGTGATCATAGTTCCAGATTCATGGATAGGGTTGGTCAACATTTGGTGATGTTGCTCATACTGACATAACATCTGAGCAGATGTTATGTCAGTATGAGCAACATGCCCAGTAGGTGGCTCTCTCTGACTTTCTGTCACTTCCCTGAACCTGGTCACTGCAAAGGTAGAGTTTCTGCACCTGAATGAAGACCAGGGAGGGGGAAATGCCCATGCAGTCCTGAGCACTGGCACCACCTGCACTTCACACCAGCATGTGGTGAGACTCAGGAAGCTATCAGCCCTGTGTCTCACTGTCAACTCTAGAATCATCATGATCAGAACATGATCATGCTCCCAAGTGGGCCGAGCAATCACCAGCTCATCAACAAAGAATTAGGCTGAGCATCTGCTGAGCAGGTCCAATGAAAAGGCTTCCTATTAATAGCTCCTCTCCTCAGGAAACAAAGGGAAGCCTTCCCCAGCTCCTGTCCTTCCTGTAAGACAAGGGCCCCCTATTGTGGGAAATGCAGACAAGATCTCCATACATATAAAGGTTAGCGAGAAACCATTGCACAAAATTTCTCTACAGTTAAGTGATTTCAGCAAGAAAATTCAGTAGGTGACATAATGTTGAGGAACCAGGATGGAAGCCTGACTGTGGCCAGAAGGACACCACATGGCCATTTAGACCTGATTCCTTCACCTGCAACAAGCTCGTTGTGAATCCCCAAGGAAAGATAACGTTTGCTAACGGCTGGAAAGTGGGCTTAAAGGAATGTCAGGGGCCAGAAGAAAGTGATTCTTAAGTAGAAATCCTTATACTCACCCTGCTGGGTTATAAGCTTGACTAAAATTAACTTTCCTACTGTAGAGTTGACATAGAAGTAAAGAATTTTCAAACTACAAGGACATTAGAAAGTTTCTGATCCAGATAGTGTGGAATTTTAAAAGCCTTTTCCAGATTGAAAAAGATACTGTTTTTCATTTCAGAACCATTTTTAAAAGAAGTATAATGTGATGCTCAAAAAATTAAGCATAATGGCTACTGAAAAGGCTGACTTGGAACCAGGTACTGGTCTGAGAGCTCATGTGTTATCTCATGTCATCTGAACAAGGCAGGAGCTACCACTGTCCCCGTTTCACAGGTAGAGAAACTGAAGCTCAGAAAGATGAAGCCCTTGCCAGCGTCACAGAACTAGGCTGTCATAGAGCAGGACAGAAGGGCTGCCCAGTCTCAATAGCAGGAGGGAGGGGTTGGAGCTGGGAGGACCTCTAGTCCTCTCTATCTGCCCTTCTCCCCCACAGCTCAGGTGACCCTTTCAGAACATAAACTGCTCAAGGTCAAGGTAGGATAAAATGTGACAAAGACATATTTTAGTATATACTTAGCTTTAAAAGAAAAAAAAAAAAAGAGCAAACCCTGAGAGACAGAAAAGAAAGCCTTTACATGTAAGTGGGAGCAGATGCTAAAGGAACCCTTTGGGGTCTCAACCTGAATATTGGTCCTCAGACCCAGGAACAGGTCTTCTAGTCCCCCTCCCCCACAGACACTAGTGATGACCCTGAGCCTGTGTGAGGCACGAGAGCTGGAAATGTGCTCCCTTTAAAGCCTGAAGCCTGGAAAAGCTACTTCCCAATACAAAAAGAATTTAAAACTTCCCACCTTTCAAAGATATACTGAAGAAACTCTGTCAAAAAGTCAAAAGCCCAGATCTGCAACTTGAGAAGAAACAGGGTTTGAATCCCATTCAGGGGAGTTAGTGACACGAACTTGTCACCGTTAAATAGATGCAAATCACACAAGGAAATGATCTACCAGGAGAGAAAGCCAGCAGATGCAACCAAATGGTGAATCGGCACTGCAAGAATAGGAAATGAAGAACTGACCCTGGAAGGGAATTAAAATAAACATGTTAAAGTGTTCAAAGTGTAGCTTTCGTACTAAGTGCTCTAATCACATATCAGAGAGAAAGAAAAGAAAGCAACCACAAACAAGTGACAGGAGGCTGACAGCAAAATTCTCATCAGCGAAAATAGAAAGAGAAAACACCAACAAAGGGGCAGGGTCTAGTACAGCACAAGTCAACGGTATTAGGTTACCATTTTGCAGACTTTTCTTAAATGCATAGTCATACTGTTAACTATTCATGGACATGTACACACTTAATAAAAATATCAGAAAAGTGACGGTAGAGACGCCACCACTGCTGTCAGAAAAGGCAGTACCTCTGGGTATACAAAAGAGGAACATGAGCAAAAAGGGTCATAAAGGGGACTTTACCATTATCTGAAACCTGCTCGTCCTTTAAAAATGTACACACATGTACAGAGACACGCAAGCACATTCGTGTATCAACTATTTTTAAATTTCAATATGAAAAGGCGAATTTTGTCACCTTCAAGAGACCTGTGATCCCTTGGATGACCTTGTCTGAACTCAGTACCATAGTTACTCCATTGAAGCTATGTGCCAGGCACTTAAGAGCCTGTTTTTATGCTGTTCTCGCTGTAGAATTAGTTATTGAGGCCTGAATCTTTTTGCTTCCAAGATGAGCAGCCTACCTGAGATCAACAGTCAGTGTTCTGGGCCGATTTCATTCTCAGTATACACCCATGTGGTCGGTAAAGGTTTCTAGGGGTAATACATCCACCAGCACAGGGAGGGAACCCCTGAGGAAGAGAATGGAAACTTCAGGAAATGCTGAGACCTTCCTCAGAAACCCCATGCCAAAAGAACACAGGCTCAGCGTGACATCCAGTGACAGCCACAGTCACAGTGCACAGGGACAATACCCAGGAGGCCTCAGCACACTGCCCACTGCTTGAGGCCACTTGCTGGTCTGCCATTCTCTAAGCCTAAAATCTCCCTGTACTTGCTGTGGTTAAGGATGTCTGCAGTCCAGAGTGCTCTGCAGGGCTATACAAGGATACCTTTCTTCTTCCTTCCCCTTTCCCTGGTTCCTGGCTTTCTTTCCCCTTCCCAACCAACTGTGCAGTCTGTGGTGCATGGGGTCCCACAGGTGCCCAGAGGGAGGCCAATGGATGGCACTGTGAACAAGTAGAAAGGAGTACGGCCAATGTCATGTGACATTGTGAGAATGCAGGCCTTCCAACTAAAACAGTTGAAATGCAATAACTAAATTAATTTAGTGGTACTGTGTTGTTGAAGTTCAGACCAGGGTGTAAGATGCTAGGGTGCCAGTATAGCCGATCATTCCATCACAAAAGTCACCAGTGACACTTATCTGGTTAGGTCAGCCTTAGCTCTGCAAAGAGAGATCTAGGTATGTTTCTAAACTTACTCCAGTAACAGCCTTAGAGATGGTTCTGAGAAAATGCTGAATGAGACACAGAGGCCCACAAAAAAAATTGTAATATCTGACATCCCTCCTAGCATCCAATTAAAATTCTCTCAGAAGTTGTGATCAATAATAAAAACAATAAAAGCAAATGCATATTGACATACATACACATGCTGGGCCAGACACCATCCTAAGTTCTTTACATGTATTAGTGCATTCAAACTCATGACAAGCTTTTTAGGCAAGTACTGATATTATACACATGTTATAGATGAGAAAACTCACACACAGATAGAAAAACTGGCATGGCCAAAGTCATAGAGCTGATAAGCTACTGGAGATTTGAGATGCACTCACATGGCTGTAGATGTCTTTTGTGCAATCTGATTCCAGAACCCTGCCTCCCAATGACCTGGCAGGGGCCACTCCCAAGGGTTTACCTCAATCAGCTCAATTTTTTTTAAATTTATTTTTATTGTAAACAAATGGGATACATGTTGTTTCTCTGCTTGTACATGGAGTAACAGCATACCATTTGTGTAATCATACATTCACATAGGGTAATGGTATTTGATTCATTGTTATTTTTTCCTTCCCCCCTCACCCCTCCCACCCGTCTTTTCCCTCTATACAGTCCCTCCTTCTTCCATTCTTGTTCCCCTCCCACCCCCCCATAATGTGTCATCATCCGGTTATCAGCGAGATCATTCGTCCTTTGGTTTTTTGAGATTGGCTTATCTCACTTAGCATGATATTCTCCAATTTCATCCATTTGCCTGCAAATGCCATAATTTTATTATTCTTTATAGCTGAGTAATATTTCATTGTGTATATATACCACAGTTTCTTTACCCATTCATCCACTGAAGGACATCTAGGTTGGTTCCACAATCTGGCTATGGTGAATTGAGCAGCTATGAACATTGATGTGGCTGTATCTCTGTAGTATGCTGATTTTAAGTCCTTTGGGTATAGGCCAAGGAGTGGGATAGCTGGGTCAAATGGTGGGTCCATTCCAAGTTTCCTAAGGAATCTCCACACTGCTTTCCAGAGTGGCTGCACTAATTTGCAGCCCCACCAGCAATGTATGAGTGTACCTTTTTCCCCACATCCTCTCCAACACCTGTTGTTGCTTGTATTCTTGATAATCGCCATTCTAATTGGGGTGAGATGGAATCTTAGAGTAGTTTGATTTGCATTTCTCTTATTACTAGAGATGTTGAACATTTTTTCATATGTTTGTTGATTGCTTGTAGATCTTCTTCTGTGAAGCATCTGTTTATTTCCTTAGCCCATTTGTTGATTGGGTTATTTTTATTCTTGGTGTAGAGTTTTTTGAGTTCTTTATATATTCTGGAAATTAGTGCTCTATCTGAAGTATGAGTGGCAAAGATTTTCTCCCACTCTGTAGGCTCCCTCCTCACATTGCTGATACTTTCCTTTGCTGAGAGAAAGCTTTTTAGTTTGAATCTATCCCAGTTATTGATTCTTGCTTTTATTTCTTGTGCTATGGGAGTCCTGTTAAGGAAGTCTGATCCTAAGCCGACATGTTGAGGATTTGGACCTACTTTTTCTTCTGTAGGATGCAGAGTCTCAGGTCTGATTCCGAGGTCCATGGTCCATTTTGAGTTGAGTTTTGTGCAGGGTGAGAAATAGGGGTTTAGTTTCATTCTGCTGCATATGGATTTCCAGTTTTCCCAGCACCATTTGTTGAAGAGGCTATCTTTTCTCCATTGCATATTTTTAGCACCTTTGTCTTAGTGTAGTTTTGATTTGCATTGCTGGAGATGCTGAACATTTTTTGTATATTTCTTGGCCATTCCCGTTTCTTCTTTAAAGAAGTTTCTATTTAGTTCTTTTGCCCATTTATTGATTGGGCTATTTGGCCTTTTAACATGGAGTTTTTTGAGTTCTTTATATATTCTGGATATTAGTCCCCTATCAGAGGAGTAGCTGGCAAAGATTTTTTTCCCATTCTGTGGCTCTCTCTTTGCATTCTTAATTGTTTCCTTTGCTGTGCAGAAGCTCTTTAATTTGATGGCATCCACTTTTCACTATTGGTTTTATTTCTTGAGATTTTTAGGAGTCTTGTTGAGGAAGTCAGTGCCTGCACTTATAAGATAGAGTGTTGACCTGTTTTTCTTCTATCAGTTTCAAGGCTTCTGCTAATTTCCAAGTCTTTGATATGTTTTGATATGACTTCAGTGCAGGGTGAAAGATAGGTCTGTAAATTCATTCTACATATGGATGTCCAGTTTTCCCAGCACCATTTATTAAAAAGACTGTCTTTTCTCCAACACATATTTTTGTGTTGCACATTTTTTTTACCCTCATTCATTGATAGACAATTAGGTTAAGTCCAAATCTTGGCTGTCATGAACAGTGCTACATAAACAGGGGAGTGCAGGTACCTTTCAACTTACTGATCTTATTTCCTTTGTAAATAGGCCCAGTAGTAGAATGACTGGATTAGGTAGAAGTCCTGGTTTTTATTTTTTGAGGAATCATTACACTGTTTTCCATAACAGTCAATATAGTTTTTTTAATCATACTTAGAACATGGTTTATTCTTATTGATATTTGCCTCCCTCTCTCTAGGCTGATTTTCTAAAAAGAGACTCCTGTCATTTCCTGTTCTACCATTGTCCAGACTTGGCCCTTGGTTGTGTACTGGGACAGTGCTTCTTGTGTACCTTAATGTGCTTAAGACACATGAAGCAGTGAGTAATAGAGCTGAAAGAACTAGAGAATCCATTATTTCAGTTGGTTATTTCAACACTTCTATCTCAGTAGTTAGTAGATCATGTAGACAAAAAAAAAAATAGTAAGGATATAGAAGACTTGAAGAATAATTTTATCCATTTGACATAGTTGGTATTTATATAACCCTTCACCAGAATAGACATCTTTTCAAGTGCATATGGAACTCTCATCAAGATAAAGCATATTCTGATGCAAAAAACAAATGTCAATAAATTTAAAGGGATTTAAATCATGCAAAGTATGTTCTCTAGTCACAAAGCAATTAAATTAGAAATGAATAAAAGGGTTATATCTGAAAAATCCCCACATACCTAAATATTAAACAAAATATATCTAATTAATTCGGGGGTGGGGGAGAAATCATAAGGGAAATTAGAATACAATTTGGATGCCATGAAATCAAAATACAACATAAAAGTCTGGGTGATGTAGCAAAAGTAATGCTTAAAAGGAACTTTACTTTTTAATTTTTTTGTTATTTTTATTTATATATGCTAGCAGAGCATATTTGAACATATTATATAAACATGGAATATAACTTATTCCAATTAGGATCCCATTCTTGTGGGTGCACATGGTGTGGAGTTACACGGGTCGTGTATTCAGATATGAACGTAGGAAAGTGATGTCAGCTTCATTCTTCTAAAGGGAACTTTACAGCATTATATGCTAATGCTAGAGTAGAAGAAAGTCTCACATCAATGATTTAAGCAGAGCAAATTAAACCTAAAGTAATAATGATAAGAGTACAAATCAAATGGAAATCATTGAGAGGGGAGCAAGAGATCAATGAAACTTAAGAGCTATTTCTTTGAAAATATTAGTAAAATATATCTGGGCCCTAGGACAGACTCTGCTCCCAAGGATGCCACCTGTTATCATTGTCCTTCCAGGACTGAGAGAACAAGGAATATGAGCCAAAATACTGCTTTCTTAATAGCGTCCCTCCTTCCACCTCCTGCTAGACACATGAAGAACTCAAGGCCTGGCTCAGTGGATGACACTGGCTTTGATTCTCGGGTTGCAGTGGAGGCAGGAGAATGGCAAGGGCCTCCCAGCCTGCTGACCTCAGAGCTCATGTCCTGCAGGCCTCTGGGGAGCACCCTCCTCCTACCTCTTTGCAGACTGCTCCAGGCCTATCAGGCTGCAGTGCACTTCTCACATTCTGGGATTGAGGGGCACAGTTTGGGTCTTGTGGGGAGGAGGGCAGAGAATCAAGGCCGCTGGTCTTGCTCCCTCCCTGACTGATTTGGCCCAAACAGCTTCCCATGCCACCCTTTGGAAACTGATCCCCACCTAACCCCTTTCTGCAAGGCCTCCCTTGAATACCTGATAACACTGGAGCTGTGGGTGCAGCATCTCACAGCATCAGTGAGCCAGCTCTCCCAGGTGAGCACCAGTGAACACACAAACCCACAGCCACTGACTCCCAAGTCTCCCCAAATCCCCTGATGTAGCCTAGCACATTACAGGTGAGGGGACGGAGGACCCAATACACCTAAGGCTACAACTAGTCACGAAATTTTGACCCACAAATCTAATCTCATTTGTTTTTTGGATAGGCACCAGAACAGGAGGTTGCAGTTGACAAAGAGAACTGATCTTTAAAAAAGCCTTCCGTGAGATTTTGCAAATGAGACAGGAAAAAATACAAGCAGAATGCAAAGAAGGCAAGATAGGCTGGTGACTGATGTAAAGACGGCTAAGAAGTCCCTTCATGCTTCCTTGGGTGCTTTTTTCTGAGCAAGTTCTTAGTCTCAACTTTCATCTTGTTCTGGGTCAAAATTGAATAAAATCTTAGATGACATCAGAAATTCACTCTTTTACATGATACTGAGTATTGACTCTGCACTGGGCACCAGTGAGGCTGTTGAGTAAAAACAAAGCCCCTGACCTCACAGAACTACAGTCCACTGGGGACTGAGAAATCAGATAGGCACACAAATGGTTGACAGCAAGGGCTGTGACAGGGAAAGCCATGGTGCCAACAGGAGCATAAGAAGCGGGAGTTCCATCCAGGTGGGGAAATGGAGGAAAGCATCATCCTAAGGAAGTGACTCTTAAGTTGGTACCTGAGGAACTCAGACAACTGGGAGCGTCGTAGAGGAGGCCGCTCAGCACAGCGCTGGGACTCGGAGCAACCACTGGGGCTCCGGGCGGCGGCCCAGAGGAGGGGCTGCGAGGAGAGCCGTTTGGACTCAGAGCAACCACTCCTGAACACCGGGGCCTGCCCGGAGGAGGAGGAGGAGGAGGAGGAGGAGGAGGAGGAGGAGGAGCACGGCCACTTGGACTTGGAGTGACTGCACCAGAGCTGCAGGCAGTTGCCAGAGGAGGAGCTGCGCGGTGAGCTGTTTGACTCAAAGTCACCGCTTCTGAACACCAGGGACCGGCCCGGAGAAGGAAGAGGAGCGTGGTGGGTCGCTTGGACTTGAGTGACTGCATTAGAGCTCCAGGAGGCTGCTCAGAGGAGGAGGTGAGTGGTCAGTTGTTTGGACTCAAAGCAACCGCTCCTGGACACCGGGGGGCTGCCTGGAGGAGGAGCATGGCAGGTCGCTTGGTCTCGAGCAGCCACACAAGAGCTCCAGGGGGCTTCCCAGAGGAGGTGTGCAGTGGGTCGCTTGGACTCACAGTGACTCAGAGCAACCGCTCCTGAATACCCGGGGGGGCTGCCCGGAGGAGAAGGAGGAACAGGGCGGGTCACTTGGACTCGGAGTGACTGCCCAGGGCAACAGGCAGTTGGCGGGGGGAGGAGGAGGCGCGCAGTGAGTTGCTTGGTCTCCTAGTGACCGCACCAGAACACCGGGCGGCAGGCTGGAGGAAGAGGTATGTGGCAGGTCGCTGGGTCTTGGAGGGACAGTATGGGGTCCAGGTGGCTACTCAGAGGAGTGGCCGCATAGCCAGGTGATTAGGTGCAGAGCAGGGTCCAAGGACCTAGGAGGCTTCTTGGTGGAAGAGCCACACAGAGACACACTTAGGGGTGGAGCGAAGGTTCCAGGACTGCGAGCAGCTTCTCTGAGGAGAGGCAGCCTAAGGAGACTCATCTGCGAAGGGTGAGGCTCCCAGGCCCTGGAGGTAGGTCTGGGCCCCTGGGAACATTGCAGAGGAAGGCAGCCCAGCCCAGGTAGTAGTTGTAGATTGAGGGGAACCTCTAGGAGGGGAACTGACCAGCGAGACCTCCCCACCGGGTGAGTCTTCCCTGCCGGATGAGGTTTTCCCGCAAGGACGGTAAAACCAGAGACACAGGCCCAAACAGGCCTTGCCTCAGCCTGCAGCCTAGTTCCCCTTTGGATGACCATTGGTCAACAAGTGGAGGCACCTCTGCCCACTAACAGGGAATATACCCCACCAGAAGGCCACCACCCCTAGAGAGGCAGCTTCCTTGTGGAGCACCGGACTATCAACTTCCTCCAAGACTTCAGCCTACTGAAGGCTAAGAGAGGATATACTAGAAATCTTCAGGGACATTGTAAGTCAATAGAGGAAATCTGCAATATCTCAGTGGTCCACTGATACCTGAACAATATGAGAAAACAAGGTAAGAAAATGCCCCAAACAAATCTAGATGTTACATCAATAAAACTCAATGACAGCATGGCAGAAGAAATGACAGAAAAGGAGTTCAGAATGAACATAATTAAAATGATCAGGGAAGCAAACGATGAGATGAAAGAGCAAATGCAGGCATTGAATGATCGCACCAATCAACAGTTAAAAGAGCAAATACAGGAAGCAAAAGATCATTTCAATAAAGAGTTACAGATATTGAAAAAAAACCAAACAGAAATCCTTGACATGAAGGAAACAATAAACCAAATTAAGAACTCCATAGAAAGCATATCCAGTAGGATAGAACACCTGGAAGACAGAACCTCAGACATTGAAGACAAAATATTTAACCCTGAAAACAAAGTTGAACGAACAGAAAAGATGGTAAGAAATCATGAACAGAATCTACAAGAACTATGGGATATCATGAAAAGGCCAAATTTAAGAATTATTGGGATTGAGGAAGGCTTAGAGAAACAAACCAAAGGAATGAACAATCTATTCAATGAAATAATATCAGAAAATTTCCCAAATCTGAAGAATGAAATGGAAAATCAAGTTCAAGAGGCTTATAGGACTCCAAATACACAAAATTACAACAGACCCACACCAAGGCACATTATAATGAAAATACCTAACATACAAAATAAAGACAGAATTTTAAAGGCTGTGAGAGAAAAGAATCAAATTACATTCAGAGGGAAACCAATACGGATATCAGCAGATTTTTCAATCCAGACCCTAAAAGCTAGAAGGGCCTGGAACAACATTTTTCAAGCCCTGAAAGAAAATGGATGCCAACCAAGAATCTTATACCCAGCAAAACTTACCTTCAAATTTGACGATGAAATAAAATCCTTCCATGATAAACAAAAGCTAAAAGAATTTACAAAAAGAAAGCCAGCATTACAGAACATTCTCAGCAAAATATTCCATGAGGAAGAGATGAAAAACAAAGAAGCAAATCAGCAAAGGGAGGAATTATCCTAAAGGAATTGTCAAATAAAGGAGGAACCAAGTCGTGTCAAATAAATAAATAAAATAAAATAAATGAACCAAATGACTGGGAATACAAATCATATCTCAATAATAACCCTGAATGTTAATGGCCTGAATTCATCAATCAAAAGACATAGACTGGCAGATTGGATTAAAAAGAAAGATCCAACAATATGTTGCCTGCAAGAGACTCACCTCATAGAAAAAGATACCCATAGACTAAAGGTGAAAGGATGGGGAAAAACATACCATGCACACGGACTCAGCAAAAAAGCTGGAGTATCCATCCTCATTTCAGATAATGTGGACTTCAAGCCAAAGTTAGTCAGAAGGGATAAAGAAGGTCATTTCATACTGCTTAAGGGAAGCATAAATCAGCAAGATATAACAATCATAAACATCTATGCCCCAAACAGTGGCTCATCCATGTATGTCAAACAAATCTTTCTCAATTTCAGAAACCAAATAGACCATAACACAATAATACTAGGTGATTTTAACACGCTTCTCTCACCACTGGACAGATCTTCCAAACAAAAATTGAACAAAGAAACCATAGATCTCAATAACACAATCAATAATTTAGACTTAACAGACATTTATAGAGTATACCATCCAACCAAGAGCGAATACACTTTCTTCTCAGCAGCACATGGATCCTTCTCTAAAATAGACCATATATTATGCCACAAAGCTAATGTTAGCAAACACAAGAAGATAGAGACACTACCTTGTATTCTATCAGATCATAATGGATTGAAGTTAGAAATAAATGAAAGAGTAAAAAACAGAAACTACTCCAACACCTGGAGATTAAACAATATGCTCTTATATGATGAATGGATAACAGAAGATATTAGGAAGGAAATTAAAAAATTCTTAGAGGTAAATGAGAACAAAGAAACATCATATCAAAATCATTGGGACACCATGAAAGCAGTACTTAAAGGAAAATTTATTTCATGGAGCGCATTTAATAAAAGAAGTAAAACTCAACAAATAAATGACCTAACACTACGGCTCAAAGCCCTAGAAAAAGAAGAACAGACCAGCGCCAAAAGTAGTAGAAGACAGGAAATAGTTAAACTCAGAGCTGAAATCAATGAAATTGAAACAAAAGAAACAATACAAAAAATTGACAAAATAAATAGTTGGTTTTTCGAAAAAATAAACAAAATTGATAAACCTTTAGCCACACTAACAAAGAGAAGATGAGAGAAAACCCAAATCACTAAAATTCGGAATGAACAAGGAAATATCACAACAGACACGACTGAAATACAAAACATAATAAGAAGCTATTTTGAAAATCTATACTCCAACAAAATAGAGAAAATTTCGAAGACATCAACAGGTTTCTAGAGACATATGAATTGCCTAAACTGAACGAGGAGGACATACACAATTTAAATAGACCAATTTCAAGTACTGAAATAGAAGTCATCAAAAGCCTACCAACAAAGAAAAGTCCGGGACCACATGGGTTCTCAGCCGAGTTCTACAAAACCTTTAAAGAAGAGCTCATTCCAATACTTCTCAAAGTATTCCATAAAATAGAAGAGGAGGGAACCCTCCCAAACTCATTCTATGAAGCCAATATCACACTGATACCTAAACCAGACAGAGACACATCGAGGAAAGAAAACTTCAGACCAATATCCTTAATGAACATCGACACAAAAATTCTCAACAAAATTTTAGCAAATCACATACAAAAATATATTAAAAAGATAGTGCACCACGATCAAGTGGGTTTTATCCCAGGGATGCAAGGTTGGTTCAACAACCGGAAATCAATAAATGTCATTCACCATATCAACAGACTAAAAGTTAAGAATCACATGATTATTTCAATAGATGCAGAAAAAGCATTTGATAAAATACAGCATCCCTTCACGCTCAAAACACTAGAAAAAATTGGGGTAGTGGGATCATTCCTTAACATTGTGAAGGCCATCTACGCTAAGCCCATGGCCAATATCATTCTAAATGGTGAAAAACTGAAAGCATTCCCCCTAAAAACTGGAACAAGGCAGGGATGCCCTCTTTCACCACTTCTATTCAATATCGTCCTTGAAACTCTAGCCAGAGCAATTAGACAGACCAAAGAAATTAAAGGGATACGAATAGGAAAAGAAGAACTCAAACTATCCCTATTTGCTGATGATATGATTATATACTTAGAGGAACCAGGAAATTCCACCAGAAAACTTTTAGAACTCATAAGTGAATTCAGTAAAGTAGCAGGTTACAAGATCAATGCTCATAAATCCAATGCATTTTTATACATAAGTGATGAATCTTTGGAAAGAATAATTAGGAAAACTACCCCATTCACAATAGCCTCGAAAAAAATAAAATACTTGGGAATCAATCTCACAAAAGCGGTAAAAGACCTCTACAATGAGAACTACAGAACACTAAAGAAAGAAATTAAAGAAAACCTTAGAAGATGGAAAGATCTTCCATGTTCTTGGATAGGAAGAATTAATATTGTCAAAATGGCCATACTACCTAAAGTGCTATACAGATTCAATGCAATTCAAATTAAAATCCCAATGACGTACCTTACAGAAATAGAGCAAGCAATTATGAAATTCATCTGGAAGAATAAGAAACCCAGAATAGCTAAAGCAATCCTTAGCAGGAAGAGTGAAGCAGTGGGTATCTCAATACCAGATCTTCAACTCTACTACAAAGCAATAGTAAGAAAAACGGCATGGTATTGGTACCAAAATAGAAAGGTAGATCAATGGTACAGAATAGAGGACATGGACACAAACCCAAATAAATACAATTTTCTCATACTAGACAAAGGTGCCAAAAATATGCAATGGAGAAAAGATAACCTCTTCAACAAATGTTGCTGGGAAAACTGGAAATCCATATGCAACAGAATGAAACTAAACCCATATCTCTCACCATGCACGAAACTAAACTCAAAATGGATTAAGGACCTCAGAATCAGACCAGACACCCTGCAGATAATAGAAGAAAAAGTAGGTCCAGATCTTCAACATGTCGGCTTAGGACCAGAGTTCCTTAACAGGACTCCCATAGCACAAGAAATAAAAGCAAGAATCGATAACTGGGATAGATTCAAACTAAAAAGCTTTCTCTCAGCAAAGGAAACTATCGGCAATGCGAAGAAAGAGCCTACAGAGTGGGAGAAAATCTTTGCCACTCATACTTCAGATAGAGCACTAATCTCCAGAATCTATAAAGAACTCAAAAAACTCTACACCAAGAATTCAAATAATCCAATCGACAAATGGGCTAAGGAAATGAATAGACACTTCACAGAAGAAGATCTACAAGCAATCAACAAACATATGGAAAAATGTTCAACATCTCTAGTAATAAGAGAAATGCAAATGAAAAACCACCCTAAGATTCCATCTCACCCCAATTAGAATGGCGATTATCAAGAATACAAGCAACAACAGGTGTTGGCGAGGATGTGGGGAGAAAGGTACACTCATACATTGCTGGTGGGGCTGCAAATTAGTGCAGCCACTCTGGAAAGCAGTGTGGAGATTCCTTAGAAAACTTGGAAGGGACCCACCATTTGACCCAGCTATCCCACTCCTTGGCCTATACCCAAAGGACTTAAAATTAGCATACTACAGAGATATAGCTACATCAATGTTCATAGCTGCTCAATTTACCATAGCCAAATTGTGGAACCAACCTAGATGTCCTTCAATTGATGAGTGGATAAAGAAACTGTGGTATATATATACAATGGAATATTATACAGCCATAAAGAATTATAAAATTATGGCATTTGCAGGCAAATGGATGAAACTGGAGAATATCATGCTAAGTGAGATAAACCAATCTCAAAAAACCAAAGGACGAATGATATCGCTAATAAGTGGATAATGACGACACATAATGGGGGGAGTGAGGGGTTAGTGTTAGGGTTAGAGTTAGGGTTAGGGAGGGGGGCAAGAATGAAGGATGGAAGGACTGTATAGAGGGAAAAGAGGGGTGGGAGGGGTGGTGGGAAGGGGAAAAAAACAGAATGAATCAAACAACATTACCCTATGTAAATTTATGATTACACAAATGGTATGCCTTTATGCCATGTACAAGCAGAGAAACAACATGTATCCCGTTTGTTTACAATAAAAAAAAAAAAGTTGGTACCTGAAAGATATGTAGGAGTTACATAGATGGGAAGAGAAAGAACTGCACAGAGGAGGTAGCATGTCTGTTATGGTTTGGATGTGAGGTGTCCCCCAAAAGCTCACATGTGAGACAATGCAGGAAGTTTCAGAGGAGAGATGATTGGGTCAGTGAATCAATCCCTGATGGGATTAATTGAAGTGTTGGGTGTGGCTGGAGGAGGTGGGAGTTGGGGCGTGGCTTTGGGGTATATATTTTGTATCTGGAGAGTGGCGTCTCTTTCTCTTTCTCTCTCTTTCTCTCATCTCCTGGTGATGCAAGCTGCTTCCATCTGCCACTCTTCTGCCATGATATTCAGCCTCACCTCGAGCTCTGAGGAACGGAGCCAGCTGTCTATGGATTGAGACCTCTGAAACCGAGAGCTCTCAAATAAACCTTTCCTCCTTTATAATTATACTGGTCAGATCATTTAGCCACAGCAGTGAACAAGCTGTATTGTTCCCCTCTCATTGATCCTATTCAAAACTATGCTAAAGAAAAGAGAAAAAAAAATGATATGCAGATTGGAAGATCCTTGATCTTAAGGAGAAAGCCTCTTGGCTTTCACATTAAGTATGACATGGGCTGTTCCTGCTATATCATTAGCTGACCGTTTTTAGGTTGAGTGAGCTCTCTATAACACAATGTCCCTCAGAGGCCCAGTGCCACGAGAGGATGTGATGAGGAGGCCATGGAAGGCCACGGAGCATGGGGTGCTGGCTCTTTATCTGCTGGAACATAAGCTCTGTGAAGGCAAAGAATTGTTTTTCCCCTGACTGGTGTATCCCCAGTGCCTAGAACTGTGCCTCACACATAGTAGGTACTCAGCAATATTAAATGAACGGATAAGTGATATGTATGAAGCTGGTGGACTACATCGGAGATATGAACAGTAGAATGTAAGGTTTGGGGCAGTGGGATAGAGATGAGTGTAGAGAAAGGCTTGAGAGGAGGACTCAAAGTGTGTAGAGCCAGCTAAGATGAGAAATCCACTTCGAGATGAAGGTGGCATCAGCTAAGGCTGAGACCTTCAGGTGAGCAAAGTAGAAAGTACCGAGAGGCATGCTGGGCTTGGTGAGGACTCTAGACACGAGTTGATTAAAGTCATCGGTGAGGGGGACAGGAGCTACCGAGGAAAACAACTAGAATTCATCGTTGTTTCTTCCAAAAGTTTGTAGGAAGTATCACAATTAATTTTCAAAAAAATTAAATAAATGTAAAAATCAATTTGAAATATGTTTAAAAAAATACGATGACACAAATACATATGAGAAAAATGGCTGACAACCACACATATAAGAAACACTTCAGGGTTTTAGGCACCCTCAAGCTTCAAGCGTGAGTTATCTGTGAATGAGACTACTAACAATGAATACAACGTAGGCCAGAGGAGGAGACTTCCTGTGCAAAAACAAGATGGCAAACCCTGCTGTTGAGGTTTAGAGTTCCTTACCCAAAATGCTTGGGACCGGAAGTGTTCCAAATGTGGGAGTCTTTCAGATGTTGAAATAGTTGCTTAGACTTCACCTGTTGAGCATCCCTAATCTGAAAATCCAAAATGCAACAAAATCCAACACTTTTTGAAAGTCACGTCAAAACTCAGAAAGTTTTGTCTATCAGAGCCTTTCAGATTTTTTATTTTCAGATTAGTGATACTCAATCTGCACTTTAAGCCAATTGATGAGACCATGCATTCAGTTCTGGGTACCAGATACTAAAATAGACACTATCCCTGGAGCTCACTGAGAAAGCGGCCTCTCACAGTGCCGTAAAGCAAGTCAGTACTTCTGTTAACAGAAGATATTTAGTGAACACAAGAAAAAGCCCAGTCACATTCAAGTGCCCTCCAGAAAGTGAGGGATCATACTTCTGTAGTCTCTGGGAACCTAATCCAGGATGGAGATTAGAGGAGCAAAATTGCCTCTTAGGAAAAGAGGAGTATTTTAAATTACATCTGACTCAAAATAGTAGCCTTCAAAAAGACCAGGGTCCTCCCTTGGGGAAAAGAGATAGGAAGGCAGGGCCAGGTCGTGACTGGCCTGTTCCGGCAATTTCAGGACTGCACTTCAAAGCTCTGTGGGAGCCTCACAGCATTTTAAAGAAGACATCAGCAAACCCTGTTTAAATTCTCAGAGGACCACTCCAGTGTGGAGGAAGGCCTGGGAGCGACCTCACCCACGCCTTCCAGATGGTCCCAGCACACACCAGCTCCTAGTCAGAGGCTGAGCCTTGCTTTAGGATCACACTGACTCTGTAGATCAGTTTGAGAACTGACATCGTGACAATATGAAGACTCCGCTTCACCAACACCTCTTGTCTCTCCGTTTCCTTAAGGGTAGTTCCATTTCTCTCCACACTGTCTTGTCCGCATATAAATCATCTATTCGGGGAGGGGAAAAGAGAGAGAGAGAAAGACTTCTCTCTTTGTATTTCAGGTTTTTGATGTTGTGGTAAATAGCATCACTTGTAGATTTTTTTTTTAGGATTTCCTAAACAATCATGTCATTTGTACATAATGACAATTTTTCTTTCTTTCCTCCCAATCTGCATAACGTTTTTTTTTTCCTCTCTTTTCTTTAGCAGAGTTTTGAATAGGATCAATGAGAGGGGATAGACTCCCCTTATCCTTGATCTTAAGGAGGAAGCCTCTTGGCTTTCACATTAAGTATGACCTGGGCTGTTCCTGCTATATCATTAGCTGACCTTTTTTAGGTTGAGAGAGATTCCTATAACTCCTAGGTTCCTAAGAGATTTTGTTATTAATCAATGTTGACTTTTGCTGGAAAAAAAAATAAACAAACAAACAAAAAACACCTTTTTCTGCACTTAATGAGAGGTAACCATGAGTTTTTTTTTTTTTTTTTCTTATCTGTTGATAGGGTGAATTACAATTACTGATCTTCAAATGTTCAACCCACCTTGCATTTTCTAGTGAGAAGTATCTCAAGATATTCTCCAGAACCCCTACCACCCTAGGGCTGGGTGATGTCCAGCTTTAGAGGGATAAGAGACAAGAGAAAGAGGCACAGCCCTGATGTGTTGGAGGGGATATGCTAAGTCCAAAGAGTTAAGGTCCTGCTCAATTGTTAGAGAATAAGAAAAATGACTTCATTCTGATTTGTTATGGAAACCAGAAATTCACACCTTCAAGTGAAGTGCCCCATTTCTTAACATTAGAAAGGTCACTCAGAATAGTTGAAACACTATGTGGACCAATACTCTAGGACAAACAAACTGACCTGCAGGCCAAGTCCAGCCTGATAATCTCCACCTTGTGATCTCTGGTGTAGATGCTGGTTCTTCCCCTTGGAGACCTCACAATCCAGTGAGAGTAATGAGATATTCACTCGAGGTCTACATTTCAAGAGAAAATGTGGTTCTATCCACTGAGAAAAAAGAGCAAAGGGGGACATATCCAGATTCATTCAGTAAACGTGTGGATCACCACCCATATGCCCTTGGTGGGGATTCATCATTACAGCAACAAAATTCCTGCTCTCAGGGAGCTTGGGGTCTAGTGAGAGGTGGAAAACACAAACAAATAAATAATGTGCCAAGCTACAAAGGTGGTAAGTACTATTTTTTATAAAAATTGGTGTTCCCAGGTAGAAGGGCTACAATTTTTATTAATAAAGAGAAAGATGTAGTCACCGAGAAGGTGACAACTGATCAAAGACGTACCGATATAAGAGAGAGATCAGCAGACATCATGCCAGGAAAAATGAAGAGCCAGTGCAAAGGGCCTGAGGCAGGAGAATGCCCAGTAGGCCAGGGTGGAGAGTGTTGCTTGACCAACAGAAGGAGATGGGGTGAGTGGATTGGCCAAAGATGAGCAGGAAATGGAGGATTTAAAAAAGAGTAATTGGAGAGTACTGAACAAAGGAATTATTTACAACGCTGTGGGTGAAGTTAAGGTAAACCAGCAAGGTCAGCTACTGAGAGCTGGCAGTAGCTAAATGCCTTTAGCACTGCCAGGCCAGAAGGAGCCAACAGAGGGCAGAATTGCTGGAACCTGGAAAGAACTGACCAGAGGAGAAGGCTACTGACAACAGCCATCAGAACAGGAGCTTGGTAAAGGAACACACCCTGGCCACAAGCAGGCAAGACAGGGAAGACACCAGAGGAACAAATACCCAGACCTCTCAGCACCCATCTCCCCATCCCATCCCAATACCTGTGGTCACCAATCCAGCTGCAAGCCAAACGATAGTAAAGCACATTTAGATTCCTGTGGCCAATCTTCTGGGAAAAGGAACAAGATAAAGAAGGCTGGAAAGCATATCTACAGGGACAAAAGGACAACGTCCAGGACAGGCATCATGGTTTAGTTAAGAGGTGTCCCCCAAATTTCATGTGTGAGAAAATGCAAGAAAGTGTAAAAGTGAAATGACTGGGTCATAAGAGTCTTACCCTCATCAGTCCATTAATCCCCTGAAAGGGATTAACTGGGTGGTAACTGTAGGCAGGTAGGTGTGGCTGGAGAAGTGGGTCACTAGGTGCATGCCTTTGGGGTATATATGTGCTCGTGGTGAGGGGAGTCTCTCTCAGCTTCTTGGTGTGATGACCTGAGCCACTGTTCTTCACCACACCCTTCCACCATGATGTTGTGCCTCATATCAAGCCCTGAGGAATGGAGTGGGTCCTCTATGGACTCCATGTGAACTGAGACCTCTAAGACCATAAGCCTCAAATGAACTTTTCCTCCTTAAAATTGTTTTTGTCAGGTATTTTGATCACAGCAGTGAAAAAGCTGACTAAAACAACAGGAGGGTATTGAGAAACAAAGTCAGAGAGGTCTGTGGTTTGTAAAGCTTAGTCAGCCAGGCCCAGGACACTGGATTTTACTCTCATTGGAATGTCAACCACTGCAGGATTTTTAGCAGGAGACTGATGCAACTTAATTGGTATTTTACAATGAGGAACTCTGCCTCCTGTATGGGAAAAGATTGGGAGGCGAAAGAGCAGGAGTGGGGGCCACTGGCCTTGACTTGGACCCCAGTGGCAGCAGTAGAGGTGGTGAAAAGTGTCCCCATGCTGGATATATCCATGTCGATTCCACAGGATTGACACAAGACCAGACACAGAAGCATCCAATTTGATGCCAAATATTTTGGCCTGAGAACCTGGAAAGATGGAGCTGCCTTTAGCGGATGTGAGAGAGCCTGCAAGAGGTGCTGGCTCCCCTAGGTGGGAGGGTGGGTGTGGATGGGTCAAATAGCAGTCTACCGGATGTCCAAGCAGAGATATTGAATACACAGTTTGGAATTCATAAGAAAGATATGGAGCAAAAATATAAATGCAGAAATTATTAACAGAAAATATGAGAAGGGATGCAGCATTTCCAAATAGGGAAAACAAAGAAAGTTTCATGCAGGAGGTGGCATGTAATTTGCATCTTAAATGAAGGAGTTTTAACAGCAGAAATAAGTGAAAAGAACATTCCAGATGGAGGAATAACTTCTAATACAAGCGCTAAAACAGGAAACTGGAGGCATGTTTGGGGAAGGCCAATAGATTTGGGAGGAACCATAGGCTTTGTCTTAAGGGAAGACAGAAGCAGAAATAGAACCAGAGCTTGGTTCTAGTCCTCCAGTTCATTCATGCATTATTAAAGATAATAATAAAAGTACTTTTACCATACACAGTGCAAAAAGAGCTTCACTTAATCCTGACCATACTCCATAAGAGCTATATTAACATAATCCCAAGTTTAAAGATGAGGAGAATGGGTCAGTGATCTGTAGCTCTCTCACCAATAGGGTACAGCAAGGCAGGAAGGCACCTGGGCAGTGTGACCAAGGACCTCTGTCCCCACCACTCTGCTTTACTGCTCTGCAGGCATCTGTGGGGAGCAGCCCGGCAGCTGGCAGCAATGAGGCTCCTGAGCCACAGGCCAGGGGCCAGGCAGGCTTTTCTCTGAGGACTTGGCACACGCCCTCACAGGGGTCAGCTGAGGAACACGCAGCTCCAGGAGGGCAGGTGGGGCTGCTGACCAGGGCAGAGGTCCCCCAGCTCTGGCTCTGACCTCACCAGGAAGAGCCAACTGCTCTTTCCAACACATCAGCTCCCCCATTTCTGGGCTCCCACAGCAAACCTGTGGACAAGCGCAGGCAACTGAAGCCTCACCCTGGACAGCCAGCATTGAAAGTGGCCTGAAATAGCAGTGTGCCAGCCCCCATGCCTCCTCCTGCTCCAAACCCATTTTGAAGATAATGAGACTGAGGTCCATAGTGACACTCATTAGTTCAACACTTTCAGGCAACTTTTGTGGCAGAGCCTGTCCTTATTAGATTCAGACCTCAGGACCCCTCAGCTCAGTGTGCTTCCACACAACTTGCTAACATATGTAGTTTCCGTTCTAAAATTAGGTTCCCTAGAGAGCAGGCTGGGATAGGATCATGTGTGCACACAAGTGCCAAGTTCATGACACAGCCCAGGACTGACACTCCCGACCACTCCCAGGCAAAGGAATTTCCCTCCATTCAGCTGATCTTCTAGAGACATTTAGGGTTCAGGCATCTGACCCAGAAAAAGGGCTAGGAAGGAGGGGCCCTTCCAGCCAGGGGCCCACCTCCCACCTGGAGTGTCCCTCCAGGAGGAAAGACCCACAGCTGGGACCCAGAGACCTGTGCAAGGAGGCTGCCAGAGACAGTGCTGGAAATAGTGAGGAATGGGGGGAATGGGCGTGCCCACCAATGTGGGAGAGGTTATTTAGCAGCTAAGAGAAGTAGGTCACCACTGAGTCAAGGAAAGACCCCAAAACATATTATTATGCAAAACATAAAAGAACTTGCAGTTCGGTGTACACAGTATGATTCTGTTTATGTAAAACACACATGCACACACACACACACACAGACACACACAAGTCATCATAGGTATGTGTGTGTGTGTGCAGGTTTGTGTATGCCTTCCATAAGTCTGTGCTGACGAGGGGGACCTACAAAGGAGCAGAGCAGGTGACATCCCTGCCCTCTCATATCTAAGTCAGGGCATGGGGGTGGGATGGGGGTAAAGGATAAAGGAAACACTATCTTTTATTTTTTAAGGGATTCCGTTATCCAAAGCTTTTACAACAATAAATTATTTGTGAATGTATCCATAAAGATATGTAAGTATGTGAATAAATAATGAAATAGAAGGTTGGCAGAAGAGACAGGGAAGTTCATGGCCAAGTGCTGAGGTGGAGGAGCTCAGGGAAGGGAGGCCAGGCACCTCCTCCTGTGCTGTCATATCACAACCAGCTGCCACCAGTTCCTTGTCCCAGCACAGTGCCCTCAGTGTCTGAGAAGGAAGAGGGAGGAAATCCAGTAATATTCTATTTCCTGCAATAAGCATATTCCAGTGTCTCTCCTGATCTCCCGTTGACATGCACAGAGCACTGTCCTGGAGAGGCTCTCTGGGTCAACCCAATGAAAATGTCTCCATTTTCCTCCATGAATGTCATCACCTGCCAACATGGTCTCCACACTGTCCTCTCCCTGAACACAAATCTCCATACAGCCCGGGTCCTCTGTAGAAAGCCAGCATTTAGAGACATAGAGTAACACAGGTTACACAGAGGGGCGCATCTTTCCAAACTGACACTCACCCTAACCTTGGTCTACACAGAAAAATTGACAAGATAAACCACTGGCCATGGGGTAACAAAAATCTTGCCCTCAAATCAATGTGCTCTTAATATTGTAATAAATTGTATTGTTAGATTTGGTGTCTGAGCCCTCCATCCAAATCCTGGCTCTGTTAGTGTCAAGTTTTACTTCTTGACAAATAAATATTCCTATGTAAAAACAAAAAAGCACTGTTATTATTGAACAGGGATAATAAAAAGGCCTGTCTCTCAGAGTAGCTGAGAATTGAACACGGTGTTTACAGTGCTTGGGTTTTGCTACTGTGCAAAGATTTGCTGGTGTGTGCATGAAGGCATCGCGTTCTGCAGGTCACAGGTGCTGTCCATACATCTGGAACTGGCAGGGTGACGAGGAGGAAGAGGTACTCAGGTGAGCTTAATGTCAGCCATGACAGATAAAAATCTTGGTTCCAAGCCTACCCAGAAATGCATCCAAGTAAAACCAGATCTGCCTGTCCTCAGAGATAATCAGACAGATTCCTTTCAGCTGCCTCAGACCAAGAGCAACCTGACTGCATTTTGCTCCTCTTGCTCCTCAACTGGTTAGCATTGTCCATAGACTTGGATTCCAAAAGCTATTTACCTGAATAAACACGACCGAAAAACAAGGTTATATGCTAAATTCTTTTTTATCATTATGATATCTGTCTTCAAATTCTAATGAATCTACTTTAATGATAAGAAAATGCATGTGTTTGTCTCATTTCTTTCCTGAGTGTTTGTATTGATAAATTTCCATGGGTGACCTTCAGCAAATCAAACATTTTCCCCTTCAGCCACTTCTCCTCTCCTTATGCAATGTACCTTTGGGTCCCCACACCATTTTGGTCTTGCTCCTTTGAAGACTTTGACTGAGTTCTTCTGCAAGTTGCATGCCCAGATCTGCAGCCAGGGATCCCAGCATGCAGTGTCTAATACAGAGCTTGAAGACATTTTGCTTTGCTCATTTCATTCACTGTCCTTCTACTGTGGCCCATATTAGCACAGTGATCCAGGAGATGGCCCTGGGACCATACTTGGAGAAACACACAAAGACAAGTGCTTGTGAAACTGGCTGCACTTCTGACTCACTTGGACCAATTAATGAAAATGCAGATTTCCAGACCTTGCTCTACCCCATGAATCAGAATCTCTGGAAGTAAGATCCCTGAAAATTTTATTATAACCTTCCTAGGTGAATCTGATTAGCATAAGTATTGGCAAACCTTGCCTCAGGTGTTATTTTCACAGGGATGAGAGACAAGGTAGAATTCAGGGGTCTTCAATGCCTGAATTTCCTTTCTTCCCCTTCTGAACCACACTGAAAATAATTAAAAGAACTAACCAGCAGAGGGCAGCATGGGCAGGGCAATTGGGATTGGGCTAACAGAGAAGATAAATCTGCAGTGACCTTTTTGATTCCTCATAATTACAATGGTTCCAAATACCAACCCACCCCTGAACAGAAGTTTATGGACCTCCTCCGTTGTCATGATTCTTTTCATCCTCTCACCATGACTGTGAAGAAGGTGTCCTGCCTTTGTGTGATGAGGAACATTCTGTCTGAGAGAAGTCAGACAACTTCTGCAATCCTTATTCCCAGTAACTGGCAGAAACGGGGCTTCCCACACAGTCCAGGAGGGGAGCAGACTGAAGAGGAAGTGCACAATAGTTTCATCAGGTGAAATTTATTGGAGAGCTTGAACCAGAAACAGTACAGCCCTCACTCTCAAACCTCTCCCCGGCCTTCAGCAGTTCTGCCAAATAAGAAACTTTGGGATGCTTCTAATCTACAGAACCACATTTATCTAGAGATCATGCAAACAAGTGAGACAAACTTATCATCCACGTGCATGCACAGTCAACCAAAGTGAGAGAGAGAGAGAGCTACTTAAATATCACAGGCTAGTTCTTCCCAGTGCTGAAGGTACATTTTGATAACACACACTGTACCTCAAACCTTAAACTGCAAACAAGCGACCTGGGAGTCTTATTAAAATGCAGACTCCTATTCTGCAGAATTGAGGCAGGGCCTGAGTTTCTGAATTTTCTAGCAAGCTCCCCAGTGACATGTTTGGCCGCTGGTCCATGAACCACACTTAAAATAATAAGACCAAAACCTCTGTCACCTTCTAACCTCTGCCATTCCTCTCCATGGCTGGGGGTACCAAGTTAGTATAAGATGAAGCAATGCAACTGCAGATCCCTTAGTTCCTTGCCTTTTATCATGTGAGCACCTCTCCCCTGCTGAGGATGACTCTAGTGATTAAAGACACGTATTATTCATACATGGCCCCTAAACCGAGCTCAGCAGTTACCCTCATCCTCACCTGAAGAGCCTGTGATCATTCCATAGCCCCAGGCTCCTAAGTACTTTCAAGGGTTATATGAACTAAATGAGATTTTAATGTGATCCCAATGTGATGCGAGTACTATGTATACAACACCTTCATTAATTTGGAGCACCAAGGATTTTTTCTGTTTGTTTATTCTGTTCTGTTCTAATTTTCTTCACTCTATTCCAAGGGTTTCTTGACCTGGGAAGATTTTGTATTCCTGGGGACATTAACAAAATCTGGAGACTTTTTGGTTGTCATACCTAAAGCTAGAGGTGTTCTACCCCTAACTTCTAGTGAGTAGAGAGGCTAGAGGTATTGCAAACATTCCACAATGCACAGGCTGGCTCCCACAACAAAAAATTACCTGGCTCAAAATGTCAATGGTGCTCCAATGGAGAAATCCTGCTGTATTCTAGCCAACTCATATTCACCAACATCTTTGGCAACTTACTGAATGATTTTCAAAAACAAAACACAAACTTTATAGGCA